>NC_090926.1:666388263-667013263 GCF_040938575.1 Ambystoma mexicanum | reverse complement strand
ATGGGGTGTTAGCTTTAAGTGAAGACCTGTGCATCAGTTATTGCAGCAAACAATACTGGTCTATTGATATTATTATCCGAGAAACAAAAGTAAAACTCAGATTCATTGTTATATATATTTTGGAGTGGAATAATTGTACAAGTGAATGGTCCGCCATCACAATTATAGAGACAGAAAATAATTGATCATAACAATTATTGTGCCAGGCGTTTTTCCATCGCAATTATTATGAGAGAGAATATTTACTCATCAGACTTAATGTGTTCCAGAATTAAAGGTATACTAGCTTTGTTTCAGTGTGCTGGCCGAGCCTCATTTGGATAGTTTAGCTGGCCTAAATGAGCTAGACACTTTTTGTGAACATGAGAGTGGCACATGTTGTTCCCCATACACATATGGGCCTCATTAGGACCCTGACGCTCCCGTAATGAACGGTGCCGGTACTGGACCGGCACCGTTCATTATGGGATGCCCTATTACGAGGCCTGCTAGCGGGTCCCGCTTTTCACGTCTGGTGACCAGACGTGAAAAGCGGGACCCGCTAGCAGGCCAGGATGCTAACAACAGGCCCATCCTCCCCATTCCCATTGAACCCTATGGGGCTCAAATGGGAATGGGGATTCATTTTTACCGGGTCCAAGAAAAGGGCAAATACTGGGTCCGCCAGGGTCGACATAACCCGGTTATTGTCCTTTTCTTGGACCCGGTAAAAAATCATTACCGGCGGCAGCCGTGCCCTTAATAAGGGCATGGCTACAGCCAGGGTCATACTGAAGCCCATAGTGTTGGCACATTTGCAATACAATTGATGAATTCGTTGTAGGGATGTGTGCATTCACAGCACCACATAAGCACGTGCGCACACACACACACACACAAAAAACAGACATGTAAAAACTCACAGGCGAATAAAGGGAGAAAGAGAGAGATCAGAATGTGTGCCTCCACACACGAGTGTAGGGGAGCAGACCAAAGCTCCTCTTACACTGGGTACCTGTTGCAGCTGCACTGCCTTCACGTCTCATTGGGCTTCCTTGGTCCCGTCATCTCTCTTCAAGTCTCCTGAACTGCTTAAGTGTACCTGCTTCCTGACTGCTGCTAGTGAAGTCTGTGCCCAGTTCCTAATCTAAATGAATAGTTCTCTAATTATTTTTTGTACTTTACACTAGTATTTTTTTTAGGTGATTGTCCCGCGGACTCGGTCTAGCATTCTCTCTTGCTCCCTTCTTGCTACTGCAAATTAATGTTACTTATTGTGGTGCCTATTTCATGAACCAGGTCGTGTCTATTGGTTTTACACACCATCTGTGACATAGGGCCTCATTACACGGAGGGCGGTAACCATGGCGCTATTAGCGCCATGGTTGCCGCTGGTATTTTACCGAGTCTGCCATGGTGAATGGCGGAATTACTGCCCTATTCTAAGGTGTGTGGGGGCGGTAATTCCCCATTCACCATGGCCCTTCCCCATTCCCATTTTTGCCCCCATAGGGCTCAATGGGAATGGGGAAGGCGGTAATTGTCACGTTTTCCCCTACACACCCTCTCCCTGCTCCCTCCGCACGCTCGGCCTCTGCCAAAAACCATCAGGGGATTCCGTGTATGCACTCTGGCAGTCGGAGACTACATCCTCTTATCCGCCATACCAAGACACTCTTTGGACCAGGGGTATACCGGCGCTGGCAATTACAATGGAGACTCCCACTGGCAGCCCGCAACAATCCACATCGTTTACGACGATCCTCGCATCACGTGAGGGGGCCAACACGATCACAGATCACGTGAGGGGGCTAGCACCGCCAGGAGTCACGTGGCGACAATGTTTCTGCATCACGTGACATGCATCACGTGATCACGTGACACGCATCATGTGATTTCTTTCAAGGATTCAAAAGCGCCCAGGAACACGGAAGCGTTGCTTCACAGCTGAACTCTTTCAGTACCGTACGGCTCTTGTTCCTTGAACCTTGCTCTTACATTCTGTCACAACCTCGGATTTTTGTCTACTGGATTGCGTTGTCTACACCCTTGGCATTTTGAACTTTGGATTGAACATTGTCACGACCTCGGAATCGTCCACTGGATTGCTTTGTCTAAACCCCTGGCACTTTTTGAACCTTGGCTTTGCATTTTTTCACGACCTCAGACTTGGATTTGGACTGCCTCACGGATTTCGTTTTGTTTTGGTACTTTGGCCACTGGCCTCTGCAAGGCGTTCGCCTGGCTGCATAACCTGGATTGCCTCGAATCACAGTGTGCACCCATCCACAGAGTCTCGCACACCAACCCCTAACCCTCTGCTATTGGAAGTTCAAGTCCCGTCCAGGGCCCCACAATCATTCAGGGTGACTCTTCCTATACACTAGGTAAGCGGTGCTCTTTTTCCTTGCTGGAAATTCATTGTACAACACGCATATTGTTTGATAACCACTCATTTCCTTACAGTGCTCCAGGGGTCCTTCTTGCTGTTCCCGGTTCCAGACCTGACGGCTCACAAAACCACCTGTGGCCTCAAAGACTGCACAGGCACTGAATATCTCGTTGTCTGTGTGGTACTTGGGGACGGAGGCATTACAATCTACACGACCATCAAGATCAAGTCCATAACAGACTGTGAAGCCTCTTGGTCGTGCTGATTATGGATGCCTCAGCCGGGGACCCTGTGACCGCTCTAATGCAGGCTGTCGCGGCCCTTAGGACCGAAATGGCCGCCGCCACCACTACCATTCATCATCGTCTTGATGCCTTACAAAGCGCACGCTAACCTTTGCCTGTTGACGCCGAGTTTGGGGATCCCAACCCCCCACTCCAGCCTGTCCCTAATCCGCCTCCTACTCCCACTCCTGTTCTACTCCCAACTCCTCTTCCCCTGGCGGCTCCAGAATGCTACCAAGGCGATCCCCGGAAATACCGCACATTCATTAACCAATGTAAACTACACTTTTTGTGCAGACCCCAGGCCTTCCCCGACTCCGTTACCAAGGCCGCTTTCCTTCTGTCCCACTTATCCGGTGTAGCCGCTACTTGGGCGAATCCATTACTAGAGAACGACCATCCAGCTTTGTATGATTTCGAAATACTAGTGTCTGAAATGGCGAAAGTTTTCGATACCCGTTATAAGGCCCAATCACGAGATCTGGAACTCCTTGAACTATCACAGGGCAAGCATTCTCTGATTGAGTATATCACTCGTTTTAACCAGCTTACAGCAGAAACGTCCTGGCCAGAGCAGAGAAAGGCGATTGTCTATTACCGAGGGTTATGTAACCCCATGAAAGTCGCCCTTGAGGTGGTTCCATCCCTTCCCTCTGTCTTCTCTGATCTAGTTGATCTCACTCTCCAGGTGGACGCTCGCAGAACCGAGCGTAAAGCAGAGACGTCTTTTTCTGGCCAGCTCTCTCCTGCTTCGACTGCCACTGGTGGTGAACCTATGCAAATTGGTGGCATCCGTAGTCCTATAACCCCAGTTGAACGGGAACGCAGGAGAACCAGTAATGCCTGTTTTTACTGTGGGATTAGTGGGCATTATGTAAGAGAATGTCCCCGTCGGCCAAAAGACAAAACTCCAGGTTTTCCGAAGGCTCGCCCTTGAGATCGGGGGTACCGGCGAGCCCTTCATTGACCCCCACTGGACCCGTATTTGGCCCTATCAGAACCATAGTAGTACTTAATCGGACCAGACGAAAGGGAGGTGCCGTCAACCGCTTGTACAGGCTCAGGATGTTTTTTCTGAACTAGGGGCAGATTGAGATGCTGGGCTAAAGTGATGTCAATAAAGCAGCCAGTGGCCCCTGAGTCAATCACAATGCGTACGGCATGCATGACCTCCCTAGAGGGTTTCAGCAGTGCATGTACCCTCCTCCCAACTCCAACTCATCTCTAAGGATTGGTTTAGGAGTCTCCATCAGACATATGGCAATTCCCATTTGTAATCACCATTTGTTCTCATGTCAAATTTTTGGCAAAAACTAGTTATGTATCAAAACCTTTGTGGTTTACTAGTAACTGCCATCATATATATGTATTTTCTGATTCAGGTAATTAGAGGGAATTTAATAAAACAATAGCCAGATCTACACCGGAATTGTACCAAAATGTGACCATGATTGTGGCGACATTACTAACATTGTGCCTGAGCGCGGTACAAAGGTCCCGACCCCCATTACTGTGCCCAAGCAGAGTGAGGGTTGCAGGTGTGTCCCCAGCACTCCTTGGATGCAGTAATGGGAGCCAGGGGTTGCGGTGTGTACCCCGCTTACCATTATGGTAAGCGGGGGACAAGATAAAAAAAGAGAAACCTGCAGCATCAGCGCCGCCCCATGTAAGTGGGAGGAACTGATGCCAGAGGGGCACAAGGCCATCAGTGGCACACACAGAAGTGCACCGCAGTAAAGGTACATTGGGAGTGTGGGGGGGCAGGTTTGAGGATTGTGGGCAGGGGCAGATGGGCAACAGTGATCTATCTGATCACTGCACTGTGTCGTAAATTTAGCCAACATTTTCATTGACAGAATTACGGGAGGTGCAGTGATATCATAAATTCTTCCCGAATCATGTTGCACAGACGTTTGGCAATTTTCTGCTGTTTTTCAAAAAGCATAACCATTAGGAACATGCAATTTATTATCCATATTTCTAATTATACCCTCCACCTGTTCACCGACTCTCATCTTTGGAACATTTTCAGATCAATCAGAAACCCACCTACTTTCCTGGGGCTTTCTTTTGCATTGCCCTCCCACCCCCCAGTATGGCAGCTGCTTTTGTAGCACCAACAGGCACTCCTGTTCGACTTCACCGGCTGTGACATCCCTGATAGGCCCATGCTTTCTTCACGGGCCCACCACAGAAGGCCCTCACTTAAAGATCATGTCTAAGTGTCAGAACTTGCTGCTTGTGTGGAGTATGTATACCTCCATCCCTAAGCAACAAACAGCAAGGTATAAATGACTTGCTGTTCGGAGATTAGGGCCACAGGTGGCAGGAACAGGAACCCAGATCCTCCAAGTTGCTGCTTTAGAGGAATTAGCAGGTTAAGTGAATACAGAACAGAATTTGAGTAAAGTCAGCAAACTAGGTCAAAAGTAGAAGGCACCTACCACGATGTGTTTTGCAGGAATGTTAAATGGGAGGAGATGCGGGTAGTGTGTTTCAGGAGTAAACGTGTTCCCTCAGTGAGGCCAAGCAGCAAGTGACTGGATAATAAAATTGAAGGGTGGTCAGTCACTGAAGGACTTGCTGGAAGCACCTGCTGTAGCAGAACAGAGTTCAGGCAAGAGAGTTCAGGCAAGAGACGTGAGTTTTCTCCCAAAGTTCGGAAGAAACATGAGCTTGGTGAAGAAGTGAAGTTGTATGCCTCAAAACAACAAGGAGAATCCAAAACAATCTGTGTTACAAGTCTGTGGTCAAAACCAGTAGAAGACTGCAGATCCGAGGCAAAGTGCCGACAAGAAGAAGGCAGAGGAATCCAAAAGACAAAGTCCGAGGTCAAGTATTCTATAATCCGAGGCTGGAAAACACGTAACGCCAAACCGCTGAGCCAAAGAGCTGAGAAGCACTGTGTAGCAGAAGAACCGCAGTTTTAAATGTGTTCCTATGGAAACCCGGATCACGTGTTTCTGGACATGTGCATCACGTGTCAGGAGGTGTTGCAGTAATGTGACGACGCGTTGCTGTAGAAACTGTGTCACGTGATTGCTGTGACCGTCGATTCCTCCTCCTCCGAGATCGCATAGATAAGGAAATGCATTTCCTCATATGGCAATACATACGCCCAGGTAATTGCCTTTTGTAATACAAGGATGTTCTTCTTTGCTGAGGGGTTAACAGTATGTCTACTCCTGAAAGAGGTGTGTGAATCGTGGGTTATTGTTGATCGTGCTAGTGACTGAGACGGGACGTGCATGACACTGAGCCTTTCCAGGCCTGATTGGGCTTGGTTGCCCCTCCCCCATATTGCCACACCTCTCAAAATGCTGCAGCCTCCTGTGCACTGCCTGCTGCTTCATGAACTTGGACCTCAGCACCCCAGGCCCCCTTTCAGCACAAACGTGAGTGATGGCTGAACTTCCGATTGCCTCCTCGAGCTATCTCCTTTTTTCATAACTCTGACATGCCTATTCTGCCTTTTCTCCTTGGACTTCCTCCTTTCGTCATGGCACTCTGTGTTCTGAATTTGGTAATCTAAATTCAAGTTCTGTACTCCTTTCATTGATCATCCCTGTGTGCACCACATTGTGACTTTGCTTTACTTTTTGTGCATTGCATTGCATCAGTTTTTAAAAAAATGTTGAATCTAGGTGGGTGTGCTTTCTAACTTGCATCCTTGTGTGCAATGCATTGTATTCTATTTTTTCTTTACTCAAATCTATGTGGGTGTGCTTTCTAACTTCCATCCTTGTGTGCATTGTATTGCATTCCATTTCTAAACATTCAAATCCAGGTGGGTGTGCTTTCTAACTTCCACCTTTGTGTGCAATGTATTGTATTCCATAAAGTAAATATTCAAATTTAGGTGAGTGTGCTTTCTAACTTCCATCCTTGTGTGCATTGCATCATATTCCATTTTTAGAAATTTGAATCTAGCTGGGTGTGCTTTCTAACGTCAATCCTTGTGTGCATTGCATTTTATCTGTGCTTGACATCTTGCATTTTTGATGTGCGCTACATTGTATTGCACCTCACCTATTGCATTTGCTCTGCATTGTGTTGCACCTCACATATTGCTATTGCTCTGCATTGTATTGTGCCCCCTTTAATTACTAGGTCGCATGTGAGTAAGGGCCCAGGACTGTGCAGTGCAGCCCCTCCTCTTTCTTCCTTCTCTCATCTATCCTCTACCACTGATGACACTAACCATCTTTCCAATCTTTTCTAACTGCTACACTATCACCTATACTCCCTCTCTCACAAAATCTGGATAGATAAAGCACAAAAAAGATATCCTTGGTGCAAATCCTGGCCTTCCCATCGCAGGCACCTATGTCAGTGCATCCTCTAGAGAGACCTTCACTGATATCCTCTTCTCTGTCCCCTCTCCAGACCTATGGACTTCTCATCTCATCTCTACTCTCTCTCCTTTCACATCCTCTACCATTAATGATGGCACCAAGTGGGAGGTCCTCTTGGTGGGATTCTTCTCCTCACGCTGCATCATTAATGTCTACTGCACTGGCACTATTCTGGTTCAGGTTCCTCAGGCCACCCCCTGTACTCCACCTCAGAAGACCTTCAAAGGCGGTGACCGCCTCCACCTGGCGACTCTTAACACTCGCTCAGCCAAAAAACACTGACTTTGACATTCTAGCTCTTAATGAGACTTGGTTCAATACAAGCACAGTTACTGCTTTTGACTCCCTCCTCCCTGATGGCTTTAAGATAATTTTCAATCCTCGACCTCACCATACTGGTGGTGGGGCTGCCTTAATCTTCCCGGAGTGGGGTCCCTCCTCCATCTTACCCTCTCAGCTCTACTCTTCCTTTGGGAGTCTGGTATGCAAGTTGATTATCTCTCCCTCCCTCCAACCTGACTGTTGCTACCATTTACCGGCCTCCCAGTGCTATCTTTCTGTTCCTCTCTGAATGGGCTGATTTGTGTTCCACCGTACTTTGCAACTCATCAACCTGCTGCTCCTACGTCACTTTAATATCCAATTGGACGCCCCTGGCTCAGCATACACTCTTTTCATCAACCTTTGCACCTTGCTATCCCTCTCCATTCTCCCTTCTGGTCCAACCCACTCTGCTGAACACACTCTGGATGTCTTCATCAACTCCAACCTCCCTCTCTCTTCTCCCTTGATCACCGCTCTCTCTCTTGGTCAGACCACTCCCTCCTGTCCACCCAACAGGGTCCCTATGACCCTGTGACCTCACCTCCAAAAGCCCTGCCAACCTCATTCACAAACATCCACCCGATGAAAAGAGTGTCAGCTGCTGCCTTCACTTCCACCTTCATCCCTGTTGCCCCTCAAACTCAGACTCTACCACTGACACTTCGCTCAACAACTTTCACCTGTCCATCACCAAAACCCTTGACATTCTTGCCCCAGTTATGAGGATCCGCCTGAAACCTGCCTCTAAGCGCAACACCTGGTATGACTCCAAACTTGCAGCCCTGAAACAAAAGTGCAGAGCTGTGGAACGAAAGTGGCAAACCTCAGGTGCACCCTCTGAGAAACTGCCCTGCTGATGGATCCAAAGGCAATACAGACTTTCTATCCATGATATGATATGATTGTTTATTTATATAGCGCCTATACACAATGTGTTTCAAAGCGCTTGCCAACAAAAGGGCCCACATTCAGGCATGGGTATTCGGCGCATCCAAAAACATGGCTGAACTTTTCAAAATCTACAGGGGATATAGCCTACCCTTCTGCAGTATCCACCTTCCTTATTCCCTCTTAGGCCCTCTGCAACGCACTCACTTCACCACCAAAACTCAGGACATCCTGAACAGCCTTGTTACACACTCTCCCAATCCATCCCTCACTCGCTTGCCTCCCTTGGCCACTCACCCTCCTCCTTCCCCCTTCTCCTCCTTCGCCGTTGCCTCACCTGATGAAGTCACCAGAGTTATCTGCTCCATGAAGGTCTCTTCCAAACAGGTTTCCCCTTGCTAGTCCAGAACCACCAAGGACAACATTGGCTCTCTTGCCCCTGCACTCGCCGATCTCTTTAACCACTCCTTTGCTACTTTTTTCTTCCTCTCTTCCCTCAAGCACTGCCTTGTGCACCCCTCCTTAAAAAAACATCAACAGCCCCTACCTGTCCAGCCAACTACCACCCAATCTCCATTACCATCTTCCTGGGGAAACTGCTGGAGAAATTGGCTCTGTCTCAACTGAACTCTCACACTGAATTAGTTGGTGGTCTCCACGACCATCAATCTGGTTTTCGAGCATCGGGAACTGCTCTTCTGAACACCCATGAAGAACTGCTTGCATCCCTGAATTCCAACTCCCGAGCTGTCCTCACCCTTCTTGATCTCTCTTCTGCATTTGACACAGTGTTACGCTCACCTGAATCCCACGGAGGCGCAGGCCTGATTTGGAGTGCTGTTGCCTCTTCTATGGTGAAGCGCAGGACTCGGAAGATGGACAGGACCGGGCCCTCAAATATGGCTTGTCTGGCTCGCAGAATTATCCTTCTGTGTGTGAAAAGGGAGTATTAACAATCTGCGGGATAATGTGTAAGCCTCCCACTCCCTTTTCACCCTCCACGAAACCCTTCTGCGATTCCCTGTGAAGTCTCACCTTAGGGTCTGAAAGGACGAGCTCTCCATCCTGCTTCTGATGCAGAGGCGCGTTGTAATCCAGTTACTTCACTGGATCTTGGATTGTAGAGAGTTCAAGTTTGCTTGACCTTCCCGGTAAAATACTGTGAGAATTATGTTTATAAGTATGAGCCCGAAATAATAATTGTCCGTTGTCTCTATTTCAGGTGCAGAACAAAGATTCCGAGATGAGCAATGGAACCGACGAAGGAAACTCAGGTGAGTTGTTTGATGAGAGGTTCCTTTAGTGTCCTTGCATTAATGCACTAATCCTTGTGTCTTTTTTTCCCCATAGGGGCCGGTGTTCAGAATTGCCAGAGATATGGCACTGACCCGAAGTGAGAGGTGCAGTTCCAGTAGATATCAGGTAAGTCTTTAATGAGCGTTCAGGTAATGTCTTAGCATTCGCTCACTAACACTGATGTCTCTTTTTCCCCTTAGGGGCCGGGGTCCGGAAATGCCAGGATGCGGCACCGACCCGAAATGAAGTGGGAATGACCCAACAGGTAAGTCTTATGATGGAAAATTAAGGTTTTCTTATTCTCTTTCCTAGCTCACCTTTGTTCTTGTCTTTTTCTCCCTAGGCGCTGAAATGTGGCTGCGGATCCAGATGGTCACTGATGAACATGGAGGCGCCCAGTAAAGGTGAGTGGAATGCGGCGCTGCAGCGATCGATGCGATGTGCTTTTAAAATGAATGTCTTCCTTTTCAGGATCGTCGGCGAAATGTCTCCGGGATGCGGATTTAGCAGGTAAGGACTCTTCTTTCTTCTATTCTCTTCTCCCTTTGCAGGTGTTCCAGGATGCTGTCGGGCGTGGCAGAAGTCAGGATGCAGGAGCAGACACAGTGAGAGTCCAGCTGCTAGATGCAGAACAACGCGAAGCGTGAGTTGCTGCTTGGGCGTGGCTTAAATAGCCTTCAAAGTAGTTCCAGGTATTTATCCTTCCTCTCAGGTATGTATTCTTCCTCCGGCCACACCCGTGTGGTTAAGTAGTCCCCAAAGATAAAGTAGTCCCATTCAGGCCTCTAGATGGCCTGGATGTTGCAGCATGGTCTGCATCAGGTAAGTTTACACCAAGCACCTTTCTACACAAAGTCATCTTTTATGAGCCTGGCCCCTATGGCGCCAGGACTGTTGTCCAATATGAGCCTGCCGCCAAAGGCGCCAGGACTGAGTCCAAAGGGCCCCTATTTGGGGCTGCTGAGACTTCCCTCGGGGACATGATGTCTGCCTCTGGGGTAGCTGGGCCTGGTCTGGCTCCTTGGAGGTAGGCATCATGACACACAGTCAAACACTCCATCATCATACACAGGTTCCACAATACCCTTGGTATCTCAGAGCGGGCACTGGACTGGCTGACATCCATCCTAACTGACTGCTCCTCTCAAGTCCTCCTAGTAACCTTATTCTCTCCTACTTCCTTCTCCAACTGTTGTGTCCCCCAGGGCTCTATCCTCTTGTTGTGGCTCTTTAACATTTACCTCACTCAGCTGGCACTCCTCATCTCCTCCTTCTCCCCCAATTTACAGTGTTATGCTGATGACACACAACTCTTCTTCAAACTTCCTGCTGACCCTCTTGCACCTTCCATCACCCCTGACTACCAATCTGTTATCCAGGCCTGGTGCACTTCCAGTGATCTCTGCCTCAATGCCAGAAAAACATAGATCCTTCTAATTGGGACCCCTGGCTCTGACTTCTTCTCTTCGCTCTAGCCTTCCTCCACAGGCTCTGCCCCGGTTCCCTCTTCTGAAGCCAGACAACTTGAAGTCATCTTCGACTCCTCTCTCTCCTTCCTCCCTCACACTCAGGACATTGATAGGAAGTCCCACTTTGAGCTCTTACTTCTCAAATTAATTCTAACTTTTCTCACCTTCCCCCAAAAGGTCAATGTTACCCAAGCCCTGGGTCTCTCTACGCTTGACTATTGCAATAGCCCACTCCTTAATCTTCCATCTTCCACGCTAAGACCTCTCCAGAATAGGGTAGCAAGACTTATCCTTAGCCTCAAGCCCAGGGACCACATTTCTCTTGCCCTAAAAAGTCTTCAGGGGCTCCCGGTTGTTTCACTGATTAAATTTAAATCCCTCTGCATCATCCAAAATGATGTCTGGGGTTGGATGCCACACTATCTGCAACTCTCACTTACGAAATATTTCCGCTCTAGACCCCTTCGATCCTCTCGCACCAAATCTTTGGTGTAAATCGTTTCACTAAACAGAGGGCAGGAGGTCGATCACTTTCCTCAGCTTGCTCCCTTCTTTGGAACAGCCTCCCCCCAATCTTCATCTTGAGCAGGACCTTCTTAAATTCCGGAAGCTCCTGAAGAATTTCCTCTTTACCTCTTCCTTCCCCCCATTCTCCTCTGCTAATCTCACAATTGCTTGTTTGGTGGGCAGGGCCCGTATGCATCCTTGCGGCCCTGTCCTCCCACATAAAATCACACCCGCTTCTGTCTATCCTCAGCAGTTGCCTCGGCTCACCCTCCTCCCTGGAGGCTCACTCTTACCCTTCATTGCACTTCACCTCTTGCTCACCCATGAGCACCACAGTACCTACCACAATCCCACTCCCTTCTGCACTTGCACATTCTGAACACTCACAAGGCATAGTAGGTTTGCCCCCCACCCACTGTATTTAATATGTATTTGTATATTTAATTTGTATTCATTGTTTTCCATCCCCTTGTCCCCTCCATGTTGGCCTGTGGGCGCTTTGAAATAGTATTTAGTTCCTGTATAATCGCCTAAGAAGCAAACATTAAATAAATGGCCATTACAGTACCCTGAGTCATAGGTGAATGAATTCTATATCACCAATAATTCCTAGGAAATTATCTAAAACATGACATGTCAATCAAGAAAGTAAAACCTATGATTACTGAGAAAAATAACTAACTTGTCCTTTTAAATTATTAGTAAATACTCATGTTGGACAAATGGTAGCTCTCCTGCCTCCAGACCAATTGTCTCTCTGAGCCAGTCTTTAATCCGAGTTTTTATTAGTCTCTTTGGGCCTCATTACACGGATGAGGGTAGGGATTTACCGGTACCGGTAAAATACTGGTACCGGTAAATCCCTACCGCCTTACTACGAGGTCCCTTTGCGGGTTGGGGGATTTAACGCCTGCTTTTTGCAGGCGTTAAAATCCAACCCGCTAAGGGACCTCGGAGCTAATTACGGCACCGCAAAATTGCGGTGCTGTAATTAGCGCCTTCCCCATTCCCATAGAGCCCTATGGGGCAGAAATGGGAATGGGGAAGGGCAATGGCGGAAGGGGGATTTATGCCCCTCCAACCTTGGAATGGGGCGGTAAATCCCCTTTCCGCCAAGGCGGTGCCAGTATTTTACCGGCATGAGCCATGGCGCTAAAAGCGCCATGGCTCACCGCCTACCGGGTAATGAGGCCCTTTGTGTTTGAAGTTTTGCTGTTTGAAGTTGATGGCTACAGATAGTAAATGGGGATGCATTTGCTACACAGATATCCGCCACTGTAGAATATGAGGAGGGCTGGCCCTGTGATGTCACAGGGCCTGAGTCATGTCTGATGGGGTCCACCATTCTGATCCGAAAGACATCCATTTCTTGTATTTCTTTCAAAGTTCAGCTACTCTTAATTGTAGCCCCTGTTTTTCACACCTCTCCTCTACATTCCGGGCATGCCCCGGCCAAAGGAAATTGTCCTGCAGAGACAGCAAGTCTAACGAAATTTTATTTTCAAACACCCCTCAGGCAGGACCCATTGTAATTCAGTTGTAAACATCTGGGATACACACACCAGGCTGGCCATAGGGGAGTTCTTTTGCTCAAAGCCCCACCATTTGTCCTGGACTGAAATGGACTACCATATGGATTTTCTAACATCAACCTTGATTCCATGAAGTAGAGTGGTCCACTTTGCATTTTTGATGAAAGCAAGGGGCTGTTTCTTTCAGTCATTAATAAAATACACTTCTAGTTATCTGCTGCTCATTTTTATGCTGAAAAGTGGGTCTGAATTTTTACAGTGCACCAACTTTGATGAGTGTCAGTTTCAGTGAAAATGCAGCCTTTATATTTCTGCCAGTAATTTAATGTGTATTTTCCAAACTGCGCTTGAATTAGATTTTTATTTTAGCCTTCTCTGGATTTCCCTTGCAGAAAGTCACCTGCATAGTCTGCCTAAATAGGCATACAGGACCTTTCCATGGCAACCAAGCAGGCTTTTCTTTTCAAATGTTTTGCCGGTATGTTGCATGTGAAGCATAATCTACCTCACTATTTGGCAAAACAGACACCATGGGCCTCATTACGAAGTGAGCGGTAAGGGATTACCGGCACCGGTAAGGGCACCGGTGCCGGTAATCCCTTAACTCCCTACTATGAGTTCCCTTTGCAGGTCCTTCCTTAACACCTGGTTTTTGCAGGAGTTAAGGACAGGACCCGCAAAGGGACTCTAGAGCTAATAACGGTACGGCAATTTGCAGTACCGTTATTAGCACCTTCCCCATTCCCATTGAGCCCTATGGGGGCTGAAATGGGAATGGGGAATGGCCCTGGTGAATGGGTAATTACTGGTCCCTCTGACCTCAGAATGGACCGGTAATTACTCCATTCACCAGGGAGGAGTCGGAAGGGTTTTGGAGGCAGCCATGGAGCTAGTAGCTCCATGGCTGCCTCCAAACTCGTAATGAGGCCCCATGTCTTTTCCCTGACATCTTTATGTTCTCAGGGTAACATTTTCATCATGCCTTGCTTTAACTTGCAAACACACCTGCAAAGCCGTTTTTGTGTCAGTGTTCAAAATCCTGTTTTTCATGTGAAAGGGACCTTTGAATTTCTTCTGCCTTTGTGAACTTTAATGCTTCTTTTCTATTGGTAATGACAGTTGGGCCGTTTTCACATGGCTCTTCAATTTGGGGCCTTTGATTACACCCCACATGCCCCCTCATGTTCTGCCATGACTGTTTGGTGTGGAAGAGCACGGCAGAGTGGGGTTTCATCCGACGTCCCCTTTTTTGTCTTCTTATATTTCTCTTTCTGTCGGAGCCCGTCCGGCTCAACTTCCTTCATTAGGGAATGGACACTCCAGTCTCCCTGTGCATCTCTGGGTTGGTGGGTATGGAACAACACCCGCTTCCTTCTTTTCATGGTCCTCCCTGGACTCCCCTGTTGCCTCCATCCTGGAATTGAATGAAGGTCATTTCTAACAAATAGAAACAAAAAGAGGTTCCGTACTTTTTACACACATATTTCCCCAGAAGATTAACACAGAATTGACATAAACAACAACAACATACAATAATAAAAGGACATTTTTACCATTACACAAAACCGTATTTATTTATTTTCTTTCTCTTCACAAGAAGCACTAAGTAAATTAATCCATGTATATATTTATATATTTTGATTTCCATCTGATTTTTCGTCCTTCCTTTTCATTCTTCAGATGGATCCTCTCTTATTTCGGTCCTCAATCAGTTGTAAAGATGGTCTGGGATGACAACTTTTCAACTGATTGATGGAGACCCATTTTTCTGTTCTCATTTTCGGATGAGGATCTTGCAGGCAACATACGATATTTTATCTACAATTTCAAAGGCACCATGCTCTGATGGGAGAAACGTCTGCTCCTTGGTGTGATTCCTTTGAAAATTGTACATGTAAACCGTGTTCCCTACTTCATACTCTTTCTTTGTGGTCTTTAAATCCTAATAGGTGTACATTCCTTCAGCTGACTTTTCTAAATTGCGCTAAGCATAAGCAAAAGCATGCTGGAGGCGTTTTCTTAAATTTTCAATGTACTCATGGCTAGTGGACGCATTTATCAGTGTCTGCTCCTGAGTTCTATAGAGCAGATGTTATGGCAACACCATTTTACATCCTGTCATGAGTTTAAATGGAGACATCTTTGTTGCAGATGCTGGTGTAGACCTAATAGCAAACTGCGTCCAGAGTCTGCCACAAACCTCTCCACATTGCCTACCCCCCGCTTGAGGCCAGGTAATAGGCAATGTGGAGGTTTTTTTTCATCTAGAATCTCCCACATCTTCGGCATCACCTCACTGGTAAAATGGCTTCCTCGGACCGACTCAATAATTTGCGGGAGGCCGAAACAAGAGAAGATGTGGTTAATTATTGGTGCATCAGCTGCCCACGCTTTACAGTTCAGGGCTGGAAGGCACTCTACCCACTTTTTGAACAAGCATGTCACAGTCAACATGTACTTGTTTCCTCTAGAGGGGCGAATCACCGGCCCAATAAAATTGACTTGCAAATTTGACCAAAGCAGCGTCATTCCCATTTTTTGTAGGGGAGCTCTGTGTGTGAGTGAACTGGGTTAAAAATTGAGCACACACAAGACACCCCTTCAGGTAAGCGGTGAGGTCCTGGCCCATGTGTGGCCAGTAGGCATCATGCACACGCTTTTTAATGTCATGGGAAACGCCCTATGACCGGCAGTGGCAGTGTCATGGGCGTGGTTCAACGTCAGGCTTCGGAATGTGGTAGGTACCACCCACTGGTCACCGCCAGATTAGGCTCTTCTCACAAACAAACCGTCTTGAATCTGGAACATCTTGGAAAACTTCTTCAACACTAGGAGATCCTCTTTACCAGTATTATCCATTTCTGTTAGAGGAAAACTCACAGGGTCTTCAATGTGTTGATAGAATTTTCCAATGATCGGATGCTCTTTCTGTGCAGTGATAAAATCTGCAACTAGGGTAATAGGTTGTTTAGTCTGGGTGCAGAGGACCTTGAGAACACAGTCGTTCAGAGGTAATAACCTCCTCAGGAGATCATTCCCCAGAAAACAAGGTCATCACTATCACTGTATGTTTAACTCAATGTCGCCCAATTTTTATTTCCAGATCCACAGTCCCTTCGGCGGAAATATCATTCCTGTTGAAATTTTGAAATTGTCCAGGAAGTGGTGTGAGGGGAATTTGCTGGCCCTTTCCCCATCCTGAGTGCAGTTGGTCAAAGGCATTTTTGGGCACAAGGGTGACTTGGGACACAGCATCCATCAGAGCTGATCATTCACACTGACCCTGCACCTTGACCAGTGCATAAAATCGGCATTCTTTCTCCTCCAAAGAACAAAAAAAAGAACGTTTTTTGACAACCCGGTGGTAATTTTCTTAATATTTAACTATGACACTGTGTGATCTAAGGCAATTTTATGTGTAGGAGTTCGGGAATCTGTAATGAAAACTTTTCAACTCGCAATGGGGGTCAATGGGGGATCCTCCTTTTTCCATGGCTCCTTGGCTGTCCACCTTTACCTGGCGATGGTTCTCAGTACCTGTTGGGAGAAAGGATACCCCCTCAGTTTCAATTCATTCTGGCACACATTTTTGGAGTTGAATGTCTTGCTCTGGCTCAGCCTCCACACTTACCCTGTCCCATTCTGGGTCTTTTGGTACCCATTTATCTCTGGGAGGGATCCCCCTGTTCCTGAAAGATAATTTCTGTTTACCCACGTCCTCCAGGGACTCTTCCCTTTCAAAGGGGATAATATTAAGCTCCTCCACGGAGCGGGTTCTTCTTTGGCCTGTCCTACTTACCGATTGCTCTTCAGGTACTAACATTTTGGTTGTAGAAAAGACATTTTCAGACTGAGAGATTCTTAGGGGTTCTGTCTGGGTGAGAAAGGAAGCTTTATCTAGGGCTTGGCATCTCCCTCCCACCCGGGCCCCCTCCACAGGAACCTGTGGCTTAGCAGACATTTCCTCCTGTCATTTACCCCCCTTTGGCAACAGACCTGGGTATTGGGGTGTTTCCAGGCCTCAGTCTGCTTGATAACATCAGCCTCAAACATTTGCACTTGCTCTTCCACTTACTGTGAGTGTAAGTAGAAGTAAGCTGTGAGCTGAGCCATTACACTCAGTTCTTCAGAAGCGCTTGGGTCATATAAAACGCCTCTAATGCTTTGTGCAATATCCGGCCTTCACACCAAATATCAGTGATCACTGAGGTGACCTGTTGCACCATTCTAGTTTTCCAGCTCACGGATTTGCCCACACCCCAATCTCCTTGAATGAATAGTTTAGCCAGGAGGTGCTTTCTGGCATCTCGTACTTCTATGGAAGTCCTTTTAAAATGGCTTTTTGCAAGTTTTGTTAAGCTTGCTTTCCGCAGGGGCAAAAAAAACCTGTTCCTGCTTGATTTCTACACACAACGCCAAATCAAAAATCGATTCTTACTCAATCTCCATCACCAATGCACTTGTCATGAGTCAAAAATAATAGACGAGATCCCGGTGAACAAGCCCCCAATTTGTCCTGTTATATTGAGACCACCCTTAACCTGGGAAGTTCCCCCCCACGCGATCACCTGGTCTCCACAGGGGCGCCGAACGGAGCTGGACGGTCCGGTGTTGAGTGGTTCCTTTTGTCCCCCTCTGATTCCCCTTTTCGTCACAAAAGCAGATTGCCTAAAATGTTAAATCAAATGTTACCCAACCATAAGGACGAGGGCAACTCCCGCCTCCCATGACCTCTTCTTGCACCCCTCTGCCTATGTCTCACCTTTTTGTTATGAATGGCGGACTCTCCATCCTGCGACTGTATGCAGGGGTACGTAGTAGTTCAAGGATCTAGTTACTTCACTGATCCTGCAGGGTTCCAGACAACTGTGACTCAATGGGTAAGTCTTTATTCCAAGGTATGGATTGCTTAAGAGTTCAAGTTGCCAAAAATTCACTCATGTGCCTCTTCCTTACAGGTTTCCCCTCTGTGCTTAATATGGAGCAGGGTCCCTTCTGGAAATGGCAGCTGGCTTCCAAAGACTGATATGCAAATGGATATTTCCCATCTGTGAAAGGTACAGTGAGCAAAAAGCGTGTGCTGAAAACTCTCATCTCAGAACAGGTTATCATGCCATGTTCTTTCTGGAGAGGAGCGTCTGCTACCTTTTTGTGAAATATTTGCAAGGAACTTGGGGTTGCTCACCCTGAGTTACCTGGGGCAACCAGACGGGGTCTCCCTGCTCACTGTGCTCAGAGAGGCACAGCTTCAGCTCACTGATGAGGCCCAACAAGGCTGAAATATCTGTATGGGGTTGCTGTTGGTACTCTTGTTCAGAGAGGAATTGCCATAGCATTTCGGTGCTGGACTGCCCATGTGGCGGGATAAAGACTGATATGCAAAAGGATATTTCCCATCTGTGAAAGGTACAGTGAGCAAAAAGTGTGTGCTGCAAACTCTCATCTCAGAACAGATTATCATGCCATGTTCTTTCTGGAGAGGAGTGCCTGCTACCTTTTTTGTGAAATATTTGCAAGGAACTTGGGGTTGGTCACTGTGAGTTACCTGGGGGCAACCAGACATGGTCTCCCTGCTCACTGTGCTCAGAGAGCCACAGCTTCACCTCACTGATGAGGCCCAACAAGGCTGAAACATGTGTATGGGGTTGCTGTTGGTACTCTTGTTCAGAGAGGAATTGCCATAGCATTTCTGTGCTGGACTGCCCGTGTGGGCGGGACAAAGACTGATATGCAAATGGATATTTCCCATCTGTGAAAGGTACAGTGAGCAAAAAGCGTATGCTGCAAACTCTCATCTCAGAACAGGTTATCATGCCTTGTTCTTTCTGGAGAGAAGCGCCTGCTACCTTTTTGTGTAATATGGAGCAGGGTCCCTTCCGGAAATGGCAGCGGCTTCCAAGGTAGGTTTAGCGCCAGCGTTATGCAATAGTCTTTCCACATGGTATTGTTTTGCAAGTAACCTGCTGTTCTTGTGTTCTGCAGGTGCAGTATTTCCAAGACAGAGATTGCGTGGTGATGTCTTGCGGGACCGCGAGGAAGTGCTACCTTCAGGTGAGTAGCGGCGCTGCGCAAGTTTTAAAAGTCTGAATGAGGCCTTTCCCCACTGCACGGCTAACCTGATGGCTTCTTTTGTGTTCTACATATGTGGCAGCTCCGGAGCAGCGATCGGGTGATGGTGCTTTGATGGATTACTGGTATGAGCAGCCTTCTGGTAAGTATTAGCGTTACGCAGCTAACCTGGTGTCTTTTCTTTTGCAGCTTCAGCAGAAGCGGAGTCTCCAGAGCGATCGAGATGGAGCATCAGATAAGAGTCTTGTTCTGTTTTCTTCTCTCTCTTTCTTGTTACGCTCACCTGGACCCCACAGGGGTGTCGATTGGACCCTGACAGCTGCGGTCGCCGTCAACTTGATGCGTAGTGCAGAGATGACTGTCTGGACTGGCCCACCTAGTCTTGTCTGCTGGACCCGAAGAAGCATTTTCCTGCAAGTGGAGACAGGGATTAGCCACCTGTGGGTTTTAGTGATGGCCTCCCAACTGTTCTCGCTCTCCCCCACTAATCACCTCCGATATCTCCTTAGTAACCTCACCTTATGTTTGTAAAAGATGAGCTCTCCATCCTGCGTGTCTTGCAGGGGCGGCTAGATACCAGTTACTTCACTGGTTTGAATGCTTTGGGAGAGTTCCGGTAAGCATTGACTCTGAAGTCCCAGGTGGGATTGGTAAGTATCAAGTTCAAAGAGTTCAATGTGCCCGATGTTCACTCTTGTCCCCTTCCTTCCTTAAGTTGCAACTGAGTTCGTGAGAAGAAGGTCTCGTAGCTGCTGCTGGCGTTCAGGTAAGAGTCTGTGTTACCCAACGCTGTCCGGTAACTATTGCATGCGTTAACGTGCTGTTTTTCTCCCTCTTTACAGATGCGGCATATGAAGATATGGAGAATAATACCGCCGGTGGTAAATCAGGTAAGTCTATGGTGGTAAGAGGTATTTGTTGATTCCCTTGGCTCACCTTGTTATTCTTGTGCCCCTAGGTGCCGGAGTACGGCGAAGAAATGATAGAGACAGTGCCGGATCGAAAGATTCTGTGAGAACTGGTGAGTATGGCGCTGTGCTGGAGCTGGCGAAGCGACGCGGGCAGGACTGATGTACTTTCCAGGTCGGGAGATGAAATGGATCCGGAATCAGGTGAGGAATTTGAAATAAGTTTGTTTTCTAACCTTGTCCTTTTCTTCCTCTTTATTCTAGGAGCTCCGGATTCGAGGCGGGTGTGGCAGAAGACTGGATGCTGGCTGCAGGCACGCAGGTGTGGCAGAAGACTGGATGCTGGCTGCAGGCACGGTGAGAGTCACGCTGCTGGATGCAGAATAACACGAAGCATGTGCTGCTGTTCGGGCGTGGTTTAAATATCCTCTAAAGTAGTCCCAGGAAAGAAGTTCCCCAGGACCACACCCGAGTAAAAAATAGTCCCTGTAGTAAAATAGTCCCATCCAGGCCTCACATTGGCTTGGATTTATTTGCAGCATGGTCTGCATGAGGTAAGTAATGTCTATGAGCCTGGCGCCTATGGCGCCAGGACTGATTTTTATTATGAGCCTGGTGCCTACGGCGCCAGGACTGAACCCAGAGAGCCCCTAGCTGGGGCTGCTGGGGTTTTTGTAAATGTCTGGATGCCTGCTCCCAGGGCTGATGGACTTGATCCGGATGCCCGTGGGTAGGCATCATGACAGCCTTCCTTGCAGGTAGCTCGAGAGAACTGGACGGGCGTGGCTGAAGACTGGCCTGGAGTTTGTAGACACGGTGAGCGTTACGTTGCAGGAGTGCAGAATAACGCGAAGCGTGTTCTGTACTGAAGGTGTGGTTTATATAGCCTTCAAGAAGTAGTCCCTAGGAAAAGTAGTCCCTACAACCACACCCTAGCAAGTAGTTCCTTGGTAAAGTAGTCCCTTCAGCCTGCCTCAGACTGGTCTGTACGTGGTTCTCCCCCTTTGAAACCTGCCTTACTTGAGATGGCAGAATGAGCCTGGCGCCAACGGCGCCAGGACCGAGTCCAGGGAGCTCTTAGGGAATCCTTTGGGGCCTTGAAGGTCCCCATGGGTTCCAATACCCTGGGCTGGTTGGTCTGTTCCTGATGTTAGGAGGCAGGAACCGGGACAGCAGCCCTGCAATACTTGCTTACATTTTTTTAGAGCTAGCCTTAATGAAGACTCATATACAGTAACGCAAATCTCACCCCCTGTGCCCACAGTGAGCCAAGAACCAGGCTGGGTATAGGTAATATATTTATTTTTATTTTAACTAAAGGTAATAATAGGTATTAGAAATCATGCGTTTTATAACCCCCCCCTGACTTTGATCTGTGTTGGGGAATTATAACAAAAGAATTAGGTTGATGGAATAATTTTGGATTTCAGACCCACACCCCTCCACTTAAAGGCTTTTGTTGGGGAAACTAGACAGCTGAAATGGGGATGATTTGAGAATGTTGGATTTCAGACCCCCCCACACTTAAAGGTCTTTGTTGGAGGAGCTGGCAGTTTAGAGATTTTCTTTGTTAGAGACAAAGACACCACTCTTCCTAAATAAGTCGGTGTCAACATGACACATAGGATCACCCAATAACTCTGTGGTGTTCCGCCAAGGGGAATTAATTACATTAATATTTTAGTTAATTAGGCTAAGGATCTACACAATGTACCCCCGTGCCCACTATAAAGGGAAAGGAATTAAGGCAAGCAGACTCCCCCAACTTTTGGTTGCCCAGGGCACAGGTCTACTTACATGGAAAGCCTCTGTTTAAAGTTCAGGAAAGTTATTTTCGGTCACTTCTGGAGGATAGGCCAGTGATATGGTCATGCCACTCTCAAGGATGGCCCCCAGCAGTCTACCATTGGGCCCAGTCAGCTTTTAGGCCTTCCCAGAGGTAGATGGCTCCACCCAGATGCAATCTCAGCAATCTCCTTTGGTGATTACTTGAGGCTGTCAGATGCTTCGATTCAACAGCTCCCCCTTCCTCATAGAGAATTACACTTTATATAGCTGTGATTACAAAATCAAGTTTAGAATCTTGGGGAGTACTCTCGAAGAGTTTTTGGCAAATAGTATTGGACAGCTGCCCTTCTCTCTCCTCCCAACTCCAGCTCATGTCTAAGGATTGGTTTAGGAGTCTGGAATCTGGAATCGTCATTTGTTCTCATGTCATTTTTAAAAAAAAACTAGTTATGTATCAAAAACTTTGTGATTTACTAGTAACTGCCATAATATGTCTATATGTTCTGATTCAGATAATCAGAGGGAATTTAATAAAACAACTGCCATATCCATACTATGTTGCATGGTCGTTTGCCATTTTACTGCCATTTTTACAAAAAGCATAATTGTTAGAAACATGCAATTTACTTTGCAATGTCCTAATTCTACCGTCCACCCATTCACCAACTCTCAACTTTAGAATGTTTTAAGATCAGCCTGAAACCCATTTTAGATGGCCATTACAGTTCCCTGAGTCGCAGGTGGATGAATTTTATACCACCAAAATCGCCTGGAAATTACATGAAAAATGACATGTAAATCAAAAAAGTAAGACCTATGGTTACAAGGTCTAAGTTATACTAGTGCTTTTAAGTTAATAGTGAATCTTCATGTTAGACAAATAGTAGCTCTCCTGTCTCCAGGCTATTTGTCTCTCTGGGCCAGCCTGTAATCAGAGTTTTTATACGTCTCTTGGTGTTTGAAGTTTTGCTGGTTGAAGTTGGTGGCTACACATTGTAAATTGGGGAAGTATTTGCTACACAGAGGTACCCCACTGTAGATAATGAGCAGCGCCGACCCTGCAATGTCATCAGGTCTTTTCTTATCTGAAGGGGGCCACGATTTCGATCTGAAAGCTATCCAGTTCTTGTATTTCTTTCAAAGTTCAGCTCCTCTTTATTGTAGCCCCTGTTTTTCACACCTCCTCTCTACATTCTTGGCATGCACCAGCCAATGGAAATTGTCCTGCAGAGACAGCAACTCTAAAGAAAGTTTTTTTTCCAACACCCCTCAAGAAGGACCCATTTTGCTGCAGTTGTAAACATTTGGAATGCACAAACCAGACTGGCCGTGGGGTAGTTCTTTGTGAATGTTTCCCAGTGCCCCATCATTTGTTCTGGGCTGAAATGGACTCACATATGCATATTCTAACATCAGCCTTGATTCCTTGACATATTGTATGTTTTCAGGGTCTGCTTTGCTTTTACAGGTCTGTTTCTTTCACTCATTAATAAAATACACTTACAATTATCTGCTGTTCATTTTTCTGCTGAAAAGTAGGTCTGAATTGTCATGGTGCATCATGTTTTCATGGGTGGCAGTTTCGGTGAAAATGCTGCATTTATTTCTCAGCCAGTAATGCGACGTGCTTTTCCAGTCTGTGCTTGTATTACATTTTTGTTTTAGCCTTCTCCAGATTTCCCTTTGGGGAAAGACACCCGCATAGTCTACCTGAATAGGCCTACAGAAACTATTAATGGCAATCAAGCAGGAATTTCTTTTCAACTGTTTTCCGGTATTTTGCATGTGAAGCACAGGGGCCGGTTCATGGAATTATCTGTGCACAAAATAGGGTACATGTATGCCCAACTGCACGCAATTCCGCCTTCGTCAATTCATACAATCAAATGCCTGGACTTCCATGGATTTCACACTGGCACAGCCCTTCAGTGTGAGCTGTCGAGGACCTTGCGTGAGACTCCGAGCAGAGCGTAGGTATGGCCTGCGCAGAGGGCCTGCGCAGAGGGCTGGGAAGAGGCAGAATACCAAAAATGAGGAAATACCTACGAAAAAGTGGCTTTTCCAACATGCTCAATATTGAGCGGCACAAGACATATTCATGGATTTGATCATGCAACGTCTTGACTTTGAAATGCCTATGCAAGTCCTTGATAAGATCCGCCACCCAAATGCATGCGTATAAGTACACTTGCATGTAGAATTTTCAGCGCTTATCGGATTTTGGGGTGTATGTACTCAATCAGCGTTCCGATGTAACTTAGGGGTATGCGTAAACAGTGTAGAGGGGTGCAGGAACGTTTTACGTGGGTCCGCACACAGATTTGCTGAGTTATTGGCCAGTTATGATTTTTTTATATGCATGTAGTCGGGGTGCCGGATACAGTTACGTTTGGCCCTGCGTAGGGACCCCGAGTCGCAGGCCTTCTTATGGGGGACCTCACGCACTGTTTCAAGGGTGCGTGTATAAGCACCCGGGGAGCATGCAAAGGTTGCTGATCTAGCAGTTTTTTGCTTCACGTGTGGCATGTCAGCAGCGTCCTAGCCTCCACTCGCGAATACGGTTAATTTGCACAAACAATTCCATGAATGCGTGGGGCACAGATTTTTTCTTCTGCGTGCAGGCTCGCGCAGTGATCTTCTCAACGTGTGGCCGTTGTGCGATTTCTGCACAAAATTCCATGAATCGGCCCCATAATCTACCTTACTTGTTGTCAACACACACACCATGTCTTTTTCCTGACATCTTTATGTTGGCAGGGGAACAATTTCCACATGTCTTGCATTAACTTGCAAACATACCTGTAAAGCCGTTTTTGTGTCAGTGTTTAAAAATCCTGTTTTTCATGTAAATTGGACCGTCTGCCTTGGTGAAATAAAATGCTGATTTATTTTTGGTTAATGCCAGCTAGGCCTTTTCCACCTGGCCCTTCAGTTTGGAGCCTTTGATTACACCCCACAACACTTTTAAGCACCGGTATAATAACTTATTGGCTGATTTAACTGTTCTTTACTGACCTCGCAAGGCTGAACGGATTAGACAGCCGTACCCCAATTTGAGCTCAGAAATGCAGATTTATCACACTTCGTAGGCGATCACTTAATCCATGCTGAGTTGAAAATATATTAGGTTGAATAAAGAAAAAGAAAAAAATACATATTTTAAAAATGAAAGACTCCAAAAATAAAGTCAGCAAATGTAAAGCATTGCTTCAAAAGATTTGTCAGGGTGAAAGAGGAATACGGGTACAAGAGTAAGGGTAGAACAAGAGGCATACGAGCGCAACAGGCATGAGAGTACAAGAGGCAAGAGACTGCAAGAGGCAGGAGAGTGCAAGAGGAAGGGGAATGCAAATGGAAGCAGAGTGCATAAGGAAGGGTAGAGAAAGAGGTAGGAGAATGCAGAGAAAGGACAGAGCAAGACACTGGAGATTACAAAAGGAAGGAGTGTGCAAAAGGCAGGAGAGTACAAGAAAAAGGAGATTGTGGGAGGAAGGACAGAACAAGAAGCAGACGAGTGCAAAAAGCAGGATAATGCAAGAGAATGGAGAGTGCAAAAGGAAGGAGAATGCACGAGGAAGGAGAGTGCAGAAGGAAGGACAGACTGCCTACTGGATTGCCTTGGTTTTTTATTTGATGTGTCGGATACTCGCTTTTGGCATTTTTGTGTGTGCCCTGTCCAGTTGGTTTTGTTGGTCCTGTTTTATCTTGATGTTTATGTTATGTGCTCTGATGCCTATGGGTTTGTTGGTGTTTTATAAATAAATAAATAGCAAGAGGCAGAGGAGTGCAAAAGGTGGGAGAGTGCAAGAATAAGGAGGGTGCAAGAAGAAGGAGAATGCAAGGGATTGGAGAGTGCATGAGAAAGGAGAGTTCAGGAGGATGGGGTTTGCAAAAGGAATTAGAGTGCAAGAGGAAGGAGAGTGCAGGGGCAGGTAAGGGAACGTGGAAGGATAATGCAAAAGGATGCAGGGTGTGTGTAAGAGACAGGAGAGTGCAAGAATCAGCTTCATGCAAATTGAAGATACAATGGTGTGGGCTCTGTTAATACTGACCAGCAGTGCTATTTGTGGTAAAAAGACATTTGAAAAGTTGGGCAACGGTTGATAGTTTACATAGAGATGCACTTAAATAAATAGGTTGTCCATAATTATGCGCCATGGACAACAGGTCATAGAAATGATCTCCTCGATAATATGGCATTGAGCCAACTAAAATCCCAAATAGCCACGGTATCACTACGAGGCTTTAACATCTTGCAGTCCAGGTGTGCACCATAAAAAACAAACGGACGTGCTGCTCTGGCACGCACACGGGAGGAATGATACACGGAAGAACGTGTTGCCAATCGATGGTTGCTACATTCAACCCTACTTCTGCCCCTCCAGAGCTGGCCCATCGCCTGCTCCCCTTACGAATCCCAGCTTATCTACTACCCCTGAACCCCACGTGTAACCCCTACGGAGTATCCAGTTTGTCCAGTGCTCTGTTGCTTCTCGCCTAGCTTTGCGTTTTCACTCCCCCCCATGCACACATACACGCAGGAATCCAGCGTGCATCTTCCCACCGGCAGCACACACTGCCCCCAGATTCCTTCCAGCGCAGACTTTATTAAACAGTAATTATTATGCCTGCAGTTAAGCCGGTGCTGGCTCATATTACCATGGTGTCAGCTACTATGGGCCCCTGATTAGTTTCTTGATTAGGTCTGGCAACCGCTTCTCTTCCACAGCCACCTAATCACACTGTACGCAGTCTTGCAGAGGTCAAGGGGGTTAATGAACACAACAGCCAGAAAGCTCAGGGAATTACATCGGAAACAGCATGCTATTTCGAGGGGTGCCCTTCTTCCCAGTGGAAACATGTGCCCATGTGCCGGTTTAGGAGTGATATTATGGACAGCTGACAATGTTCAGTCCAAGAGAGAGACAAAGCATCACTGTCTGTAAGAGGGGCATTCGTTTGTCCATTGGCAGGGGGTTCCTCTGTGCCCTCCTTCCTGAACACTCGATGGGATGCCAGGCTGAGAACTATTATTTTTTATTAGCTGGAATTATCACAGGAACAACTATCTACTCAACTGCACACACAACCGCGCAAGAATCTACGTGAGATGCACATTTGAAAAGGAGTCCCTCTTGCTATGCCCATCGTCAGCTAATAAAGTATTCCGTGTCCTATTTATCATTTTACAGTCCCAAATCTTTCTTTAGTGTGCTATATGCACGTGAAATCTACATTTTGACAAACGTGAAAATGTGAAAGCAATAAAAATCACCAATACCTAAATACATAAATCCTATTGTAAAGGTATATTGAGTTTGTCATGTATTTTGAGAAAGTGTGTCGCCAGAAAGTTTCTCAGCTTTACTTGCGTTATTTACTGGGTTACATGTTTTCAGTGATTTCAAATGCTTTTGTTTGGTGGTCCACTCTGCTTTATGAATTTAAGGGTACAGCACATGTGGCGGGTTGCCTCCAGGCACTGAGCAATGTGAGTTGGAAGTATGGCGGCTTTTGTATACACACAATTCAAAGTGTGACATGTATGAGGAGTTAACAACATTGATAATATACTGGAACTATGATATCACCCTGTGGCTGAATTTAATTTAAAAAAAATAATAGGAGTGTATTCACATATATATAGTGTACAGGCTAAAGAGGGACTAGAAAGCGTAAGGGTGAAAGGTAAGTGTGTACTTTGGAAGACACTAGAAGTAGAACATGTTGCATTCACAATGGTCTCTGTGTTTTTATGTGATCTGTGTTGGACACGATAACTTGTAATGCGCCTGAACGCTCACCACTCTGCCAGCCGCGGGTTTCCTGGTGCATTGTCTCCCTGCCTGCACTTTCCAAATGTCAACTGAGAGTATATGCAGGTGGTGCTGGGCAGGATCGGACTGGGACAAGAAATAGGCCCGGACACCCAAATAAAACTGGCCCACCCCTCGCCTCAAAAAAGTGGCCCACACCTCGCCTCAAAAAAGAGGCCCAACCTGTGCCTCTTAAAAAGTAGCCCTCAAACCATCTACTGTGAATCGTGTCAATTCAAAATGCTACTTATGGAGGGGTCATGTGTCTGTTACATTACAACACAACTCATAAAATAACATAACTTTGCATACAGTTCTGTGACAGGGTCCACAGCTCTGAGGCGCAGGCCTGAACAAAGTACACTACAAAAAATATGGTTGTGATTTCACTAATGTGATATACATTTCATACAAGAATGGATCACCATATGTATCATTAATATCTGTGTGTATAGATACATATTGGCAAATTACTGTGAATGCAAGCAGACGTCCAAGGTCAAATGATAATATCTTATTGTATAGCACTTACGTTAAGCTCTTTTTTTATAGAACAAATATGCATACAATATCACCCAAGCTGTGTTGGTACTCATTTATCGACCTCAGAAGGATGAAAGTCTGAGATGGTTCGAAGCTGCAACCTGCGGATCACACACTCATCGCAGCAGCGAGCGCTCAGCCCACTGAGCTATCATATCGGCTATAGTAAAATGAGCAATTATTCTGTATAGCAATTATTTTGTAATTATTCTGTACATCAAGCAAATGGCCACAACTACAAGGATGTGAAAAGCATGCACTTCAAGTAGGAACGGTACTAAATGATGAGGCTGTGATGGCAAACGGTTTAAACGTAGCTTTACAGACAAAAGCAGAGAAATAAAATCTGCTGTGAAATTTGGCAAGGTAATCCAATGTAGTGGCCAGAGTGGGGTAGACTAAGACATAGAAGCACAGGCTTTCATCCACCCTAATAGCTCAAGTGACGGTTATGGTACCTGCAGGTGGGCGTGGACCGTGGAGGGGAAGACCATGCACCCACGGGTGCCCACTTGTTCAGCTCAATCTGTGATGCTGGACACATCACGATTAAAGTCCATCCAGCCTCAGCCTGGGAATGCCAAGACGTGTCTCACACACACACTGCTCTACCGAAACAAGGCCTTTCCAGGGTAGCAATAATGCACTCCCAGATATTAAAGCTATGCTTTGATAAAGGCTTGCATGGTCTCTTTCCTGGCACGCCTACATCAACGAAATAGCCCAATGACAGAAGGGCAGCGAAAAGTTTCAGTTTTGGCACCTTGACGCCTCCTTTCATGCATGGCCATAGTTAGGCAAGCTGCTTCCCAGTGAGTTCTAAAAGTACACACGTTATTCTCTGCCCATTTAATTCACAAACTTGTGGCAAGCAGAGGAAAGCTGTTGGAATGCCGTCCCTCCTGCCGCCACAAAGCTAAACTTAATTCTCAACCCGGTGACCAGGCCCTTTACAAATCACATGCCCGACCAGGGCCTCTAGAGAGGCGTTGTACCACCCAGCCTGCCTCGTCCAGCAGCAGCACTTTTATGTGAACCATGATGATCATTAACACCGACACCAGTTATGCAGAACGAGGCTGACACTAAATGGTCATTGTCAACATAACATTTTTTTAAAACATGCAAGGTGCATCGACATAGCGTTCAGCAACACAGGTGCCAACCTTTGATGTTCGCCAAGGGAGCAGACATTCCTACACAGAGAGGAGCGAAGAGCCATACCCATGCCCATCTCAAAACAACACATTTTAATACAACCCATTTTGCATTAGGCATTTGAAAAAAGCCATAGGCTTTATACAGGAAGGTCTAAACATGAAACATTGCAGCAACTTACCTAACCTTCTGAGCTGTATTTAGACACAGAAGTCCTGGCCCACGCTGCCGATGAAAGCAGCTCACTGCTGCAGGCAGAGAGCAGAGTCTGTAACAAATCACTGGGAGGGAGCAGGCTGGGCTGAGGCAGCCCTGGCCCCGCCCAACCCTACCGCTCCCTCCTCCAGTCTTTTGAAACACTGACTGCTGCTGGCGCCATGGTGTCTCGGGCCACGGCAGTTGGCCGCCGGCCCGCCGCATTTATCAAAGAAAAGTAACACTCCAGTGTTACCTTTCTCTGCATCTCCAGCGGGCCGGCGGCGATGGGGCTGCAATTGCAAAGGATCTGTAAGTTACGTACTTACAGATCCTTTGCAACTTGCGTCTGTCAGGCGGCGAGGCGGAGGCCCTGGGGGCCGGTTCCTGAAGTGTGAAAGGACAGTGAAGCCCATACCTGGGCCGGAGACCGGCCCAGCGTGGCCTTCAGGAACCAGCCCCCAGGTCTCCTCCATGATTTTGTATCGGCCACGGGCCGATTGGCCGACGGCTCGATCCGACCCTGGTGCTGGGAGTTTTTCAGTGTCGCAGTGACACCGACACCATGCTACGCTCTGATGTGGTTATGCAAGTTGCCATTAATGAGGCACGGGTAGCAGGGAACGGTACAGCCACCTTCTTAGCGCTGACACTCTCAGTGGGGGTACGGCTACACAAGCTTCACACACACACACACACCCCTGCACCCCCCTATTTCCTACCCCCTACCCTCCTCCCTGTGAGCCCCCCCCCCCACCTGCAGCCCAAAATGAGAGGCATGACCAGTGGTCTGAATGGAAGTAAAATTCCAGCAGCAAACTTTATTATCATACATAAAGTTAGGAGTTAACTTACCGGTGTTCCGTTTCGCCGCTACCCTCAGGATTCTGCAGGAATAGCATCCTAACCCCCCTCCCGAACCCTTCTGGTCCTTGCAGACCCGTCAAGGACCCCGTCCCTCCTTATCGGTCCCTCTCTACCTTTTGAGCATTTTTCTTTTCATTTTTCTTTTTCCATTTTCTTTTAATTTCTTTTCCCCTTTCAATTTAAGTGCATTTTTCATTTCCATTTCGTTTTCACTTGTTACTTGTTCTCCTTTCTTAGGATCCATCCACTTATCCTTTGCCCTCATCATGATTCCCTTTTTCCCCTAAATTCCCTCTCTTCCACTTTTCCCTTGGTGGTCTCTCTTTTCCTACTGCTTTAGCTCCCCTTATGTGTTTACCTTTAGCCTGTCGTGAATCCCCCCCTTTATGTCAAAACCCAAGGCTGCCCTAACTTCAAACCGCCTTAGCTGTCCCACCCCCCTCGGGCCCCCTCCTTCCCCTTTTTCGGCCTCCTGTTCTCTCGAGCCCCCCCCCCACCAATAGCTACCTACCCCCCGGAGCCCAAAGGAATTCCTTCCCCTACCTACTCCCCTTACCCCTTGCTTAAAAGGTCCTCCCCCAGCTCTACCCCTGCTCCTCTTATGCCACAACCCCCGGCTGCCAAGTACCCCCCTCCCAGGCATTCCCCAGTGTTCTCCCTAAGCGGTCCCTTGTAACTGCCCCAGTTCTCCTCCTACCCCCCCTAGCTGACCCATTGGCCCAGGTTCCCCTCCCCTTAATTCTCCCCCAACTTTACCATCCTCCTTGCCAGACCCAGTTTTCACTACAATTCTTTGATTCCTTCCCCTCCCCTTGTTGTATTCGTTGTTACTCTCCTTTTTTCTTTTCCCATCGATGCACTTCCCTTTTTTCCCCACCCATGTTTGGAGTTGGAAGGTCTTCCAAGCCCCCTATCCCTGCCCTTTTATAGGGGCCTCCCCTGAGTCTAATACTCTTGGGCCCTGTTCATTCTAAGCTGATGGCTGTGCAGTTCCCTTGTGGTATCCGCCAGTACTTTCTATAGGGAACACCATGTAACCTCCGCTGGGTGTGTCTGAAAGACACCTATTACCATGGCCAGTGCCTCCGCCATGACTCACTGCAGGCAACCGGCAGCAGTGAGTTCCCCCTCAGGCACCTGGTCTCCTGTGCTGCCCAAAACCCCTGCTATAGACCAAACACTGTTCTTCTACCCTCATTCATTCCATTTGCAACAGACACGCTGGCCCTGCGGACTCCACTGGTGGCGTGATGATTTGTGCTGGGGATCGCTGTCCCCGACCGTCACCCTTGTGTGATGGCGTTCCTTGCAGGTTGCCGCTCCACTAGTTTGTACTCCATTGCAGGAGGACCAACTGTCCCGACAGCGGTGTGTTGGAAAAAAGGTCTCTCCTTGACCGTGTGGTTCCTTTGCAGGAGGGGCGTGTTGGGCCTTGCTCGCCCATTGTGATCCCTTCCAGAAGAGCCCTCGTTTATAAGCCATGGCTTACTATTTTTATTTTATTTATTTATTTAAGCAATGGCTTACTGCATTTATTTTATTTTATTCATTTAAACCTTCCTCTATATCCTTCTTCTTGCTGGGAAACCGACAAATCCTACCATCACCCCCCACCCCCGTGTACGCTCTTCCCCTCAACCACTGTCCTTTCTTTTCCAGCCCACTGACACTCTGCGCTGTTTCCTGCCCCTTCCTCGAAACCCCCCCATTTGCACCTCCTTGTCATGCCAGCCCAGAGCACCCCTCCCCTGCGAGAGGGAGAGGGGGATCCGGAACTGTGCACCCTACCTTATCCACGCTTGCCCCACGCTACTACCCATACATTTCTAAGGTCAGGTCTGCCAATTGCACCTGTGTCGCTCTGTGTTGTTTTGCTTCCAAAGCGGGCGTGTTTCCGCTGTAACCATAATCCTGAAATGCTCTGTGATTAAAAACTAAGCATACAGGAACCTCACTGATCCATTTGACACCTTTCGACTCTCATGGGGCATTTTGAACGCGTTCAATCAGGGCGTACCGGACTGTCCATCTTGGAATGATACTTCATCCGAAAATACATCCTATGGTTGGCCTAGTATTTTGTTGGGCTGCAGATACTCATTTAATGCACATCGCCAGGTTGTTTCAGCCCTGTGTGAAGTGGGTGAATGGTTCCGCAAGCCCGCAAATAGGATCACCGTTTTGGGACCTGGGGGGCGGGGAGGGTGACAAATCTTAATTATGATCTTGCAGAAGAAAAGCTTACAGCTCCGTATTACTATTAGTTATTCATTTGAGTTTGAAACTCCTCAAGACTGAAAGGGTGTACAGCGAAACCTTCCTCCCGATAGTTTCATCTGAATTCATACCTAACCTAATTATGTTATCCACAATCATAAACTTTACGTTGCAAATTAGTATTAACCTCATTGCCATATTGTGATTGCTGTTGATTTGGAAATTTGTTCCGTATAAATCACTGTTGCCTCTTTCAAGAGAGAGAAACATTTTATTAGTACAAAGGCAGTAAACCTCCTGGCCACTTACATCATTTGGTTAAGCGTAAACATCCCCTGTTTGACTGTCTCCTTCTATTGTAGGCCAAGGTCCCCCTTTCCTTTTCCCACAAATCCTCCACCCTCTTATGATCCCATCTCAAGCTGGGGTCGCTCTCCATGCTTCTCCTGAACTTTAGGTCATTCAACAGTCAAACACTGCCTCCCCACTGCCTGTGCTCCTCCACCAAACATCTCTTGTAGTGGTATAAGGATGGCCTCTGGTTGGGGTCTTTCTCCACTATTATCTGCGCCATTATTCTGAATGCCGCCCGCCTGTTCTGCAGATTTTCCTCCAGTCTCACCCTCTTCCTGGCATTTTCCCTGCCCTTGCCCCCAATTGTCTGCAGAGTGTCATACCCTCTTTACACGTCATCAAATAAACCGCTGCCCGAGCTGTAGCCCACTGGTAGTGGTGTCCCAACCCATTTTTTCGGCCTTGCGTCACCAGGCTCCTCGGGCTTAGCGGCCAGGGGACCTGCCTGGTTGCCCCAATCCCCTGTGCCCCTGTGGGAGATGCCAAGCTGGAGTAGGTGGAGGGGGGGCTGCAGCTTGGGTGTTGCTTGCCTCGCCCGCCGGCTACGGGCACCCCATCCTGGCCACTGCTGTTTCCGATCCTATGGTCCTGGCCAGCACTACAAATCTGGCCCAGGCCTCCGCGTCCAGTGACTGTCCCTGAGGTGGCGAAAAGGCTGTCTCCACCTTTACTGTCTCTACTTACAATTGCGTGTCTGTAACTACCTCCAGGTCCCCTGCTAAAAGGGGGCTAGGGGGATCTGGCCCAATCTTGGCTCAAGGCGTCTGGCAATTCGTTTCACTCCTCCCTATAGACCAATTTCGTACACCTTGACTTTTGTTGCAGGGCCCGGGACCCAATGAAACGCAATGCTTTGGTAAACACTGCACATGTTTCACTTGTGCCCCCGTCAACTAACATCAACTCGTGTCACCCCCAAAAGAAAAAGCCTTAAGTGCCAACGCATGCTTGTCAGGCGCATACCCACAACCTACTGAGCCATCGTCTCAACCAACAGTCTGGCTGCCACCTTTCCCCCTTTAATTTGAAAGTAAGAGAGGTGGCCACATTCTCTTCCTTTACCTCAGTCGCTTCGGGTCTAGTGAAAGCGATCCCCCCTTAAACAGTGCAAGCAGCACAACAATGTATCCACACTTGTGTATAGGCGCGTTATAAAACCATATCCTCTCAACATGTGCATTGGAAACTCGCCCCCACTCCCTTGAGGAAACAAGGGACTATGAAAGAACAGTACTCATCCCTGTACCCTGCTCACATATTCCTCTGCCTTAATCATGGCCCCTTTAGCCATTCGCCACTAGCCACGAGGTTTGCGAGCGGTTTGACGCAGCTTTAGTAAAAACCACCTCTACCCTCACTAGTCACCCTTCTCAGCCCCGGTGTTGTTCAATATATTCACCCCACCCACGATGGAGCGCACTGCAGCCTGAGCGATGCACTTACCCCATTTACGGTGCTCCATCCAGAAACACATTGCCGAGCCGCATGTGCCCCAGAGTGCACGCCCTAACCCAACGGCTAAACCTAATATCCCCCAAAGTCCTCCTGCACCCCACCAATTTATCAATCCCCCCTCACTACTTCTACCCCCTATGCCACAAGGCCCCTCATGCACGTTTCCCTTGGTTGTTCTGCCTGGTCCTACATGCATCCCCCAATACCCCGCCTTCCGTTTTCTCCCATTTTCTCCATTTAAGAGGCCTTGTGTGTTCCTCCTGCCCTCTGTTATGTTATGTTATGTTATTTTGCATTTATATAGCGTCTTATATACCATTGGTATGGTCTGAAGGCGCTGTTAGGTTGAACGCCCTTGGGAACCGCAGTTCAGATCAGTAGAGAGAGTAGAGAGAGTCAAAAGGTGCATGTGAGCACCGGGTATGTGTGCAGCTCGTGCGATATCCGTGTAGTAGCTGCTTCTTAGCGGTAGGTGTGGTGGTTGAGAGATCAGGAGAATGTGTTCGTTCAGGCAGGTTTTATCCAGAACGGCTGCGGCTGTGTTAGGCCTGAGGAGAACGCCTGGCTGGGGGTGTGAGACCAGCAGTGTCAACTTAGAATGATGTGGAGTGAGCGGCGGATGTTGGTATGAGAACAGTTATACCGAATGGTGTCATAGTATCTCTGTGTTCTAGGTGAGTGGTGATGTAAAGGAGAGAGTAAGCGTGGGGTGTGATTTGATGAGTTATATGCTCTTTCAAACTTCTCTGCATTCTAAACCATACTATATCCATCATGCAATTCTATGCGTTCCAGTCCATACCGTGCACACCTATCCATTCTATGCGCCCGAGTCTGATCCAATACACTCTGGTCCGCCCTGCGCAGTCTAGACTGCTACACGCATGCGCCCTTGTCCGCCTCACGACTGTCCACTTGTCCGCCCCACGCATGCCCTCTTGTCTGCCTCACGCATGCGCTCTTGCCTGCCCCAGGCATGCACTCTTTTTTTTGATAACACATTTTATTGTATTTTCGGTTTAACAACATAAAACATACATTCTTCTTATAAACATACAACCTGTATGACCAGTGGAACAGTCATTGGCCAGGCAAAAAGAAAACGTGAAAGTAAGGAAGAAAAAGAAGAAAGGAGGAAAGAGGAGAAAAGCGTCTTGTGGTGTCCGTTGTTTCTCACGCTACGTGCCAGATCAGAGTACTCTTGCACAATGTACATTGTGCCCTACCGTTCATTGTTCAGGTTGTCGCAGTCACTGGGCCTCCTCCCACTTGTTCCATATCTTATCTACTTTCTTTGGGCATCCCCTGGCCACATATACTTTCCTTTCCATCGCGATTCATATGTTGACGTCCGTCACCCATTGTTCGTACTGTGGCGTGGTTTCCGAACCCCATAATTGTGCAATGTTCCTTTTAATAATTGCCGAGGCCGTCGATAAAAGCAGCTTCTCATATTTAGATGCCTCTCCCTCTTCCTCTATCCCGAGCAGGAGTAGCTTTGGGTTTCTGTGTATTGTTCTTCCCAGTACCCGTGAGAGTTCATTGCAGCATTTTTGCCAGTACTGTCTTATATGGGTGCAGTCCCATAGTATGTGAAAAAAGGTTCCCTCTTCCCTCTTGCATCGGAGACAGTGTGGGTCGGATGTCTTCCCCCAACGATATAATGCCACCCTGGTGTAGTAAATTCTATGCAGAATTTTCAGTTGTACAAGTCTAAGTCTGGCCAAGATGGCCACTTCCCGGGGGTACATGAGGGCCCCCACCCAGTCTTCTGGCTGTATGAGTCCTAGGTCCCTTTCCCATTTGCCCCTTAGGCTGTTTAGTTCATTGGTGGCAAAGGAAGTGATGGCAGTATACATGGTGGACGTTACTTTGGCCTCTATGCTTGCCTCCACTATGTTTCTTTCGAGGGGAGTGCTTTCGGCCATGTCTTTAAGTGCCGGGAGATGGGCTTGTAGGGCATGTTGCATCTGTGTATATTGGAACCGTTCAGTGTCTGGGAGGTGGAACCTGGACTCTAGAGTTTCGAAGGGCACCAATTTGCCCCCTTCTACGATATCACCCACCGTGCTGATATCACACTGTAACCATGTACGCCATCTCGGCAGTTTGTTTACCTCGGGTAAGTTTCTGTTGTTCCACAGGGGCTGTAGTGGAGTGATCTTCCCCTCCCATCCCAGGAACTTGTGCCTGTCTGTCCATACTCGGGCGATGTGTGAGAGCATTGTTTGTGGAGCTGAGTTGCGAGACGCTTTATAAAGGAGTTCAGTTTGTGGTCTAGCGCGTTCACTGGCCCTCCCCAGTCTATTGTGCGGCAACGTAGTGTCCCCGTGCAGCAAGTCGTTGACCACTGCCATTTGACTAGCCCAGTAGTAGGACTGTAGGCGGGGGAGCCCTATCACTCCCTCCCAGATGGAGCGTTGTAGAGTACCCAGCGCAATACGTGGATGTCCGTTGTTCCACAGGAGCTTCCTCAGTGTATTATCTATCTTTTTAAATTCTTCCGCCGGGAAGCGTAGTCGGGCATTTTGTAGAATGTATAGGAAGCGTGGGAGAGCCATCATTTTAAACAATGCCGCTCTTCCCAGTAGGGTCAGTGGGAGGGAGACCCAGTGCCTAGCATCTTCTATGAACCTGGTCGTTATCGGGTGAAGATTATTGGCCACGTACCTGCTCAGGTCGTTAGTAATTTGTATGCCTAGGTATTTAAACTGTTCGGTTTCTAGGCGGAAGGGACAGTTAGCTGGTGGAGTAAAAGTAGTGGTGCCTATTGGGAATAGTATTGATTTGGGCCAGTTTACTCTTAGCCCGCTGAAAGTACTGTAGCTGTCTAGTATGGCTACGATCGTGGAGCAGGCCTGGTGTGGGTCTTTTAAGTAGAGAAGCAAGTCGTCCGCGTATAGGGAGACCCTATCCTCCCGCCCATCTTCCCACTGGATACCACACCAAGCCGGTGACGTTCTCAATGCCTCAGCTATTGGTTCCACAGCCAGGGCAAATATCATGGCGGATAATGGACATCCCTGTCTAGTTCCCTTCCTGAGCTTAAAGGTGTGCAATGGCCACCCATTCACTCTCATTTGTGCCTCGGGGGATTCATATAGGAGTTGCACCCAGCTCAGAAACTGGGGACCAAACCCCATCCAGCCCATTATTTCCCAAATTGCCTCCCAGTACACCGAGTCGAAAGCCTTTTCGAAGTCAATCGCTAGTACAGCCAGGGGGCCTCGGGTGGAGTGCTCGTTCTCTATTACAGTGTGTAGCCTGTGAATGTTCATGCGGGTCGACCGTTTCGGCATGAAACCGCACTGGTCAGGATGAATTAGTGTTGTGATGACCTTTTGTAATCGGTTGGCCAGTACTTTCGCTAGTATTTTGGTCTCACTATTGATAAGTGAGATTGGTTGGTATGAGCTACAGAGGTCCGGCGGTTTGTCTGCTTTGGGAATCACTATCACTGTGCCTTCCGGAGGTCTGCCGGTAGGCGTCCTCTCTCCTTGCACTGTAGGAACATTTGCAGTAGGTGGGGGGCAATCACATTTGTTCCGAGTTTGCGCCACAACTCAATCGGGAAGCCATTCGGCCCTGTTGTCTTTCGCGTCTGGAGTTCTGACATGCCCGCTATCAGTTCCTCCTCTGTGATAGCTTCCTCAAGTAGAGCTTGCTGCTCAGCGCTTAGAGTGGGCAGGGCTATGTCATCTAGCACCGATTTATTGATGGGCGATGTGGGTGACCTGTAAAGTTCCGTATAGTAAGCCGCAAAGCCCTCGGCTATATCGCGGTCGGTCCGTAAGGGTTCAGCTCCTTCTGATTTTAGCGCCCTGACCTGGCCGCTGCCTGTCTCACGTTTCTCTAACCATGTCAGCATTTTGCCGGCTTTATCGCCGGTCTCATATATTCTAGCTCTCGTCGTCATGTGTGCCTGCCTGTCATGATCTCTGCTTCCAAAAGGTCAGGGTTTTCCCAACTCCCTTGGAAGCAGATCCATAACCCAGGTTCCGAGTGCCAACCAGTCCCAATTGGGACCTTTTGGACCCAGTCCTGGCGCCAGTGGCACCAGGCTCATAAATATGCCCAGTCCCAGCGCTGGAAGCGCCGGGCTCATAATGCTTGGGTGGACTTACCTGCAGCAGACCATGCTGCTTACTTGCCTGCCAGTTGAGCCTCTGATCCTCTTCTGTTTGGAACTACTTTTCCTGTTGGGTGGGGCAGGAGCCACTCCCTAGATTCAGAACACTGGAACTCTTCTGGAAAGCAGGAACTCTTTTCTTACCTAGGCGTGGCTGTGGAAGGAGACACCTAAGCACTACAGGAGGCTATTTAAACCACACCCGATGGATGAATCTTGCTTTGCGTTATTCTGCATCCTCTGCAGCAGAACGCTCATCGTGTCTTCTGCATCTGATCCTGGGCCTAAGGAAAAAGGCTTACCATCCTGAATCCAGTCTTCAGCAACACCTATAAAGACAAGAAAGAACAGGTTAGCATTACGGTCTTCAGTGACAGCTCTTCACTTACCTGGTCCATCGGCTGTCACCAACGCCTTGCTCTGCATTCCGGCATCTGAAAGACAAAGGCTTACCTACTCTTCGTGCGCTCCGGAGGTCTTCACACTGCATTCCAGCATCTGAAAGACAAAAGCTTACCAACTCTTCGCACGCTCCGGAGGCCTTCGGCGCTGCATCCCACATCTGAAAGACAAAACAAGGTGCGTTTAAAGACATTGGGGAACTTAAATACTCACGTGCCATTACTCCTTTCCACATCTAACCCAGTAGGTATTCCGGCACCCTGCAGCCGCTCCGAACTTATACCTGCAAAATAAAAAGACAGTTAGAGCGCATCGTGAAGCAGGCAACTAGCGCTTACTTACGTGCTTCCAGGCGCTTCTATTCATCACACGGGCTCCATCTTCAACTCACTTCAGCCCGTCATCCGCCATCGCCGGAACCCTGCAAAACAAGAAACATCATTACTAAAGACTTTAAAGACATTAGAATTACTCGAAACTTACCGTTCGTGCAGTAAACGACGGACAGCAGTCCTCTGAAGTCAAGAGGCCTGCTCCCCTTATCCAGTGAAGAAACTGGTTACAGCACCCTGCCCCGAGGCAGATGGAGAGCACGGCGTTCACTTACCTAAGGTGAGAGCGTTAACCTTTCGGGTTCTACAGGAGAGGAGAAAGGGAAGAAGAGAGAGACATTCAATAACCCAGTTCCTTAATCCCATATTTTATATTTGCAGACATCTTACCCTTCGAGTCAAACATACAGTGCACAGAGGTCCAGCCCAAAGAGCCAGCCGTGTGTTACACATCACCTTTGAAGATACGGTATACGCCCAGTCAAGACCGGCGCCTCTACGGGAATCAGGTGAGCGTTACAGAACGCAAAGCCTACCACAAAACTCCCGTCCAGGCGCTATGGAAACCTCGGATACCGACCAGCTAGCCCAGTTACTTGGGGAACTAAGGGCAGAAGTGCATGCAGCCCGTCAGGAAACGAACGCTCTAAGAGGGAACTGATTATTTCCAAGGAGCGAACAGATGATCTCGCTAGACAATTGCTACAGTCACAAGCCGGACAGACCCCGTTACCCGCATCTGGGGGAAATCTTCCTTCTACATCCTCTATGAATCCAGTGCAGATCAACCCACCTGGGAATGTACCTCTGGCTCCGCCCGAACGATTTTCTGGTGACCCAAAGAGGTTTGCAGTATTTATCAATCAGTGCCGGTTGCATTTCTTATGCCGGCCAGCAGCCTTTCCAACTGATCAAGCTAAAGTAGCTTTCGTGCTTTCGTACCTTAGTGGCAATGCGGCAGACTGGTCGATCCCTCTAGTAAATCAAGATGATCGGTCCTCCATGATTTTCAAGCTTTTCAGCTCAGTATGGAAAAACTGTTCGCAAGACATTCACAGGGGCAGGCCTTGGACAATGAGCTTCTTTCGTTGCGACAAGGTAATCAATCCCTTTTGGCTTATATTGCGTCTTTCAACAGACTGATAGTGGAAACTCAATGGCCTGAGGACAAAAGGATTACGCTGTTTTATAGAGGTCTACGTGGAGAGCTCAAAGATGTGTTAGCCCAAGTAGTGAATCCCCCACAAGATTGTTCGGACTATATAGACTTAGTCGTTCAAATAGATCACAGACTGCAGAACAGGAAGGCCGATCGTTCCAAGTTTGATGCTCGAGTATTTTCCAAAACGCCAACTCCTTCCAAAGGAGTAGACTCCGGGGAACCCATGCAAATAGGGGGTCTGAAAGGTCCTCTAACACAAAAGGAGCGGGAAAGGAGAAAACAGTTGCAATTATGCCTCTATTGCGGAAACTCAGGGCACTTTCTTCGAGACTGTCCGGTGAAACCTGCCAAGAAGGCAGTAGGAGCTGCAGTTACCAAAGTTACAAACTCTGAGCAGGGAAACGACCTCGCCCGACAAGAATAGAGGTCCTCTTGCCGAGCGTGAAAACCAGTTCCGTGACCTCGCATTTCGTGATACCTATGGTCCTCATTAGCCCTGATAATCCGGATCGATTACATGCAATTGAAGCTTACGTCGACAGCGGTGCCATCGGCAATTATGTGGATCATGAAATGGTTTTGAGGATGAATCTAACTCTTTGTCCCAAGGCTGTAAACAACGTCATTACTAAGGTGGATGGTATAGAGATAGCCTCCGGGCCAGTAACGCATACCACTCAAGAGGTGACGCTAGTAAGTCAAGATGGACACCATGAGAAGATCGTGTTCGATGTGATCAAGGCCCCTCAGTTTCAGATTATTCTAGGAATACCTTGGTTAGAGAAACACAATCCTCTGATCGATTGGCGAGCAAGAACGGTCCAGTTTCCAGAATGTGTCTCTACTTGTCACCCTCCACCTGGTGTTGCACTAGCAGCAATTTCTTCAGAGACTCCCCAGTTACCTCCCGAATACCTAGAAAACCAAGATGTTTTCCGGAAGGATCAGGCTAACTCTCTACCTCCTCATAGGTCTTATGACTGCCAGATAGACCTGATACCTGGATCTACTCCTCCTTGTAGTAGAATGTATGCCCTCACCGAGCCTGAGAACCTTCACCTTCGACAATACCTGGATCAATACCTGGCAAATGGGTTTATTCGTCCTTCCAAGTCCCCTGCTTCTTCAGCTTTGTTCTTCGTTCCAAAAAAGGAAGGAGACCTTAGGACTTGTATAGATTATCGCTCCCTGAACCAGATCACCGTTAAGAATAGATATCCGTTACCTTTGATCCCTGAACTCCTGGACCAAGTCAGAAAAGCATGCATATATACAAAGCTGGATCTTAGAGGAGCTTACCACTTGGTACGAGTAAAAGAGGGCGATGAATGGAAGACGGCCTTCCGCACCAAGTATGGGCTATTTGAATATCAGGTCATGCCCTTCGGACTTTGCAATGCCCCGGCCGCCTTTCAATATTTTATGAACGATGTCCTCAGAGAGCTCATAGATGTGTGTGTTGTTGTTTACATTGACGACATCCTCGTTTATTCTTCATCGGAATCTGAACATCGGAAACACGTGAAAATGGTCCTCGAAAGATTGCGTCAACACAAACTTTTCGCTAAGTTGGAAAAATGTGTTTTCAACGTGACTGAAGTTGAATTCTTGGGATTCATATTATCACCTGGCGGAGTGCGTATGGATTCAAAGAAGGTCGATGCAGTTCTCAAATGGCCATCAACATCCTCCGTAAAAGGTGTGCAAAGCATGTTAGGCTTCGCTAACTTTTACTGCAGGTTATCCCCGAATTCTCTCGAATAGTCCAGCCCATCACTGCCTTGTTAAAGAAAAACAAACGTTTTGAATGGTCTACCGAGGCGGAACAGGCTTTCCAGGATTTGAAGACTAAATTTATCTCTGCACCAATCTTAAAACACCCTCGCCCCGAACTCCCCTACATCGTGGAAACTGATGCTTCAAGCCTTGCCATGGGGGCAGTTCTATCACAAAAGGACCCGGTAACCAATCAGTTGCATCCCGTGGCATTTTGGTCCCGCAAATTCTCGCCTCCTGAAATCAATTACACGATTACTGATAAGGAACTTCTGGCTATCAAGTCTGCCTTTAAGGCTTGGCGGCATTATCTGCTGGGGGCCCGACACACCGTTACTGTGATTACGGATCACCGAAACCTGCAATATTTGAAAACCGCAAAAGCCCAATCCTCTAGGCAACTCCGTTGGACATTATTCTTTGCCGAGTTTGACTTCATAATTACCTATCGACCTGGTACAAAGAACGGTAAAGCTGATGCCCTTTCTCGGATGGGAGTGGAAGAACACTTGATCAACCCTACACCTGTACCAATCATTCCCGAACAAAGAATTCTGGGTGTAATCGCCATAGAATCCATAGAGGAAGTTAAGGATAAAGCCAGGCAACTTGTAACTCCAGCAGACATACAGAATTGGCATCTGCAGGGAAAGGACTTTGCAGTAAAGGACAACTTATTGTATTTCCAAGAACGATTATACCTACCCAGCACAGATTTACAGAAAAAAGTAATCTCTTGTTATCACGATTCTTTAATGGAAGGACATCCTGGTATGGCCAAGACCTCAGAAAAGATCAAGCGCTACTTCTGGTGGCCGTCTTGGAAAAAAGATATCAGAGACTTTATAATGTCCTGTGGAGTATGCGCCCAAAACAAGAGTCAAAAGGAAAGACCAGCAGGCCTCTTACGCCCTATTGACATCCCACCTCGCCCATGGCATACGCTTTCTATGGACTTCATCACCGATCTACCTCCATGCTCCGGATACAATACGATTCTAGTAATCGTGGACTTATTCTCCAAGATGGCGCATTTCATTCCGCTCAAAGGCTTGCCAACAGCAGCAACTCTGGCCCGAGAATTTCTCGAAAACATCGTCCGACTGCACGGTTTTCCTTCGGTTCTAATTTCGGATCGAGGTAGTCAATTTATTTCTCATTTTTGGCAAAGTTGCTGTCGGTCGGCTCAAATTGATGTGAGACTATCGACCAGTCACCACCCTCAGACCGACGGACAAACCGAGAGGACCAATCAAACTCTGGAACAGTATTTACGCTGCATGCTGCAACAAACTGAAAAAACTTGGAAAGACATCCTTTGGATAGCCGAATAGGCCTACAATAACTCTGTCCATTCGGGAACTGGGAAAACCCCGTTTTTTCTTTTGTACAGCAGTCACCCTCGAACCTCGGAGTTGGATCCCCTCCAAGATCTTGAAACACCAGCAGTAGACTACCTGCATTCTACAATCACCCAAGCCTTTAAGGAAGCTGTTTCTCACCTTCAAAGGGCTAAAGAACAATACAAGAAAGGAGCAGATCAACATCGGAAGGAAGCCCCTCAATATCAAGTAGGGGATCAAGTCTGGTTATCCACCAAATATCTACCTCTAAAAGGGCCACGCACATTCAACCCAAGATACCTTGGTCCCTATTCCATCACTACCATAGTAAACCCAGTAGCGGTCAAGTTGGACTTGCCCCCGCACATGAAGATACATCCGGTCTTCCACGTCTCTCTATTAAAACCCGTGCAACCTCAAACCCGACTAACTAAATCTCCAAAACCTATCCTAGTTGATGGAGAACTCGAGTTTGAAGTCAAAAGCATTCTGGACTCCAAGATCTCCAAGTCTAAACTATTTTACCTAATTGACTGGAAAGGCTACGGCCCCCAAGAGAGATCCTGGGAACCTGCTGAATATGTCCACGCTCCTCGCCTAATCAAAAGATTTCACCGAACATTTCCTGACAAGCCAAAACCCCCGGAGAAGCCTGGTTTGGGAGGGGCCTTGAGGGGGGGTACTGTCATGATCTCTGCTTCCAAAAGGTCAGGGTTTTCCCAACTCCCTTGGAAGCAGATCCATAACCCAGGTTCCGAGTGCCAACCAGTCCCAATTGGGACCTTTTGGACCCAGTCCTGGCGCCAGTGGCACCAGGCTCATAAATATGCCCAGTCCCAGCGCTGGAAGCGCCGGGCTCATAATGCTTGGGTGGACTTACCTGCAGCAGACCATGCTGCTTACTTGCCTGCCAGTTGAGCCTCTGATCCTCTTCTGTTTGGAACTACTTTTCCTGTTGGGTGGGGCAGAAGCCACTCCCTAGATTCAGAACACTGGAACTCTTCTGGAAAGCAGGAACTCTTTTCTTACCTAGGCGTGGCTGTGGAAGGAGACACCTAAGCACTACAGGAGGCTATTTAAACCACACCCGATGGATGAATATTGCTTTGCATTATTCTGCTTCCTCTGCAGCAGAACGCTCATCGTGTCTTCTGCATCTGATCCTGGGCCTTAGGAAAAAAGGCTTACCATCCTGAATCCAGTCTTCAGCAACACCTATAAAGACAAGAAAGAACAGGTTAGCATTACGGTCTTCAGTGACAGCTCTTCACTTACCTGGTCCATCGGCTGTCACCAACGCCTCGCGCTGCATTCCGGCATCTGAAAGACAAAGGCTTACCTACTCTTCGTGCGCTCCGGATGTCTTCACACTGCATTCCGGCATCTGAAAGACAAAAGCTTACCAACTCTTCGCACGCTCCGGAGGCCTTCGGCGCTGCATCCCACATCTGAAAGACAAAACAAGGTGCGTTTAAAGACATTGGGGAACTTAAATACTCACGTGCCATTACTCCTTTCCACATCTAACCCAGTGGGTATTCCGGCACCCTGCAGCCGCTCCGAACTTATACCTGCAAAATAAAAAGACAGTTAGAGCGCATCGTGAAGCAGGCAACTAGCGCTCACTTACGTGCTTCCAGGCGCTTCTATTCATCACACGGGCTCCATCTTCAACTCACTTCAGCCCGTCATCCGCCATCGCCGGAACCCTGCAAAACAAGAAACATCATTACTAAAGACTTTAAAGACATTAGAATTACTCAAAACTTACCGTTCGTGCAGTAAACGACGGACAGCAGTCCTCTGAAGTCAAGAGGCCTGCTCCCCTTATCCAGTGAAGAAACTGGATACAGCACCCTGCCCCGAGGCAGATGGAGAGCACGGCGTTCACTTACCTAAGGTGAGAGCGTTAACCTTTGGGGTTCTACAGGAGAGGAGAAAGGGAAGAAGAGAGAGACATTCAATAACCCAGTTCCTTAATCCCATATTTTCTATCTGCAGACATCTTACCCTTCGAGTCAAACATACAGTGCACAGAGGTCCAGCCCAAAGAGCCAGCCGTGTGTTACACATCACCTTTGAAGATACGGTATACGCCCAGTCAAGACCGGCGCCTCTACGGGAATCAGGTGAGCGTTACACTGCCTAGCGTTATGTAACGCAATATTCTGTAAACGTTTTTGAGCAAGTGTTAGTGCTCGATTTGTTTCTGGCTGATCTAGTGCTAGGTGGTTAAGTTCGGCCTGGGTCACTTGTGCTTCGGCTTCCACCAATTTCTGTTGGTGTTTCTTTCGGTGTGCAGCGGACCATGCTAAGATCTCACCCCTCAGCACTGGTTTAAGCGCCTCCCACAGGGTCTCCAGATCATCTACTGATCCTGTGTTTAACTCAAAATAGGTTTTTGTCGTTCGTTGTATTTGCTCCAGAAAATCTGGGAAGCCCAAGTAATAGTTATTTAAACGCCAGGAGGCGGGCGGACGTCACCTAGCCATGTTAAGCTCAATTAGCAGGGGGGAGTGATCTGATATGCCGCGCGGCAGCAGAGTTGCCTTTTTTGGCCCTGTGAGCCTCTGGCCCGGGCAGAAAGAAGTAGTCTACTTGCGATAATGAGGCGTGTGCCCCTGAGTGGCAGGAGTATTCCCTTGCGTCTGGGTGCAGGTCACGCCACACGTCCTGCAGTCCCATGACTGTGGTAAACGCCGCTAATTTGGTGCGAACAGTGGGATTTCTTCCTCTCAAGTGTGAGCGGTCCATCCCCACCTCCATGACTTCGTTGAAGTCACCCCCAATTACTAGTAGGCCTGAGTTATCTCCCGAGATCAGGGGTGTAATGTCCTGTAGTAGGGTGGTGAGCAGTGTCGGTGGCAAGTAGACCGCGAGTAAAGCTATCGTCTGGTTCCATAGTGTTCCAGTAATAAGTGTGTACCTGCCGCCGGTATCTTGAGTCACCCGTGTCATGGTCAGGGGTAATCGTTTATGTATTAAGATAAGCACCCGACGGGAGCCCGTGGTGAACCCAGCATGTATTGCGATTCTATAGTTGGTACGTTTAAATAGGGTACATGTAATGCCTGCTAGGTGGGTTTCTGTAAGGAAGGCTATGTCTGGTGTGTGGCGATTTAGGAGTTGTGTGATAAGTCGTCTCTTGATTCCTGCTCCCATCCCATTAACATTCCAGGTTAGGAGTCGTAGGGTCCTGGCATCAGTGTTAATGGAGGCCATCTGGTAAAGAGTGCAGGTTGATCACCGGCTGATAGCACCATGTGCACCTGCCATTTGCGGATAGTGTTGTGGCATAGCGTTCTAGGTTTGAGCTTTGGACCCTTTTCTGAACAAAACCGTAATTAAACAAACTTCCCATCCCCCACCCTATACTCCTTCTAACTCGAAGTATCTGTCGCCCGAACGTTCAACGAAACAAACCTCAGCTAACCATGGCTGAGTGCGCCCGCTAACAAATGAACAAATAAACTATTCGGAGTTGTGTAGGCTCCGGTCGCACCAGAGGAAAGGGGGGGGCTCTCCCATCTGGGCTGGCCGCTTAGCTGTGTGTCTCCTCGCGGCTAGTCCATAAACGTGGTCAGTATAAGGTTCTTGTACAGTACCTTAGGCCCCGCACGGTCAGGTCTCGAGAGTTTCTGTTTGCATCTTTTCTGGGAGTCGGTGCTGTTATCCCTGCATTTGTGGTGCGATTCCCGGTGCAGGCGGTTGTAGATCTGGCGGGTCAGGACCCGGTCGGGCGCGGGGTGCTCTGTTTCTCTGTCTGTTGCCCCTTGCTGCCTGCCAGTCTCCCTCGATGTGTTGTTCCGCCCATCTCCTCGCCTCTCCGGGGTCGGTGAAGTGGACTGTTGTGCCTCGATGGTAGATTTTAAGTTGGGCAGGGAACATCAGGCCATATTTCACTTTGAGGGCTTGTAGTTGTTTTTTTAATGGGTCAAACGATTGTCTAGCCTTTTGCACTTCCCTGGTGTAATCTGGGAAGAATGCTATTTTGGATCCGTTATAGGTGAGGGTGCCTTTCGCCCTTGCGGACTGGATCAGCGCATCACGATAGTTCAAAAGTTTGGCGATCACTGTGCGAGGCGGGGTGCCCGGAATTGGACGACCCGTCGGCACTCGGTGGGCTTGTTTAATGGAAAAGAAATTGGAGAACGTATTGTCTTCAAACATGTCTGTAAGCCACTGTTCCAGAAACAGCTCCATATGTGGTCCTTCCGCTTTTTCCGGCAGCCCCAGGATCCTTACGTTGTTTCGCCTGGATCTGCCCTCACTCTCATCCACCCGCTCCTCCATGGTTTTCAATCGTGTTGTAACTCTAGCCAACTGCTGTTCTATGTTCCTTATTCCATCCTCCGCACCCGAAATACGTTGTTCTGCCTCGCCGGTGCGCGATGTCAGCTTCTGGAGGTCGTGTCGCAGGAGGGAAACGTCCATGCTGATGCCATCCATTTTCTGCTCCATGAAAGCGCGCGAGTCGGCTATGGCCGCCATGATGTCCTTTAGGGAGATTGTGCCCTCTGTTTCCGCCATGGCGTCCGTTTGGTCATGCTCTTGTTCTGGCTGGCCGTTAGTTGTTGGCGTAGTAAATTGATCGATCCTGCTCTGGGATATCAATCTTCTGGATTTGTCTTTGCCCACGCCGAATGCCGATATGTATTGCAGTCCAGACTGCTGTAAAGGGGTGGCGGCAACACTTTCCACCGGTCTCGACACCGGGGTAGTCCTCTATGCTCCACTCGGCGGGGCCGTTTCTCCTCGTTCGCCGCGGTGTGTGGCGGGCAACCAGTTCACCTCCTCGACCAGTTCTCGGGCTCCTCTCCACTGACCCTGGCCCTGTCGTGCCGCTCGGGGCGTGCGGTAAATTTCTCGCCCTCGCCGTCCAGAGCCGCCCAGCAGATTGTTGTTATTTGTAGTGTATAGGGCGTTTTGCTGTGCGGTTTGCGGTGGATAGTCGCGGTACTCCCTCAGAACGCCTTCCTGCCGTTCCGCCTCGCTCCGGTGAGGGCGGCCATTTTGATCGTGCGATGCCGCGCGCGCGGCGCCTCTTTTCCGCCGCTCCGAACTCGCTCAAAGTGGTGCATTTCGACCTGGAACTTTCCCTGCGTGTGCCAGGGGCACTTGCCTTCCGGAGGGTATGTTTTTTGGAAGGATTTGCCACTCGCAGCAGGCTATTTATTCAGGCTGTTTGCTGCGGCTGTCGGAGCGCCAGGAGCTCACGTCCTCATCGTCCCGTTGCTGGCCATGCCCCCCCCAGGCATTCACTCTTGACTGTTTCATGCTCTACGCATTCAGTAGCTCAACGTACTCATCCATTCTACGCACTCATCGGTACTGAATGCATCAGTGCTCATTCGTTCTACATACTCGTCGGCTCTACGTGACGTGTCAGTTCACTCTGGGCACTCGATCGCTCCAGGCACTTGTGCGCTTTATGCACTCACGCGTGCTATGCGTTCACCTGTTTTCGCACTCACCCCCTCTGGCACTCATCCCTTCTACGCACTCATCCTCTCTGCACTCATCCGTTTTAATCACTCGTGATTGTCACGCATCCAACATGAATATCTTGTTCTATATATTCATCTCTATGCTCACTTGTCCTATACCTTCATTTACTCGGCATATTCATCTACTTCATATATTCATCCGTTCGATACGCCTATCCGCTCCATGCACCCATCGGCTTCATACACTCAACCGCTCCATACACTCAACTGCTCCATACACTCAACCGCTCCATACACTCAACTGCTCCATACACTCAACCGCTCCATACACTCAACCGCTCCATACACTCAACCGCTCCATGCAACCATCGCTCCATACACCTATCCGCTCCATACACCCCTCCGCTCCATACACCTATCCGCTCCATACACCCATCCGATCCATACACCCATCCGATCCATACACCCATCTGATCCATACACCCAACCGCTCCATACACCCATCCGCTCCATGCACTCATCTGCTCCATGCACTCATCCGCTCCATGCACTCATCCGCTCATGCACTCATCCGCTCCATGCACTCATCCGCTCCATGCCCTCATCCACTCCATGCACTCACGCGCTCTATACACCCATGCGCTCTATACACCCATGCATTCTATACACCCATGCATTCCATTCCCTCGTCTGCTCCATACACTCGTCCGCTCCCTACACTCGTCCGTTCCCTACACTCGTCCGCTCCCTACACTCGTCCACTCCATACACTCGTCCGCTCCATACACTCGTCCGCTCCATACACTCGTCCATTCCATACACTCATCCGCTCTATACACTGATCCATTCCCTATACTCATCCACTCCCTACACTCATCTGGTTCATACCCTCATCCGCTTCCTACATTCATTCACTCACTCCATACATTCGCCAGGTCTGTACAATCGTCCGCTCGGCGATCAACACATTTTCCGCACTTCCGCATTCATCAGCTATCCAGACTCGTTGGCTCTACATACTCATCCGTTCCACATACTCATCCGTTTCACATACTCATCAGTTCCACATACTCATCAGTTCTACACACTCATTCTGTTTTTGCTCATCCATTATGCACACTCATCCGGTTTGCACGTTCTTGCGTTCTACTCGCTTCTCTGAGGTTTATGCACTCATCTGTGTTACGCATTCACCCCCTCTACGCATTCAGCTCCTCTGCTCACTCACCCCCTCTGCGCACTCACCCCCTCTGTGCACTCACCCCACTGTGCACTCACCCCCTCTGCCCACTCACCCCCTCCATGCACTCACCCTCTCCAGCGCACAACACACTCATCCGCTCCAGCGCACTCATCCGCTCCACGAACTCATCTGTTCCATGGACTTGTCCCTTCACCACACTCATCCGCTTTAAGCACTCGTGCTTTTCACACATCCGACAGCGGTATTCTATTCTATATATTCAATCTCACACACTCAACTGCTTTGTACCTTTATCTGCTCTGCGCACTCATCCTCTCCATACACCTGTGCACTCCATACACCTGTGCATTCCATATACCTGTGTGCTCCATACACCCCTCCGCTCCATACACCCCTCCGCTCCATACACCCCTCCGCTCCATACACTCCTCCGCTCCATACACTCCTCCGCTCCCTACATTTGTTCGCTCTGCACTTCTGAGTTCATCCGCTATCCACAAAATCATGCGCTTTACTTGCCTCTAATGCAGAAACCTGCAGATATGCCCTGGAGCTGTCAAATGCTCTATAAACTCATCCGTTCCACATACTCATCTGTTCTACACACTCATTCGGTTTACACTCATCTGTTCATCACATTCATCGATATTATGCGCACATCCATGTTATACGCTCTACATACCCGTCCGTTCTGCACACTCATCTGTTCAACATGTTCATCCATTCTATACACTCATCCGGTTTACTTAGTCTTTTGATTTCCACACTCATTCGCTATGTAGCTATTGACTCGGCGCATTCATCTGTTCTACCGGCTTCATCAATTCAAACTATATCATCCATGCCATTCACTTCATTCACTCCTCATGCAATCTGTCCACTTCAGCAGTTTAACTTTCTTTACTGTTTCCTTATGATTTACTCTTATTAACCCTTTTAGTGCTTTGGTCTACTTTATTTGTTTAATTCTGTTTGTCCTTCTAGTTTATAGTAGGAGTTATTAGCTGTCAATTTCTCTCATCAGTGGTTTGTTGGATTGGTGTCATGGAGTTCTTGTTAGTCTGTTTGGGCTAGTATGGTATGGGTTGGTTTTATGGGAACAGCCAGGTTTTCAGCAGTTTACGGAAAGACGGTAAATCCTAAGTTAGGCAGATGTGGGGTGGGAGTGAATTCCATAGCGTGGGGGCCAAGGCTGAGAATGATGCTCCGCCTAGCCTGACTGAGTTAGTCTTCGGTATGACTGGGAGGCCGGCTGAGCTTGATTTTAGGGTGCGTGGGGGGTGATAGGGTTTTAGTATTTCTTGAAGATATTCAGGTCCGGTTTTATGCAGTGCTCGATGGGAGATGCATAAGGTTTTGAAGGTCACCCTCCGGGCTACTGGAAGCCAGTGCAGCGTTTTAAGGGCTGGGGAGACGTGGTCTCTTGGGCCAAGCACAAGTAGCAGTTTGGCTGCTGCGCTTTGTGCCCTTTGGAATTTATTCATTTGGTACGCGTGGATTCCGAGGTATAGGGGGTTTGCGTAGTCCAGTCTTGATATAACGATTGATTGGACGGCGGAGAGTCTGTTGGGAAAGGAGAGATATGGAAATATGCATCTAAGGGTTTTAAGGTGGTAGTGGCAGGACTTTGAGACATTGTTGACTTGGCGCAAGAGAGTTAGGTCAGAGTCAAGGTTGCACCCAAGATTTTTCACTGATTTGGAGGCGGTCGGTGAGTTGCCCATTGCGGCTGGCCATGGTAGTGGGTGCAGAATAAGTTCGGAGTTGCCACATATCATGATTTCCGTTTTGGAGGGGTTTAACAGGAGGTGGCTTTGGGTCATCCAGAGTTCTATGTCAAGGAGACAGGAGGCCAGGTCAGGACGGTGATTGAGTTTTGAGTTCAGGAGTTTTAGAATTAGCTGAGTGTCGTCGGCGTAGTTGTAGCACAGGATGTTGTGCGAATGGATTATCGTGGGAGGGTGGTCAGGTAGAGATTGAACAGGAGAGCAGATAGGCATGCTCCTTGTGGGACTCCCGTGTCGACCGGTCGGGCTTGGGAGGTATAGGTGGAGAGTATCGTTATTTGGTACCTATCTTTGAGGAATGAAGCTATCCATTTAAGAGCGGTTCCACAAATTCCTAGGGAGTGGAGGCGGTCTAGGAGGATTGAGTGATTGATCATGTCAAAGGCGGCAGATAGCTCGAGAAGGATTAGTGTGGCGCATCCCATGGAGTCTGCCGTCATTTCAAGGTCATCCCAGATTGAGGTTAGGGTGGTTTCTGTTCCATGACGGGCTCTGGAACCTGATTGGGCTGGGTCTAGGAGATTGTTGGCTTCAACAAAGGCATTTAGTTGGGAGTAGGTGGTTCGGTCAATGAGTTTGGCAAGGAACCTGGTGTTAGAGATGGGGCGATAGTTTTTGGGCTCGAGAGGGTTGAGCGAAGGTTTTTTAATTAGAGGTTTGACGTGAACCGTTTTGAATGTGTCGGGAAAGATACCAGAGGAAAGGGAGGCATTTATGATGGATCTTGCGTGTTCACCTGCGCAGATGGATGTGAACATTTCTTTGAGGGTTGTGGCTGGGCAAGGGTCCAGCGGCGATCCAGATGGTTTGCGGGCAGATAGAAGTTTGAGAAATTGCTCTGGTGATACTGGGCTAAAGGATTCAAATGTTGGTTTTGTTGAGGTCGCAGCTGGTGGGCTAGCCAGTACAGCTGGAGAATTGCCTGGTGGATGTAAGAGAGCCAGTTTGGTGGTTAGAGGTTTTGTTCTTTCGAGAGCTGTGGTGTAAAAGTGGAGGGAGAGTGAGTCGCACAGTGATTGTGAGGGGGTCGGGATGGTCGTGACGCAGGCCGGGTTGGTGAATTCGGAGATGATTTTGTGGAGTTCTTTGCTTGGGTTTTTGCAGTTTAGGATTCGGGAGTTGTAGTGGGCTTTTTTTGCTTTCCAGATTTCAGCCTTGTACTGATAGAGGTGGCGGGCCAAGGTGGCCCTGTTCTCCTGGGTTTTGTCTTTCTGCCATTTGCGTTCTAGGTATTTATATAGTTGTTTAGTGATCTTCAACTCAGTAGTGAACCATTTGGGGAAGAGGCCACGGCGGGCTGGTGGTTTGCACGGGGGTGTGAGCCGCATCAGATATGCGTTGAGCCATGAGTCAAAGGCATCACGGGTTAGTTGTTTGGTGAGAGGGTTGGTAGGTGGTGAGACTGGAGAAGTACCTCGGCTAGGTCCGGGGTGATTATTAGTTTTTTCCAGCATTTGCCTAGATTTGGAGGGTCAGATTCGAGTACGGGAAGGGGGTCGGGTGAGCGAAAGGTGAACGAGAGGATAAAGTGAAGGGACCAGATGATAGGGGTGGGTGGCTTTAAATGAATCAGAGAGTTGGAGGTAAAAATGGCATCAAGAGTGTGTCCTTTATAGTGAGTTGGGCCATTTATGCGGGGTTGGAGGTTAATTGCGTCCAAACCGTCAACCAGAGAGTGTGTCATAGGGTTCGTGGGGATATCGAGCCATATGTTGAAGTCTCCAAGAAGGGTGAGGTTGGGATGGTTTAGTTGAAGGGTGGCAATAGAGTCGCAGAGGTTGTCTGCAAATTGTCCATCGTAGCCAGGAGGCCTGTAGATTATTAGGAAGCTGTGTGAGAGCGATGGGGAGATGGATATTTTAACGAGGAGAGATTCGCAGGAAGGAAAGGAAGATTGGTTGTCAATGATTGAGGCGTGGAAGAGAGACTTGAAGACGTATGCTATTCCCCCTCCTCTGGAGGGACGGTTCAGTTGGATGAGGGAGTAGTCGGGGGGGGGGAGGCTTCGTTAGCGATTGGGGCGAAGTCATCAGAGAACCAAGTTTCGGTGATGAAAACTAGGTCTGGTTTGACAGAGGTGAGGCGGTCAAAGATGCAGTGCCTGTTCCTTGCTACGGATGGGGCATTAAATAGGATGCAGTTCACATCGGCAGGCGAGGTTGGTCTCGGTGATGGAGCGGGAGGGGGTGGTGGCGGAGAGAGTGGAGGAGAGAGGGGGCTAGGGTGGGTGATGCTCGATGGGAATAGAGGGTGAGCAGAAAAATGGTCAGGCTTCGGGTGGGGTTGGGTGGCTGCGTGTGTTAGGAAGATTGGGTTTGGTTCGGGGGATTTCCATGTTCCATGTACCATGTGCTTGTCGTCCCTTTTTTACCCTGCTAATCACTAGTGTGCGGCACAAATAGAAGTGCGTTCAGGCCAACCGCTTGTGTCCCAACGTTGTGGAGAATATGACCCCAAGCCAACCGACCCAGTGCAGTAACAGAAAATTGTGTGCTGGGTCAGAAACATGATGTGTATAACTTGTAAGCGAAACATTTTTTAAACCCCCCATTGCGAGGGAGGCAGTAATGTGACACCCAGCCCTACCCTGCATTTCCGACAAGCATGAATGGCCCCAATCCTGTGTTCCCGGCAGCGTGCACTAAACATTTAAAAAACCCTGTCCTTCTACGGTCCCTTGTCCGAGCTCTCCACCGATACAGCCCTAAATTAATGGCGCACCTAAACTTATAAACCGGCCTGCAAACGGCCAACCACTGAAAACCCTCCGTCATCGTGCCCACCCCATGTCCCGTTTCCTTGATGGAATTTCGGCTGCACCCACGGCTGGTTCCGCGCACGACCATTTACCCTACACCCCAGCCGAAGCACTGGTGTAATGACCGACCATTGTCGTCCAAAGCCTGAACAGTGTGTAAAATTGACACCATGCAAAGTGCGTCCTTGCGGGACTGTCATTCCCCTTGCCCTCACAGTGCCCTCTGTCTAGGCAGTACAATGCCCTACTCCCCCTGCTCGAATTAGTTCTCCCTTCATCCCCTTCGCACCTGCGGTCTTCTTGTCTTCCCCTAATAGACAGAGGCAAGCTCCCCTGCTGGCTCCCACCTGTGGTACCCATTCGAGACAAAGCTTGTGACTTACAGTAGCTGTATCCTGCCCCCCATTCCGTAATGAAACTCTGCCCCAATACCACCTACCCAACCACTTGATTGGCAAACAGAGTACCCTGAATGCCCAAACCGGATTCAGATTGACCGCCATAGGCCATGAGGCAGAGGGCAGCCAACCCTTCAGCCACCATTTCACGCCATTACCAGCTGCGCTCAGGGTCTGACGCCATCCGCAACCCTTAACTATTAGAACTTTGAATTAAAGCTGCAACCTAGTGTAGAACCCGCGTCGTTTTGGAGATGCAGCGGTGTTGTCGCTTCGAACCCTGTGTCGAATGTGCACTGTGTTTGTGTCCTCCTTGTCATGTGTTAAGGGCCCCAGGATTCCCCACCCCCCACCAAATTCCCCATCGAAGCTATTCACCCAACGCAATTTACTCTCCGCACTGGGATATGTCTGCCTGAAATCGATTTCGCCATAACCAACAACTCCTCCTGTGCCCCCGCAATGTTATACTCCCCTTTCAACACTCTCCCCTCAGGCCTGCCCAATCTCGAAAGGATGCTGCCTGGTCCCTAACCAGCAGGCTAAATGGTTCCAACTGCTTCCCCTTTTCCAGTGCTACGTACACTTCTACTTCACCAGACATTTTTGTCATCTTGCATTTTTGTTGCTAGGGCCCACCCCCACCAAGCCTACCAACAGCCCTCATTCCCGCCGGCGCAAGCACCGCATGAAAACCTTAGCCCCCACCATTAACTGACCGTGCGCAAAGTACCAACCCCCCGCTCCCTACCCATAACAAATCTGTGACTCTCCCTCTGCTCATACCTTCTCTTTTTTTTTCTTTGAACCCGACCGTCCTTCAACTGGAACCATGACCCTCCAACACCGCATGCAAAGCTTGAAAAACCTGGCCTGGTCCAATCAATCATGACCACCACTGGAACTTCCTCGCCTGGTATCGCAACAACAGCAACAAAGCAGGAGCCGAAACGGGAGCCGCCCAATATAACAGGAAGCAGGAAAAAAAGAGGCCAAGCCCACGGCCAGATCCCCCTTTATAGGGCTCACAGGCCAATTCCTGCGCTCTGTCGCATCCTGGTGAGGTCGCCCTCCTCTGGGCGGTGCCATACATGGCTGGGGGCCCGCCCCCCCGTCCCCGCCATGCCCAATCAGGGAGTCGGCACTAAGGGTGGCCCCCGCCAATGACCATTGTTTGAATGGCACGGGAGCCTGCGTTTATTCAAGCACTAACAATAAGTGAAAGTAACACCTATCCTAACTCCTCCTCTTCCTGCTCCTCACTTGAACTTTATCCCCATCATGAGTTGGAAGACAGGACATGCCACACTCCTGCTCTCTTGAGGCTGGTCCCTCCAGCGCTGTGCTACGTTCCTCAGCTGAGCCCGTGCTCAAGCATATAGCCATACATAGCACATAACCACATAGACTCTGTTGGTGCGCGTATACACGCAACACAGATCTAGATAGAATGATTATGTTTGCCCCACACGGTTATGCCTCTTTATACTACAACCTGCATATTTAGCATAAAACGGAATTAACTCACTCTGTTATCCGCATACCAAGTACGATATATTGACTTGATTCCACCATGTCTGCATAGTTGACTCACTGTGTTGCATTCTACGCAGCTAAATTAATTCATTTGCATTTGTACATGCGTCCATAACAACTGCCTAACCTACTATCGATACTTGAACAGTTTGCACAGAATCCAGAGTTAATTCTTTGTGCCTCGCTGCATACTGAACACATTACGAGCCTGTGTCAGAGCACTTTGCTCATAACATGTGCATGATAGATTCACCCAATTTGCACCCCCACACTACTTTATAGCTCCACTGTGTGCCTTCATCACTTGCGTTTAGAGAGAGTGAATCAGTCTGTGTACCGTCACAATAACTGCACACTTATTCCTATACACCCTATACACCCTATACACCCACAACACAACCTTTAAGTTGTGCCTGTCTACCAAACACATACAGGTTTTGTCTTCCAAAAGACCTTATCTCTGTGTGCTCTCCCCATAATAACTGCATAGCTCATGGTATTTGTCTAAGACCCTCAATGTATAACTGGTTAGATATCACGTATTTGCCTGAACAACAAGCAGCAAGCTAAATCAACACACCAATGTACCTTCTTACCTAATCTGTCATAACTAGTCCTATCTCACCAAAACTAGGCCCCTCATACGTAGTGTAGCACACACCAATAATTCCCCATTAATTTCAAAATCGTTATAACCCTGGCCTCATACACTGACTCCTGATAAATGACCTCATCAGTAGTCACATCTGTGTAGTCTGTAAACTAGTTAGCCGATAACACTCTCTGAACAGTTCCATACTCTTCTAGCTATTCAACGTTATAGCAATATTAGGAAATCCTTGAAATTAACCAACCACAAACACAGGCCCAAAGAAGAACAAAATGTAAATGTCACCCCTCCAAACTCTCCCTACCACTAAGAACCATCTATCCGACCCTCAGCAACTACAAGATGCATAGAATCGGCAAAAATAGCAGAATCAGAAAGGAAGAGAGAATTGGAAGCAGCCCTCACTACCCCTTCTGATCAGTGATCCCAAGGCTCTACTTCATTCCCACTACCTCACTTCAAGAGACCATTGGTGGCTTTTATCACCAGAAGAGATGGCTAAGCTTCTTTAAATTTGAAAGCCATTACGTCTTGCCTTGGGAAACTAACAAAAGCACCAATCTCACATCAACTGAGCCCACTAAAGGCTAGCCCACCTCCCTACTGAGTGGGTAACTATATATTACAACAAACCAAAGGAAGGAATAGAAGTGGGTGCCAATTATTATTTCCTCATCAATTTACCAGGAGAGGTTTTCAACAAACAATAGACCTCACAACCACTGTCAGTATTTCCATAATTTTCTTCTCAGTGTTATTACATAACAATTACTTTTACCTACACAACATAAACAAGCATAAAACACTACATGTCATGCCTAAAAAGCCAAATGAGAAATATACAGTGGTGTACAAAGTTACACAAAAATACAAACAAACACAATCAACATCATTTTGTCCAGTATCTCAAAGATCTGGTGAACATGTGTGTGAGGTTACTACACACAATTCACATGCTGTGTTTATAGCCCAACTTGTACAAGTTTTGTGTGGCCTAAAGGTGCCGGACATTCATCAGGGACATAGTCCTCTTTGTGTACCAAAATGTGACTGGCCTCTCTCTATCACCCTTCCATTGGTTTGTTGTAGTCAACTAACAAAAGCAATCCTGAACAATTTAAAGGCACTCTTCAAAGCAGCTGAACCTTCCTAGAAATGGCAGGCAGAAGATGCCTACTAATCAACGCACGCTCTGTCTTTAAGCACTCCTCAGACATTTCTGACTTTCTCTCCAAAGACCAGTTAGACTTACTCATCATCACAGAAACATGGCTCTCAGATGATCAGTCGCCAGTTATCCCTGAATATATCCAATCAGGCTTCAAGATCATCTGTCACAACAATAGGAAATAAGGTGACATAGCTCTGGTGTGCAGAGACTCCTTCATAGTCTCAACACCCTCCATTGACATCATCCCTGACTGTGGATGACCTGCTCTATGTCTCCCACAGTTGCACTAAGCTTCCTCTTAAGCTACAGACCTCCCTCACACAGCCCACACTCGGCTGTTAAACTGGCTGACACTGCTGGCATTGTGGCCATAGACCATAAACAACTGACTATACTTGGAGATTTCAATATCTCACTTGAGATAAAAGGTGGTGTTATTACAAAGACACTTGGAGCAATCGTTGCTGCGCTACACTTTAAGATACCCACTTCTGCTTCCCGAACTCTCACCATCCACCTTTAATACAGACCACGTGGGCCTGTATCCACCTTTCAAGAAGATATTACCCTCCTCCTCAGTACCAACACAAAGCCAGGATCACAAATTATCCTACTAGGGCACTTGAACCTTGGATTTCAGGACGTGAAGGATGTCAAGGCAACAGCTCTCGCCAACACGATCATAGAATTAGGCTTTATGCACTGCATCTCTGAACCTACTCATAATAAAGGAAGGACACTAGATTGGCCAGCCGACTTCAATTGTGACATTGACATCCTCTCCAACACACCATGCGCCTGGTCAGACCATCACCCTATTTCATTCACGATAAAGGAACGTAACCAGAGTAGCCATCATTACCTTGCCCCATCCATACGCATGCGGAATAATCGCAATAAAACAGTGGAGAAGCTGTTACCCTTACTTCAGCCGATCACTAACCCCACCACCACCGAACACTGAGACCCTACAGTGCTAGTGGACTTATTTAACCACACCTTACTCAATGGCATTAATACAATCGCACCTCTAAAATTGCACAAGGCCAAACCCTGCATGCATTTAAACTCATGGTTCAAACCTCACCTCAGATCACTGCGCAAAACCAAAGGAAATGCAGAAGCTCTCTGGAAAAGTCATCCAACAGCCCCTAACAAAGATACATTCCTATTAGCATCCCTTAACTACAAAGAGGCGATTCAACAGACAAAAAAGATACCTATACTAACCGCATCACTCAAACCAAATTGAGTACTAAAGAACTCTTCAATATACTTAGAGAGTTGGCATCTCCATCATCCCCTCCGGACACCTGTATCAAAGACATCACCTGGTGTACTAACGTTCAGAAAGCATTACTGGACAAAATAACTAAGTTACAAGACAAAATAGAAACCAAAACACGTAGTCTCTCCGCTGGAACACCCCAACCCACCCTATCAGCTCCACCCCCAACCACCCACAAGCTATATTACTTCTCCACTCTCACTACTAAAGAGGTAGAGGACATCATTACAAAAACAGGGAGACATCTGTCCTGCTCCCATCATCAATGAGGCAGCCAAGGAACTGGCTCCTTTCATTACGTCCATAATGAATGCCTCATTTGATACAAGTATAGTCCCTAACAACTTAAAAGATGTGTGTGTCCTATCACTACTAAAGAAGCCTAGACCCCAACATCCCTCCAATTATAGACCAATCACCATTGTTCAATTCTTACAGAAATTTTAGATAGAGCTGCCTACCTGCATATTTCAGGGCACCTAGAAATAAATAATCTCCTCGGCCTCAGGCAATCAGGTTTCAGACCCAAACATAGTACGGAAACGCCCTTGATTGACCTTAAAAGCACAAATTGAAGAACTAAAAGACAAAAGGCAAATTTGCCCTCCTCCCATTATTAGATCTGTCGGCTGCATTCAACTTAGTAGATCACAAAGTCCTCTGCAAGCATCTAACCTCAGCAGCACACTTCTCCAATAATAGCCACTACCTGGATACAGTCATTCCTAGATAACAGATCAATGAGAGCTTTGCACCCTCAGCCTCTGCTGAGCTTGCACCAGTCACGTACGGAGTCCTCCAAGGATTGTGAATCTCCCCACTTTATACAATGTGTTCACAAAGCCCCTCCATGTTCGATGACCTTGACTGTCTGGGTGTCACCTACACTAATTATGCGGATGACACCCAGATACTCATCCCCATCACCAGTGACTAGGAAACAGAGACCAAAGCACTCAATGACATTTACCTTATCATACAAGCCTGGATGGCTAAACACAGACACTGTCTTAATGACGATAAAACGGAGTTACTCTTCCTAGGTTCCCAACCAAAACTTAACAGATTAGACAAACAGTTTGACTCCTTCCATATAGACGGTAACACCATCAACGTCTCTGAGGATGTCAAAACACTAAGCAACTACATAGACTCTGCTCTAACACTATCAAGACAAATCAACGCGACAGCATCCTCCACGGCTTATACCTGTAAATTATTTACAGCCTGCAGACCATTCCTAACTACATCCAATTGCATTTCCATCGCCAGAGCTCTTGTACTCTCAAAATTAGACTACTGTAATGCACTTTACCTAGGAACAAACCAACAGAACTTAAAAAAGATGCAAGTCATACAAGATAACGCCTTTTAGGTCAGCGCTGAACATCCCTAGATCACAACATATCTCTGAATCTAGAAGAAACTTGAACTGGTTACCTGTCAATCAAAGGAATGCATTAAAATCCCTGTCACTTACTCATAAGTGCCTCCCGAATCTAACGCTGAGATACCTGATGAACAACTTCTCATGTTACACCTCAGATCGACCCACCAGAACGGCTCAGGCACGCTGCCTTAACATCCCTAGTTCAAGCTTCAGAAGGCAGGAGGTAGGAGCTTTAATTGTGGAACACTCTACCCATAACCTTAAGAGCAGAACCCTTGTACCACTTATTCAAGAGAAATGTAAAAATTTGAGTTTTTGCCCAAGAGATTTAGATACTTTCGGTCGCCCCCTAATCAGAAGCCAGACCTGCTGTATATCTCTAAAACTCTATGTAACTGTGTAATGTCTGTATATGTAAGAACTGTATGTAAAAAATGTATAACTGTGTAACGGTATGACATGTAACTTATGTCTATGAAAGAAATATACCTAGATGCCTTGGGCTTGGAGCGCTATACAAATAAACAAAATACAAAAACAAATACACCTGAAACAGAGGGTTAACTGTCCAACCCACCTTGCTGAACACACTCTCGATAGCATTGTCTATTTTGAAAACATAACCACTGTCTACTCCCCAGTTCACTTCCCTAGGGTGATCAGTTACCCATCTCATTAACAATATTCACTAGGGCCCCACACCTTGCAGTACCATCAAAAGAACTATCAACCATAGCCAGACTGTGAAAAGAAATACAAATAAGCTCTACTAGAAAGACTAGAAGCACCCAAATCTGCCGTCCCACAGATGGATGAACAACCACACTGGATGCAAAACTCCATGAAATGTACAACTTTGACTGTATTGACCAGAAGAAACCTTTCAAAAGAAACAAGCTATGTGCTTCACCCCCAGAATAAACTACTTAATAGAAGAACATTGGAAATGGAAGGAAAAAAATGTGTACATTAGCAGATTCACCTACCTTGAACAGTTACACTTTTACAGAGCTGCAGTATTTAAAGCAATGAAAGCACAATACTCCAAACGCATTGATTTGGCACATCACAGTGAAAAGGAAATGTATGAGATCATCTGAGAATTAGAAAACAGAAAGACTGCAACACTGACTGCTACCCGTACACAAGACCTGCTGCACATTTTAACCAAAAGATCCTCAACATCCAGGATCACCTAGACAATAAGGGACACTCTCACTCACACGCCACCAATGAGATTCCATTCCCTCTACTACCTCCTCTCTATCATCTTTCTGCCTTCTGTCTGCGGAGGTCCAGCAAGCTACTAGAGACTCATGCAACCTATCAGGAGCTCCCGAGGATCCATGTCCCCCCAGTCTTTATGAAATCTCAAATCGTAATGCCCATATTCGTATCGCCTATTTCACTCAGCTAGCTTTCAATTATCGTAAACTATGAAACTTCTAGAACAATGTATACATATATGGTCAATTCTGGGATTTGGTCAAAACAAAGCACCTCCTGAATGAGGTGCAGAACAGATTTAGACCTTCTAGGAGTACTGAATTGGCATTGTGGTCCATCTGGGATGCACTTAAAAACAAAGTGGATGAAAATTCTATAGTGTGCTCATCCTGCTAGACATCTCAACCACTTTTGAGGCCATCAGTCATGGGATCCTCCAAAAATGACCAGAAGATATTAGTATTGATGAAGCAGCTATACAGCGGAGCATCTCCCTCTGCACAGGTAGAACAGAAACCCCTATCTTGGGACCCTACAATTCCCGCCATCACCCACTTACCTATTGCATACCTCATAGATCCACCCTCTGACCTCTTTTTATCAACCTCTGTATAACAACTGTACTAGACATCATCCATAGATCTGGTCTCTCCTGTTACAACTATACGGATGCCACACAATTAATCTACAAATGTGTGAGCCATCACCGAATGCACCAGACTTTAAAAACTGCCTTGCACAGTTGGATGGACGGGCTGATGACAGCAAACAGTCTAAAACCCAAGCAAGACAAAACTTATGCTCTGCAATCTTACAGGTTCTAACTCCATCACAATCCCATGGCCTCATGAGAGGGCCTGTGCCCAACCGTTGACCACAGTAAGGAATCTTGGAACCACAATGAAAAACATGCTCACTCTTGATCTGCAGATCAGAGCCATAGTCAGAAGCTGGTTCTCCCAGCTGTGCATGCTACTCCACATCCTGCCTTACTTAAATTTCACCTGCAGGGCCGGGCCATTATTTCCCTAATACTATCCAAACTAGACTATGTGCACAGATTCCATTTCAGACTCCCAGATTACCTAATGAGAAAACATCAAAGAGTTTGAGGTGCAGTGGCAATGCTACTTCCTCTGAGTGAAGCGATTTGAACATATCACGCCAGCATTAAATACTCTTCAGAAGGAAGTTTCAACATTAGACTCCCTCCAGCACACATAGGTTCAGCAATTCTGTACTAGTACTAATCCCCAAATTCAACAAGAAATAACACAGAGGATCCTGTTTTTCGGATCGGGCCACAAAACTGTGGAACACCCTTTTCAAACCTCTACACCTGGAAGTGAACCACTTGACTTTCAGGAGACAGCTCAAGACTTGGCTTTTGGCCAGCCACTTTGAAAGAAAAGAATGATAATAGCAATTGACTAAACACCGTGCACCAGAAATGTGGGCAAATTTATGAGCAATTGTGAAACTCTTTGCACTACCATCTGTGGGAAACCAATTTGGTTGATGGATATTCTGCAACACTGTCCTGCACCTGCATCTCACTGCAATCTACTACCAAGAGCCAGGAAGCAACACCTTAAAGGATAGTTCCGGGACTTTTTTTTTATTGTCCCTACGGGTCGGCCATGTGTTTGTAAGCATAAATCGGTAGATCGTAGGAAACTTTCCTATGGACCTTACCCGACTTTTCGCCCATTATCGCACTCGAAATCAGCCTCCATTTTGTGATAATCCTATCATTCCGCCGCATCGACCTGGCTCACCTGCCTTTGCGGCACTAAATCAAATCCCCCGCCCCTGAGCCTGACATCATCAGACGCGTACTGCCCATTTCAAGCACGTCTCGTGTCAACAATCGCTGCGCCTCAGCTATTGACGTGTTGCCATGGAAATGGCAGGACGCCTCTTTCCCCAATAAGTATAAACAGACCGTTTCACAACACACAGCAGCAGATTTTCGATTCCATTCCTCTCTCTGTGTTACTTTGAGTATTCTGTGACTCGTTTCAGTGCTCTGGTCAGCTACCTTCGCCGCTTGTAGCCCGTGTGAACACCTGTACCATCTCTGTAAATTATTTTACTATCTTTACCGCACAATGGCCACAATAATGCCGTATATGTACGAGCCCGAGTACACCGAGGAAGAACTACTGGAAAGTCAAGCACGCGAAAACGATGGGGATTCGGACGGCAGTTGGGAGGACCAGTCAACGGATGAAGAGCCTGGACCATGTCGCATGGACGGCGTCTCCACCTGGTGCACGTGCAATCGGTGCGAGCTAATGCCAACTGAGGAGGAGAACTGCTGCTGCCGTGAAAATTCCGGGTGCTTGGCCTACATTTCGGAAAGCGAGCAAAGTCTGCAGGAAGGCGAGCAAAGTCCGCAATGCATCACCGAGCTGCCAGAGTTCAGGGAAGCCTGCCTCTCACGGACCGTGTTGAGGATGATGATGGTGCTTATGCACGAACTTCGCGGCACTGTTCGTCCGCGTAATCCGAGTAACGAGTAAGTATACTCTGTTTGTGATGTCAGTGATGCCACCACTATTTCATGGTCGTCTCCCACATATAAAATTACATTTACATATCATTCGAACGCATGTAAATTTGTTCCATATAGTGCATTTTCTAGATATAATTTTTTTCTAAGAAAAATGACATGTGTTACCTGAATCGACATTGATAAGAAAGTTTGGTCAGTTTAATACAGTTTGCATCTTTTTTTTTCACAGGTGGTACAGGCTGGTGGCCTATCGTTGCTTCACTTGGTGGCTTCACGGGAGGCTCGGACACCGCGTTCGGAGAGTAATACCTGCCTGTGCGGTACTTGCCATTAGACAACATTTCCCCAGTGACAGTGGACAATACCGCGGATTTTCCCTCGATGTGCTGCAACCTCAACTTTACAATGTGTAATGTTTATTATTTATGTTTAATTAAAATCTAAAATAAAGCCCAACATATATTTTAACAATGGTTGTTTTGATTTTTTAAATGAATCTAGTGTATATTCTCCTGGGAGGGTGAGGTATTTATAAACTCACCCCCCTGCATTCCATGTAGTAGATCCTGCAGCCATCCTCTTACATTCAGTTAGATGGCCTCTCCTTGGCCATCCTTGGCCATCTTGGCCATCAAAGGCAGTTCGCACCGGGGTACTTGTGCTGGCAAGTGGAGCTGTCAGGGAGCGATAAAGGCCAAGAGGTGCCAAAGACCATGTACACTTCAAAGTGGTCTATAGAGCATGGGTTGTTGTTCCCATGTCTACCTCCAGACCCCGTGTCTCCTGCCAAGCATCCCCCCTCACGCTGGACGGCCCCCTGCAGACCGCATAATGCCACGACATATACACGTCATTCATTCACAAACACACCCCTGTTTCGAATTCTTTATAACCCACTTCATATTTCTAATGAGAACTTCTTTGCGCTTTGCTAGTCAACCCGTGAAGGTGCTGGTTATCTGCTCTTCGTCTCTGTGAACTTCCGTGACCACTTTGAGCAAACTCGTCAGTTTGCAACCTGTGAACTGCTCCCTGTTCTACGACAAGAAACTACTCTGATCCCTGCATCTAACTGTTTGTTCGTCAAGGTAAGTCCATGTACCATAATCATTTTGTGTCCAATTTTTTAATTTATATCTATTTGCTAGTAGTCATCAAATTGCATCCATGTTTTCTTTTCGTTCACGACAGTACATGCAAGGAACTAGTCACATGTTCTGAGTTTAGTCAAATTACTTTTTCTATTTTTTGAAAGTTATTGAAATACTTATCCGCATGTGAATAACATGTATAGTTCCAAGAACCAAAACGGACCTTGCATTGAACCTTTTATGTGTCATTTAATGTTTTAACACATTGGTATTCATAGAGAATTGTTGATCTTTACTTTTCAGAACTTTCCATAATGCCTGCCTGTTCCATTGGCGGTTGCCCTTCGAAGACCCATAACAAATCTGAAGGTACTATAATGCATGTTTTCCCTAAGACAATAGATCAGATAAGAGAATGGGTCCGATATTGCGGATATCCAGCCTCTGAGATAGAAAGTAGAGTCCTAGAAGTCTTTGCGGACAAGAGGGGTGATCGATACCGCATCTGCAGCAGGCACTTTAGCCCAGACATGTACTCCACATCATTGCTAATAAGGACGAAAACACCGCGAGCGAGGCGAAAATTGCTCTCAACCGCTATTCCCACTCTATTCGTCCACATCCCTCCACTGGTGAGTCAAGTTTACATATTTATCTCTCGGCATTGCGGTAGTGTGTAGCATTAGCTAACAATAATTTCCCCATTTATGTATCCACTCAATATGAAGGCTGAAGATTCTCCATCCGTGTCGTTATTGCAGTCATCAGCCACTTCAAGCGCCTATCGGGTAATCTTACTTAGCTATTCTGACACTGACTTGTTTTAGGCATGTAAATCAATAGTTTTAATTGATCGTGTAATTATTTTACCTAATGGTACACCACAGTACTCGTCCTCTAGTCTTTGTTTTCAGTTATAATTATTGTTATCCAAAATAATGCAAGTACTGTCTTTCAGGGAGATGCTGAGGAGTCCAACGCATTGACGACAACCGTAGATGTCACTCAGATGCTCGAGGTACGTTTCCGGACAGTTCCATCGATGGAGATCATCAGATCTTGCATTCTTGTAGCGTGATTGTTACACACAATGTTTCTTTCGTTTTTAGCCATTGGTATGTCCTTCTGTCGTCGCCCTCCTATGTGTCTTCTTTTTTCAATATTGTGTTCATTACTAATGAAAGTCCTATGTTTCAGGGAGTCGATGGAGCATTAGTCCAAGAGGAAGGGGGAGCATGCAGTTACGGGTCGGCGCAACAGCTTGCAGAAGTGTGCACCGCAGTTACAGCGTCCCTTGATGTTCTTATGCATTTCGAGGTATGGATACTGACAGATCAATCATGCGAGATCAAATGACGTGATTACATCCGCTATACTTCCTTCTTTATTAACGCAAGTACTATGTTTCAGGGAGCTGACGGAGCTTCTTCAACAAGAACATCACCCCTAGTAGTTGATGCAGATCTCTGGGTGGTGACACTTCCAACGATGGAGCAAATCGAATCATATTTGGATATCCATTATTTATTTTAGACAACTGATCATTTGTGCAGGTCTATTTAGATGAGCCGTTGACGCCTGCAGAAAGTTTATGTTCTTTTAAACAAAATAGGAAACCATACTAATGCAATTACTGTGTTTCAGGGAGTTGCTGAAGCGTCATCTTCAATAATATCATCAATGGAAGTCTATGCGGAGCCCGAGGTATGGATCTTGACAGTTCAATCTAACTAGATCAACAATGCGTGAACTATTGTCGTTTGAATGTCCTACACAATGCGTTCATTCGTGTTTTGCTATTGAGATGTACGTATGGGTATTGGTCCCCAAGTACATTTTGTGTTTTCAATATTATTATACATACTAATGAAAGTTCTATGTTTCAGCGAGTCGATGGAGCCTCAGTGAGTGATGGATGTGCTTATCATGAAAGTATAGTCGTTGCAGCGCGAGAGGAAGTGGAGACATGCACACACGAGTCGGAGCAACAGCGTCCAGATGTTGAAGTTCGAGGAAAGAAAGTTTCAAAGAAAAGAAAGCAAAAGAAGGTTAGTGTCCTGTTCACTATATTATGTTGTTTTTCACTGTCAATAGTTCAATACTGTAAGTTGTGTTTAAACTGAACATCCCTTTTCTAATCTGTCCTCTAGTTGCGAGTGGGTGTAAGAACTAGATCTACACAGACAGTGAAGCGAACGAGAGATGTTGCTTGTCAAACCTTTTGGCAGGGACTTGAGACTGGAGATGCATCGTGCCAATGGGAAGAATATGAAGTGATTGACAACGGAGCTATACCACCACCAGCCATTGGTAGTGAATGTCCTCCTGGTAGTTTGGATGCAGTCGTAGATCAATTCACAGAATCCACACCCGCAAAAAATAAGAGCACGCGAAAGTTGAAGACATTGTTTTTTTCTCCCATCTCCGGACAAGGAACAGATGTTGCAATGGAAGAGAATGAAGTGGACGACAATGAAACACCATCAATATCACTCAGCATAGCGGAAGACGATATCAGAGATTGTACCTTTCATGCGAGTGACATGTCCTCAACGTTACAGGCCGAACCAGCTGGGATGCAGAGTGACAGTATAAGGAAAGAGGCCAAATTCATTGTATTCGATAGCTGTTTGATGGATATTATTATGATGATGAAATGTGGGCATTGGGTTGGTGGGGAAGTATGTGGGGAGCCATTGATTAATGTGACTCGTGCAATTCGAGGCACTAACCTTAAAATACATGCCACCTGTACACAATATCATCCGTTCGCATGGTCTGCACAACCCATGCTGGGGCAACTGCCAGCAGGCAATCTACTTTGTGCAGCGGCCGCACTTTTTAGTGGTTCAAGTTTTAAAAAGTTAGAGTATTTCTTTCAGTTTGTGGGAATCCATTTCATTGCGAAAACTCAGTTCTACAAATACCAAACCGATTATCTATTTCCAGCCATTAGCGAAGCTTGGAGAATGGAAAAAATGTCTATTGAAAGTACATTCGCGGGCAAACGGTTCAGGCTAGCCGGTGATGGACAGTGCGACAGCCCAGGATTTTCAGCCAAGTACTGCACCTACCACTTTCAGGACATGGAAAGTAAGAAAATTGTGAGTTCGGTGGTCGTGCAGGTGTCAGAAAGTACATCCTCAGTGGCCATGGAGAAAGTTGGCTTTGTAGCATCATTGCAAGAACTACAATCGCGGGGAATGGTGATCGACCTGATAGCCACGGACAGACACGTTTCAATTGCCAAGACAATGAGAGAACAGTACAAAAATATAAATCACCAATTTGACGTTTGGCATCTTGCAAAATCAATCAATAAAAAATTGTCGGCTGCAGGAAAAAAAAAAGATATGCAAGGTATTTCACAGTGGTCCAAGTCAATCAGCAACCATCTTTGGTGGAGCTCAAAAACATGTGAAGGGTCGTTGGAAATTCTACTGGAAAAATGGCGGTCAGTAATGTTGCACTGTAGCAACGTACATCGATGGTCGACAAATGAGCATTTCCACAAATGTGAACATGGCCATTTGTCCACAGAGGAGGCACGGAAGAAGAAGTGGTTGATTCCTTCATCACCCACTCACAAGGCCATTGAAAAGATTGTATTTGATAAAACTATAACAAGAGATTTGAGGGGACTCACGGAATTCTGCCACACAGGAGATTTGGAGGTGTTCCACAATATGTGCCTAAAGTACAGGCCCAAAAGATTGCATTTTGGCATGGAAGGCATGATAAATCGGACTCTTCTAGCGGTCTTGGCACATAACCATAATGTTGGCCGTCAACAAAGTAGGACGACCGGAACTTTAGGAACGCTTCGCTACAATAAGGCCTTCACTAAAAGAAGTAAACAATGGGTGATCAAACCAGTGTTTGAGGATATGCAATATGAGTTTATTGAGAGACTTATCGTAGATGTCCTCGATAGGCACATACATGGAGTGGTGAACGAACCTATGCAGGGGACAACTGCATTGCCACCCAACATTGCCTCTGTTCCATGTCCACCTAAAGCAGAGCTCATTGAGAAATACACATCACGGTTTAAATGATTGTAATTCGATTGTCTGTTCTCTCGAGTCTCCTCATGTTGCAGGCCCATTGCAATTAAACCAAACAGTAATATAAATCATTTTTACAAAAATTATAGAATGTTTCCGTATTACAAACACATGGCCGACCCATAGGGACAATAAAAAAAAAGGCACGCAGACAAGATGCCCTTACACTAACTGGAGCTAACTAGAAATGTGTGCTCGCTCAAAGTGAAGGTCAGCTGCTTTGATGTTTTGCTCGGGTGGCGGAACGGCCCACGACCCAATATAAGGTTCTATTGTGATTTGACCTTGACAGGCCGGGACCATCCTGAAAGACTAAGAAAAGATATAATGAATAAAATTTCAGAAACGAAACGATGAGCCACGTTCATTAGAAGAAGTAACGTCGGCAAAGAAGGAGTGGTGTTTCGGGTCTGCCCTACACAGAGACACAATGGAAAATGCAAATATAATGTAAGTAACTTTTGATGAGTTTATACCGCAATTTCATTACTATACAGTGGCTTTAAAGACGGGTTCAGTTGTACTTGTTCTTTCTATGTGGCATAGTGTTTTCTACCGCGCACTATCTGGAGGAGAAACATCTGCTTTTACTGAAGCACCTCAAAACCTTCCTCTTTGCTTCTGCTTTCTCTCTCCCTCTCCCCTGCTACAACTGGTCCACTGTCTGCGACCTCGGTCCTGGGCCCTTCCACTCTCCACCTGCACTGCCTCCCTGTCAACCCCTGCACTGGGGGACTGTCTCAGTATCCTACAGCCCCCCCTTCCCAGCACTTGTTCTGCACTTACCTTGCACTTGCCACCAGCTGGCCCTATTTATTTATTATTTTATGCTACTTACCTTGTACTCCACTCCCCCCCCTCCATGCCTCGCCACGCCTTTAAACACTTGTGTACACCCAGTAGCGCTGTCCTCGCTATGAAATGAATAATTTTAATAAGGATATGATGGTGAGACTAATTTCATTTTTTATGTTTTTAGGTACATCATTCACTACTGTCTGTGTCACGAGTACCAGACACCGGCGGACGGCTTCTACAGCCGCCAGTTGCTTCTCCGCGTGAACAACGTTACCACCCTGACCATTTTATGGGACGATCGCCAAGTACAAGTATGCCCTTACGCGGTACTAACGGTTAGATGCAACATACCTACCGTTGTGGTGGCCTAGTGCCTCGTTGTTGGAACAGCCATGCGATTATCAGTGCGACAGAAGAGCTTATTTTTATCGTAAACCAACACCCTGTGTACTGCACACGAACATCGCTTCCCTCAAGACGAACTAATTTGGATCGAGAGCAAAGAAAAATGCAAATCGCTGAATATTCTCTAAACATTTGATGTCCAATAAACGTACTTTGCCAAATGTACAATCTTGCCGTTTGCTTTTAAACCACGGTTTTACATTCCGAATTGTGGTGCTGTATTGTGAGATGCTCTAAGACCCTGTGTACAGCAAAGGACCATCGCGTTCCTCAATACGAACTTTTTGGAACATGAGCAAATAAAAATGCAAATCGCTGAATATTCTCTAAACATTTGATGTCAAATAAATGTACTTTACCACATTTACAATCTTGCGGTTTGATTTCAAAGTACAGTTTCATATTCCGAATTGTGGTGCGCTGTATTGTGAGCTGATCTGTGTTGATTTCCGGGGTCTGTGTGGAGTCGCGTAGAAGACGCCTGGGCGCGTTTGCCTACGCAGCACAGTAACGTCACGGAGAGAGGCGGGGAATATGAATGTTTTGATAATGTCTGTTTCAGGGGCGGGGGATTTGATTTAGTGCCGCAAAGGCAGGTGAGCCAGGTCGATGCGGCGGAATGATAGGATTATCACAAAATGGAGGCTGATTTCGAGTGCGATAATGGGCGAAAAGTCGGGTAAGGTCCATAGGAAAGTTTCCTACGATCTACCGATTTATGCTTACAAACACATGGCCGACCCGTAGGGACAATAAAAAAAAAGTCCCGGAACTATCCTTTAACTCCCCTCACCTGCTCAAGGCCCACTCATCCCTCAAACAAATTCTTACAACTTCTATCTTGAATTCTTACACTACCCACACTCCTTCAGTCGACTGACCACTTCTAGTACACTTAATAGAATCATACCCTATCCATCTTCTATCAACAACCATTCTGTCAATGCTTGCACTTCACAATATGGAGCCTACACATATGGCTAAACTGCCCTGTCCGTACTAACCACAAACAACATTGTGAGTTTCCTTTTTTTAAAAAAATGTTATTTGTCATTTATATAGTGCATTAGGCCAAAGCACTGAACAAGGAACACTTACAGTACAATCAATGTATAGTATAAGGTTTATGTATCTTCTATCATAGGGGTGGTGGCCGAATAGCTCAGGCTAGACTGATCTCATGGCTGGCGGAGCAACATTGATTTGCAAATGGCATATCACTTTGAGAAAGGTGCTGAAAGGCTAACAAGCAATTAAATCCCTAGAGAAATGTAATTGACCAATCAGACATTGATGTTGGCTTAGCCCATAGTTGCATCTTCAAAATTCCTGCTAGGCCAACACGCGCTTTGGCTAGTCCGAAAAACATGTGAAATACTCTACAAAACACAGACATACGTACATAGACAAAAACGATCAACACAAGTATATACAAACGGAATGCAAAATGGCAGAGAGTCTATTGCATAGCAACCGTCAGGGCAGACAAAAGATTGAAAACACACACGGTTTTCGCTGTTGATGAAGACAATCAGGAAACAGATATCTGTAGAATATTTATTTATTTACAGTATTGTTTTCTTTTTCTTTTTTTCTATAACGCGCTTAGTACCTGAGTTTAGTTTCTACGTGCAAATCCGGGATTCGAACCTCTGTTGCTCCTGAAGGTGGCGTGAACGTGCACAGAGCATCTTTAGTGCCATTTAAAGTGCATATGCACCTTGAAAAGTAGAAAAGACAGGCGCAGGTTTTTTATCAAATGACCAGAGCCAACAATAAAGAGGGAGATGTAGGCCTTTTGGAAAATACATACCAAAATACGAATAAAGTTTGCTAATTAATAGGGTATAATAATAAGGGACTACGGTTCTTTCTAAAGGTACGGATAGATCAATTGTTGTCAATGCATAGGTTGTATTATTAAAGGAGTATGGTGTTTACTACAATATTTAATTACATCAACATTTTTGAAATGAACACATTGAATTCCCTTAAAGAAGGACAGCATTTAAACATGTAATACAAAACATTCCGGGACTTATCAATGCAAATAAGAGCACCAAATGTGAGAAGAAAATGAACATTCATGAAGTAAAGTTACTGGTAGTCATGCAAGAGAAATGGGCAGTGAAAAGAGAAAGGACTACCACTCAATTGGAGGGAATGGAAGAGATAGATAAGATAATTCGAACTGCCTTAAAGGGCTGCTGTGGGGGTGTAGGGCGAATTGGAAGCAGTGCTAGGGTGCATGACTTATGTTCTCTCCAAGAGGCAACACAACTAATATATCAAAAAGTAAAATGGCTAAGCATGCGGTGGGAGGGGCAAGAGCTGGAAAAGATTCTGAAAGAAAAAAGTCAGAACCAGCGAAACAAATATTGCAGTTCTCCACGTGAAAATCGATCACATTTTCAAAAAGGAAGTCAACAGAGGAACATCATAAGCAGCTGCGGAGGATTAATAGTACTGTAGTACAGTTTTGGGCAAGAACACACTTAATAAGAGCAATACGAATTGATGTGCATTGTCAAAGAGAACACAGCCTCATATGTAGATTTGTAGGCTGGAGACCATAGCAAAGAGTGAAAGTGTTACAGGGTTGTTTTAGGATGCGTTGAATAAAAGGATTTGGCTAAAGACCAGACACAAGTTATTGAGTCTTATACATTTAAATTGTAAAGTGATAGTGCCAGGAAGGACATTTTGCAATAACATTGATAGGGCAATGTCACCAGCAAGGTTACCCCATGGAAGAGTGACATTTTCCAGAGTAAGAATAAAATGAACCATATGTATAGCAATTGGGTTAATAGAAGTCACAAGTAATTAAACAATAACCCCCTTGCTGGTGGGGCATTGCCGCTTCAGGAGTGGAGCTTGAGCATGTAACTGGGGACCCAGGAATTACCTGATGTGGCAATGTCACTGGGGTTATTGCTATTAGTGCTCTGGGTGTACTTCCCGGTATTCTAAACTTACCAGAGAATTGAGGCCATGAAGCATTGCACGTTGCCGAACACAGACTCAACATGGCCACTGCATGAAAAGACTAGAGAATTGATGGCAGTAGTACAGCTAGTGTTATGTGGCCATGTTAGGTGAGTGGGAAGTATGGCTTCCGTCTATGGATGGATTGTCGTTGTAGTCACATGCAGACAGAGGCTTGTTGCAAGGAAAGCAGAAGGGGAAGGAACGCAACGAGGGAGCCAGCACGCAGACATGAAGAAGCTGCGTGTTTCAGTGCTGATAACGCCCACTACGGAAACAATTGGCGTTTGCAGCCAAGTCTCTTAAATGGTGGGAGGGTACTGATGGAACATACGTTTGTTTTATTATTTGTATGATTTAAGGAAAAAGTAAAACAATGATTGTTTCTTTTCCATTGAATAGTAGGCTGTACCATTCAAAACATGCGCCCCCAACCCCCGCCCAACCCTCGGTTGACCATATCATCGAAGGCCAGTTTAGCATGGCCAATTGAGTCCACTCTCCCGTGTAAACCTCCATGAATAGTCCCTTTGGGATCAGATTTATAAATCATTGCAGCGGTTGGTCGATTTGGCAGGATATTAATTTGTAGTCCTTTGATGTGACCTGTGCCCCTTTTGTGACATTTTGAACTTTAGAAAGTTATACAATCTGTTGATCCAGTTTGACTGCCAGTTCCTCAACAGTATTTGAACGACACAAATGTAACAGAAAGGGAACTGATGTTAAAAGGGCCCAGAATATGTGTGGGTCACAGTGGACCCTTCACATGAGCAGAAACTGCATAATTAAGAGCATCCTAACTAGAAACAGTCGTGCCTGCTTTTGCACCAACTACATTCACGTTGTAATCGTCCTCTCATAAGACACAGCCATTTGTTTGGAAAGTCCAGCCATGCTATTAAAATGTAAATTAAATAGGCTGGATCATATTAACTCGGGACGGGAACTTTAAACAGTTTATGACAATTCTTCTCTCATGTGGAAGCTATTGAAGCAATAACAGTATGTTGCACAGAGGGTAAGGCCGAGAGAGTGAGACAGGAAGACAGCAAGAAAAATGTACAGAGCAAGTTGGTGAAATACGCAAAGTTCCTTTACCTTCACTGTTACATAACATCATCAATGGCACGTTCATCATTCTGTATATTTCCTACACTAAAAACTGATGGATTCCAATGAAGATGTTAATGACTAAAGAAACTTGCTTTCGTCTTGTTGTTTGCATTCACATGGTGACTTAATCAGAAGCCCATACATAAGACAACTCTGCAGATATTGAAGATGTCCTATGGGCCAATACTTTTCTGTTGATAGATGTCAATATGGTAATGTACTGGTTCAGGATTTGGGTAGGATGTATAAGGAAAATTATGCATATGGTGTAGTCAAAATTATTATTGATTATATGTATATATATATTACATGGCCACGCTAGTGGCCATGTAGTTATGGTTAAGTTGGTGTTTCCATAGGAAGAGCACTTTTTGGGCAGCTTATAACTTCGCTCTCCCTGGACGAATCCTCACCAAACTTTGCAATAAAAGTATTTTGGTCACTCTTGAATTTTTTTTTTGCAAAGTTTGGTGAGGATTCGTCCAGGGGGGCAAAGTTATAGGGGGGATCCCAAAACCACTTTTTTTTCCCCATAGACTGAATGGGAAAAAAATGTTGCTTGCGTCTACAGCCCAAACCGCTGGACGGATTTTCACAAAATTTGGACCAGGAGCAGCGGCTTGGTCCCGAAAGCGTGCTTTTGCAAATTTGGTGAAAATCCGTCCAGTATTTTTTAAAAAACAAAATAATTAGTGATATCTGTGTTCGCTTCGTGGACACACTTCCCTGTTCGCTCCGCGGACAGGACGGTGATTGGGCAAGCAGCTTGCGTGATGTCCGCGGACATTTGATATGCTCTCTCATTGGATGCGGTGAAAGCGTGCAGTGCGTCGTGGCTTCAGAGACGCCCGCCATCTTTGTTCCTTGCATGAGAGGCTTTGTCAGGTCAGCAGGAGCGGGATCTGCTGCCTGCACAATAAGTCCCCCACCCCTGCTCATGCTCGTGTCTGTCTCCTGTTCCTCCCAGCCCCCGTTCATGACCCGTGTGTCCTTCTTATCCCCCTCACCCCCACTCATGCTCCGTGTCTCCCCTGCTCCTCCAGCCCCCGCTCACGCCATCGGGACACGGTGGCCAACGGAGAGCCGAGGAGCGGGATCTGCCGCCTGCACAAAAACTCATTTCCACTCATGCCCCGTGTGTCTCTCCCCTCCTGCCCACCCCCGCTCATGTCCCGTGTGTCTCTCCCTTCCTGCCCACCCTTCGCTCATTCCCCGTGTGTCTCTCCCCTCCTGCCCACCCCCCGCTCATGCACCGTGTGTCTCTCGACTCCCGCCCACCCCCAGCTCATGCCTCCTGTCTCTCTCCACTTCCCACCAACCCCCGCTCATGCCCCGTGTGTCTCTCGCCACTTCCCCCCAGCCCACGCTCATTCCCTGTGTGTCTCTCCCCTCCCCCAAACCCCCGCTCGTGCCCCATGTGTCTCTCCCCTCCCCCTCCACCCCCGCTCATGCCCCGTGTGTCTCTCCCCTCACGCCCACCCCCGCTCATGCCCCGTGTGTCTCTCCCCTCCCACCCACCCGCCGCTCATGCCCCGTGTCTCTCCCCTCCCGCCCACCCCACGCTCATGCCCCGTGTGTCTCTCCCCTCCCGCCCACCCCCGCTCATGCCCCATGTGTCTCTCTCCCTCCCGCCCACCCCCCGCTCATGCCCCGTGTGTCTACCCCTCCTGCCCACCCCCCGCTCATGCCCCGTGTGTCTCTCCCCCCACCCACCCCACGCTCATGCCCCGTGTGTCTCTCTCCCTCCCGCCCACCCCCCGCTCATGCCGGTGTGTCTCTCTCCCTCCCGCCCACCCCCCGCTCATGCCCCGTGTGTCTCTCTCCCTCCCGCCCACCCCCTGTTCATGCCCCGTGTGTCTACCCCTCCCGCCCACCGCCCACCCCCCGCTCATGCCCCGTGTATCTACCCCTCCCGCCCATCCCCCTGCTCATGCCCCGTGTATCGACCCCTGCCGCCAACCTCCCGCTCATGCCCCGTGTGCCTACCCCTCCTGCCCACCCCCCCGCTCATGCTCCATGTGTCTACCCCTTCCCCCCACCCCCAGCTCATGCCACATGTGTCTACCCCTCCCGCCCACCCCCCACTCATCCACTCATGCGCTGTGTGTCTACCCCTCCCGCCCACCCCCCGCTCATGCCCCATGTGTCTACCGCTCCCGCCCACCCCCGCTCATGCCCCGTGTGTCTACCCCTTCCTCCCACCCCCCACTCATGCCCCGTGAGTCTACTCCTCCCGCCCACCCCCCACTCATGACCCGTGTGTCTACCCCTCCTGCCCACCCCCTGCTCATGCCCTGTGTGTTTACCCCTCCCGCCCACCCCCCCGCTCATGCCCCGTGTGTCTACTCCTCCCGCCCACCCTCCGCTCATGCCCCATGTGTCTACCCCTCCTGGACACCCCTTGCTCATGAGCCGCCCGCCCACTGCCCGCTCATACCCATGTGTCTACCCCTCCCACCCTCCCCCCGATCATGCCCCGTGTGTCTACCCCTCCCGTCCACCCCCCGCTCATGCCCCTCCCGCCCACCCCCCGCTCATGCCCCGTGTGTCTACCCCTCCCACCCACCCCCTGCTCATGCCCCGTGTGAATACCCCTCCCACCCAACACGCGCTCATGCCCCATGTATCTACCCATCCCACCCACCCCCCCGCTCATGCACCGTGTGTCTACCCCTCCCGCCCACCCCCCTCTCATGCCCCATGTGGCTACCCCTCCCGTCCACCCCCCGCTCATGCCCCATGTGTCTACCCCTCCCGCACACCCCCGCTCATGCCCCATGTGTCTACCCCTTCCACCCACCCCCCGCTCATGCCCCGTGTGGCTACCCCTCCCGCCCACCCAACTCATGCCCCGTGTGTCTGCCCATCCCGCCCACCCACCGCTCATGCCCCGTATGTCTACCCCTCTCGCCCACCCCCTGCTCATGCCCCGTGTGTCTACCCCTCCCGCCCACCCTCCGCTCATGCCCCGTGTGTCTACCCCTTCCGGACACCCCCCGCTCATGCCCCTCCTGCCCACCCCCGCGCTCATGCACCGTGTGTCTACCCCTCCTACCCACCCCCCGCTCAAGCCCTGTGTGGCTACCCCTCCCGTCCACCCCCCGCTCATGCCCCATGTGTCTACCCCTCACGCACACCCCCGCTCATGCCCCATGTGTCTACCCCTTCCACCCACCCCCCGCTCATGCCCCGTGTGGCTACCCCTCCCGCCCACCCGGCTCATGCCCCGTGTGTATACCCTTCCCACCCACTCCCCCGCTCATGCCCCGTGTGTCTACCGATCCCGCCCAACCCCTGCTCATGCCCTGCATGTCTACCCCTCCCACCACCCCCCACTCATGCCCCGTGTGTCTACCCCTCCCGCCCACCACCCAACTCATGCCCCGTGTGTCTACCCATCCCGCCCACCCACCGCTCATGCCCCGTATGTCTACCCCTCTCGCCCACCCCCTGCTCATGCCCCGTGTGTCTACCCCTCCCGCCCACCCTCCGCTCATGGCCCGTGTGTCTACCCCTTCCGGACACCCCCCGCTCATGCCCCTCCTGCCCACCCCCCCGCTCATGCACCGTGTGTCTACCCCTCCCGCCCACCCCCCCGCTCATGCCCCATGTGTCTACCCCTCCCACCCACCCCGCTCACGCCCCGTGTGTCTACCCCGACCACCACCCCCCCGCGCATGCCCCGTGTGTCTACCCCTCCCACCCACCACCCGCTCATGCCCCGTGTGTCTACCCCTCACGCCCACCCCCCGCTCATGCCCCGTGTGTCTACCCCTAACGGCAAACCCCCCGCTCATGCCCCGTGTGTCTTCCCCTCCCGCACAACCCCCGCTCATGTCCCGTGTGTCTCTCCCCTCCCACCCACCCCCCGCTCATGCCACATGTGTCTCTCTCACTCCCGCCCACCCCCCGCTCATGCCCCGTGTGTCTACCCCTCCCGCCCACCCACGCTCATGCCCCGTGTGTCTACCCCTCCCGCCCACCCCCCGCTCATGCCCCGTGTGTCTCTCCCCCCACCCACCCCCTGCTCATGCCCCGTGTGTCTCTCTCCCTCCCACCCACCCCCCGCTCATGCCCCGTGTGTCTCTCTCTCGCCCGCACACCCCCCGCTCATGCCGCGTGTGTCTACCCCTCCCGCCCACCGCCCACCCCCCGCTCATGCCCTGTGTGTCTACCTCTAACGCCAACCCCCTGCTCATGTCCCGTGTGTCTACCCCTCCTACCCACCCCCCGCTCATGCCCCGTGTGGCTACCCCTCCCATCCACCCCCCGCTCATGCCCCATGTGTCTACCCCTCCCGCACACCCCTGCTCATGCCCCATGTGTCTACCCCTCCAACCCACCCCCCGCTCATGCCCCGTGTGTCTACCCCTCCCGCCCACCCCGGCTCATGCCCCGTGTGTCTACCCCCTCCCACCCACCCCACGCTCATGCCACGTGTGTCTCTCTCACTCCCGCACACCCCCCGCTCATGCCCCGTGTGTCTACCCCTCCCGCCCACCCACGCTCATGCCCCGTGTGTCTACCCCTCCTGCCTACCCCCGCTCATGCCCCGTGTGTCTCTCCCCCCACCCACCCCCTGCTCATGCCCCGTGTGTCTCTCTCCCTCCCACCCACGCCCCGCTCATGCCGCGTGTGTCTATCCCTCCCGCCCACCGCCCACCCCCCGCTCATGCCCTGTGTGTCTACCCCTAACGCCAACCCCCTGCTCATGCCCCGTGTGTCTACCCCTCCTACCCACCCCCCGCTCAAGCCCCGTGTGGCTACCCCTCCCGTCCACCCCCCGCTCATGCCCCATGTGTCTACCCCTCCCGCACACCCCCGCTCATGCCCCATGTGTCTACCCCTTCCACCCACCCCCCGCTCATGCCCCGTGTGGCTACCCCTCCCGCCCACCCCGGCTCATGCCCCGTGTGTATACCCTTCCCACCCACTCCCCCGCTCATGCCCCGTGTGTCTACCAATCCCGCCCAACCCCTGCTCATGCCCTGCATGTCTACCCCTCCCGCCACCCCCCACTCATGCCCCGTGTGTCTACCCCTCCCGCCCACCACCCAACTCATGCCCCGTGTGTCTACCCATCCCGCCCACCCACCGCTCATGCCCCGTGTGTCGACCCCTCTCGCCCACCCCCTGCTCATGCCCCGTGTGTCTACCCCTCCCGCCCACCCTCCGCTCATGCCCCGTGTGTCTACCCCTTCCGGACACCCCCTGCTCATGCCCCTCCTGCCCACCCCCCGCTCATGCCCTGTGTGTCTACCCCTCCCGCCCACCCCCTGCTCATGCCCCGTGTGTCTACCCCTCCCGCCCACCCCCCGCTCATGCCCCGTGTGTCTACCCCTCCCAGACACCCCCCGCTCATGCCCCTCCTGCCCAGCCCCCACATATGCCCCGTGTGTCTACCCCTCTCGCCCACCCCCCTCTCATACCCCGTGTGTCTACCCCTCCCGCCCACCCCCCGCTCATGCCCCGTGTGTCTACCCCTAACGCTCACCCCCCGCTCATGCCCCGTATGTCTACTCCACCTGCCCACTCCCACTCATGCCCCGTGTGTCTACCCCTCCCGCCCACCTCCCGCTCATGCCCCGTGTGTCTACCCCTCCCGCCCACCCCGCCGCTCATGCCCCGTGTGTCTACCCCTCCCGCCCACACCCCGCTCATGCCCTGTGTGTCCACCCCTCCCGCCCACCCCCGCTCATGCCCCGTGTGTCTATCCCTCCCCCCGCCCCCTGCTCATGCCCAGTGTGTCTATCCCTCCCCCCCACCCCCCACTCATGCCCCGGGTGTCTCTCTCCACTTCCCCCCACCCCCCGCTCACGCCCCGGTTGTCTCTCCCCTCACCCCCACCCCCGCACATGCCCCGTGTGTCTCTCCCCTCCCACCCACCCCCCGCTCATACCACGTGTGTCTACCCCTCCCACCCACCCACGCTCATGCCCCGTGTGTCTACCCCTCCCGCCCACCCCGCTCATGCCCCGTGTGTCTCTCCCCCCACCCACCCCCCGCTCATGCCCCGTGTGTCTCTCTCCCTCCTGTCCACCCCCCGCTCATGCCCCGTGTGTCTCTCTCTCGAACCGCCCACCCCCGCTCATGCCGCGTGTGTCTACCCCTCCCGCCCACCCCCCGCTCATGCCCTGTGTGTCTACCCCTAACGCCAACCCCCCGCTCATGCCCCGTGTGTCTACCCCTCCTACCCACCCCCTGCTCATGCCCCGTGTGTCTACCCCTCCCGCCCACCCCCCGCTCATGCCCCGTGTGTCTACCCCTCCCGCACACCCCCGCTCAAGCCCCGTGTGTCTACACCTCCCGCCCACCCCCCGCTCATGCCCTCTGTGTCTTTAGAACTCCCGCCCACCCCGGCTCATGCCCCGTGTGTCTACCCTTCCCACCCACCCCCCCGCTCATGCCCCGTGTGTCTACCGATCCCGCCCACCCCCCACTCATGCCCCTTGTGCCTACCCCTCCTGCCCACCCCCCGCTCATGCTCCATGTGTCTACCCCTCCCGACCACCCCCAGCTCATGCCCCATGTGTCTACCCCTCCCGCTCACCCCCCACTCATGCCCCGTGTGTCTACCCCTTCCGCCCACCCCCCACTCATGCCCCGTGTGTCTACTCCTCCTGCCCACCCCCCACTCATGCCCCGTGTGTCTACCCCTCCCACCCACCCCCCACTCATGCCCTGTTTGTCTACCCCTCCTGCCCACCCCCCGCTCATGCCCCGTGTGTTTACCCCTCCCTCCCATCCCCCGCTCATGCCCCATGTGTCTACCCCTCCCGCCCACCCCCCGCTCATACCCATGTGTCTACCCCTCCCAACCACCCCCCCGCTCATTCCCCGTGTGTCTACCCCTCCCGCCCACCCCCCGCTCATGCCCCGTTTGTCTACCCCTCCCGCCCACACCCCGCTCATGCCCTGTGTGTCCACCACTCCCGCCCACCCCCGCTCATGCCCCGTGTGTCTATCCCTCCCCCCGCCCCCTGCTCATGCCCAGTGTGTCTATCCCTCTCCCGACCCCCCACCCCCGCTCATGCCCCGTGTGTCTCTCCCCTCTCCCCCACCCCCCACTCATGCCCCGGGTGTCTCTCTCCACTTCCCCCCACCCCCCGCCCCGGTTGTCTCTCCCCTCACCCCCACCCCCGCACATGCCCCGTGTGTCTCTCCCCTCCCACCCACCCCCCGCTCATACCACGTGTGTCTACCCCTCCCACCCACCCACGCTCATGCCCCATGTGTCTACCCCTCCCGCCCACCCCCGCTCATGCCCCGTGTGTCTCTCCCCCCACCCACCCCCCGCTCATGCCCCGTGTGTCTCTCTCCCTCCCGTCCACCCCCCGCTCATGCCCCGTGTGTCTCTCTCTCGAACCGCCCACCCCCGCTCATGCCGCGTGTGTCTACCCCTCCCGCCCACCCCCCGCTCATGCCCTGTGTGTCTACCCCTAACGCCAACCCCCCGCTCATGCCCCGTGTGTCTACCCCTCCTACCCACCCCCTGCTCATGCCCCGTGTGTCTACCCGTCTACCCCTCCCGCCCACCCCCCGCTCATGCCCCGTGTGTCTACCCCTCCCGCACACCCCCGCTCAAGCCCTGTGTGTCTACACCTCCCGCCCACCCCCCGCTCATGCCCTCTGTGTCTTTAGAACTCCCGCCCACCCCGGCTCATGCCCCGTGTGTCTACCCTTCCCACCCACCCCCCCGCTCATGCCCCGTGTGTCTACCGATCCCGCCCACCCCCCACTCATGCCCCTTGTGCCTACCCCTCCTGCCCACCCCCCGCTCATGCTCCATGTGTCTACCCCTCCCGACCACCCCCAGCTCATGCCCCATGTGTCTACCCCTCCCGCTCACCCCCCACTCATGCACTGTGTGTCTACCCCTCCCGCCCACCCCCCGCTCATGCCCCATGTGTCTACCCCTCCCGCCCACCCCCGCACATGCCCTGTGTGTCTACCCCTTCCGCCCACCCCCCACTCATGCCCCGTGTGTCTACTCCTCCTGCCCACCCCCCACTCATGCCCCGTGTGTCTACCCCTCCCACCCACCCCCCACTCATGCCCTGTTTGTCTACCCCTCCTGCCCACCCCCCGCTCATGCCCCGTGTGTTTACCCCTCACTCCCATCCCCCGCTCATGCCCCATGTGTCTACCCCTCCCGCCCATCCCCCGCTCATACCCATGTGTCTATCCCTCCCAACCACCCCCCCGCTCATTCCCCGTGTGTCTACCCCTCCCGCCCACTCCCCGCTCATGCCCCGTTTGTCTACCCCTCCCGCCCACACCCCGCTCATGCCCTGTGTGTCCACCCCTCCCGCCCACCCCCGCTCATGCCCCGTGTGTCTATCCCTCCCCCCGCCCCCTGCTCATGCCCAGTGTGTCTATCCCTCCCCCAACCCCCCACCCCCGCTCATGCCCCGTGTGTCTCTCCCCTCTCCTTCACCCCCCACTCATGCCCCGGGTGTCTCTCTCCACTTCCCCCCACCCCCCGCTCACGCCCCGGTTGTCTCTTCCCTCACCCCCACCCCCGCACATGCCCCGTGTGTCTCTCCCCTCCCACCCACCCCCCGCTCATACCACGTGTGTCTACCCCTCCCACCCACCCACGCTCATGCCCCGTGTGTCTACCCCTCCCGCCCACCCCCGCTCATGCCCCGTGTGTCTCTCCCCCCACTCACCCCCCGCTCATGCCCCGTGTGTCTCTCTCCCTCCCGTCCACCCCCCGCTCATGCCCCGTGTGTCTCTCTCTCGAACCGCCCACCCCCGCTCATGCCGCGTGTGTCTACCCCTCCCGCCCACCCCCCGCTCATGCCCTGTGTGTCTACCCCTAACGCCAACCCCCCGCTCATGCCCCGTGTGTCTACCCCTCCTACCCACCCCCTGCTCATGCCCCGTGTGTCTAACCCTCCCGCCCACCCCCCGCTCATGCCCCGTGTGTCTACCCCTCCCGCACACCCCCGCTCAAGCCCCGTGTGTCTACACCTCCCGCCCACCCCCCGCTCATGCCCTCTGTGTCTTTAGAACTCCCGCCCACCCCGGCTCATGCCCCGTGTGTCTACCCTTCCCACCCACCCCCCCGCTCATGCCCCGTGTGTCTACCGATCCCGCCCACCCCCCACTCATGCCCCTTGTGCCTACCCCTCCTGCCCACCCCCCACTCATGCTCCATGTGTCTACCCCTCCCGCCCACCCCCGCACATGTCCCGTGTGTCTACCCCTTCCGCCCACCCCCCACTCATGCCCCGTGTGTCTACTCCTCCTGCCCACCCCCCACTCATGCCCCGTGTGTCTACCCCTCCCACCCACCCCCCACTCATGCCCTGTTTGTCTACCCCTCCTGCCCACCCCCCGCTCATGCCCCGTGTGTTTACCCCTCCCTCCCATCCCCCGCTCATGCCCCATGTGTCTACCCCTCCCGCCCACCCCCCGCTCATACCCATGTGTCTACCCCTCCCAACCACCCCCCCGCTCATTCCCCGTGTGTCTACCCCTCCCGCCCACCCCCCGCTCATGCCCCGTTTGTCTACCCCTCCCGCCCACACCCCGCTCATGCCCTGTGTGTCCACCCCTCCCGCCCACCCCCGCTCATGCCCGGTGTGTCTATCCCTCCCCCCGCCCCCTGCTCATGCCCAGTGTGTCTATCCCTCCCCCGACTCCCCAGCCCCGCTCATGCCCCGTGTGTCTCTCCCCTCTCCCCCACCCCCCACTCATGCCCCGGGTGTCTCTCTCCACTTCCCCCCACCCCCCGCTCATGCCCCGGTTGTCTCTCCCCTCACCCCCACCCCCGCACATGCCCCGTGTGTCTCTCCCCTCCCACCCACCCCCCGCTCATACCACGTGTGTCTACCCCTCCCACCCACCCACGCTCATGCCCCGTGTGTCTACCCCTCCCGCCCACCCCCGCTCATGCCCCGTGTGTCTCTCCCCCCACCCACCCCCCGCTCATGCCCCGTGTGTCTCTCTCCCTCCCGTCCACCCCCCGCTCATGCCCCGTGTGTCTCTCTCTCGAACCGCCCACCCCCGCTCATGCCGCGTGTGTCTACCCCTCCCGCCCACCCCCCGCTCATGCCCTGTGTGTCTACCCCTAACGCCAACCCCCCGCTCATGCCCCGTGTGTCTACCCCTCCTACCCACCCCCTGCTCATGCCCCGTGTGTCTACCCCTCCCGCCCACCCCCCGCTCATGCCCCGTGTGTCTACCCCTCCCGCACACCCCCACTCAAGCCCCGTGTGTCTACACCTCCCGCCCACCCCCCGCTCATGCCCTCTGTGTCTTTAGAACTCCCGCCCACCCCGGCTCATGCCCCGTGTGTCTACCCTTCCCACCCACCCCCCCGCTCATGCCCCGTGTGTCTACCGATCCCGCCCACCCCCCACTCATGCCCCTTGTGCCTACCCCTCCTGCCCACCCCCCGCTCATGCTCCATGTGTCTACCCCTCCCGACCACCCCCAGCTCATGCCCCATGTGTCTACCCCTCCCGCTCACCCCCCACTCATGCACTGTGTGTCTACCCCTCCCGCCCACCCCCCGCTCATGCCCCATGTGTCTACCCCTCCCGCCCACCCCCGCACATGCCCCGTGTGTCTACCCCTTCCGTCCACCCCCCACTCATGCCCCGTGTGTCTACTCCTCCTGCCCACCCCCCACTCATGCCCCGTGTGTCTACCCCTCCCACCCACCCCCCACTCATGCCCTGTTTGTCTACCCCTCCTGCCCACCCCCCGCTCATGCCCCGTGTGTTTACCCCTCCCTCCCTTCCCCCGCTCATGCCCCATGTGTCTACCCCTCCCGCCCACCCCCCGCTCATACCCATGTGTCTACCCCTCCCAACCACCCCCCCGCTCATTCCCCGTGTGTCTACCCCTCCCGCCCACCCCCCGCTCATGCCCCGTTTGTCTACCCCTCCCGCCCACACCCCGCTCATGCCCTGTGTGTCCACCCCTCCCGCCCACCCCCGCTCATGCCCCGTGTGTCTATCCCTCCCCCCGCCCCCTGCTCATGCCCAGTGTGTCTATCCCTCCCCCGACCCCCCACCCCCGCTCATGCCCCGTGTGTCTCTCCCCTCTCCCCCACCCCCCACTCATGCCCCGGGTGTCTCTCTCCACTTCCCCCCACCCCCCGCTCACGCCCCGGTTGTCTCTCCCCTCACCCCCACCCCCGCACATGCCCCGTGTGTCTCTCCCCTCCCACCCACCCCCCGCTCATACCACGTGTGTCTACCCCTCCCACCCACCCACGCTCATGCCCCGTGTGTCTACCCCTCCCGCCCACCCCCGCTCATGCCCCGTGTGTCTCTCCCCCCACCCACCCCCCGCTCATGCCCCGTGTGTCTCTCTCCCTCCCGTCCACCCCCCGCTCATGCCCCGTGTGTCTCTCTCTCGAACCGCCCACCCCCGCTCATGCTGCGTGTGTCTACCCCTCCCGCCCACCCGCCGCTCATGCCCTGTGTGTCTACCCCTAACGCCAACCCCCCGCTCATGCCCCGTGTGTCTACCCCTCCTACCCACCCCCTGCTCATGCCCCGTGTGTCTACCCCTCCCGCCCACCCCCCGCTCATGCCCCGTGTGTCTACCCCTCCCGCACACCCCCGCTCAAGCCCCGTGTGTCTACACCTCCCGCCCACCCCCCGCTCATGCCCTCTGTGTCTTTAGAACTCCCGCCCACCCCGGCTCATGCCCCGTGTGTCTACCCTTCCCACCCACCCCCCCGCTCATGCCCCGTGTGTCTACCGATCCCGCCCACCCCCCACTCATGCCCCTTGTGCCTACCCCTCCTGCCCACCCCCCGCTCATGCTCCATGTGTCTACCCCTCCCGACCACCCCCAGCTCATGCCCCATGTGTCTACCCCTCCCGCTCACCCCCCACTCATGCACTGTGTGTCTACCCCTCCCGCCCACCCCCCGCTCATGCCCCATGTGTCTACCCCTCCCGCCCACCCCCGCACATGCCCCGTGTGTCTACCCCTTCTGCCCACCCCCCACTCATGCCCCGTGTGTCTACTCCTCCTGCCCACCCCCCACTCATGCCCCGTGTGTCTACCCCTCCTACCCACCCCCCACTCATGCCCTGTTTGTCTACCCCTCCTGCCCACCCCCCGCTCATGCCCCGTGTGTTTACCCCTCCCTCCCATCCCCCGCTCATGCCCCATGTGTCTACCCCTCCCGCCCACCCCCCGCTCATACCCATGTGTCTACCCCTCCCAACCACCCCCCCGCTCATTCCCCGAGTGTCTACCCCTCCCGCCCACCCCCCGCTCATGCCCCGTTTGTCTACCCCTCCCGCCCACCCCTCGCTCATGCCCCGTGTGTCTACCCATCCCATCCCCCCCGCTCATGACCCTCCCACCCACCCCCTGCTCATGCCCAGTGTGTCTACCCCTCTCGCCCACCCCCCGCTCATGCCCCGTGTGTAAACCCCTCCCACCCAACAACCGCTCATGCCCCGTGTGTCTACCCATCCCGCCCACCCCCCTGCTCATGCCCCATGTTTCTACTCCTCCCGCCCACCCCCCGCTCATGCACCGTGTCTCTACCACTCCCGCCCACCCTGCGCTCATGCCCCATGTGGCTACCCCTCCCACCCACCCCCGCTCATGCCCCTCCCGCCCACCCCCCGCTCATGCCCCGTTTGTCTACCCCGACCACCCACCTCTCCGCTCATGCCCCGTGTGTCTACCCCTCCCGCCCACCACCCGCTCATGCCCCGCGTGTCTACCCCTCACGTCCACCCCCCCGCTCATGCCCCGTGTGTCTACCCCTAACGCCAACCCCCCCGCTCATGCCCCGTGTGTCTTCCCCTCCCGCACACCCCCCGCTCATGCCCCGTGTGTCTCTCCCCTCACATCTACCCCCGCTCATGCCACGTGTGTCTCTCTCACTCCCGTCCACCCCCCGCTCATGCCCCATGTGTCAACCCCTCCCGCCCACCTACGCTCATGCCCCGTGTGTCTACCCCTCCCGTCCAACCCCCGCTCATGCCCCGTGTGTCCCTCCCCCCACCGACCCCCCGCTCATGCCCCGTGTGTCTCTCTCCCTCCCGCCCACCCCCGCTCATGCCCCGTGTGTCTCTCTCTCTCCCGCCCAACCACCGCTCATGCCGCGTGTGTCTACCCCTCCCGCCCACCGCCCACCCCCCGCTCATTTCCTGTGTGTCTACCCCTAATGCCAACCCCCCGCTCATGCCCCGTGTGTCTAGCCCTCCTGCACACCACCGCTCATGCCCCGTGTGTCTACCCCTCCCGCCCACCCCCCGCTCATGCCCCGTGTGTCTCTCTCTCGAACCGCCCACCCCCGCTCATGCCGCGTGTGTCTACCCCTCCCGCCCACCCCCCGCTCATGCCCTGTGTGTCTACCCCTAACGCCAACCCCCCGCTCATGCCCCGTGTGTCTAACCCTCCTGCCCACCCCCCGCTCATGCCCCGTGTGTCTACCCCTCCCGCCCACCCCCCGCTCATGCCCCGTGTGTCTACCCCTCCAACCCACCCCCGCTCATGCCCTCTGTGTCTATAGAACTCCCTCCCACCCCGGCTCATGCCCCGTGTGTCTACCCTTCCCACCCACCCCCACGCTCATGCCCCGTGTGTCTACCGATCCCGCCCACCCCCCACTCATGCCCCTTGTGCCTACCCCTCCTGCCCACCCCCCGCTCATGCTCCATGTGTCTACCCCTCCCGCCCACCCCCAGCTCATGCCCCATGTGTCTACCCCTCCCGCCCACCCCCACTCATGCACTGTGTGTCTACCCCTCCCGCCCACCTCCCGCTCATGCCCCATGTGTCTACCTCTCCCGCCCACCCCCGCACATGCCCCGTGTGTCTACCCCTTCCGCCCACCCCCCCCTCATGCCCCGTGTGTCTACTCCTCCCGCCCACCCCCCACTCATGCCCCGTGTGTCTACCCCTCCCACCCACCCCCCACTCATGCCCTGTTTGTCTACCCCTCCTGCCCACCCCCCGCTCATGCCCCGTGTGTTTACCCCTCCCTCCCATCCCCCGATCATGCCCCATGTGTCTACCCCTCCGGCCCACCCCCCGCTCATACCCATGTGTCTACCCCTCCCAACCACCCCCTGCTCATTCCCCGTGTGTCTACCCCTCCCGCCCACCCCCCGCTCATGCCCCGTTTGTCTACCCCTCCCGCCCACCCCTCGCTCATGCCCTGTGTGTCTACCCATCCCGTCCCCTCCCGCTCATGCCCCTCCCACCCACCCCCCGCTCATGCCCAGTGTGTCTATCCCTCTCGCCCACCCCCCGCTCATGCCCCGTGTGTAAACCCCTCCCACCCAACACCCGCTCATGCCCCGTGTGTCTACCCATCCCGCCCACCCCCCTGCTCATGCCACATGTTTCTACTCCTCCCGCCCACCCCCCGCTCATGCACCGTGTCTCTACCACACCCGCCCACCCCGCGCTCATGCCCCATGTGTCTACCCCTCCCACCCACCCCCGCTCATGCCCCTCCCGCCCACCCCTCCGCTCATGCCCCGTGTGTCTACCCCTCCCGCCCACCACCCGCTCATGCCCCGCGTGTCTACCCCTCACGTCCACCCCCCCTCTCATGCCCCGTGTGTCTACCCCTAACGCCAACCCCCCCGCTCATGCCCCGTGTGTCTTCCCCTCCCGCACACCCTCCGCTCATGCCCCGTGTGTCTCTCCCCTCACATCCACCCCCCGCTCATGCCACGTGTGTCTCTCTCACTCCCGCCCACCCCCCGCTCATGCCCCGTGTGTCAACCCCTCCCGCCCACCTACGCTCATGCCCCGTGTGTCTACCCCTCCCGTCCACCCCCTGCTCATGCCCTGTGTGTCCCTCCCCCCACCCACCCCCCGCTCATGCCTCGTGTGTCTCTCTCCCTCCCGCCCACCCCCCGCTCATGCCCTGTGTGTCTCGCTCTCTCCCGCCCAACCACCGCTCATGCCGCGTGTGTCTACCCCTCCCGCCCACCCCCCGCTCATTTCCTGTGTGTCTACCCCTAATGCCAACCCCCCGCTCATGCCCTGTGTGTCTACCCCTCCTGCACACCACCGCTCATGCCCCGTGTGTCTACCCCTCCCGCCCACCCCCCGCACATGCTCCGTGTGTCTACCCCTCCCGCCCACCCCAGCTCATGCCCCGTGTGTCTACCATTCCCACCCACCACCCCGCTCATGCCCCGTGTGTCTACCGATTCCGCCCAACCCCCGCTCATGCCCCGTGTGTCTACCACTCCCGCCCACCCCCACTCATGCCCCGTGTGTCTACCCCTCCCGCCCACCACCCGCTCATGCCCCGTGTGTCTACCCATCCCGCCCACCCCCAGCTCATGCCCCGTGTGTCTACCCCTACCGTCCACTCCCCACTCATGCCCCTCCCGCCCAATCCCCGCTCATGCCCCGTGTGTCTACCCCTCCCGCCCACCCCCCCGCTCATGCCCCGTGTGTCTTCCCCTCCCGCACACCCTCCGCTCATGCCCCGTGTGTCTCTCCCCTCACATCCACCCCCCGCTCATGCCACGTGTGTCTCTCTCACTCCCGCCCACCCCCCGCTCATGCCCCGTGTGTCAACCCCTCCCGCCCACCTACGCTCATGCCCCGTGTGTCTACCCCTCCCGTCCACCCCCTGCTCATGCCCTGTGTGTCCCTCCCCCCACCCACCCCCCGCTCATGCCCCGTGTGTCTCTCTCCCTCCCGCCCACCCCCCGCTCATGCCCCGTGTGTCTCGCTCTCTCCCGCCCAACCACCGCTCATGCCGCGTGTGTCTACCCCTCCCGCCCACCCCCCGCTCATTTCCTGTGTGTCTACCACTAATGCCAACCCCCCGCTCATGCCCTGTGTGTCTACCCCTCCTGCACACCACCGCTCATGCCCCGTGTGTCTACCCCTCCCGCCCACCCCCCGCACATGCTCCGTGTGTCTACCCCTCCCGCCCACCCCAGCTCATGCCCCGTGTGTCTACCATTCCCACCCACCACCCCGCTCATGCCCCGTGTGTCTACCGATTCCGCCCAACCCCCGCTCATGCCCCGTGTGTCTACCACTCCCGCCCACCCCCACTCATGCCCCGTGTGTCTACCCCTCCCGCCCACCCCCCGCTCATGCCACGTGTGTCTCTCTCACTCCCGCCCACCCCCCGCTCATGCCCCGTGTGTAAACCCCTCCCGCCCACCTACGCTCATGCCCCGTGTGTCTACCCCTCCCGTCCACCCCCTGCTCATGCCCTGTGTGTCCCTCCCCCCACCCACCCCCCGCTCATGCCCCGTGTGTCTCTCTCCCTCCCGCCCACCCCCCGCTCATGCCCCGTGTGTCTCGCTCTCTCCCGCCCAACCACCGCTCATGCCGCGTGTGTCTACCCCTCCCGCCCACCCCCCGCTCATTTCCTGTGTGTTTACCCCTAATGCCAACCCCCCGCTCATGCCCTGTGTGTCTACCCCTCCTGCACACCACCGCTCATGCCCCGTGTGTCTACCCCTCCCGCCCACCCCCCGCACATGCTCCGTGTGTCTACCCCTCCCGCCCACCCCAGCTCATGCCCCGTGTGTCTACCATTCCCACCCACCACCCCGCTCATGCCCCGTGTGTCTACCGATTCCGCCCAACCCCCGCTCATGCCCCGTGTGTCTACCACTCCCGCCCACCCCCACTCATGCCCCGTGTGTCTACCCCTCCCGCCCACCACCCGCTCATGCCCCGTGTGTCTACCCATCCCGCCCACCCCCAGCTCATGCCCCGTGTGTCTACCCCTACCGTCCACTCCCCACTCATGCCCCTCCCGCCCAATCCCCGCTCATGCCCCGTGTGTCTACCCCTCCCGCCCACCCCGGCTCATGCCCCGTGTGTCTACCCTTCCCACCCACCCCCCCACTCATGCTCGTGTGTCTACCGATCCCGCCCAACCCCCGCTCATGCCCCGGGTGTCTACCCCTCCCACCCACCCCCCGCTCATTCCCCCTGTGTCTACCCTTCCCGCCCACCCCCCGCTCATGCCCCATGTGTCTACCCCTCCCGCCCACCCCCCGCTCATGCCCCGTGTGTCTACCCCTCCCGTCCACCCCCCGCTCATGCCCTGTGTGTCTACACCTCCCGACCACTCCCGTCCAGCCCCCGCTCATGCCCTGTGTCTACCCCTCCCAACCAACCCCCTGCTCATGCCCCGTGTGTATACCCCTCCCACCAACACCCGCTCATGCCTCGTGTGTCTACCCATCCCGCCCACCCCCCCACTCATGCCCCATGTTTCTACCTCTCCCGCCCACCCCCCGCTCATGCCCCGTGTGTCTACCCTCCTGCCCACCCCCCACTCATGCCCCGTGTGTCTACCCCTCATGCCCACCCCCCGCTCATGCCCCGTATGTCTACCCCTCCCGCCCACCCCCGGCCCCGTGTGTCCACCCCTCTCGCCCACCCCCCGCTCATGCCCCGTGTGTCTACCCCGTCCCACCCACCCCCCTGCTCATGCCCCGTATGTCTACCCCTCCCGCCCACCACCCGCTCATGCCCCGTGAATGTACCCCTTCTGCCCACCCCCACTGTGTCCCCCACTGTGCCCGTGTGTCTACCCCTCCCGCCCACCCCGGCTCATGCCCCATGTGTCTACCCTTCCCGCCCACCCCCCCACTCATGCCCCATGTTTCTACCCCTCCCGCCCACCCCCCGCTCATGCACCGTGTGTCTACCCCTCCCGCCCACCCCCCGCTCATGCCCCATGTGTCTACCCCTCCCACCCACCCCCGCTCATGCCCCGTGTGTCGAGCCCTCCCGCCCACCCCCCACTCATGCCCCTTGTGCCTACCCCTCCTGCCCACCCCCTGCTCATGCTCCATGTGTCTACCCCTCCGCCCTCCCCCAGCTCATGCCCCATGTGTCTACCCCTCCCGCCCACCCCCCACTCATGCCCTGTGTGTCTACCCCTCCCGCCCATCCCCCGCTCATGCCCCATGTGTCTACCCCTCCCGCCCTCTCCCGCTCATGCCCCGTGTGTCTACCCCTTCCGCCCACCCCCACTCATGCCCTGTGTGTCTACTCCTCCCGCCCACCCGCAGCTCATGCCCCATGTGTCTACCCCTCCCGCCCACCCCCCACTCATGCACTGTGTTCTCTCCCTCCCCCCACCCCCACTCATGCCCCGTGTGTCTCTCCTCTCCCCCCACCCCCCGCTCATGCCCCGTGTGTCTATCCCTCCCCCCACCCCCTGCTCATGCCCAGTGTGTCTATCCCTCCTCCCAACCCCCCGTTCATGCCCTGTGTGTCTCTCCCCCCAACCCGCTCATGCCCCGTGTCTCTCTCCCCTCACCCCCACCCCCACTCATGCCCCGTGTGTCTCTCTCCACTTCCCCCCACCCACTGCTCATGCCCCGTGTGTCTCTCCCCTCACCCCCACCCCCGCTCATGCCCCGTGTGTCTCTCTCCCTCCCACCCACCCCCGCTCATGCCCCGTGTCTCTCTCCCTCCCGCCCACCCCTCGCTCATGCCCCGTGTGTCTACCGCTCCCGCCCACCCCCCGCTCATGCCCTGTGTGTCTCTCCCCCCACCCCCGCTCATGCCCTGTGTGTCTCTCTCCCTCCCGCCCACCCCCCGCGCATGCCCCATGTGTCTACCCCTCCCGCCCACCCCCCGCTCATGCCCCGTGTGTCTACCCCTCCTGCCCACCCCTGCTCATGCCCCGTGTGTCTACCCCTTACGCCCACCCCCCACTCATGCCCCGTGTGTCTACCCTCCTGCCCACCCCCGACTCATGCCCCGTGTATCTACCCCTCATGCCCACCCCCCGCTCATGCCCCGTGTGTCTACCCCTCCCGCCCACCCCCGGCCCCGTGTGTCCACCCCTCTCGCCCACCCCCCGCTCATGCCCCGTGTGTCTACCCCGTCCCACCCACCCCCCTGCTCATGCCCCGTATGTCTACCCCTCCCACCCACCACCCGCTCATGCCTCGTGAATGTACCCCTTCTGCCCACCCCCCGCTCATGCCCCATGTGCCTACGTGTCTACCCCTCCCGCCAACCCCCCGCTCATGCCCCGTGTGTCTACCCCTCCCACCCCCGCTCATGCCCCGTGAGTCTACTCCCCGCTCATGCCCCTTCCACTCACCCCCTGCTCATGCCCCGTGTGTCTACCCCTTCCGCCCACACCCCGCTCATGCCCCGTGAATGTACCCCTCCCGCCCACCCCCCACTCATACCCCGTGTGTCTACCCCTCCTGCCCACCCCCTGCTCATGCCCCGTGTATCTACCCTTCCCGCCCAACCCCCGCTCAAGCCCCGTGTGTCTACCCCTCCCGCCCACCCCCGTGTGTCCACCCCCCGATCATGCCCCGTGTGTGTACCCCGTGCCACCCACCCCCCTGCTCATGCACCGTATGTCTACCCCTCCCGCCCACCACCCGCTCATGCCCTGTGAATGTACCCCTTCTGCCCACCCCCCCGCTCATGCCCCGTGTGTCTACCCCTCCCACCCACCCCCCGCTCATGCCCCGTGTGTCTACCCCTCCCACCCCCGCTTATGCCCCGTGAGCCTACTCCCCGCTCATGCCCCTTCCAGCCACCCCTCTGCTCATATGCCCCGTGTGTCTACCCCTTCCGCCCACACCCCGCTCATGCCCTATGAATGTTCCCCTCCCACCCACCCCCTGCTCATACCCCGTGTGTCTACCCCTCCTGCCCACCCCCCGCTCATGCCACGTGTGTCTACCCCTCCTTCCCACCCCCCGCTCATGCCCCGTGTGTCTACCCCTCCTGCCCACCCCCCACTCATGCCCCGTGTGTCTACCCCTCCCCGCCCACCCCCCGGCTCATGCCCCATGTGTCTACCCCTCCTGCCCACCCCCCGCTCATGCCCGCCCCGTGTGTCTATCCCTCCCACCCACCCTCCGCTCATGCCCCTCTCGCTCAACCCCCGCTCATGCCCCGTGTGTCTACCCCTCCCGCCCCCCCGCTCATGCCCCGTGTGTCTAACCCTCCCGCCCACCCCCGCTCATGCCCTGTGTGTCTACCCCTCCTGCCCACCCCCCACTCATGCCCCATGTTTCTACCCCTACCGCCCACCCCCCGCTCATGCGCCTCCCGCCCATCCCTGGCTCATGCCCCGTGTGTCTACCCCTCCTGCCCACCCCCCGCTCATGCCCCGTGTGTCTACCCCTCCCGCCCACCCCCCGCTCATGCCCCGTGTGTCTACCCCTCCCGCCCACCCCCGTGTGTCCACCCCCCGCTCATGCCCCGTGTGTGTACCCCGTGCCACCCACCCCCCTGCTCATGCCCCGTATGTCTACCCCTCCCGCCCACCACCCGCTCATGCCCTGTGAATGTACCCCTTCTGCCCACCCCCCGCTCATGCCCCGTGTGTCTACCCCTGCCACGCACCCCCCGCTCATGCCCCGTGTGTCTACCCCTCCCACCCCCCGCTTATGCCCCGTGAGCCTACTCCCCGCTCATGCCCCTTCCAGCCACCCCCCTGCTCATATGCCCCGTGTGTCTACCCCTTCCGCCCACACCCCGCTCATGCCCCATGAATGTACCCCTCCCACCCACCCCCTGCTCATACCCCGTGTGTCTACCCCTCCTGCCCACCCCCCGCTTATGCCACGTGTGTCTACCCCTCCTGCCCACCCCCCGCTCATGCCCCGTGTGTCTACCCCTCCCGCCCACCCCCCCGCTCATGCCCCATGTGTCTACCCCTCCTGCCCACCCCCCGCTCATGCCCGCCCCGTGTGTCTATCCCTCCCACCCACCCTCCGCTCAAGCCCCTCTCGCTCAACCCCCGCTCATGCCCCGTGTGTCTATCCCTCCCGCAACCCCCGCTCATGCCCCGTGTGTCTACACTTCCCGCCCACCCCCCGCTCATGCCCTGTGTGTCTACCCCTCCTGCCCACCCCCCACTCATGCCCCATGTTTCTACCCCTACCGCCCACCCCCCACTCATGCGCCTCCCGCCCACCCCTGGCTCATGCCCCGTGTGTCTACCCCTCCCGCCCACCCCCCTGCTCATGCCCCGTGTGTCTACCCCTCCTGCCCACCCCCCGCTCATGCCCCGTGCGTCTACCCCTCCCGCCCATCCCCCGCTCATGCCGCGTGTGTCTACCCCTCCCGCCCACCCCCCGCTCATGCCCACCCCTCCCGCCCTCCCCTTCGCACATGCCCCGTGTGTCTATCCCTCCTGCCCCCCCGCTCATGCTCCGTGAATGTACCCCTCCCGCCCACCCCCCGGTCATGCCCCGTGTGTCTAACCCTCCCGCCCACCCCCCGCTCATGCCCTGTGTCTACCCCTCCCAACCCCCGCTCATGCCCCGTGAGTCTTCTCCCCGCTCATGCCCCTTCCACCCACCCCCCTGCTCAAGCCCCTTGTGTCTACCCCTACCGCCCCCCCGCTCATGCCCCTTGTGTCTACCCCTCCCGCCCACCCCCCGCTCATGCCCGTGTGTCTACCCCTCCTGCCCACCCCCGCTCATGCCCTGTGTGTCTACCCCTCCCGCCCATCCCCCGCTCATGCCCCGTGTGTCTACCCCTCCCGCCCACCCCCCGCTCATGCCGACCCCTAACGCCCACCCCCTGCTCATGCCCACACCTCCCACCCTCCCCTTCGCACATGCCCCGTGTGTCTATCCCTCTCGCCCCCCCGCTCATGCTCCGTGAATGTACCCCTCCCGCCCACCCCCCGCTCATGCCCCGTGTTTCTAACCCTCCCGCCCACCCCCCGCTCATGCCCCGTGTGTCTACCCCTCCCACCCCCCGCTCATGCCCCGTGAGTCTTCTCCCCGCTCATGCCCCTTCCACCCACCCCCCTGCTCAAGCCCCGTGTGTCTACCCCTACCGCCCACCCCCCTCTCATGCCCCATGAATGTACCCCTCCCGCCCACCCCCCGCTCATGCCCGATGTGTCTACCCCTCCCGCCCACCCCCCGCTCATGCCCCGTGTATCTACCCCTCCCGCCCACCCCCCGCTCATGCCCTGTGTGTCTACCCCTCCCGCCCACCTGCCGCTCATGCCCCGTGTGTCTACCCCTCCCGCCCACCCCCCAGCTCATGCCATGTGTGTCTACCCCTCCTGCCCATCCCCCACTCATGCCCTTGGTGTCTAGCCCTCCTGCCCACCCCCCGCTCATGCCCCGTGTGTCTACCCCTCCAACCCACCCCCCGCTCATGCCCTGTGTGTCTACCCCGACCGCCCACCCTCTACTCATGCCCCTCCTGCTCACCCCCCGCTCATGCCCCGTGTGTCTACCCCTCCCGCCCACCCCCCTGCTCATGTCCCGTGTGTGTACCCCTCCAGCCCACCCCCCCGCTCATGCCCTGTGTGTCTACCCCTCCTGTCCACCCCCGCTCATGCCCCATGTTTCTACCCCAACCGCCCACCCCCCGCTCATGCGATTCCCGCCCACTCATGCCCTCTGTGTCTACCCCTCCCGCCCACCCCCCCCACTCATGCCCCGTGTGTCTACCCCTCCCGCCCACCCCCGCTCATGCCCCATGTGTCTACCCCACCCGCCCTGCCCACCCCCCGCTCATGCCCACCCCTAACGCCCACCCCCGCTCAAGCCCACCCCTCCCGCCCTCCCCTTCGCTCATTGCCCGTGTGTATATCCCTCCCGCCCCCCCGCTCATGCCCGTGTGTCTCTCCCCGACCCCCACCCCCTGCTCATGCTCTGTGTGTGTCTCCCCTCCCCCCACCCCCCCGCTCATGCCCCGTGTGTCTCTCCCCTCCCCCCACCCCCGCTCATGTCCCGTGTGTCTCTCTCCACTTCCCGCCCACCCCCGCTCATGCCCCGTGTGTCTACCCCTTCCGCCCACCCCCTGCTTATGCCCCATGTATCTACACCTCCCGCCCACTCCCCGCTCATGCCCTGTGTTTCTACCCCTCCCGCCCAACCCCCGCTCATGCCCCGTGTGTCGACCCCTCCCGCCCACCCCCCACTCATGCCCCTTGTGGCTACCCCTCCTGCCCACCCCCTGCTCATGCTCCATGTGTCTACCCCTCCCGCCCACCCCCAGCTCATGCCCCATGTGTCTACCCCTCCCGCCCACCCCCCACTCATGCCCTGTGTGTCTACCCCTCCCGCCCATCCCCCGCTCATGCCCCATGTGTCTACCCCTCCCGCCCTCCCCCGCTCATGCCCCGTGTGTCTACCCCTTCCGCCCACCCCCACTCATGCCCCATGTGTCTACTCCTCCCGCCCACCCGCAGCTCATGCCCCATGTGTCTACCCCTCCCGCCCACCCCCCACTCATGCACTGTGTTCTCTCCCTCCCCCCACCCCCGCTCATGCCCCGTGTGTCTCTCCTCTCCCCCCACCCCCCGCTCATGCCCCGTGTGTCTATCCCTCCCCCACCCCCTGCTCATGCCCAGTGTGTCTATCCCTCCTCCCAACCCCCCGTTCATGCCCTGTGTGTCTCTCCCCTCCCCCCACCCCCGCTCATGCCCCGTGTCTCTCTCCCCTCACCCCCACCCCCGCTCATGCCCCGTGTGTCTCTCTCCACTTCCCCCCCACCCCCTGCTCATGCCCCGTGTGTCTCTCCCCTCACCCCCACCCCCGCTCATGCCCCGTATGTCTCTCTCCCTCCCACCCACCCCTGCTCATGCCCCGTGTCTCTCTCCCTCCCGCCCACCCCTCGCTCATGCCCCGTGTGTCTACCGCTCCCGCCCACACCCCGCTCATGCCCTGTGTGTCTCTCCCCCCACCCCCACTCTTGCCCTGTGTGTCTCTCTCCCTCCCGCCCACCCCCTGCGCATGCCCCATCTGTCTACCTCTCCTGCCCACCCCCCGCTCATGCCCCGTGTGTCTACCCCTCCCACCCACCCTCCGCTCATGCCCCATGTGTCTACCCCATCCGCCCACCCCCCCGCTCATGCCCCGTGTCTCTACCCCTCCTGCCCACCCCTGCTCATGCCCCGTGTGTCTACCCCTTACGCCCACCCCCCACTCATGCCCCGTGTGTCTACCCCTCCCGTCCACCCCCTGCTCATGCCCCGTGTGTCTACCCCTTCCGCCCACACCCCGCTCATGCCCCGTGAATGTACCCCTCCCGCCCACCCCCCACTCATACCCCGTGTGTCTACCCCTCCTGCCCACCCCCCGCTCATGCCCTGTGTATCTACCCTTCCCGCCCAACCCCCGCTCAAGCCCCGTGTGTCTACCCCTCCCGCCCACCCCCGTGTGTCCACCCCCCGCTCATGCCCCGTGTGTGTACCCCGTGCCACCCACCCCCCTGCTCATGCCCCGTATGTCTACCCCTCCCGCCCACCACCCGCTCATGCCCCATGAATGTTCCCCTCCCACCCACCCCCTGCTCATACCCCGTGTGTCTACCCCTCCTGCCCACCCCCCGCTCATGCCCCGTGTGTCTACCCCTCCTGCCCACCCCCCGCTCATGCCCCGTGTGTCTACCCCTCCCGCCCACCCCCCCCGCTCATGCCCCATGTGTCTACCCCTCCTGCCCACCTCCCGCTCATGCCCGCCCCATGTGTCTATCCCTCCCACCCACCCTCTGCTCATGCCCCTCTCGCTCTACCCCCGCTCATGCCCCGTGTGTCTATCCCTCCCGCCCCCCCGCTCATGCCCCGTGTGTCTAACCCGCTCATGCCCTGTGTGTCTACCCCTCCTGCCCACCCCCCACTCATGCCCCATGTTTCTACCCCTACCGCCCACCCCCCGCTCATGCGCCTCCCACCCACCCCTGGCTCATGCCCTGTGTGTCTACCCCTCCCGCCCACCCCCCGCTCATGCCCCGTGTGTCTACCCCTCCTGCCCACCCCCCGCTCATGCCCCGTGTGTCTACCCCTCCCGCCCACACCCGTGTGTCCACCCCCCGCTCATGCCCAGTGTGTGTACCCCGTGCCACCCACCCCCCTGCTCATGCCCCGTATGTCTACCCCTCCCGCCCACCACCCGCTCATGCCCTGTGAATGTACCCCTTCTGCCCACCCCCCGCTCATGCCCCGTGTGTCTACCCCTCCCACCCACCCCCTGCTCATGCCCCGTGTGTCTACCCCTCCCACCCCCCGCTTATGCCCCGTGAGCCTACTCCCCGCTCATGCCCCTTCCAGCCACCCCCCTGCTCATATGCCCCGTGTGTCTACCCTTTCCGCCCACACCCCGCTCATGCCCCATGAATGTACCCCTCCCACCCACCCCCTGCTCATACCCCGTGTGTCTACCCCTCCTGCCCACACCCCGCTCATGCCACGTGTGTCTACCCCTCCTTCCCACCCCCCGCTCATGCCCCGTGTGTCTACCCCTCCTGCCCACCCCCCGCTCATGCCCCGTGTGTCTACCCCTCCCGCCCACCCCCCCGCTCATGCCCCATGTGTCTACCCCCTCCTGCCCACCCCCCGCTCATGCCCGTCCCGTGTGTCTATCCCTCCCACCCACCCTCCGCTCATGCCCCTCTCGCTCAACCCCCGCTCATGCCCCGTGTGTCTACCCCTCCCGCCCCCCCGCTCATGCCGAGTGTGTCTACCCCTCCCGCCCACCCCCCGCTCATGCCCCGTGTGTCTACCCCTCCTGCCCACCCCCCGCTCATGCCCCGTGTGTCTACCCCTCCCGCCCATCCCCCGCTCATGCCCCGTGTGCCTACCCCTCCCGCCCACCCCCCGCTCATGCCGACCCCTAACGCCCACCCCCTGCTCATGCCCACCCCTCCCGCCCTCCCCTTCGCACATGCCCCGTGTGTCTATCCCTCCCGCCCCCCCGCTCATGCTCCGTGAATGTACCCCTCCCGCCCACCCCCGATCATGCCCCGTGTGTCTAACCCTCCCGCCCACCCCCCGCTCATGCCCCGTGTGTCTACCCCTCCCACCCCCCGCTCATGCCCCGTGAGTCTTCTCCCCGCTCATGCCCCTTCCACCCACCCCCCTGCTCAAGCCCCGTGTGTCTACCCCTACCGCCCCCCCGCTCATGCCCCGTGTGTCTACCCCTCCCGCCCACCCCCCCGCTCATGCCCGTGTGTCTTCCCCTCCTGCCCACCCCCCGCTCATGCCCCGTGTGTCTACCCCTCCCGCCCATCCCCCGCTCATGCCCCGTGTGTCTACCCCTACCGCCCATCCCCCGCTCATGTTGAACCCTTAACGCCCACCCCCTGATCATGCCCACCCCTCCCACCCTCCCCTTCGCACATGCCCCGTGTGTCTATCCCTCCCGCCCCCCCGCTCATGCTCCGTGAATGTACCCCTCCCGCCCACCCCCCGCTCATGCCCCGTGTGTCTAACCCTCCCGCCCACCCCCGGCTCATGCCCCGTGTGTCTTCCCCTCCCACCCCCCGCTCATGCCCCGTGAGTCTTCTCCCCGCTCATGCCCCTTCCACCCACCCCCCTGCTCAAGACCTGTGTGTCTACCCCTACCGCCCACCCCCTCTCATGCCCCATGAATGTACCCCTCCCGCCCACCCCCCGCTCATGCCCCATGTGTCTACCCCTCCCACCCACCCCCCGTTCATGCCCCGTGTATCTACCCCTCCCGCCCACCCGCCGCTCATGCCCCGTGTGTCTACCCCTCCCGCCCACCCCCCAGCTCATGCCATGTGTGTCTACCCCTCCTGCCCATCCCCCGCTCATGCCCTTGGTGTCTACCCCTCCTGCCCACCCCCCGCTCATGCCCCGTGTGTCTACCCCTCCGGCCCACCCCCCGCTCATGCCCTGTGTGTCTACCCCGACCACCCACCCACCCGCTCATGCCCCGTGTGTCTACCCTTCCCGCCCACCTCCCGCTCATGCCCCGTGTGTCTACCCCTCCGGCCCACCCTCTGCTCATGCCCCTCCTGCTCACCCCCCGCTCATGCCCCGTGTGTCTACCCCTCCCGCCCACCCCCCTGCTCATGTCCCGTGTGTCTACCCCTCCAGCCCACCCCCCCGCTCATGCCCTGTGTGTCTACCCCTCCTGCCCACCCCCGCTCATGCCCCATGTTTCTACCCCAACCGCCCACCCCCCGCTCATGCGATTCCCGCCCACCCCCCACTCATGCCCTCTGTGTCTACCCCTCCCGCCCACCCCCCCACTCATGCCCCGTGTGTCTACCCCTCCCGCCCACCCCCGCTCATGCCCCATGTGTCTACCCCACCCGCTCATGCCCACCCCTAACGCCCACCCCCGCCTCAAGCCCACCCCTCCCGCCCTCCCCTTCGCTCATTGCCCGTGTGTCTATTCCTCCCGCCCCCCCGCTCATGCCCGTGTGTCTCTCCCCGACCCCCCACCCCCCGCTCATGCTCCGTGTGTGTCTCCACTCCCCCCATCCCCCCGCTCATGCCCCGTGTGTCTCTCCCCTCCTCCCACCCCCGCTCATGTCCCGTGTGTCTCTCTCCACTTCCCGCCCACCCCCGCTCATGCCCAGTGTGTCTACCCCTTCCGCCCACCCCCTGCTCATGCCCCATGTGTCTACACCTCCCGCCCACTCCCCGCTCATGCCCTGTGTGTCTACCCCTCCCGCCCAACCCCCGCTCATGCCCAGTGTGTCTACCCCTCCCGCCCACCCCCGCTCATGCTCCGTGTGTCTACCCCTCCTGCCCACCCCCCGCTCATGCCCCGCTCATGCCCCTCCTGCCCACCCCCCCCCGCTCATACCCCATGTCTGCTCTGTTGGAACAGGACAGACACGGGACATGAACGGGGGTGGGGGCCTCACCTTGCCCTACCACCGCTCATGCCCCGTGTCTCTCCTGTTCATCCCCACCCCCGCTCATGCTCCGTGTCTGTCTCCCTCCTTTGCCCCCCGCTCATGGCTTGTGTCACCCCTGTTCACCCCCACCTCCCGCTCATGCCCTGTGTCTGCTCTGTTGGAACAGGGCAGACATGGGCCAGGAGCGGGCCCGGGGCCCCCACCTTGCCCTACCCCCGCTCATGCCCCGTGTCTCTCCTATTCACCCCCGCTCATGCTCCGTGTCTGTCTCCCTCCTTTTCCCCCCGCTCATGGCTCGTGTCTCCCCTGATCACCCCCACCCCCGCTCATGCCCCGTGTCTCCCTTCTTTCCTGCTCATGCCCAGTGTCTCCCTTCTTTCCACCCCCCGCTCATGCCCCATGAGTCTACTCCCCGCTCATGCCCCTTCCACCCACCCCCCTGCTCACACCCCGCTCATGCCCCGTGAATGTACCACTCCCGCCCACCCCCCGCTCATATCCCGTGTGTCTACCCCTCCTGCCCACCCCCGCTCATGTCCCGTGTATCTACCCTTCCCGCCCACTCCCCGCTCATGCCCCATGTGTCTATCCCTCCCACCCACCCCCGCTCAAGCCCCGTGTGTCTACCCCTCCTGCCCACCCCCCGCTCATGCCCCGTGTGTCTACACCTCCCGCCCACCACCCACTCATGCCCCGTGTGTCTACCCCTCACGCCCACCCCCGTGTGTCTACCCCCACTCATGCCCCGTGTGTGTACCCCGTCCCACCCACCCCCTGCTCATGCCCCGTATGTCTACCCCTCCCGCCCACCACCCGCTCATGCCCCGTGAATGTACCCCTTCTGCCCACTCCCCGCTCATGCCCCGTGTGTCTACCCCTCCCACCCACCCCCCGCTCATGCCCCGTGTGTCTACCCCTCCCACCCCCCGCTTATGCCCCGTGAGTCTACTCCCCGCTCATGCCCCTTCCACCCACCCCCCTGCTCATGCCCCGTGTGTCTACCACTTCCGCCCACACCCCGCTCATGCCCCATGAATGTACCCCTCCCGCCCACCCCCTGCTCATACCCCGTGTGTCTACCCCTACTGCCCACCGCCCGCTCATGCCACGTGTGTCTACCCCTCCTGCCCACCTGCCCACCCCCCGCTCATGCCCCTGGTGTCTACCCCTCCTTCCCACCCCCCGCTCATGCCCCGTGTGTCTACCCCTCCTGCCCACCCCCCGCTCATGCCCCGTGTGTCTACCCCTCCCGCCCACCCCCCCGCTCATGCCCCATGTGTCTACCGCTCCTGCCCACCCCCCGCTCATGCCCGCCCCGTGTGTCTATCCCTCCCGCACACCCTCTGCTCATGCCCCTCTCGCTCACCCCCCCGCTCATGCCCCGTGTGTCTACCCCTCCCGCCCCCCCACTCATGCCCCGTGTGTCTACCCCTCCCGCCCACCCCCCGCTCATGCCCTGTGTGTCTACCCCTCCTGCCCACCCCCCGCTCATGCCCCGTGTTTCTACCCCTACCGCCCACCCCCCGCTCATGCGCCTCCCGCCCACCCCCGGCTCATGCCCCGTGTGTCTACCCCTCCTGCCCACCCCCCGCTCATGCCCCATGTGTCTACCCCTCCCGCCCATCCCCCGCTCATGCCACGTGTGTCTACCCCTCCCGCCCTCCCCTTCGCTCATGCCCCGTGTGTCTTTCCCTCCCGCGCCCCCGCTCATGCTCCGTGAATGTACCCCTCCCGCCCACCCCCCGCTCATGCCCCGCGTGTCTAACCCTCCCGCCCACCCCCGCTCATGCCCCGTGTGTCTACCCCTCCCACCCCCCACTCATGCCCCGTGAGTCTACTCCCCGCTCATGCCCTTCCACCCACCCTCCTGCTCAAGCCCCGTGTGTCTACCCCTACCGCCCACCCCCCTCTCATGCCCCATGAATGTATCCCTCCCGCCCACCCCCCGCTCATGCCCCATTTGTCTACCCCAACCCGCCCACCCACCGCTCATGCCCCGTGTATCTACCCCTCCCGCCCATCCCCCGCTCATGCCCCATGTGTCTACCCCTCCCGCCCTCCCCCGCTCATGCCCCGTGTGTCTACCCCTTCCGCCCACCCCCCACTCATGCCCTGTGTGTCTACCCCTCCTGCCCACCCCCGCTCATGCCCCGTGTGTCTACCCCACCCGCCCCGCCCACCTCCCGCTCATGCCCACCCCTAACGGCCACCCCCCGCTCATGCTCACCCCTCCCGCCATCCCCTTCGCTCATTGCCCGTGTGTCTATCCCTCCCGCCCCCCCCGCTCATGCCGGTGTGTCTCTCCCCGAACCCCCACCCCCCGCTCATGCTCCGTGTGTGTCTCCCCTCCCCCCCACCCCCCGCTCATGCCCCGTGTGTCTCTCCCCTCCCCCCACCTCCGCTCATGTCCCGTGTGTCTCTCTCCACTTCCCGCCCACCCCCGCTCATGCCCCGTGTGTCTACCCCTTCCGCCCACCTTCTGCTCATGCCCCATGTGTCTTCACCTCCCGCCCACTCCCCGCTCATGCCCTGTGTGTCTAGCCCTCCCACCCAACCCCCGCTCATGCCCAGTGTGTCTACCCCTCCCACCCACCCCCGCTCATGCCCCATGTGTCTACTCCTCCCGCCCACCCCCCGCTCATGCTCCGTGTGTCTACCCCTCCTGCCCACCCCCCGCTCATGCCCCGTGTGTCTACCCCTTCCGCCCACCCACCGCTCATGCCCCTCCTGCCCACCCCCCCGCTCATGCCCCGTGTCTGCTCTGTTGGAACAGGGCAGACACGGGACATGAACGGGGGTGGGGGCCCCACCTTGCCCTACCCCCGCTCATGCCCCGTGTCTCTCCTATTCACCTCCACCCCCGCTCATGCTCCGTGTCTGTCTCCCTCCTTTTCCCCCCGCTCATGGCTCGTGTCACCCCTGTTCACCCCCACCCCCCGCTCATGCCCTGTGTCTGCTCTGTTGGAACAGGGTAGACATGGAGCATGAGCGGGGGCGGGGCCCCCACCTTGCCCTACCCCCGCTCATGCCCCGTGTCTCTCCTGTTCACCCCCACCCCTGCTCATGCTCCGTGTCTGTCTCCCTCCTTTTCCCCCCGCTCATGGCTCGTGTCTCCCCTGATCACCCCCACCCCCGCTCATGCCCCGTGTCTCCCTTCTTTCCTGCTCATGCCCCGTGTCTCCCTTCTTTCCACCCCCTGCTCATGCCCCGTGTCTCCCTCTTGTTACCCCCCACTCATGCCCCGTGTCTCTCTCCTGGTCTTCCCGCTCCACTGCCTATGCCCTGTTGTGTTCTCTTTATACACCCTGCCTTCCCTTTCCCTGGTGTCCATCTTGGTAAAAGATTTTCCTTCCTACACCGGGGCGCCTGCCTGCGATGTCCTGGTTTGGGAAGAAAAATGTTTTTTTTACCACCCCGGGTTCCCACTTTGAGAACCTAGGATGCTAGTGGTCTTCCTCCATTGAAAAGGACGTTATGGTTGCGTTGCACTAATAAAAAACTATGAAATTCAGTAAAAACAAATGTGTTAAAGTGACTTTATGGTTAAGTTGCACTAATAGAAACCTATGAAATTCAGTAAAAAAACTGTGTTAAAGGGATGTTATGGTTAAGTTGCGCTACTAAAAACCTATTAAATTCAGTAAAAAAACTTGAGATGAGCAACCATAACTCGCGCCACCGTGCACTGCTAACACTAACACCCAGGACATTAAAGATGACATCACAAATGTCATTGATGACATCACTGATGACATCACATGTCCGGCTCCACCTTTTTTTCCTTTACTGACATATCTAGGCCACATGGTTTTGCTCAGTAACAGTCAAGGGGCCTCATTACGACCCTGGCGCTAAGGGATTACCGGTACCGGTAAGGGTACCGGTAGCGGTAATCCCTTAGCACCTGATTACAAGGTCCCTTTGCGGGTTCCCACCTTAAAGGCTCGTTTTACCAGCCGTTAAGGATTGGACCCGCAAAGGGACCTTGGTGCTAATTACGGTACCTTCACAGTACGCAAAACTCTAATAAGAAAGCAGTTATCATTTCATTATTCAACATGGCAAGATTATGAATATTGCACCTTCATCATGTATGCTGCACACACTGCCTATGTTTCTGCATAAGTAGCTTACTATAATGGATAGAACTTCATAATAGAATGTTATTTATATCAATGCATTTCTTAATGCACTAATTAGCTCATGATATTTATCGCAATGATCCTTGACAGTTTTTGGTCAGCATTATAAGAATCCCTTGTACAGAGTTTTCATGAAAAGTAAATGCACATGTGATGTCATCAGTGATGTCATCAATGACATTTGTGATGTCATCTTTGATGTCCTGAGTGTTTGGGCCTCATTACGACCCAGGCGTTAAGGGTTAACGCCGTCGTTAACCCTTAACGCCTGATTCTGATTTTAACGCCTGCTTTTAGCAGGCGTTAAAATCCATGGCGCTAACCTGCCATGGTGCTAATTACGCCGCCGTAATTTACGGCGGCGTAATTAGCGCCTTCCCCACTCCCATTATGCCCTATGGGGCAAAAATGGGAATGGGGAAGGGAAAATGGGAAATGGGGATTTACCGCCCCACTCACCTTGGAATGGGGCGGTAAATCCGCCATCCACCATGGTGTAAACGGAGTTTACACCATGGTGGTAAAGTTGGTGCACTTAGCACCAAGGTTGTAATGAGGCCCTTAGTGTTAGCAGTGCACGGTGGCGCGAGTTATGGTTGCTTATCTTACCATAACTGCCAAATTTCAGGTGTTTTTCGGTTTTACTTTGAACCATAACGTCCCTTTAACAAAGTTTTTTTTTACTGAATTTCATAGGTTTTTAGTAGCGCAACTTAACCATAACGTCCCTTTAACAAAGTTGTTTTACTGAATATCAAAGATGACATCATAAATGTCATTAATGCCATCACTGATGACATCACACATCTTGGCCACTTTTGTTCACTAACATATATAAACCAGGCGGTTTTGTTCACTGACAGTCAGAAGATGAAAATTAAAAAGGTGCTATATATCTAGATGTTAACCATCTTGTATGTTCCTAAACTAGTTTCCTTAGGGTGTGATCTCAGCTCGTGGTGCACATATATAGGGCAATAAGCATGCTTCAAACATTCAATTAATTTATATACATGATGATGAACTTTAATGTTATTACATTTTCTGATGATGTTGTTGCTTTCTTCCTAACTTTAGTTTCACTGTATGTGCCTCTGATTTGTATGCATTGTGGGTCTTCATATGTATTTTTTGTACAAACACATGTATGTAGTAAATCTTGAATTATTAGCTATTTATTCCAAGTTTAACATCACTCAAAACTTTAATAAGGTAGCATTCATTATTTTACTATCCAAAATTACCAGATTAAAAATATTGTACTTCTATGGTGAACGCTGCAGTCATTGCCTATGGGTATATATGATTAGGTCCCTGTATTTACAACAGCATTCCAATATAATGTTTTGTTTAGATGAGTACATTATTTAATACATTAAGTAGTTCATGATAGGTCTGCCGATCACCCGTGACATCTTGTTACCAACATTATAAACACAATCACTTGTAGGAACTTTTTATCAAAATTAATGACATAAGTGATATCATCAGTGATGTCATCAATGACATTTGTGATGTCATCTTTGATAACCTGGGTGTTAGTCCTAGCAGTGCATGGTGGTGGCGCAAGTTATGATTGCTTAGTTTAGCATAACTGGCGAAATTCTGGGGGTTTTCTGTTTTATTTGTAACAATAACATCCCTTAACAACATCTTTTTACTGAATTTCATAGCTTTTTATGAGTGCAACTTAATCATAACGTCCCTTTAACAAAGTGTTTTCACATAATTTTATAGGTTGAAAATGTTTTATGATGTTACATCACTGTGGATACATTATTAATAATTCCTCTTTTAACATATATGAAAGAACTGTAAAGCTCCTTTAACGCATACTGATGTGTGTCATTATCAGCAGTACATGCTGGGTATGCGAGTCATGGCTGAATTGCCTAAGGCATGAGGCTTGACCATGACCCCAGCCCCACCACACAACCCACGTTATCCACTACACCTAACCTGCATCCTAGTTCAGTGCCCACTATACCCTCATAATGTGACCAATGGCCAGAGTTCTTGGCTTGCAGCCATGGCCAGTTTCCACAATCCATGGGGAAACTTCTTCGGCCATGCCGCATTCCCCAAAAGGCAAATCACAGTAGACATTTGTGTATGCTTAATGCCAGGTCCAATGTCCATGCACCAAAGTTATATCACAATTTTTAGTCCTTACATTTGGACACTTTGGAAAAATAAAACACAAGACAGATTTGCAAAAGCATGTGTTCATGTCCTGACTGATTCTCCTCCCACAGGTTTGTAATCCATTCCAGCACTTCAAGCTGTAGCCACACGCAGAACATTTTTACCCATTCAAACCTAGGGCTTCTGCCATGCCGCACACCCCATTAAGCAAATCAGAGTACAATTTGTCCTTGCTCCGGGCCAGGTCCATTTCCTAGTTACAAAGTTATATCAGAATTGTTTGTACATACATTGTGACAATTCAGAAAAAATAAAACACAGGACACATTTGCAAAACCATGCTTTGAGGTCCTTGCTGATGCTCCTCGCAAATATTTTCTGCAATCCTGTCCAGCACTTCGGGCTGTAGCCACAGTTTCTTTTCCCATTCAAATCCATCCCGATTTCGAAAATCTTTACCACATAGCCAGTCACTGGTGACTATGCCCACTTTAACCCCATTGCTGGTCCTTCGGGGTCATGGCCAGTAGCCAGATTATCTTTTGCCATGACTCAGACAATCTGGCCACTGCCCATGGCCACAGGCTATACCTTAGTCACCAAAGTTATATCACTACTTTTTGTACCTACATTATGACACTTTCAAAAAATAAAACACGGACACATTAGCAAAACCATGCTTTCAGGTCCTTGTCAATGCTCCTTGCACGAGTGTGCTGCAAATCCGTCCATGTTTTATTTTTTGAAAAAAGTCAAAATATACATGCATAAAATAGTCATATAACCTAGACCCCATTTGACAAAATCCATTCAGACTTTGCATTCATGGTGTGGTCTGCAATCTTTAGAAAACCTTTGTGCACATCATCAAACAGCAACAAAGTTATGAGCCTTCTAAAAATCTTGAGCCCCCCTCTAATTTTGCCCCCTTTTGACAAAAACCCACCAAAACATTGCAAAAACATTCAAATCTGTAATCGTGTGTGCAGATTCCTCAAACGGCACTAAATTGATAAGCCTTTTAAACATGTTGGGACCCCCCTCTAATTTTGCTTCCTCTTGGCAAAACAGAACAAACTTTGCAGTACCATTCAGGGTCAGGTCTAAAATGATATTGCACAATTTCGTGCAGTTCCATTTAGCTGCGCCAAAGTTATAAGCCATTCAAAAACTGCTTTTACCACCCCTGTAATTCAGAAATGGTCATGGATGTCCCCGAACATCTCAGATGTTCGCAAACATCAAATGACTATCCGTGAACATCCAGAATGTTAGCAGACTTCCCTTTTTATTGCCCTATTCCATCCCACCCTAATCACCCCTCAGGTCCCCAGAGATTGTTTCATTAGTTTGACAAATGTAATGTTGTGTTTTTTTAATATGTTTCTAACGCAATGTCCACGGGCAATCAGCGGAAGAGTCCAATATCTGTGGACATAACACCGGACCCTGATTGGTCCAGAGGGGTGTCCGAGGACCGAATAGGAAAGTGAGTCCACGGACCAGACCCAGATAGCACTAATTCTTTTTTTAACCAACTTTTTGGCTATTTTAAAAAAAAATGGACTGGACGGATTTACACAAAATTTACAAAAGCATGCTTTTGGGACCAAACTACAGTTTCTACCATGATTTTAGTGAAAGTCTGTCCAGCGGTAGTGGCCCTGTAGTTATGGTTAGGTTGCTCAACTCATGGAAAGAACACTTTTGGGCGGCTAATAACTTTCCCCCCCACCCCTCAGACTAATGCTCACCAGACTTTGTACTATAAGTTTATGGCCCCATCAGAGTTTGGTGTGGTTTTGTCTAGGGAGGGCACAGTTACAGGGGTGTCCCAAAATGTTTGGAAATCTTCAAAGACAAAATGGAAAATAAATATTTCTCGCACGTAGAGCCCAAACCACTGGATTGATTTTTAACAAATTTGCGTCAGGAGCAGCGGCTTGGTCCCAAAAGCGTGATTTTGTAAATTTGGTCTAAATCCGTCCAGTAGGTTTTTTTTAAAGCAACCAAAAAGTAGGACAAAAATAATGAGTGATATCTGGGTCCGATCTGCGGGCTCACTTTCCGATTCTGGGTCCACAGACACGTCTAGGCCAAAGATGGGGCAGCGTGACATCGTACCCACCCAATGATTGGATGCTCAAAGGTGTGGGTGTCATATTTTTTTAAACGGTCGCCAGGTTGGTTCCGTGGTCAGTGGGCGGTGTCTGCAGATAGCGTGGTGGGGAACAAGTCTGGAAAATAAATTTGAGGTTATTTGGGGGTTAATAGAGGGGCTGGAAAGGGTGGGTGAGTGGAATAAAGCTGATATGGATCTGTTTTTATAGGTGGAAATAGGGCTTGCAATTGCCGCTGAGTCCATGATCACTTTAATCGTCTGTGGATATCAGTTCAATTGAAGGGGTGTCAGGGTGAGTTTTGTTACTTGAAGGTGTATTGTATGTACTTGTTATATGGTATAATTCTATTGTGGTGGTTGTGGCCAGGACCAGATTCTTGGAGGCATGGTCCCAAAAATCTGGCCGCTGGCCACACACACTATATTAATATGTGTATAGTAATTATAGGTAATGTAGTGGGAGTATACAGTATTTGTAACATGATGGAATTATCACTGAAGTGTATATGGCATTAATGATTGTAGTACAGTTGAGAATAGTGCTTATGGAATATGTATTTGTTTATACTTGGTATGCTTACTTAGTTGCATACCGTAATAAAGTTGGAATCTCTGGTTCTTTTTCTGTGAAAAGAAAAGTATAATTTGTTAAGCAGGATAGTTTAAAATCTTTCATTGCATACAATTTTACATATACATTTACTTTTATTGACCCTCATAACCAATACATTTTATGTACTTCGTTTTGTACATTAGTGTGTGCTACACCTTTGTTGCATAAACATCAAATAATCATTAAGTTATTGGGAAAAACATAATCCATGAAGGATAACAAAAACATATTACCATTATGTGAGTGTAATTGTGATAGTATGTTTGTTTGAAATGTGTTGTAATTAAGGGAATGTTTAAAGTAGTTAGATACCTGTTGGCATATTATAACTACATTAGAATTTACAAGAGGTTTTGCAGTAACAAGAACTTTGATGGAATATTTGAAGTATATTGCAATGAAAGGTATTTTTGAAGTAGTTTCATACCTGTTGGCATATTCCAGCTATCTGGACCTTTAAAAGTACTATTGTAGTATTATAAATGTAATTAGATACCTGTTGGCATATTCTACCTGTTTATTGTGCTATAGTTTAGTGAGTACATTTGGGTTGAAGGGATATTAAGTACGTATTTGTTAGATTTGCTGGTTACCCATGATTTGGAGTAATGAGGTGTTATTACATTCAAACCAACCACTCTGACATATGCAGAATAGTGGCCTGAAGTGGTTTTTGGCACCATTGTGGTATGTGGCACCATTATGGTATATTATGCCTTCTGTTATGAAGCCTTTCTTGCTAAGAGATACTTGTCTGTGTGTAAAGCTAGTGAGCTTACATTTATTTTTGGTACCACCTGCATTCTACCTTAGAAGGCTATGTGAGTTTATTTGTATGCTGGAATGATTGTCTGAATTGCAAAAAGGACATAAAATGCCATGATTTCATTCTGCAGAAGCTGGTGAAATGGAATGGATTCACAACTTGGTATGGATACATATACAAATAAATCGTACATTAGGGATGTGTTCTTGTAAAACATGGTTGCAGAGAGTTCATGTATTTTTACACATGCATGAAATCTGGAAGATTTCATTTATAGGGATGTTTTTGGTTTCCAGTACTTGTAATAAGTACATTAGGAAATCTTGTCGATCTTCCTGTGTGTTTATGGTACATATTTACCATTCCTGCACAGTAGTTAAATTCTTGCTCTTATACCTGAGACACTGTAAGTGCTGTCAGGATTATTTATGACATTTTTATGAAGGATGAGCATTTGCAAACACAACTGGTCTGAGCCGTTTAAGTAAATGTTGTGATCAATTGGTGGCAATTGGAAGAGAAGATTGATTTTTACATTTCCATAGTAGTTTACTCCAGTTGTTTTGCTGCATTAAAATGGACCAGAGAGTTGTGTTCCTCGATCCTTTGATGGGCCTGCTGTTCTTTTTTAAGAAAATAAATGTGTATATTTGTCTTCTGATGTACTAGTAGTTGAGTTTGTACTAGAGAGTTCTGTGGTTATATTATGTGGTGGAGAAGCATTTGGTTGTTGTTTCTTTATCGGTATCATTGGGAGATCTGTTATAGGTTCTGTTTGTATTAGCTTTCATTTTAATGGGTTTCCCTTTTGAGATACAGTGTACATATGTAGATGGGTTATGCAGTGCACGTAGCAAGTTGTATTCTAGATGCATAGAATGGCAGCATTGAGTTTGTTTGCATCAAAGTAATCTAGTAATAGACCATTGACTGTACATAGATATGAAAGTGCTACATAACACATACCTTCTTTAAAGGCTGTGCTGCCAATGTCAATCAATGCATAATCTAGGGTTAGACCTTGCAATTTTTGAATACTGACAGCATATAAAAGAGATAGAGAGAATTGTTCTCTGTGCATGTATGTGTTTTTGAAAAGAAGGACATGAGCTATTGTGCAGCCAATTTGTTTAACTTCTGCAAGTTTGTCAAAGTGGATGTTGACAAACTGAATGTTGCTGTCATGTGGTTTTGTTTGGAAGCCAATAACTGTACCCAATTCTCCATTGACTAAACCTTGTTCTACATGAAGGTTACATTTTAGAATTACCCTGCAGTTTAGACACTGATTTGATACTTTTTCAAATCCAGCTGTGCTGGAGATACATTTTTCTAAGCTATTTAGTCATGCTATTGCTTGCTGACACATTGGGAGTGCCATGCCGTGCACTTTGTCTTTGGGTTTGATATGCACTATGGGTTGCATTTCATTTTATAACATTGTCTCATTGAATTAACTTCAGCTTGCAAGGGTTGGTATTGAGGACATTCATGCTCCTCCCAGTAGAGCACCAACACAAATTAAAATACTGCACATTATCAGCTTAAGCTGCTCCTGAAGTACACAGAATTCGGTGTAAAGTTATACATCCTATGTTGTAGGCTGTTAATCCTGTGGGGGCTGTTAGAACAGCAGAAAGGTTGTTGTTTGTTAAGTTTTGTAGACCTTTACTGATTATATTAATTAAGGATGTTTTACCAGAGCCACCTTCACCACTTAAATCCAGGAGCAGTTCTTCAAATATTTACAGCTACAAATGTTATTTTCATGTTTAAAACCTTGTTGAATTCTTTCAGTGACTTCCAGATAATGGTGAGTTGTTCATCATTTAACTGTGATTTGAGCATGGACAAGTCTTCTTCAGATTGTTTAGATTGATACATGCTATTTTCTACCTCAGTCATGGCTATTTCTGCTTCATTTCGAATGAGTGGTACTCCAAGTGTTTCTTGGCTTCCTGTAAGGGAAGGTTGACTGTCATCGGTGGTGTCTTTATCTAGTTGAGCTTCAATTTCTTCCTCTTGTTGGCGTTCATTTTCCAACATTTCTTTGTATTGTTTGAAATTGACATTTGTAATACTGCCTTCATTTGATTTTAATGCAGCTTCAAATGAGTCATAGCTAACTACTAACTCTACTTCTTGCACCAGAGTTTAAAAAGTTGCAGTCGGGCATTTAATAACATTTTGGATGTTGTGGAGATTTAAATTATAACTTTATATGATTAATTAGGCTGTGTTTGGTAAGTTTCACTAGGCTTCCTTCACAAATTGAGACTAAATATTTGACAGTTGTCTTATCTGGTGTGACATTGTTTTTGTAGGAGTCATTATGGACTATGTCGTACAGGCACATGTTTTCCAAAGCAGTACTCCTATTTGGGTGTTTGTCATTTACATCGTTTTTTTTAAATGTCCTGACTGTTTGTATCATTTGTGTGTAATGTTTCTATCTCTTGGTAGGATTTTAGTAATCTGGCAATGTGTTCAGATTTGCCATATAAGATTGTAAATATTAAGTGGTCTGCAGCTTTGTAGCATCTGCATTCCCTAGAAAAGAGCATTTGTATACCAAAGCTATACAATTTTTGTGACAGTGTTCTGTTAGATGATATTTCATCCCAGAGGTCTTTTAGCTCTTTTACTCAACTTTGGTGAGATAGACTGTGACATATCTTGCAACTGCAGAGGAATTATCTGCAATGTATTCTATGTCTATGTTTGCATTCCACAAGAGGGCAATGATTGCATTGTAATCATCGATGTACCTGGATGCTTTGTCCCTTTTATTGCTGCATGTGATTTTTGGGATTTGCCTTTTACACTGTGTCTAACAGAAGACATCAAGCTATTTAATTGTCCTGTTTTGAAAACTGGTGTGGGGAAGCCAAAGCGACATTTGGTATTATATTTACCTTCATTTGTATATCTATCGCAGCAGTATTTGCCACAATTATGTTTTTGGAAGCATATGATTCGTGTACGGAGGTCACTATGTGTAGTTTCGAGAGGGATGTCACAGGTAATGTATTTTTCAATAAACTGTAAAACGGTGGCATCACTGTTATGGCTACATTTGGATGTCCTTTAGTAACTCTGATGGAGGCAATGTGACTGTTTTCAGATAAAGGCGTATATTAGCTTGCTCTCATGCAAGTAGAGTTCTTGGAGAACCTTTGGAAGTGGGAATATTTTACGTTATTAGTGATAGCATGTGATGGCATTAGGTTATTGTCAAGCTTTTTTATTGCAGTATGTGCAAACCATTGACGGGTCAGTTATTTTGCAATTATTTCTGCTGTTAGATATAAAGCTTATTGGAACCATTGGGATTCCTCATTGTCCTCTATTTTGTGGGCCATGTCTACTATTTTTGTGCTCTTATTATAAAAGGTTATGCGACAACAGAAACATACTTGGTCCAGTGTTGCAGCAGATGTGTTTTGAAACTTAGCTATTTCTTTGTTGGGTGTGTTTGTTAGGCAGTTGGAGTTTGTGAGGTTTTCACCAATGTTTTCGGAAGATACTGAATTTTCAAAGTCAACTTCAGTTCCAAAGTATTTACTTTGGATGGGCTCTATTTCTCTAAGGGGTTTTTTGGCTGTTCCATGTTGGAGAATTTGATTTACATTTTTCAGTTCTTGAGCAGGACTATTTGCATAGTATAGTTTAAGCACTAAATTCCGTATAGCAGAATGGTGTGTTGCTAACATGTTGATGTGGTAAAAGGTGATTTTGCAAGCAGCTCCTGACATGGAGGCTAATTAATTTCCTTGAAATCCAGTGTGGTTGCACACTGAACAAGAGTCCATGGTTTGTAAAGATTTCATTTTAGTTTTGTCTTTTAGTTTCAAAAAGTGATTCACAAATTGCCATAGAGATTTAAAGGATTGTTGGTGTACATTACACTTTGAGCTGCATGTCCAATTATACACTGGATGGTTTGTTTGAGCGAAATGAATATTTTGTTGAAATTTTGTTCAGGATATTTTTTCTATGAGGGTTTCCTTTGCCACAATGGTGTCTCCTACCATTTTATACCCTCGGCCATTACATTCTATGGCAATTGGGTTGTTTTGTTCTTGTTTATAAGTCTCTTCATTGAAATGTGGTTGTGTGCTGTGTGTGTGTGAATCCATTCACCTTTACAGAAGTTTGAAAAGGTATATATTGTCATTGTGAATGTTTATAAGTACTTTTTACAATGTTTTGAAGAATTTAGTTAGTGGTTTCAATCTGTTTAAAATCAATATATACAACTTTCTCTTTAATAGAAATGCATTGTCATGTCGAGCTTCACAGATTAGTCTTCTGCAGTAGTTTTAGGGTAGATTATGACCTTTCAGCCATCTTTATAAGACTGTGTAGATGTCTAGATGTTTTGTAAAATTAATCCTTTGGAATGCTTTACTGTGGCTACGTTAACTTTGGTAGATATAGGGTCTCATTACACGGTAGGCGGTAACCATGGCACTGTTAGCACTATGGTTGCCGCCGGTATTTTACAGTGTCCGCCTTGGTGGATGGCGGAATTACCGCCCTACTCCAAGGTGAGCGGAGGCGGTAATTCCCCATTCACCAAGGCCCTTCCCCATTCCCATTTTTGCCCTCATAGGGCATAATGGGAATGGGGAAGGCGCTAATTACGGTACCGCAAATTGCGGTACCGTAATTAGCACCAAGGTCCCCTTGCGGCACCCTACTTTAACGGCTGGTAAAACCAGCCGTTAAAGTCGGGTCCCGCAAAGGGAACTCGTAGTAAGGCGGTAAGGGTTAACGGTCACCGGTAGCATTTTAGAAGCATTTTAGAAGTGGATAACTATATGGCTTGCTTTTATTCTTATCTGCTCTATTTTTTCTTTGTTTTCTACAGAGTTGCTTTTTAGTATGCATTCTGTTCTGTATGTTGGGAAAAAAGAAAGTTTGGCTTTGAAAGTTGTGGAATACATATGTATATATTGTAGATGGGTGTGTGGGTGTGAATGTAAAGATAAAGAGAGTGATGTGTGATTGTGTAGTGAGATGATAGATTTAGTTAGAAAGGTTATAAGAGTAAGAGTGTGTGCAGGTGTGATGGGCTTGGGTTAATGAGTAATGGGGTGGTGGTGTGATTGAATAAGTAGGGACATTATAATGTTTTGAGGAAAACAGTGGTTGTTGTATAATGGTGTTTAGATGGGAATAGAAAGAGTGTGCATGTTGCAATATAATACGAGTGAAATAAATGTTGATTTAAAAAGAATACTCTAGGCTAATGTACAGTGAAAGTGCATTGTTACAATTAGAAAAATATGCATGATATATTGATGTACTTACTTTGTAGGATGTGAGGAGTGTTCTTTTTTCAGTAGCTGTCTTTGGCAATCTTCTTATTTCCTGTAATTGTAAAAGAAATGTAATGGGTATATTTAATAATGGTGAAGTACTTTTAATTAGCACAATTGTTTTTAATGAAGGTAGGAGGAGTTGTTGGGAAAAATAGTTAATGAAGTTGTGCTATGGGTGGTGTTAACCATGTTGTTAAAACAATTGGACTATGAGTAGTGCTGTTTGGCACATTAGAAGGAACAGAACATAAATGGATGTGAGAAAAGGTGCATATCTAGGTTAAGTGTGTGCTGCTGGTTTTAATAGAAGTGTTGTGTTTGTGATATATTGTATTTGTATTATATTGCAGTGTTTTAAAAGAATATGAAACTCTGGCCTAGTGGTAATGCAATGACGGATTGTTGCAGCAGTGTTTGGTCTCTTATAGTAGAGATTCAGAAAGAAAAGTACTTTATATGTAAGGTGAAGTGTTTATAGATAATTTGGTGGTATACACATATGTGTAAGTAGGGGGAGAATGGTGGCAGTGTAAGGGATGTAATGAATGAGGTTGAAAAGTGTGAGATTTATATGGAATGAAAATTGGAAAAGGCTTATCATTTAAAAATGTTTCTTTTTAGGAGAATTTTCATGAAAGCAAAAACATGCAGATGTGCATTTAAAGCAGCACTGTGTGTAACATGTTTTTTTAAAAGAAAAGCAGATGGAAAAGATTAGCAGCACAGTTTTAATTGGCAGTTGGTGTGTGGAAGAATGGCACTACATGCTTACTTGACAACATGATCCATTGCAATATGTAGGTGCTTATGAAGTCTTGCTTTTTTTCTTTGCATTCTGGGAGTTGTAGTTGCACTTTTGCCATTTGAAAACTTGTACTACAAGTCCGCAAATGCATAGAAGAAACTAGGACTGAATACGTACCTACAGATTGGAATGGGTCATGTTAGCAAGTATGCATTTACTGTAAAAATATTAAACTTCCATGGCACTTATAAATGTTGCACACATGTTTTGCATCTGCTTTTTCTTTGTTTTACCAACAAGTTACACAAAGTGCTGCTGTAAATGTACATATGCATTTCTTAACTTTCTTGAACATGCTCCTAAAAAGAAATATTTGTAAACACACATATTTTCCATTTTTGAATTAATAGTAATGTGACACTTTTGAATGTTGCAGTCCAGGCCTGGTTATTTATTTTATTTTATTGCATTCTTGAACTTGTAGTCTGAGTTTTGTAATGGGAGAAGTGATATTACAAGTCACAGAATGCAAAGAAAGAAACCAAGACTTGATAAGCAGCTATAGTTTGGATGGGTTTTGTTGGCTAGTATGCATGTACTGGCAACATATTAAACTGGCACACACCAAATGCCACTTAAAACTGGTTGACAAATATTTTCTATCTGCTTTTCCTTTCTTATATAAAGAAGTTACACACGGTGCTGCTCGAAAGATACATATGTATTTTTTTACATTTCATGAAAATGCTGCTAAAAATAAACATTTTAAACAAACATCATTCAAGTAACTGCTACTTGGTGTGAGCAGGTGCTGAATGCTGCAATACATGGCATTTGCTAGAGCGGTTAAAATATGGAATATGCTTATTGAGATGGTTATTACAGATTAAGTGGCATGAACCCTGTGTGTATATACATTTGTAAATGAGTTGAAAAAAGACTTAAAAAATATAAGCATGTCTGTACTATGTCATGTTAGATGCAGATGTTGAATCTGCAAATAGAAATCTTGAAATGTTTCACAGTAGTTTTTGATGCAGTTGGCTGTGAGTAACAGGAGTCATGTACTCAGTGAGTTCAAGAGTACATCAGAAATCTTGAACTGAGATGACAGGGTTGCATGTAGAGTTTCTGGATGTGATTGTGGGAAGGATGTGTGACTATTTAAAAGCCGCCAATGAGGGAGTGTTAGAAACATGAAAATAGAAAGGGTAAAAGGGCTGCACTGTGCTATAGTGTCCGCTGTCACTGCAGTAGTCCATGGACACTGCACGTACCATCCGGGTCTTTCAAGGTAGCCAGGCATGGAAATGGGACTGCAGAGACCACAGACAGTTGTGATGTCCGCGGACATCAGGGTATCAGGCAATTAGGTTTCCTGGGTGTGTTGTACAGGAAGAGAGCGTACCAGGAGATTTGTTTGGTGAGTGCACTGAAGATGGCTATGGCTATGTGTTTGAGGAAGCAACATGTATGGATCCTGAGAGACTTTTGGATCCATTGGTTGAAGGTGTATTCTGAGCACTGTGGATTGTCTGAGAATCTTAGATTCAATGAATTCCAAGTTTCATGGTGTGGAGTTTGGAGAATGAAGTTGGTGGAATTCCTCCCATTTTGTGAGAATATGGTTCACTTGAAGCATCTGGACATCACTGTAGTTCACTGTGGAGGGAACAGTTTGGGCTAGTTTCCCGGAATATCATTACAGTTTGTAATGAAGAATACATTTGGAAAGTTGATGGAACTGTTTCCTCATAAAAAGATATTTTTTCTCGGATAGCTCAGAGAGAAATGTGGATGCGTTCAAATGTGTTTTGTCCACAAATTGAGAAAGCAAGGCGCAATGCAAACAACTTGTATGTGCCTTTTTTCCGGATGTGGGCATGACATCTTTTCATAATGTCAACATTTTACGAAGAGATGGAGTGCATCTGGAAATCAAATTGTTCTTGAAAATGTTCTTGAAGCAGTTTCTCTGAACACATACAATATGGATTCAAGTATTCTTTAGAAGTTGAATTTAACCAAAAGGAAAAATAAATAAAAATTAGAGCCACTTTTTGTGAAAGTTGCCAAAAATAATTAAGTTCTGTAGAATATTTGTTAGTTTAGCACATAAAATGAAATGATCCAAAATAATTCAAAAGTCAAAAAGAGGAAAAAAAGTTTCTTTTAAGAGCCACCATTTTTGAAAGAAAAACTATTAAAATGTTTTTCATTCCCCCGCTCCATGTCTGCAATTTTACAGATATCCGCGATCTACTGCGCTGTCCGTGGATTATGTAGGCTGCAAAAGGACCTTTTTTTCAGTTCTATTTTTAACTGTGAAAGGAGGCTCCCAAAGGAACCATTTCTAATGTGTTTTGTGATTTTTGGAATTCTCTTGGCTTTTTTTTCAGGAGAGGCAAGGTACGATAGGGGAGGGAAGGGAGGCAAGGGGGACCTACCACAAAGACGGAGGGGCAGGAGGACAGAGGAAGATGTTGGACGTGACTTAAATTTAAGGTAGGTGGCAGTGTTTCTCATGCTCCTTGACCGCTGCCTCGAAAGCACTTCGCCATTGCTCCCCCCTGCATATCCGTGCTTCGCAGTACAAATTAATTTGACCCTCAAAAGGTAAGGGTCAACAGCATTCTGAATGGCTTGTGAGGCCGCTGCTGGGATCCTCTGCCCCACAGGTGTATTTTGTGTGGTGGCAGGAGTGGTCAAGGAAGATGGGGTAGAGGCTTTCAACCTGTTCTTCCTGAGAAAGGAACGGCCTTTCTCAGAGCACCCAAGTGGTTGGATTTGGTTGGACAGTGCATGGAGGTTGTCGCTTGGGAGTACAGGCCAGGTTTTCCATGTCTGAGTACGTCCCCGCACTCAGTGCATCTGACCTTGAGTACAAACCCAACAGTGGTAAAAGCAATACCTCACCCAGGAGTCATGTTGGGCGCTGGAGGTAGGCACTTCCTCTAGCTCATCTTCGTCTCCCTCTTCCTTCTCTTCTGTATCCCTATTCCTGTTCCTCTTTCCAGGGCCTCCAATTTGTTGTGGTCGTGCTGGCCCTGGGGAGGAGGGATGTCTATGACAGATGCCATTGGATTCAAATGTAGCTGTTCTGTAAAGCAGGTGCTGTGAGATGCTCTCTCCTGGATAGCCAGATTGAAAATGACTGTAAGTAATGGGTGGGTCACTTCAGAGGAACCATCCGTGGAACGCGTGACTGTCCCATGACTACTGAGTAAAAAAAGGCCTTACAAAGTTGCTAAAACTGGCCAGATCAACTAAGATTGGGTCTAGAAGGTCTGGAAGGGTAAATGTTGAGCTTGAAACACCCTACATTGGCAGAAAATGCACTTTCAAACTGTTTGTGGAGCACAGACACTGTTCCCAGTCAAGGGCACTTTGCACGGGTGCAGTCACATGATGACATCTGGGATGTTCACAGCACTGACAGCTGTCCCCGGACAACACAGGGCAGGAGCCTGCGGTGGCATGCGCCTGACTGTCTGTAGAACTGCTGCGCTGTCTGCAGACTAATTAAAAGTGCATCATGCGAGAACGGGCATGTCCAAACATGGCGCAATGTCCACAGACACCCCTTAATGTGAATGGACTCCCCGGACAGTCCTATTGTCTGGAGACTACTAATGGGTGTCTTACAAAAATTACAGAACAATAATCAACATATTTATAGTATACAAAATATATTTATTTTTTAAAGGGGTGGGGTATCAGAATGGGAGAATTTGGAAGTTCTATACAATGATGATCAGGGGAGGGAAGGAGTGAAGTTTCATCAAAGCATCTTTCATTTATAATTTAGGAATTTGATTTGGACGATTGGTGAGGAGAAGGGGGCAGATAACATAAGGACAGTGATAATCAACATTTCTAATAACTTGATTTTTAACATAATTTTAAAGTTCCTTAAAGTCATTAATAAGTGTATCCAATTTTTCAGACAAGATCATGATTTCATTATGTACATTATTCATTATGTACAGTTGGGGATAGAGATTGTCTTTATGATTCGTGTGAGTCTTACATTTGGGTGTTGTTTCTTCATGTAAAGTATGTACTATAAGAAAAGAAGACATTATTATTTCACTGAGGTCTGTAGAAATTACATTATTTGTTTTTATTGAAGATGTATTGTTTACCATTAGAGGTGTTATCATCACTTATTTCTTCTTTCGAAAGTTTTCTTCTAACCACTCAAGTGTGTTTGCCTTTTCTGTTAAAATAAAAACGTAGCGATATTTGCTTGCAAGAAATGTTTACATAATGAATGGTAATAATACCGAAATAAATACAGTGCACTTACTATTTAGCGAGAGATTGTTTTGGAATGTGTGTCTGTTGTATGTGAGTCTGTACGAAGAGTTATATTGAAGTGATAACATGAGGTATACAGTTATGGTTTGTGCTTGGTACATTCTATTATATTGTGTGATGAATGAAAACATAATTTGTACATTTTGAAGTGATGATTTGTACAAAAAGGTATATTTGTGTGCAGTAAATATGAGTTATGTTGTTTGATGTATATGTATTTGTTGGGTGAAGGGTAGAACATTTTCTGTTCTCCCCTATGCTTCTGGGCTTTGTGAATGCTACCTTATTTCCGCTGACTTTTGCACAGTCGGTGGACTCTATAGCTGCTACATTGGGGGCTATTATAATGCAAAGAACCTGTAGCAAATTAAGGGTGCACTGGTAAAAACCTATGAAATTCTATGGAAAGATTTTGTTAAAGTGACATTATGGTTATGTTGCACTAATAAAAATCTAGGAAATTCAGCGACATAATGTTGTTACAGGGACGTTATGGTTAAGTTGCACTTATAAAAACCTATGAAATTCAGTGAAAAAACTTTGTTCAAGGGACATTATCGTTTGGTTGTACAAACATAAGCCAATGAAATTCAGTGAAAAAACTGTGTTAAAGAGACGTTATGGTTATAAGTAAAGCCAAAAAAAAAACTGAAAATGGACAGTTATGGTAAGCTAAGCAACCATAACTCAGGCCACCACCGTGCACTGCTAAAACTAACATCCAAGACATCAAAGATGACATCACAAATGTCATCATATATGAAATTCATTTTGATAAACAGTCCCTACAAGGGATTGTGCTTATAATATTGGTAACATGATGTCAGGGGTGATCGGGAGAGCTATCATGAACTACGTAATGTATTCAAAAATGTACTCATCCAAACAATACATTATATTGGACAGTTGTTAATAAAGGAACCTAATAAAACATACACATAGGCAATTGTTGCAGCATGCACCGTAGAAGTACAACATTTTTCATCTGGTAATTTTGGATAATAAAATGATGAATACGACTTTATCAGAGTTTTGATTAATGTTCAAAATGGAATAAATAGCCAACAATTCAAGACTTACTACAGACGTGTATTAGTACAAAGAATGCATATGAAGACCCAAAATGCATACAAAAAATCAGAGGCTCATGTAGGGCTCATATAGGGAAACTAAAATAAGGAAGAAAAAAACAACAGCACAGAACGTGTAATAGCATTAAAGTTCATCGTTCATACATTATGAATTGCGTGTTTGAGGCCTGCTTATTGCCCCCATATATGTGCACCATGAGCTGAGAACAAACCCTAAGGAAACTACTTTAAGAACAAACAAGTAGGTTAACGTCTATATATATATATATATATATATATATATAGCACCTTTTTAATTTTCATATTCTGACTGACAATGAACAAAATCGTCTGGCTTAGATATGTTAGTGAACAAAACAAGTGGCCCAGATATGTGATGTCATCAGTAATGGCATCAATGACATTTGTGATGTCATCTTTGATGTCCTGGGTGTTAGTCTTAGCAGTGCACAGTGGTTGTTCAAGTTATGGTTGCTTAGCTTACCACAACTGGCAAATTTCTGTGGGTTTTCGGTTTGACTTGTAACCATAACACCACTTTAACATAGGTTTTTATTTATACAACTTAACCATAACCTTAACATAGTGTTTTCACTGAATATATATATATATATATATATATATATATATATATATATATATATATATATATATATATATATATATATATATATTTATATGTAAATAGAGAGGAGTATATACAATGGATAGTCAATGTACAAGCACTTCATCTGGGATAATGATAGGTAAGATTTGAAAACTACCAGAATGAATTTGAAGAGGAACTGTGATTGCATGTAGGGACAGATGATAAAATATCCCGACCATTGCAGTAATTCTGCCTGTTTATCTTGAGTAATTAACTTTGTTTTGAGTGAGAACTTGTATACAGCATACACCCTTGGAAATAGTAAACTTGTTCTGTTTGAAAAAATGTTTGCTTAGTGCTGAGGGATATGCTTATTGAAACGAGCTGACCAAGTCATAAACTTATCCCAGCTTTATAATATTGACAAACATAATGTCAGCAATCTGTGCTGGTAAAGTTCTTATGCGTATGCAACACAGGTAATGGGTCCAGTCTGATTTAAAAGAAAAGTTTTGGTAAAAGGTGTGCAAGCATATCTAGTTATTTGAAATATTACACGTTTCATATTTACAACAATAATAATGTATTACCCACAAATATTAAAACATGTGTCGCTTCAAATCAAATAGTAATTATACAAGCTGGTAAGTGTGTACCACTTTATGGGAGGAACTTATACTGTTTCTTTAAAATATAGTATGTTGCTTTTGAAACAAATGGTCACACATTGTTCATGTTGGTATAATTAAATATAAACATCCATTTCACTGCCTAATGTTGCACATGAGTCCAAAAGGGTCGCTACTGAGCAAATGTTCGAAAATGTAATGCCACTCGATAGTTATTATCCTTGTTGTATGTTTCATATTTGTTAAAAAATCAGAATGTTCATGTTGTGGCTAGAACTGCAATTATATGTTCTTACAGGAGCATATTAGTCTATTGTAAGGAACTCATGGTGGCAACAGTTAAGACAGACACAAGTGATCACAGTTCAAGGGTGTTTAATAAATTGTACATGTAGGTTGGAAACAACCCTAATCTAAACCTAAATCTAAGATGGGAGCAAGCTTTGACAAGCAAACAATAATAAGGCAGTCCGAGTGGCGTCTTGTCAAAATAAAAGGGCCTATACTAAAAACAGCTATTGCCAATCCTTACGCCAAATACAAAAAGTAGTGTGGGATAATGTTGTTTAAGAAAGAAGGAAGTGTTCCCAAATAATAAGTCAGGATGCGGTATTCAGGGTCTCCCGTCCCCGTGTTTTCAGCTCCGGACAAGGTAGGATTTTAGAGTACAGCACACACTTGAGCTTTCCCAGCAGGAGCCAACAGTTCAACTCTCAGCAATCAGGGTCCTCAGTGGTTAAGTCTCTTTTCTTTCAAAAAGTCTCCTACCGCCATGGGCCTGTTGTATTCAAAATAGTAAACAAAAGTTATGTTCTTCTTGCATGTCGGGTGATGCCTTTCAACCTTGGATAACCCTCTGCCAGATGCAGATCACTAGAAAGTTCCTTAATGAAACCAGGACCTCTGATAGCTATGTTTTCCTCCTTTTGAGGGCCTGACAGGTTCAAAGTATCAGAACAAAGGTTCAACAGAAAGTTCTATAGGTCTTCTCTGATTTTATTTGGGTGATAGTTCTTCACCCCAGGGATCCCCATCTTCCAGGCTCTGACTCAGCTTTTCTTTGTCGGGTTTACCCTTGCATGGCATGCATTCAAAGGCATTGGCTCTTGTACTTTGCTTTGTTGCATTCACGGGTCGGTGGGTCTTAGCTTCTCACCCTTGGATCCCCGCTTCCGGGTTCAGATTCGACTCGACTGTTCGCCTCCCTCGGTCAGGTTCAGTATGGCTTTAAATTTAATTTATGTTGGTCACATTCACAAATCTTAATGTCTTTTTATATACTTCATTGTAGACATCCATCTGACAGTTCGCTCTTGTCAACACATTGTATTTTGTAACTTTAGACTTCGACCCTCTCTTTATCGGCATTCCTCTTTCGGGTTCACTTCTGCCAATTGTCATTAGTGCCTTTTTTTCATTCAACTCTTACGATGCAGGATTCACTTCCCGTAGCTTCAGAATCATCTGTCGGTCAAAGACTTTCGACAGTACAGAGGATTTTAAAGACCCCTGTATGACCATTTATACCCTTTTTCTTGCCTCTCCCAAGGCCTTCTGGTACTAGAAGTTTCAACAATCAGGTAATCGCCCAGAGTTTTTCTGAGTGAGCATGCACATGGTGCCTAACTCCTCTGTTGCTGGTTTCCCCCCATTTAGCATCAATAGATCTTTATGTTTACACAGTTCAATTAGCTAATTGCCACTTTTCGTTCAACACAGTTCGGTTTCTTATTGACTCTCCCCTCGACTCACTGGCTTTGATTAACCACTTGGCTTTTTTTCTCTTTGGAACTAAAGTTGGAGTTTTTCTCTTTGGAGAGACAATCGCCTCTCCTCGGCTTGGCTATCAGCGGAGGAGGGTATCATGTACCGTTGACATCTGCTGCAACACACGCTGGCTATTGTTCGCAGTTTTACGATTCCTTCTGCAGAGGTTTCACGGGCCTTGGTCAGAAAGAGCAAGGTCACTTCTCTCCTTGTCACCCTCTTGGTTTGTGCCCTCTTTCTCCTCCTCTTGAGCTGCCGTGTTGATTTAGCTCTCACGTCGTGCGGCCTGCCTTGCTCATATTGCGCTTTTGTGCTACACCTTTTTTTTTTATCCATTTGGGGAAGTGGATGGGCCATCGGGTGTGTGTGGTTCTGGTTAATTGCCTAACTTTGCCTAGCCCTGGTGTTAAGACCTGTCAGGTAAATGGCTTGGGTGGTAGTCCATCGTCCTTTGTGATAGGGGGAAGTGTTCACATCGGAAAAAGGGGTGGGGTTAAAGTGTTAGCATATCCTACGTGGTAGGTTGGAGGAAAGGTGTTATAAGAAGGGGGATACTGCATCTCACCCGTCGGTGCCCCACTTCCACTCCTGCGGACACCCCCATCCAGGATATCCTCCCTCACTGGTCTACCCCCAGGAATTGGATCCAATAGCGACAGCTGTGTCCTGGCCACCTGGATGACAGACCCCCGGGGGAGTAGTGAGGAAGACACCTTCAGGTTTCACAGACCATTCACAACGCATTCCAAGTAGAATTATTTTAGTGCCCAGTGTAATTATGCCATCTTGTATGCTGAAACTCCAACACCTCTGTGTTAATAAACCTTGTGTTTTCTGAAGACAAGAAGTAGTTGTAATTATACATTGTTGAATGAGACTACTCATTCATTTGGATTGCCAGTCCTATAATAGCAAACCCTTTGTTTCTTAATAATACACTTAAATAAAGTGTTAACTCTTCCCAAAAGGTGGCATTGGCTATTCAGAGTGCTAATGTCTTTGGTACGCTGGTTTTCACAAGTGGGTATAAGTCGTTCCCATAACTGGTTGTACTCGGGCTTTCCACATTGGATGGTGGGCCCATTCATTCATTAAGTTTGAAGGTGCCACCCATCAAATGTAGATATAATCCTGGGATTTCAATTACCTCTTTATTATATGCATTGGTTAATGTTTTACAATCATTTTCATAATAAGAAATGAGGAAGCAATTAATTCTCGCTCTCAGCCATTTCCCATAAGGGATGGTTTCATAGTTGATATCTATATATATGCATGCCTGTGCTGCAAAAAGGTAAACTTTGCAGAAGTTTCCGTAATTAACATTTTTGTCTCAACTTGAAAATTCAGTACTGTTATTTTCAGGTCTAACGATATGACTTGATACATGTCATAGTTAAAAAAAAGAAAAGGTGGACTGTGCATTAAAGTTCAGAAACGGGAAATGCATTTGTTCAACTCCTGAAAGTTTAATTTTCATATTTTGCAAATGCTTTCAAAATATCTGAGACCTACTGCTCCGTTTTGTTTTAATTTCTTAGCAGTCAGATGCTAAATTGTACTCTACTCCCATAACCCTATTTTTACATTAAAAGCTATAGTTGAAAACAACCAATAAATTGCACTGCCTTCCACCCCCACTTGAAAATACAAAGCGACTGCCATAGCTGGAAGCACATACTCATTGAGGACCTGTTGAGGGTCTGCTATTATTCAAAGCTGTCACTGTGATGGTAAATATTTGGACCTTACAGTGCAGGGCCATTCTTGTCTACTCAGCATGCAAAAGTCAAGTGCACTGATCGTTAGCAACCTCATCCTTGATTACTTAATTAAATAATTATGTTCCAGACCTTGCGGTGCTATGCTCTCGTCTTCCCCTATTCTACTTCCATATTGTGTTTTCTTGTCCGATTTAGTGCTTGACCTCAGTATACTATGTGCATTGCCGCTCATGAGATATGGTACACGCTCATGCTTGTATTCTACTGATTCCCTGTGCAATGGCGAACATAATCAAGTTTGGGCTGAGATGCAAGTTAAGGGAAGAAATTACGGAACCACTTTTAATGCCCAGATTTCCCCTGATGCAGTCTTTCATATATCATCGGAAGAGGGAGCAGCCCAACCAAATAAGAGGATGCGCTGCTCCCATCAAGCGGGTATACAAGTGTGTTCTGTTAGGTGTTCGGTGACTACATGTGAGGAATTGCACGCCTGGGCTAGCTCATGGCAGAAATGTTCTCTTTCACATTATTTGCCTGTACCTTTAGATATCCGTGCGAGATCATTGGGTCCATCCTCCATAAGGAAGATGAACGGAGGCTGTTGAAGCTGAAATAATTGGTCTCATCAATCCACTGCTTTGAAGTCACTGATGGAGTCACCTAGCATGCTCATAAAGCACTGGTTTGGGAATGGCACAGGCTACACTGTCATTTGCCTAGCAAAGCATCAAATCCTATTGTTCATCCACTTCTTCTGCTTTAGTTGTTCAAGAGAAGCATGCCAAAATGCAGCCCCTTTTCTGCTCCATTCCTCCTAGGAGTAGTGGTGTCTTAGCAATGGGTGGGAGTAAAGGATGTGGAATATTCTTGTCTGCTAACTGCATTTTTTGCATCCATTAGAATAAGGCCATTGATACTTGATGTGAATCAAGAAAAGCAGCCGGCACATGCACAACTCTGGATTGATGCATGTGAACTGGTTTGGAACAAGGGTTAAAGCTTAGCTCAAACATTCAGTCAAAATGAAAGTTTGGGATCGACATTCAAGCAAGTACATGCACCGATATTTAACTTTGAGGGAATATCAGAAGCTGCATTCTTCATGTAGAACATGTATGTGGGTGCTGATGTCAATGCTGTACACACAGGTCACCTGGAACCTATAACAATGATTCAAATAATGTCTTAGCTGCAATATTCCTGGAGAACCGGGGACTTCCTAGGATGAGAACTCCACCGGAGTCACAAGGCATGTACCCGATCTGGTTTATCTAGGCACCGCAAAAGCAGTATTTCAACGGGGTTCAACAGCCCAAGAATCAAGCCGAGCTGTTCAATTGAATAAAACAATCGTTGGACAGAGATAAGAAAATAATGGGCAATGTATCCTCTCTGAAACCTGTCCTTACTGACTGTGGCCCTTTAATGGCAACCAATATGTACAACTATTTGACGCATGTCAGTGCAAGTGGGTTGTATACAACATGAGTTCTAATGCATTCATAATGGCTAAGGTGTGTCTTTTGGCTGATGTGAACCCATTTAGATTCTGGTTTTGTGTTTTTTTGTGTTTTCCCTATGTTATGGATAATCAATGAATATATTTACTGATAGTACTATCATTGGCTGGAGGGGATTTGCAGTGTTGTACCCCTAGGCAGCAGCAGAATGAGTAGTAGGTAAGTAGCAACGTGTTGCCAGCTGCAGTGTGGCAGTCCAGCAATGCTCTGTCTGGTCTGGGTGGTAGTAGTAGCTCTGTTGGCTCGGTAGGCACTTGGCCTCCATTACAGCATGGAGCAAGCTGCCTTTACAGAAATCCTGCTTTCTTTCTTCCTGGGTGGGAAAGAGTATGTTTGAAGAAATAAGCAACCACATGATGCTTTGTTTCTTCAGCATGGCAGTAAAGAGAAATCTTATAGCAGATGTTTGGCCTCTGCAATATCAAAGGCAAGACATTAAATGTCCCTGTAACCTTCCCACAAAGGCGGTGATATACGTAGTTTGAGCTGCACTCTGATATGTTCAGGATTCTGCAATGACCACCCCACTCTCTCCTGCTTGCCATTATCCCCTCCTTCCAAATCTGGTATCTTTGATGCCCAGGGCCTGGCGCAGCAGCTAATTTCTAGACAGAGAACCATCTTTTCTCTATCACAACCTGGTTATGCAACCATACTGCTTAAGACCAAGAAAACGATTGTTCAGGGAGATGAAGGGATATCAATGTCGGCCAGCTGACATGAAGAGGAGAGTGACTGTGGAGGGGTTGATTAAGAGGCAAGAATAGAGGTACATTGTGCACTTACATTGGACATTTGTATACAATTATCCAACACAATTTAGGATTTGGTGAATTAGAAAATATCAGCATACAACATATTTCACAGAAGCAGAGAAAACATATTGAGGACAAATATATATATATATTGGGTTCAGTTACAAAATATAATAGTTAAACTAATGGAAACAAAAGATAAAATTGAATTGTATGTGCTGTCTGGGGAAAAGGAGGAAAGGCTGGAATGGCAAGTATTAATGAAAGGGTAGAGACATCACCTGTAGGAGCTGTGGCAACCATAGGAACCTGCCACGTTCTTCACTGAAAGGGAAACACTTCTATGTAGGACTTGGTCACTATGTTCATATTTAAATACCCCCATGGGTTTGGGGGCTAATGTGCTTGTCTAAAGCTTTTTCTTAGTTTAAACAAGATTTTTATTTCTACAGAAACATATATCTAACCAACAGAGTAGATATTACAAACAATATTAAAAAGGAGAGAACTAAATATCTGATTCAATGACACATATTTCTCCATTATTTAAGGAGCATAACATTCATACAAAGGCCAAATGAAAACAACTTGCATATATATAATAATCATTTAGAACGTGCCCATTTAAGATGATACACAAACTATGCACAGACAACACAGGAGGATCGGCTATTACTACACAGGGAAGGGAGAAGGAAACACAGGATTATAGTTACATTTTATTGTATAGGAATAGGAATGGTGGAGCTTGACAAAATGTCCTCAAGGAAGTTCCATCTTGGTTAATGCTATAATAATAGCGGTGGTGAAAATGCTAAGCATTTACTAAAGTTTGCGAATATTGCATACATAATTCCACCACAAGTACTCCTATTCAATTTCTTCCAATTAGAAGTTATAGTTTGGATGGCAATTAATATCAAAAGGTCAAACAAAGAGCAGGCATGTTTATAATTCATACTTTGTGATGGAATTCTACCTGACAATAGATATTTAAAGTGAAAGCTTAGCTTTAACTGAAACATATGCATGATAACATTCCAGACATTAACACAAAATGGCTGAACAAATTTACATTCAACAAATATATGTTTATAGGAACTTACAGATTCAGATCAATTCCATCATCCATTGTCATCAATGAGCTTTCATTTGAATAATCTGTTGAAAGAAGTGTAGGATTTGTATTAAGTTTGCCGGTGTGCTAGCATGCAAGATTCTGCTCCAGATTTGAGGTCATACATTTTTAATATCGGCTAACTCTCATTCTTGTTCCCAAATTGTTTCTGTCCTCCATTATTGTTCATCAATATTACGAGCATTTGATACTGTATAAAACATGAAAGCTTTGTATGTGTACACATTCGTAAAATTCTGTTTCTTTCTTGGTTCTGTAGAGCAATATCTCCTGACTAACTTGCTATATTTTCCATTAAAGCATCAAATGTTTTAACAAATGGAGGCCAACATGATATGGGGAGGGCACATTATGATCTAAATACAGTAAACGAAATAGGGATCCCATCTGTCAGGAACTGGATAACATATTTGATGTGTTTCCATAACCAATATTTCCAAAAGACAGATTTCTCATTAACGAGATTGGTTGCGGGTTATAGAATCAAATACAAAGTTTCGAAATGCAATACTTTCAAAACAAAAGGACCACAAAAAGAAATCAAATGCACTTTTTTGGGGGGGTTCCACCCCCAAACCCCTGCTATTTGGGCAAAAACCACTAATTTTAACTATACCAAAACCAAAAAAAAAAAAAATACATTTTAAAAAAGTCATTTGGTTTTTTTTTCGGTCCTTTTGATTCGAATGTATTGCATTCGATACTTTGGAATTCGAAATAATGACCGGACAGCAACGAGAAGGTTTGTTAAATTAAACTAAATGTGAAAATAACTGACTTGGCTTTCTGATATGTGGACCTAAAACGTTTCTAAAATGATAAGCAGATTCACTGGTAATCTTATTGATAATTAATTGGTTTCTTCCCTTTATGACGTAGCAATCTTCCAGATAAAGGGGAATATCAGCTATTTTTCCAGTAAACAACAAGAGGACAAATTAAGATTACCGTTGGAAATGAACCATGCTTGAATCTGTCTAAGGACATAAGCTGAATGATAAAGCTTAAAGTTTGGAAATTCCCCCTCCACCACGCACCATTATCTGTCAATTTATTGAGCTTAATTAGGGATATTCTATGCTTCTTATTAACCCCCATAAAATGTACCAAGCAAGAGTCACTTGACTTAAAGAAAGATATAGAGAAGGACAATGGAAGCATATACAATAAATAAAGTACAGTCAGTGATGTTATCATTTTAAATGATGCTAAGCAACTCCATCAGGTTAAACACAAAAGCGACCATGAATATGTTAGGTCATCAAGGGGCCGATTCATGGAACAAATGTGCGCCGAAAATCGTGGCGCAAGCGTGAAAAAGCAAGCGCAAGCGTGCGATTCATGGAAGGACCTGCGCGTGTTTCCCCGGGATGTGCGCCAAATCCGTGCATCATTGCAACATCCAGAACGCCATGCTCGACGCGCACAGCGAAAGTGCACAACGTTAGCGCACATACCAAAAAGGGGGCGGAACACGGGGTGGAACGCGAGGAATGGGTAACAATGCGTGAAAAATAAGGCGTAACTGGGGAAGTACTGCAGGGAAATACACGGAACACCCACACGCACGCGAACAACACGTATTCATGGAATCGAATACAGGAAACCCACGCACTGCAAAAGACGCGCACAGGCCTAAACACGTCCGCCACACGAAGGCAGGTGGTAGCGTCCCTGCGCATTACAAAAGTGTGCTCAAACAACAAACACGTATATAGAGCTATGATGAATGTCCCATTCTGTGTCCCCCTAGGAGAAATGACGTGTCACAGGCATCACATAAAAGCAAGAAAAAGAGATAAGCGACCCCTGTATCTCACATGTATGTAAAAAAACACACGCAGTAAGCTTTGGCAGCCAGGAACCCAAAAAATACGTATGTGATCAACATGCAGGCTAGTATGGCCGGAAAAAAAGGGGTATGCAACAAACAGAGATACCCGCAGTGGGAAAAATAGCGTGTGCGACTCACCGTCTGCCTTGCGTGTAGAAGAAGAACGCGTAGCCAACACCCACACCAAGTACGCACTGTAGCCGCTGTGAAGTAATCGCGTGTGAACCCCAACGCCTGGAAAACACATGCCCCGCTTTCCATGAAAAACACGTACAGAGCGATGGAAACCCACCTGGGACCTTCAACCCGTGCCAGGGTAATGCCCGCGCATGTCACATCAAAGACGCGCTTACGCGCTAAGGGCCTTTCTTTGAATTACACACTGACATGCCAAATCACTCCGTATCAAGCTGGCCACGCAACAACACACGGAAGACCACGCTCCTGCCCAGAAGGCCATTTTCCTGCCCCCCAGAGGCCCGAGCCCACTCCCACCTGCCATCTGCTGCTGCCTGCCTGCCTGCTGGCCATGTTATTTGGTGCCTGCACTTCAGCCATCTGCAGCGGTCCAGTTGCTGTGACCACCCCTGCTGGAACAGTAGACTTCCGACTGAAGGTCCATCGCTCCACAGCCCAGCACCAGGACCCAGTTGCCCACCCACACCTGCCTTAGGGGTTGCCATGTCAGGGAAAACACCATCAGAGACCATTGGCAACCAGAGAGGCAGAGGGCTACCAGCTTCAGTGCCGCAGAAGTTGGTATCCTGGTGGCGCAAGTCCTGGTGCATTATGATGCCCTCTTTGGAAGAGCACGCGCCGACAATGAAGGACGGAAGAGGATCTGGAAGGACATCGTGGCTGCCATCAACGTGGCGGGGGGTTGCAGCCTGCGACAAACATCACATCCGGAAGCGGTGGGAGGACTTCAGGTCCAGGACCCTCAGCAAGGCTTGGCGCCTCTTGGAGGCAGAGGATGCAGAGGGGTGCCGGGTCTGCCTTAGCCACAACCAGATGAGGGTCCTGGAACGTATACGCCCAGCGCTCCACCTCCAGGTCCTTGAGAGGCACACCTGTCTGGAATCGAGCGTTAAGTGTCCATGTATACTGATTGGACGCAGTGCATGTTGAGGTTTTCCAGCAGTGTGCAGCTTGGACATATGTCTGGAAAGGCCCATGTATGGTTGTGTATGTGCAGGGACTTGAGCCTGCCGCATGTGAGTCCAGTCATGTGTGAGGCACATCAATCGTGTATGTGTTGAAATGCATGATGCAAGAATGCATGTGGGGATGCACACTTGTTAGCATTTCTGTGTATGTACCGTGGAATGGTTGGGGTGTGACACATGGATGCTGGTTCCACCTGCATGTACGTGCACAGTGTACGTGTGTGTGTGTGTATTTGACATGTGTTGGACTGTGATACACCATGGATGCATGTGACACCGACATGTAGGAGGCTGATTGGCAGATGTGACATGGCTGCCGATGATTTCACTGTGACAGATGGTGGAGATGTACAGATGCATGTATTTCTGGTGGCGTGTGTGCATGTGTTTGGCACTCCCCGTGTTGCATGTGACGTCAGGCTAACCTTCGGATGCTCATGCTGTTGTATGTGTATGGATGGTGCTGCCTGCTGCAACATTCCTGTTAATTTGTGCATCTGTGTGGGTTGAAATGATATGTGTGTTGGGGAGTGTGATGCCATCTGTGAAGTTTGACGCTGCCACTCATGTGCAACTGTCATGTGTGTATCAGACCATTGTACAGTGCCCTGATGCCTGTGTTCTGACTCTCCCTGTCTGCAGCGTAAACTGATGAAGAGGGCGGAGACGGTGCTGTGGAGCACAGCGGCAGGGATCCCACCGCCAGCTGGAGATGCAAGGCCCTGCTCCCCTCCCGGTTTGTCATCTCTTCAGGGAGTGAGGAGTCTGGTGCCGCGGCCGCAGCTGCCGAGGGTAGATCCAATAGGCGGAGGTCAGAGGTGGACTCCTCGGCAGCGGAAGGGGAAGCTGAGACCCCACAGGGGCCTATGGAGGAAGATGGCACAGAGTCATCCAGGTTGGTAGGGGTTTCGATTGAGGAGGAGGCCGTGGAAGGCCCACGCTCAGGGCCTGGAGGGGGGGATTCCACTGGTGCTAGTGGTGCAGTCCAGGGGCAGGGACAGGAGGCAGCACAGGCCACCGCAGAGGTGCCTGTGTGTAATCCTGTCCCTGATCCTGTGACTGCATCATCCGGCACCAGCAGGGATGCCTCTGTCCAGACCGGTTTTCAGGGAGGGGATGCGCACACAACAACTGGCCTTCTTCTCCCAGCGGACTTGGCAATCCAGGACCATGTTGAGCCTGTCCTGGCTAGGGTGGCGTGCATCAACGTGGCATTCAGGATGACGTGCAGGGTTCTCGTGTGGACAATGCACATCATTTTGAATGCCTCATTGACTGCATCGACCTACTGAGACAGGTCAGCAGTGCTGGGTTCCTCCATGTGCTGGAACTTCTATCGACCCCCTCCTCAACTGAACCCGCTATGCGCCAGTCATCCTCCATGCCATCTCCCTGGCCACATATCACCTGGCCACCCTGTGGAGCTGGCCCTGACCCAGCGGCCAGACTGGTGGAGGACACATCCCTGCCACAGTCGGGAGTTGGAGGTCCAGCAGGGGGGGCCACCCCATTAACTGGACCCCAGCTGGAGGAGGACATGCAGGCATCAACAGGCAGGGCACATGCACGGCAGCAGCAGGCTCAAGATGGGAGTGATGATAGCTCGGGGCCATCAACATCACAGCGGCAGGCATCGGCCAGAGGGCAGGAGGACCCTGGATTGGGAGTGTCTTCTGTGTGGCAGCGGTTGGGCCGGCAAATAGATGCAGAGCGGCGGCGAGCGGAAGAGGCCCGGCTCACTATGGTCAGGGTGGAGAACTCCATGCGCAGGGAGTTGAGGCGGGTTTAGTGCCTCGAGGCAACTCACAGGGAGTTGGAGGAGGCCATGGCTGCATCCCTGCGAGACCTCGGGCCAGGGAAGAGGCCCGCCTCCAAGATGTTGAAGAGGAGTTCGATGATGCCCTGGCACAAACATCAACAAGTGAGCCGCTGGACTTGCCTGCCACCTTTGTACATAGTTCTTTAGGCTTATGTTTCCATTGTTTTTTCTTTATTATGGAGTACATGGACTTTGCGCCACTTCATGTAGATAGTTATTTTTATAGGATTTTTGGTAGGTTTCCTTTTGTTTGGCCATCATGTACCCTTCGGACATGCAGTGTATATAGTTCCAGACTTGTACATACTTTAGTTCTTTTAACATCCCATGGATCAATGTTTTTTTTTATTTTTTTCATGTACTTTATTTGGACATTGGAAATGGACCACTTCCCTTTTTTCCTCTTGCGGATTTTTGTTTGACATTGGACTTTTCTCTTTTTACTGATTTCATTATCTCTTAATTTACAAGTTTGATTTTTCAATATGTTTTTTCGTTTTGTTTTTTAATACATATCATATATCTTCATTATTGGTGTGGTCTACTCTCATTGGTTTTGTGTATGTCTCTATGAGCATTGCCTCAGTCATGTGTTGCCACTGTGTGGCTCCGTTGTGCATTCCTGCATGGGCATGGTGTTCCATTTAAGGCATGGTTAATTTGGGAGTGGGTTCTGTGGATGGTTGCATGCTTGTACTGGGGGGCAAGGGGGAATAGGGTTGGCATTAGGGACAGGGGTCTGTTTTGTCAGGACATGTTGTGTGGTGGGCCATGTGTCAGGCCTGCTGGCAGGTGCCTGTCACTGCTGGGTGGGCGGGGGTGCAGGGGGAAATGAGTCGGGGCCTGCTGGCAGGAGCCCATCAAGGATGGGTGGGTGAGGGTGCAGGGGGACATGAGTCGAGGCCTGCTGGCAGGTGCCCGTCAAGGATGGGTGTGTGGTTGGCTGGGGGACATGAGTCTGTGCTCCTGAGTGCATGGTGCCATGTGGGCTGGCCGCGGGGCATGCTCAGGGGTGTAGGTTAGTCCCGTGTGGTGTGTGCTGCCTGCAGGGCATGGTCAGGGTCGATGTGCTGCCTGCAGGGCATGTGGAGGGGGGAAACGGCACACCGAGGGCCACACTGCCAATTCGCGTGTAAAAGTCCACGCGCACCCCTCAGAATACACGTACCCCGCTAGCATTAGGTAAAATGTGTGGAAAAAGTCCCCCCTGTGGTTTGGTCTGCCAGTGGTGCATGGGGAGGGTGGATGGGCTGCATGTGGGTCATGGGCAGGGAGGATGGGCTGCCTGCGCGTATTCCAAGGGGTGCGCATGGACTTTTACACGCGTTTTCGATGGCGCGAGCGGGGTACGTGTATTCAGAGGGGTGCGCGGGGAGTTTTACACGCGATTGGCCTGGCGCAAGCGGGGTACGTGTATTCTGAGGGGTGCGCAGGGAGTTTTTCCATGTGTTTTCTATAGCGTGAGTGGGGTACGTGTATTCCGAGGGGTGCGCGGGGAGTTTTAAACACATTTTCATGGTGAGGGGGCTGTATGCTGATCCACTGGCCTTTGCGCCCTGTACTGGATTTGTGCGATGTTTTTGGTGCACGGGGCGGGGTTGTGGGCGTAACTGGTGCTGCTCCAAGGTCGCTGCACCACTGTGCGCCAGGGCTGCTTATGGATGTATAAATCCATGAATATGCTGTGTGCCGAAATGGGTTTTGGTGCACGCAGCTGACTCAGATTGCTGCACATTCACTCTGTGCGCCAGCCGCTTGCACCACTTGTGCGCCGAATTCTATGAATTACACCCCAAGTCTAAGCATTAGTGCTTCCAATAGGAGCAGTAAACTCTGTCACATCTTAAAGAGTATAGAGAAACCTAAGATTCTCACTCCACCGTTTCTTCCTACTAAGGCAGACTGTGCTATCGTTCAAAATGCTTTCATAGCTAAAATCGATAAAGCCAGACAAAATATTATCAAAGCCAAAGCCAGAGTAACATCGAATCAGATAATAGTGCCTGAAGCAGACAATCTCCGTCCTGGACATGAGAATTTCATGTTTGACCCCATTACAAGCTGAACTGTTAGAGGTGATGGGGCACATGAAACCAACATCCTGTGCAGAAAATGTGCTGCCCTCTAACATTATTCTCCAAAATAAGGAACTCTTCTATCTTACTCAAAATAGTCAACGCCTCCTTTAAGGAGGGCTTGGTTCCTAAGGAGCTCAAGGATGTCACTATCACTCAGCTGGTCAAAAAAGCAGGATTAGACCGTAAGGACCCGACCAATCTCTGCCCCATCACTAATTCCAACTTTGTCCTTAAAATCTTAGATAGAATAGCTACATAGCAACTGCAGAATTATGTGGAAAAACATTCAACCCTACAGCAACAACAGTCTGGTTTCAGAGCCTCACACAGCACAGAGACGGCTATGTTGGACCTCCAGAATCACATGTTGAGTCTGGTGGATAAGGGTAAAGTAGGGATTTTAATGCTGCTAGATTTAAGTGCGGCTTTCGACTTGGTTGATCACCAACTCTTAATCAAAGCATTGAGAGATAACGTGGGCTGCTCTGATATGGCAATTAAGTGGCTGGTCTCATTTCTATCTGACCGCCAAGCCAGAGTACACTGGGGTAACAGCTTTTCTGACCCTTGCTCCATCATGTTCGTCATACCCCAGGGTGCCAGTCTGTCGCCCATGCTCTTCAACATATACATGTGTACTCTGTGCAATATTTTGGTAGAAACTGGAGCGTTTTTTACAAACTACGCAGATGATACGCAGCTCATTCTAGAACTTGAGGGCAGTCACAGTGCAGACAGTATCAAGATCGGTAAATTTGATAGTGTGATCAATGAATGGATGCAGTCTAACTGGATGTGTCTTAATGACACCAAAACCGAACTGATGCTGTTTGGTTCCAGTCGCCTACTAGCTAAGCTTGGGGCGGATTATGAGTCCTTTCAGATCAAGGAAGCCATAATCCAAGTATCTTCTCAGGTTAAAACTCTTGGTATGATGGTGAACTCCGCTTCAATTCCGAAGCTCAGATCAACTACCTACAAAAAAACTCAGCTTATTACCTACGGCTCATGAAGGCCATCAGACATTTTCTGAACGAATGTAATATGGTCACCATTGCTAGAGCCATTGTGCTATCGAGGCTCGATTATGGTTACGCCCTTCTGATTGAGGATTCTGTTAAGGACTTGGCTAGATGCCAAGTCTTACAGAATGACGCAGTCAGGCTTGTAAAAAGTCTCAGGAGAAGAGACCACGTAACCAAGGAAACAATATCTCTTCACTGGCTCAGAGTGGAGGAGAGAATTAAGTTTAAATCTCTGTCATTGGTGCATAAATGCCTTCATGATAAAGCCGCAAGCTACCTGAAGAATAGCCTGGTTCTTTATACTCCGCAAAGACAGCTTCGCTCTGAAGGTAAGAGCATTCTGACCATCCCCAAATATAAACTCAAGTCCGGCATGGGAAGATCGTTTGTGGTGTTGGCAGCCCAGTTGTGGAACACTTTGCCAGCGACTTTGAGAATGGAAAATAGCCACTCTGTGTTTAGAAAACTTCTGAAGACCCATCTATTTAGATACGCAAGAAGCCTTCAGTCACCCCCTGCAGCTTATTTAGTGATTATGTTTGATGCCTACTATGTTCAGTTAATAAGTGTTTGTCTTCTCCGGCAGCCCTGATGCCTACGGGCTACCGGCGTTATACTGGACGGTTAAATGGCACACAAATCAAGGTGTAAAGAAAACCAGCAATAGAGGTAAGAGGAAAGCAGTTGGTTGAGACAATTGGCAGAATACTGGCCCCTACCGAGACACAGTCCTGCGTGGAGATCCCCCACCTGGGCAACCTCTAGAATAAAGAGATATCACAAGCCCAGTCCATATATTGTTCACCAACAATGTCCCAATAGTTTAGCAACCCCAAAGTACCTGGCATTGTAGGGTTCCTCATCGGGGAATTGACGGCCCTTCTTGAGTGTCCTCCCTTTCAGGCAGGAGTCACGGGTCGTTTTACGTCTGACGGAGAACAGGGTGAGCTACGACAGTGAAGTGGCAGCTTCGTTCCTAGTGGTGCTCGTTGATGGGGAAGCGTAAACGTCCTGCAAGAAAAAGGTGTGCGGGGCACCTCGATGTCGATAGTTCTGGAACGCAAAGAGTTTGAAGAACTGTGGCCCAGTAAGGGCGTCGAGTCGTCGGTGTCTCTGTGTTCTTTGGGTGGCGGGAAACCGGCTGGTGAATACTCCTCGGCGCGTCGACGGTCTGGCCTTCTCCAGCGGGATACAGCTGTGACGATGCGGACGAGAGCGTCCTTGGATCAAGAGTTCTTAGGCAAACGGGAGCATGGCGGCTCCGGTCGGCGACAGTCCGGGCACTTCTCCATGGGATTCCGCAGCAGTCCCTGTCTCGGTTCGGCAGCCTGTCGCAGGTCTGTCTACCAGGGAGCTTTGGCAAAGATCAGCTGATGCACGATGGTCCCTCATAGCTCGGGAAGAGGGCGTCTTACCAGGTCCTCTCTGGGTCAGTCTTTGGAGACACAGCAGCTTTCAGTTTGATGAATGAGAGGCACAGCAATTCTTCTCTTCCAGCAGGGCTTCAAGGTCAAGCATCAGTTTCACTCCAGTTACTCTTTGTAGTTTGGACTTCAGCCCTGAACACGTCTGAACATGATATCTAGCAGTGAGAGGTCCCCAGATATACTTTTGATCTCCCATTCATTCCGCGGGGTCACACTCGAGCATCCAATCACTACGAAGGGCATTCAGCAGTCTGTCAGCCAATGAGGCGCACGGTGCATTCAGGCCATTCTTCTCCATCCAGACACTCATAACACAGAATGTGGATTCGGACAAGTACCACACCATTCAACACTACACACTGCATTCATACCAATTTCGGGCAGGGCTGTCTCAGTCATTGTGTCAAACACTAGATACCAGACATCCACAACAAGTAGGGCATATTCGTCATACATTCCATTCACCCAGGTCCCACCCACAGGTGTACCCACAACATAGGGTCGTTGGGAAGGCTTCAGTCAGTCTGATGGGCACTTCCCCACTTCCACCCAACAGCTAGTCAGGGGTAAGGGACAGAGTCAGGGCTTCCCGGGATTTCAGGAAGATCAAGGTAAAAGGTGATGGAAGGCAAGAGGCCACGGGGCCATTTTGCCACCATCAGGAATCTACCGATTCCAATGACAGGGCCTGCTGGCTGAGTACATACACAGCCATGCAAACATGTGTGCATCTTCACATGCAGTTGTGCATCATGCGTCGGAACACATACACCATTGATGGGCAGAACACATGACTGGACTCACATGAAGCATGGTCATGTCCCTGCACACACACATCCATACATGGGCCATGTCAATCATATGTCCAAGCTCCACACTCCTGCAACACCTCAACATGCACTATGTTGAATGAGAACGCATGGACACTTGCTGCTTGATGGGTCTGCCTCTCGAGGACCTGGTGGTGAAGCACTGGGCAAATGTGCTCCAGGAACCTCATCTTGTCGGTGGTAAGCAGGACTTGGCGCCCCACTGCATCCACTACATCCAAGAGGCGCTGGGCCTTCTTGAGGGTCCTGGACTTGAAGTCCTCCCAGAGTTTATGGACGTGTTCGAGGTCCACCCCCTTGACGTGGATGGCACCCACAATGTCCAACCCGATCCTCTCCTGACAATCCTTGTCAGAGCGTGGTCGTCCAAAGAGGGCATCATAATGACCCAGGACTTGCTCCACCAGGATGCCAACTTCTTTTGCAGTGAAGCTGGCAGCCCTCTGCTCTCTGCCAGGGGGGCGACACTGGTCCCAGATGGCGTGTGGCCCGACATGGCAACCCCCGAGGCAGGTGTGGGTGGGCAACTGGGTCCTGTGGCTGGGCTGTGGAGCTATGGAACACCAGTCAGGAGTCTTCTTTTCCAGCAGGGGTGGTCACAGCAACTGGACCCCTGGCAATGGCTGATGTGCAGGCATCAAATAGCAGGGCACGTTGGCAGCAGGCATGCAGCTGCAGATGGCTCATATGAGGCTGCTCGGGGCACTGGGGGGCAGGTAAATGGCCTTCAGGGCAGGAGCGTGGGCTTCCCTGTGTAGTCGCGTGGCCAGCTCAATGCAGAGTGATTCAGCATGTGAGAAAAATGCACGCAAGCTTGTAATTAGGGGAAATGCCCTTAGCGTCTAAGCGCGTAAGTGAGGTGACGTGCGCGGGCATCTCCCTCGGCTTAGCGCGGGCCATAAGTTAACTGTATGTGATTTTCATGGAGACCAACGCGTGTGTTTCTTCTTCTTGTGGTTTAACATGTGATTACTTCACAGCGCATAGAGTTTGCACTTCTTATTTTGGCGGAGGTGTTGCCTACGCGCACAAGGGCGTGTGTTTTTCTTTTCCACGAAAGGCAGACGGTGAGTCACGCATGCTATTTTTAACCACTGTGGTTCCCCCTGTGTATCGCATACCCGTTTTCGAGGTCATAGTAGCCTGCGCGTTCTACGCATATGTGTTTTTTGTGTCCCAGGGTGCCACAGCGTACTGCAGGAGGTTTATTCCACGCAGGTGGGCTACCGGGGTTTGCGTGCAAGTTTTTATTGTATTTTTGGGTCAGTCCCTCATCACACACAAGTTTAGGGTCTCCTCATCTGTGTCATGCACAGGCCTCACCCTGTTACAGGCCCCCTGCCTCTGTTCAACTTTTGCCGTTGCTTCTGCAAGCATGGGTGTACTACTAATGTTTCCTCATGTGTCCTGCTTAATGTCCACTTCTCATCTGCTGTAGTGTCATTTGACTGATGAGATACAATTGACGCATGCCAACACTGTCTGCCAATGCACAGTTCTCTGGTCAACCTTTCATTGCCATACACTGCCTCCCTGCAATTCCCCAACTGGTGGGGGGTTCACTGTATCCATGCAACCCAGTGCATGCACTTTGCACATGATGGCTGCACTTGCCCTTATACTGCCGTCATGTTAAGAGATTGACATCACTATGTACGTGTTAATGTTGGAAGTTGAGGCGGTACACATGCACTGCACTGCACCTACCCACTTCTGTACCATGTTCCGCCCTTCAACATGCCTACGCAATTCTGCTATGTCAAAGTGACCTGGCATGTATGTTCCCATGTCCTTGCCTTCACTGTATTGAAACGCACTAGCGTTGGTGCATCCTGTGATACATGTACTCTGTATTGGTGAGGGTCGTTGAGTGCTGCATGTCAACATGCATATTACATGTGTCATGGTTTGTTTGGTTTCACTTGCAGCTTTGGCTATTTGGGGGTTCTGCCATGCTTATGCTACGTGTCATCTATTTGTTGCCATCTCTCATTTCTGCCTTGGATCTGCGCCTGCCAGAGGTCATGTGTGATGCAGGTGATATGCTACATGCAGTACATTTGTAGACTTCACATTTTACACACATTCATTTCTGCTTTCGGGACACCCTTGCATTGCAATGCCACTGGATGCATGTCGGAGTTTGAGTTGTGTGTGACATGTCTGCTTCATGTGTTGGCTGTCGATGTTGTGATGTCTATGTGTGTGGTATGTGCTGCTGACATGTGTGCTTATGTTTCTTTTGTTTACGTTACAGGTGATGAGGCACTGGAGGCAGAGTTTGAGGATGTGATTCCAGACACGGTGGTAGGTTTACGTCAACAACCTAGCACCAGTGGTGGTTGTGGGGTGGTAGACCACGCAAACCCATTGTTGCTCCAGACTAACGTGTCCAGGGATGACTATGAGTCAAGCTCTAATGAACTATCTGACCACCATGTTGAATTGGATGTGCATCATGACGTGTTGTCACTGGTGAGTGATGCTGCATTGGATGATCTGCTGTCTGCGACATCTGCAGTGAGGGTAGTGCCCTCAAGGGGCCAGGCAGTGTTGGAATGTCCACCTGTGGTGGTTACGGGTGCAGGGTCACACTCCACACCAGTTGCTCATGTTCCTGGGGCATCAGGTCGATGGAGGGATGCAGTCTGCAGCCACGAGCAGTGCCAACCCAGCAAGGACCACGGCTCCTTGGGCCCAGCAGGTGTAGTGGCCGGCAACGCGGTGGCTGTGCACCACCGGGGACCACTGAGTGGGAGAATGCCATGTATACCATTGCACAGCAACAAGGGGGAGCAGTTGAGATGATGGCCCAAGGCATGGAAAGTGTGGCCCATTACATCCTCCCCCTGAGAGGCAGGTGGAGCTCCATCAGCAGGCAACACGGTCCACGTGCCTCTCATTCAGGCTGGGCATGGCGGCCTCCGACAGGGCACGCTGGGCTGAAATGGTTGCTCTGCACGAAGCACTTGCTGCTTAGGCAGAGGCACACAGGAAGGTCCTGAGCGAAGAACACCAATCCCTCAGATCTACTCTGGGTGTGCTCATGATGACCCAGAGGACGCAGTCAGAAGAGAGGATGGAGCAGCTTGAAAACACCATCTCAGCTGAACTCCGTGCAAGCCGGAGGTGCTCCGTATGTCATGTGAGGCCATGCAGGCAGAACTCTGTCATACACATGATACCTTGCAGGAGGAAACACGTGTATCACATGATGTGCTGCATGCAGACCTACGTGCCATAGCCATGAATGACCGGGCTTATCAGACCCGCATGCTTGCTGCTGCAGAGGGGCTTGCTGCGGATAGGTGTGGTCAGGCAACTGTGCCACATCCACCTTCTGATTTACATCCAGAGGGTGACGACTATGATGACTTATCTCTCACACAGGCCGGGCTGTGCCGGCGTTTAGCCCATGGAGGATTTTCTTTTTTATCTCAACATCAACACATGTGGGTGGTGAGGTTCACCCTGTACCTCCCCCCTCCTGGGTGCCCCCCCCGGGTCGTATGTGGCCATTTTTATTTTTGTTTTCTATTATTGTTTGTCTATTGTGCATTCATGTGACAGTGTGGTGCTTTGTGGCATTTGAAAGCATCCACTGTGTGTTCCAGCTGGATCCATACAGGCTTGTCTCGTGTATGTGTTTGTGGCTTGGGTCCTGACACATATGCCACTCCTTCTTCCCCTTTCCATGGGCTCGCAAGGATGGCTCGGTGTGACAGCATCTTACTCAGGGGCATTGGGCTTCCATCATATCTGTGGCCAGTCTGCAGTCCTACTTGTGTATACACCCCTTGTAGGGATTCCAGATGGTTTCTCCAATGCATGTCTGCACTTTATTTTGGTGAGTATTTTGTTGACTATGCATTTCAGCATGTTGCTTATGATGTCTTTATGACTTGCTTGTCTATGTTGTTGATGCACTTCCTGCTGTAGGCGGTACCGTGCACTCTTTGGCTGTGAAACACACATTGATGATGGGAGGGGTCCGTGTGGTGGCAATGTCACATTGGGACACTTGGGCTACAGTGATTGATTACTGTCTGACATTGTCGATGTGAGGTACTCTTTACATGATATGTTCTGCTGGTCAATGGATGATCCTGTGCTGGGTTTGCTTTTGAGGTGTAAAGGGATTGGTGTGGTTTAACACACTGGGGGTCCATGAGGGCAATGTTCACATGTGCTGTGTACAGAACACTGAGGGTCACTTCATTTAACATGCATGTATTCAGTGCATGTCCCTACTGACACAAACACTTAGACAACACACCCCCACACCAACAATGACAAAAAATGCACACACGTGCACCCAGATTGCCTTCTCAGGCATGCTGTGTCCCTGCAGTGCATGATCACTTTCAATTCCTTGATTGTGTACATGCATCACAGGGTTCTTTTGGTTGATTGTACTTATTTTTCATGATGCTCAAGGGATTACCCCAATGCAAAGCACACTCACTGTGCTGTCTGGTGAGCGGTGTGTTGCAGGGGACACACACGCAGCACACAGTGTTTATATTGGCAATTTTCTATTGCCCAATGTGCATGGCAACAGGCATTTTGACTCTTGTTGATTGTACCTGCTGGTGGCATGCATTTGTGCCACACTTTTTATGGGTGGGAGGTTTTGGTCAGTCATTTCATCAGATTCCATGTCAGGTGTAATTATCTCGTGTCTGTTTACATTTCTCACGTGGCACTTCATGACGATTGTGTCATGTGTTGTGCATTTGATTTGCCGTTTTGCCGTTGCATGCCATGGCATGGTGTGGCGGACCGGGTTCATGGGGGTTGGGAGAGTTTAGGTGACATACCAGTATTTTCATGCCCTGTTTTGCAGGGCGGGTGGTGGGATATGTACCTTGCATGTGTTCCTTTGGTCACATGGGATTGGTTATGTTTAGGTGGCTAGGGATGCACACAATGTAGCACTTCCGTGGACACATTCTCAGGGTGGTAAGGTTGTGAAAGTTGACTGTCCCTTTGTCATCATCGAATATGACCTGGTAGGTGCCATGCCTGTGTGCACTCTGCAGGGGTGGGAGTTTAGGTGAGGAATGTGGCCACAACCTGGGTACGGGCTGCCTCACCACATGCCCTTTCCCCTCCCATGTGCAGTGCCTGTGCGTGTGGTTGGGGATCTAGGGCACCACCTTGTCCACCAGTACGCCCCGCTGTGTTGCAACATTGTGCAGGACACATGCTGCCACAATGATCCTGCACACTACTGGGGGTGCATATAGTAGCTGCCCGCAAGAGCGGTCAATGGAGCGGAAGCGTGACTTAAGCACTTCGAATGTGCGCTCCACTATGGCCCTGGTTGCAATATGGGCTGCATTGTATCTTACCTTGGGTGGTGTGGTGGGGTTCCGTATTGGCATCATCATGTAGGTGCTCAGAGGGTAGGCCCTGGGGTGGTGATAATGGTTGTCATTAGTTGGGCTGGTGTATTTGTCTGTGAGTGACATGCATGCATGTGCACAGGCATTTGTACTCACCAATGAGCCAGGGTGGACCTTCTGTAGATGAAACTGTCATGGGTGGATCCTGGATAGTTTGCATAGACAGAGGTGATGATTCCCTTGGCATCGCATACAACCAGCACGTTGATGGAATGCCAGTGCTTGCGGTTGTGGTAGATGTTCTCAGGTGGATGTAGGGCCACATGGGTGCAATCTATGGCACTGAGCACTTTGGGGAAGTGTGCCACCCTGTAGAAGTCCTGGACCACGGCCTGCCTTTGTACGGGTGTTCTGGGCATGTATTTCTGCCTGCAGAATGAGGGGCGCGCAGTCATGATTGCCAACACATGGTGTAGGCAGCGTGACTGCCTGGGCTGTGAGAAGCCCCCGACTATGGCAGTTGTCCGCTGAAATGACCCAGTGGCCAAAAAATACAGTACATTGAGCACCTTTTCCAAGGGATTCAGTGCTTGGGGGCACAAGGTGGGTGATGTTAGATCATCCTCCCACTCAGTGACCAGGTCTAGGATGATATAAGGTGGAAATCTATACCTGCCATAGACCTGGTCATCAGGCATCCCAAAAAGGCTGGTCCTGGGCATGAAAATTCAGGGCCTGGCTATTTCCCTCCTCCTGTGGTGTCCCGCGATCACTGCTGCGAGAAATGGGACATTCATTGTAGCTGTATATGCTTGTTTGTTGTTTGAGCACACATTTATACTGCACGGGGGCGCTTCTGCCTGCTTTCGTGTGGCAGACGTGTTTACGCCTGTGCATGTCTTTTGGCGTGCGCAGGTTTTCCTTATTCGATTCCATGAATACGTTTTCTTTGTGAGCGTGTGGGCGTTGCATGTATTTCCCAGATGTACTTTCCCCATTACGCCATTCTGCGTCTTCCGCCCCCTTTTTAGGTGTGTGTGCTACAAGTTGTGCGCTTTCACTGTGCTTGTCGCGCATGGCGTTCGGGATGTCGCAGTGATTTATGAGGTACGCGTGGATTAGGTGCAGCTCCCCAGTAAGCCACGCGCTGACCCTTCCATGAATCGCTTGCGAGCGAATCGCACGTGTGCGCTGGCTTTTTCATGCTTGCGCCACCGATTTCGGCGCAAAATTATTCCATGAATCGACCCGTTCAGGTCTTAGTTACAGAGCATTTCTGGAACCACATGTCTTGCTTTCCAAATCTTCTCCCAGTTCTTGTTGGGTAATGTTGGAGACACTGACAGTCATCCTACATCAATTCTCATGCATCCCTGGAAGCAATTAACATAAAGCTCGGGTACCACTTAATTGGTTCGCTTTTACAGCTGCATACAGTGAAATAGTCTGCAAAATGATTGCTCATGGTTGGGTTTGTTTTGGGTATTCCAGAGTTTGTGGTGGAAACATGTGATGGTTTGTTATGTGAAATGTGTTGTCCAATTCTCCAAGGTTTGGTTGCTGGCCGATGCTTTGGCCTTAGTGATTCACTAATGGTGAAGGCTGTTTTCACAGGTGGCGGTCTGTCCATGTTGTTTGCTTTGGGTTTCTTGCTGAACTGTTGATAGACAGTGGAGGGGCTGCTGCTTTTGTGGCAATCCTTGGGTGAGGGGGACCAATCCAGTAAATAGCCCTGTGTCTTTTTTTAACTGATCAGTACCACATTCATTTGGCATTGTTGTATTAAATAAAGCTGTTCTTTGATCGTGTACTTGGCCAGATGCACAATATGTGAAAATTATGTATTTCTGTTTTTTGTAGCAAGTTGCCCCTGATGAAGGCATTGCCTTTTTTACACGTCGAAACCAGTTGGGTCATTTTCTTCTGGAGCACTGGGTAGAAGATGGCTCCATGAAAAGTTAATAAGTGCCCATCCCAATATGTACCCTAGAACATTCTTTCTAACTCCAATTCATTGTGTCCTCTGATTAGTATTTGTAGATCTTTGTTTTGAGATGTGAATTTATAGATAATATTGAGTAGTTGATGGAGTGTCTGTGGTATGTTTGTGAATTTAACATGCACTGATTTGTATCCATTGTCGTTGGTTACTTATGTATTGTCTGTGCCCAGTTCTGTAGCTTATGTTGTTAAACAAATATGATTATTTTCATACATCACTAATACTTTGAATACATTGTTGTTCTCTAAAAGTATTGCCCCTGGAACATTTTACGTTTTCTGCTAAACCCCAGTATGCCAGTTCAGATCGGACATTGTTGGTCTAGAGAGAACGGGCTGAGATTCACAATGTCAGACTCAGTCTCACACATTTACCTAGTTTGACCATTCCTAAATGCTCATAGGGAAACTGCTGAAGACCAAGAAGTTTGCAGGTAGACTGTTCAACTCTTGAAATGGCAATGCTCAACCCTCCAAGGTGGGCAATGCTCCTTTCTTTGCTTATTTTGTATGTCTCAGTATGTAGTAAGTAGTCTTACCACAGGTCATATATTGACATACCCATTCTTTTACTCAGGTGGTGCTATGAAATATTCTTTGTGATTTGGAAAAAGAAAATCCAGCAAAACATACACTGCTTTAGGCAGCCACTGTCCATGTCCAATCCCACACACTTGTCAGGTGATCACTGGTAAAACCCAGGTACTGCTGGCTATGTATCTCAAAGTGGTAAATACGGAACTGCTGCAGTTTCAGCACTATTTGCCTTTGAAGGCCCCACATAATGTCTACAATCTCCTAGGCACTAACCAGCTGTGAGCATCTCCAACATGGCATAGATATGGATGCATTCCTTGCTACCACAATCACAGCCACTTCGCAGATGCTCTTTGATTTCACTCAAATGTTACCAGCCATACATATCTCTTTGCATTTCTTTGCATTTCATCTGCGGGGTGAAGGTCATTCATCACCCAAAGGTTGCACAGGCCACCATGGAGATGAAGCTGGCTCCATTGCAACATAGTCAACTGGAAATGGCACTGGGATCACCAATGGCACAACTGCATTCACAAGCACCTCTGCCTCCAGTTGCTGAGACAATGCATAGTGCACTGCTCTTCACCTGCGGGCCAGGATTCAGAGCCCTCTGCTTCCGTCACTCCCACAGAAGGCTCATTACCTGGCAGCCTCCATCATCAGTCACAAAGAAATGTGGCATGCACACAGGCAGAGAAAGCTGACATGCCAAAAAGGTCAGGTCGATGGCTGTGAAACTCATGCCAGGCACAAGAGAGCTGTCAGGGCATGGTGTGTTGGGGATGGGAGCGGTGGAAGGGCATGTATTTTGGGGATGAGGGAGGTAGGAGTGTAAGAATGGTGGGGAGGAGGTAAGTGGAAAGGCATGGGTGTTGAGGATGAGGGAGGTGGTGGTCAAGGGTTTTTGGGATGTGGGAGGTTGGAGGGCATGGGTGTTTTTTTATAATGGAAAAACAATACCATAAACCATTGAACAGATGCTGCTACAGTCATTCTTTGAGTAGGTGTGACTGAAATCAAATGTCCTTAAAAGAAGTTCTCAATCAATTCGTGCCTAACTAGACGTTGGCCCCTGCCTTCATCATGGTTTCTGCGTTGCAGCAAGCGGTCATCAGAATGTGTACCATCATCCACCTTGAGCCTTGAGTGGGGATGCATGTTGACATCCCAGGGAAGGGGAACGTTTCTCCCAATGCATATGTTGTGAACCAAGGCACACACAACAACGATTCTGACAACCTTGCCTGCCTTGTAAATTAGTGTGCCTCCTGTCAGATGGAAACACCGGAAGAGTCCTTGCAGCAGTCCAAAGGTCCTAATATGGGCTTCATTGTAGGCCTCCTCCTTTGATATGCGTGGGCTCTGGACAGTTGTCATCAGCCCCTGGGACTGAGGATATCCAGAGTCACCTGAAAAGGCAATGGGGATAGGTTTTAGTTACAGAACTGGTATTTCTGTTGGTGCAGATTCCGCATTGGCTATTCCTTCCAGAGGAATTTGGGCTCATTTTTGGTGAACCTTAATTCGGGGAGCTGGTAAAAGTGGTGGTAATTCTGCTACTGCACCATTTTTTACTCAGGGTGCAGGGTAAGGCTCAGACACAATGGTAGCATGTTTCTGGATATACACTTTTATTTAATAAGAACATGTTGGAAAAATGCCTCTTAATCCCTAAAGCAAAGAGGGGTTTACCTACCTCAAAGGAAACTAGTGAAATTGTCAGGAATTCTGCAAATAAAGAGTTTGTCACTGCCGTGTCCAAAAACCTGCTTCTGACCCTAACACTAATAATCTACAATAACTGCAAGGATTTTCTCTTCTTAAAGTAACACGTGTTCTTTGTGGATTCATTCAACAGAAAAGTTCCCAGTCTTTCTGGTACTAAAAAGTGATGAAATAAACAATTTTCAAAAGTATAAGATTCCCAGGCTATGGTTCTGCTCCTTTCACCTACAGTTCTGCTTGGTTTCCCTCCTTTTGTGCTGTTGAGCCTTTCTAGGATATAGGATGTAGGATTCCAGTTTCTCAAATCCAGAGTCCTTGACTCTTTTTGCCTTTCATGAGGGTGTGCGTCCCAGACTCGCAGTTCGTTATATGTTCGGTTCACTCTCCTGCCAAACATCAGGTTCCTCAATGTTTTTTATTCCTCTGTCATATTAGGTGATTGTTTCACTCTCCTGCAAAGCACCTCATCCTCATGTGTTGGTTGCTCTCGGCATGATATATTGGTGCGGGTCCCAGACACGTAACTTGTTATATCCATCCGGTTTACTTTCCTGCCAAACATATGAATCTCTGCTTTACTTATTCTTGTGGTATTATAGGGGTTTGGTTCACACTCCTGCCATACACCTGATCCTTTTACCTTGGTTGCACTTGGTTTGTTACATAGGTGAGGGTCCCAGACTCGCAATTTATTATCGTATCCGTTTGCTTCACTTTCTTGCCAAACACATGATTCTGTGCTTTTGGGGTTTCCCATGTTGTGGGTCTTGGTCGCAGACTTTCAATGTCATTTCAGGGTCCCAAACTCTCTTTCTCCAATGTTTATAGACACTCTGTAGCTACCCCAGACCTCGAACAACTACCTGTTTTCCTTCTCTTGACAGCCACCAGCATTTCCCTAGCCTCAGCATTGTTCTTCAAGGCTCAGGAAGCTCCCTGGTGAATGGCTAGGTCTGCAGCAGTTCCACGGGCATCTCTCTCCACCCGGTTGCATGTCCTGCCTTGCAAGTGGGTCACCAGAGCCAGCGGTGACCTGATGTTTGTATCGGCAGCAACATGAATGCTCCCTCCAGTTTGGACCGTGTTCACATTTTCATTTTCCTCGCTTCGTGGTTTCTTCCCCTTTGACTTCGTTCTGCCTGCCCAGTGCAGGAGTCCTGCAGTTCCTCCTCAGAAGGTCATTAGCCCATGCTACAAGGCTGAGTTCTCGTTTTAACTCCTGTGTCGGCAAGCTCCATCAGTTTGAGTGAATGGCTTCTCAAGAAAAGCTGGACCGTTCACTCTGCTTCTTCTGAGTGATCCTCAGACTCTCTAAGATCTTCTTCTTCCCAGTAATAATTAGTCGTAAGAAACTTAGTATTCTCTTGTGTTTTAACGTTATCAAGTATATTAAGATGACTACCCTTGCAGCAGAGTATATTTGCTCCACCTATAAGGGGGGGATTTGGTAAATGAGAAGGGATTGGATGATTAAAGGGGTGGGGAGCAAACACCACGTTCCCTGAGAATAGTTGTCACCAATCCCATAAGGGCTTCCCTCCCCATGGGAGGCTCCCTTCTTACACCACCCGGAGGGGGACTTTGCACTGTGGATGCACTGCCTTGGCCCCATGGGAAAGGTCTCCCTCTAGGGAAGAAGAGACGACATCCTTACATTTGTCACATTGCCCAACTCATAATGACCCCCTTATTTCTATGTACAGCTTGTAGTTTTATAAAATGTCAATGGCCCAAGGAACATTTCAACGCACAATTATCTGCAAAATGTCCCCAGGAAATGCACCACCAGAACCTACTCGGTTGGGAAATGTCACCAATTGCTATTCATGGATGTGGAGGGCTATTTTGGATGTTTATGTTTATTGTCCTCTGTCCTCTGCACTTGCACGTTCTGAATGCTCACAAGGCCTAGCAGGTCGGCCTCTATCTTCCATTGTTGTATTCGCTTTATTTCCCATGTTTCCTCTCTGCTGCCGTGTTGATTGCTTTGAAACACACTTTACTTGATGTATAGGTGCCTTACAAATGCACAATAAATGCATAAATGCATACATATTACGTTCCATTCAGACCATGCTTCTCCTCTCACAAGAATAGAGCGCAGAAAAGATCTAAGTATATATTGGCAGCTCCTTGGGCTGAAGGTCTTTTTTTCAGCAACCCTGAAGCTGTTAGGAATGTCCTTTTTATTAAGCTTGGCTTGAGAACACCTTTCATGAAGCCATTAGCCCGAGCTATGCAATACACCATGCTGTGAGCATGGAAAATAAAACACCGGCACGATGGTCTGAATCACTTTGGTTTCAAGAAATACTGTACTGGTGTTATTTTTGTTAAGAAAATATATTATTATTGTAATATAAATGCAAATACAGTAAAGTAAATATGTATGTTGATGCGATGCATTATTTAAGACATTTCATCAAAGCTAATCACAAAAGAAGAACATTCTACCCTCCCTTTCCAGATTCCTGAATATATAATTCATGCGCATAATAATAGACTGCTGTGTGTCAAGTTCAACCTGGGGTGAGATACCCATGAAGTGCAACGTTGGCAGAAGTAAGGAATTATGAAAGGTGACCACCTCTAGCGTCTATATTAATAATAATGGCTTTCACACTCCATGCACTCCTGACATTTCGGTTGCAAATAAAGTGCTTCCACATTAAGCAATACCAAATCAGCGGCATGGGAGAGGCTCTTTCTGTCCAGGTGTAGTGACACATTCAATGCAAGCAGTCAGATTCGTGGAAATAATGGGAGCAATAGTTTAAGGGTTGGTGATTGACAGGTGATAGGTCTCAGGCATTTGTGTGGTCTTCATTACAGAGTCACCTTTACCTTTGTAAAAGATGGCAAGGTGACAGAGGTTAAGTACCTTTATTCAGGCATGTGTTTGATTTACGTCATCTTTCAAATAGAGGTCGAAGTGCAGTCCTGGGCCAGAAGTGAAGCTAAGGTAACAAACAACACACTGTGAAGATATGCTTCTTGTAGTAGTTTGTGGTGTAGCACTTTTGAGTGGTTAAAAGGGATGTTCATAAGGACAGTGAGGAGAGCAGTCTAGTTAAAGGGATGTTGAATTTTAGTTTACGTGTGTTGTAGTTTCCCTGGTTGTGATTGGAGTGTAGTGCAGTCTAACATCTCCTGCTAGCAATCCATACTTCAAGGCCACTGCTGCAATATGTGTACAATTTAATGGATTCATCGTTTATCAGCATCCTAAAGTTAATTTAGGGATTCAAACATGCTTCTATCTTCAGTGGTTTAAACTTAGGTAGTGAACTTTGTGTTAGTTTTGCTGACTTCGATTGTCATAAATTTGGGTATTATTGTCAACTGTAATCCCTACTTGAATCCACACATTGACGCAATCACCAACAGCACACATGTCCATGTCTTCTGGTTATGAAGGAGATTTCTTGTCCTTGATTTCCAACACAAAGCCAAATTTGGTATTCTCCAGGCAGCACTTCTGCAACAGTATCTACGTGGACCTCCACAAGTGACCCAAGACAGCTTTCCGGGCTACAAAAAAGAGGTGAACGAATGATAGTGGGCCTGACCAGAGGAGAGAGCACCATTGCAAGGCTGAGCCGTCTCTGTTGTCTCGCTGTAGAACAGTTGATTGATGTTTTTGAAGCCCTTTTTTATTTTCAGATAGCATAAGAGAAATCAGAAATGGCAAATGGTGTAGAAATTATGATAAGAATAACAAAAGAAGAGAAATATAAAAAGGATATGGTGCATGCATACAGTGCACCTAACCACAAAGTTTCCCACCACAGGTAACATACTTACTATTATGATCTAAACAGCTGATCCCCACATACTGTGAAACGTTTTACTAGAAAGCTATTTTATTTTCATTACAAAACATTAAAAACAAAAGCAAAAATGCTGACATATTATTCACAAAACATCCTACAAAAAAATAAAAGACACATATCAAAAAGTCAAAACAAAAAAAGTGTGGTAACAAAAAACGGGGACCTCTTACAAATATAGCCTTGTTCGACCATACATGGATAAATAATAGAAACAGAAATTATATGTTGCTTACCACCTTCTCTACATGTTTCAGTTCCTTGATGTTAATATTATTGAACCTTCCTCAGGAGAACCAACTTCAAACGAACACCCAATGTGAAATTCATCATCATTTAAAATAAAATAAAATACCTAATGCCCCTCAATGTGAAGTACACTCCACACCACGTCATTAAATAACAATAATTCATTCTTCAGAATATTCAGATCGCTCTATAGATAGAACTACTCATTTAGATTTTGTGTCTTTCAGAGCAGTATACAACACCTTCTCTGTTATGTGCATATCTTGTTTTGAATACAAGCTTCTTTGCTTGCACCCGATCAAAAAAATAGGCATTAATATATACCTCTAGATACAACCACTAATTTAGATGTGGTTCTTTAAAGAGTAGTATACAATACCTTCTCTATTATGCCCATCTGATCTCTGCCTTCTCTACTCACTTCCAGTGTTATGTGGACGACGCACAGTCCTCCTTCAAGCTTCTCTCTAGTGCCTCCTCTTCTTCCTCTCTCATTCCCGTCTTTATGACTGCTATACAGGCATTGTTGTGCTGCTAACAATCTCTGCCTTAATGCCAGTAAGGCTGAGATGCTTCTCGCTGGGACCCCAGCTCCCTCTTTCCCTCCTATTCTATCACTGCGCTCCATGCCTCCCCCCACCCTCCTGTGAGGCAAAAAACATTGCTGTCATCTTCTACTCCTCTGTCTCCTTCTCTCCACACATCCCAGACCTTGCCAAGAAGCCCCACTATCAGCTGCACCTCCTCAGATGCAATCTCCCTTTCCTCACCTTCCCACAGCAACTCAATGACACTGGCCTTTAAAGAACCACTTCCAAATGAGTGGGGTTGTATCTACAGGTATATATTAATGCCTGTTTGTGTTATGTTACACGCAGGTATGATATGAAGATTTGAGCGACCTGAACGTTTTTTTAAAAGGGACTATTTATATTTAATGATTTGGTGTGGGGTGTACTTCACATTGAGGGGCTATTAGGTCTTTTTCTGGATTTTAGATGATGATGAATTTCAAATTGGGTGTTCGTTTGAAGTTGGTTCTCCTGAAGAACGTTCAGTAATATTAACATCAAGGAACCAAAACATGTAGATAAAGTGGTAAGTAACATGTTGTTTCTGTTGCTATGCTTTATCCCTGTATGGTCGAACAAGGCTATATGTATAAGAGGTCCCCGTTTTTGTTAGCACACTTTTTCTTTTTACTTGGTGATATTTTTAGAATATGTTTCTAGCCTGTTTTGTGAATAATATGTCAGCATTTTTTCTTTTGTTTTTCAATGTTTAGTAATGAAAACACATTTTTTTTCTAGTAAAACGTTTCACAGTCTGTGGAGATCAGCTCTGTTTATATCATAATACACCTTCGACTATCTTAACTGTGGTGGGAAACCTTGTGGTTTGGTGCATTTGTACAAACTTCACACAACAGTATAAATTGCTGGGATCCTCCTCCTGTTTAGTATATGCATACATACAGTGCAAATAACGAACATACTGCATGCACACTGGAAGGACTTAAGACCAAGGTTGAGGTTGCAAAACGCCTTTATCAGTTATTCAGAGAAAGATAAGTCTATTAACCGGAGGTGCTTATGACAAAGTCAGTTTCATATTATGTTATGACAATGCCAAGTATCCATTGACTACATTGTAATGAAGTAACCTCTCCCATGGGAGCATAACTGTGAAGCCATGTTTTCCCTGTTCGTAAACCATGCAATTTACGGGCAGAGAGCATAAGAACAGATACCATACACCTCCAAGGTTCGCCTTTAATGTACTCATCAAGACCCTTCCTAAATATGAAGAGGAGGTAGCCAGGAGAAGCTGTCCAGCTTTTCATTTTCCTTAAGGCTTTGGCAACTTTTGACCAGAAGCGACAAATTGTAGGGCATGTCCATTATATGTGACCCACAGTGCCCACATGCCCATATTTTTTCCAACAATCTGAAGATTGTGATAAGCACCTTGCTGAGAGTTTGCTGGACTGTGATATCAAAATTGAGTACTCTTCATTATACGTTAAAGGAAAGCAATAGCGATGGTTCAAAGAACTGGACCTTATCGTCCGGTCTCATTGTTGTGTCTAGGTCTTTGGCCCAAAGATCATCAAGTAGCTCATTATCTTGAATCTCCACCTTCAAAGTGTAAAACAGTTCTATCCGCAGATATTCCTGCATTTCACTTGGATATTTGGCCCTATTGTTAGTGCCGGTCAAAGTCATTTTTCCTAGAGCCTGTAAATAGATCTGTGTGTCAGTGGACAGGTTCAAAATGCTCTAGCATTCAGAAAGGTCAAGGGGTCCCCCTGAATTAAAATCAGCAATCGTGACATTCCTCCATTCCCTTTCCAAGGAGAATTTCATCTATTTGTATCCGCTAGTATTAGTGACACACAGATGGAGAGCCATTAGACAAGACGTGTCCACCGCTAGTTTACACGATGCAATATGCCAGCCTTTTTGTGGGGTTGCCTGTAACTTGGTGTCTTTTTTTATTTCAGTCAGCCGTTTACTTTGTGCGATTGCCAAGACTTCCTGGTGTGTAAATGATTGAAGCAACGTCATTTCCATAGGTAAACAACTTGGAGCATCCTCATTTGTTAGCCATCTTTTGGCCCATTCCAGCTGGGCCACCAGGTGCTACTTCAGCTAGGATGGTATTGCCATCCCATTACACTATCTATCCACCTGGGTTTTTTTGTAGTTAGTCTTGCTTTTCTATGACTCCAGATAACCCTGTGGCTGTAATTTTGCATCTGGCGTAGTAATTTCAGTTCTGGCGGCAAGCGGACCATTTGAGCTAGGATTGGAAGTTAGGGAGGAAGTTCATCATTATTGCAATGATTTCACTCCGACATTGAAAAAGGCAACGTATTCCATTGATGTGAGTGAGCGGTAATGTTAGGAATTATTTGGTTGTAGTTTTTGGGGGCTATCTTGTGGAGGTCTGCTGAGATATAGATTCTTAAACATTTATACAATTGCATCAAATTTCAAATGGGGCAATACCCCCAGGGTCTAATGGTATATTTAGGCGAGTAGGCATCACCTCCAATTTGTCAAAGTGTACTTTGTTGTCTCCGACAGGACTCTTGATTTGAAGCTCTTAGTCTACCCGACCAACGCAAGAATAGTTTCATCGAACTTACTAGCAAACGCAAAGGTTACCATCGGGAAGAAGCCAGCAATCTTGTAGCAGAGGTCTCCTGTTCAATCCAAAGTTCAAGCAGGTCTAAGAGGGGATATTTGATTCAGATGTGTTGTCCCGAAATATTGGAATTGCATTCCCTGCGCCAGCCCGACTGTCACTAATGTACAAAAAACATGAAAGTACTACGACCAGTACATGGTGACCCTACACCCATGGAGTCACCTAAGAATGCCCAGAAGCACCAGCCCTAATGCAGGCCCCGAGAGAGGATGCAGCCTGCCTCTCAGCACTTGGACAGCCAACCATACCTTTTCAAGCTTGTTTGTCCACGCAGCACTTGAGCTAACATCAACCCCACCTGTCTTTGCACTGCTTCAAAAATAAACACTTTGAGAATGCTGCGTAGGTGTCCTCCCCACCCTGACCTCCTCTAAATGTTCCTTGTTCGCCCCTTTTCCTTCGTTTATACGCTAAGTTAATGGTGCCACCAACAGCCTCTTTCATATGCCTCATTTTATGAAAGTGTCTTTATTTAGTGGACAAACTTATGCTGTATTATTTAATACAGGAATGAGATCACCATGTATGTTGTTTGAGATATTCAGGTCGATTGAAACTTTTATATTTAATAGTTCTGCGGTAATCTCTTGCAATTGTACACAAGTACCTGATTTTGTGTACTTGTTTGGTAAATAGCTCAGACACCATCATGTTCAGAAGCTCGTGTTTTGCATTGCGTTCATCACTAGAAGAACTTCCTCTGAGTTCATTCTCTCTTCTAAGACGAGATAAGTTGTACTGCTAAAATTCCAGATAGCCCAAGTTTCAGGTATTTCGACCAGGAGGAACTTTGTAAAAGGGCATGTGTCTGCAAAGAGCATCCTCGTCCCAGTGTGTAGAGGTTCATTAACATTCAAGTAACAATCTGTTCTCAATATGGCTACACCTGGTGCACCCGGACCCTCCATATTTATAGCTTCTCCTGGACCTGTCAAAGTCAAGTGGGGTCAGTGGAAAAAAGGCTTTTTGCACTATATTAAGGAGGCATGTGGGAACTAATTTTCCAAAAGGTTCGTAGAAGGGAATGGGACACAAAAAAACAGATCTGATTGGTCTTTCCTCCCTTCGCTACCCTGTCTGCCACTTGCCCTGACCTGAGCTTGTCTGACCAGCCAAAGAGGGTGAGGAAGAGCAGAAGCAGGGTCCTGATACCCCAGGCCCATGGACCTATTGTTGTGCCTGGAGGTGAGAAGTGGGGTGTGAGCATCCCAAAACACGACAGCAGGACAATCGAGGTGAGATCCTTGTGACAACCTTTCGACATTTCCCTTCGAACCTAGATTTCTAAGAAGAGTGTGCACCTTATGTCACTCTCCTTTATCATTTTGCCCATGTTTGTCTCACGTCTCGTAATGAAAAACCCTTTGGGCCTCATTACGAATTCAACAGTGCACTAAAAGAAATTGGCAGTAATTCCACTGCTACAACTTTTGTTTTACAGTAACGGAATAACTGCCACCTTTTCCCCAACCACCAAACTTGTAATGAGGCCCAGTGTCTACACTGGAACCCTTATGGGGTTCAGAAGAAATAGGAAAACGTTGGATAAAGATTTACAATATCAATTTTCGTTTCTTGTTGATAAAAAAGAAACTAAGCAATTCACTTTTACCCTTCGGAAACACCATTGTGTTGTCTATGTGGCTAACAAGTGCTCAATAAATAAATTAATAAACTGTCTATTGTATTTATGTTATCCTCTTTGTATGATGTTACCTGGCTTTGCATATGGATTTTACATGTTTTAATGCTACAGAATTTCGTATGACCTACAACCCAACATATCTGCATGTACTTGCTAAACTATAAAGAACATTATGCGTGTAGCTTAATTTGATGGTAAATTAAGAATACAAGAGGTGGTTTTTCACTTCAGAGCTCGGAAAATATAACATAAGCATTTTCAGTATCTCTCATACTGAGACCCTTTTTAGGTTAGAGTTTGATTTTAGGACATAGTTCTGCATCAAACCTTTAGCATTAAGAATCTCTGTAATTAATGTTTAGATCTGGGGAATACATAGCTTCAATATCACTCTTTATATCCAGTTTGCCATTCTCTGGCATTATCTTCCTTTTAGGGTTGTCCCTAGGGCGAGTGATCCTTTCTGTCATTATTTCATTGTATCAGTTCCAGCTCAGACTACAGGAAGCTTGACTTTCTCCATAGGATTGTGGATTTATACAGGATCACTGCATGTCTCTACAGAGCCAGCAATAAGCCTATCCAAGCAGGGGTCAAGTCCTAAAAATTAAAGCAGGGGAACTCCTCAAAAAATGCAATGGGATGCGACATTGTCAGAAATTAGCATATCAAGGTGAAAAATGCAAATTTTAATTAAATTGGCTTTGCATAACCACCTAAATTGCACATGACGAATGGCATTTGCCTTTCATAAAATCAACACACAAAAAAACAAGACTGGATACTTTCTTCAAATAGTGCATGTTTTAAACTCAAAGAACCAATGCAAATGTTTTCCCTGGAACTTGCAGTACCAAAATGCGACATTTCACCTTTAGTTTGTTATTTTTCATCGGGTTATATAGTCCAGTGGTGAAGTGTCCGGCCTGCAAGTCTCACAACTGTGGTTTGATCCCCGAGGTCGGCTTACATTCAAAGAGGACATTTAATGTCATTTTAGCTGGGGGGGGACTGAGTCCACCCTCTGAAAAAGGTGGGTGGACTCTGTCCACCCGCGTGTACCTTCGACTTGACCCCTGTATCCAAGGCAGTCCGATGTCAGTAGAGTGCATGCTTTGGGTAACCTACTATTGTTACTGGAAAATGGTCACAGACTGCATCCTCAAATAGGTACCAGAGTCTTGTGCTGTATTGAGTTCCCCCTTTACCTGCAGGAACATTGCACCCAAATGTCACAGACTGCGATCTGTAGTCAAGAATGCATCTCTCTTTCTGGCTCTCTTGTGGTGCTGTCGCCTTTAAGATTCCTTGTCATGATGACGCCATGACATACCCTTAATAAAGAGAGTCTCTTGCCAACACAAGAGAGAGTACCGTGGCAGACTCTGTGTCTGCCACTTTTGTCTCTGGCCCTCATTACGACCCTGGCGGAGGTCCATGGTGCAATTTGCACCATGGACCATGGCGCAGAGCTGCCAACTCCGCCATGGGGGTTGGCGGACTTACCGCCCCATTCCGACCTTGGCGGGGCAGTAAGTCCCCAATCCCCATTTACCCTTCCCCATTCCCATTTTTGCCCCATAGGGTATAATGGGAGTGGGGAAGGCGTTAATTACGCCACCGTATATTACGGTGGCGTAATTAACGAGAGGACCCGTAGCGCCATGGATTTTTCCGCCCGGAAAATCCGGGCGTAAAAATCACCATGGCGCTACGGAAAGTCCTAATCTGGCGGAGAGGTACGCCATGCATTACGCTGGCGTAAACCCCTCTCCGCCAGGGTCGTAATGAGGGCCTCTGTGTCTTATTTTCCAGGTTGCAGGGTTACGCTGTGTGACAACGGCACAGCTTAACCAATCTGATCCATGTGCCCATGGATCTGTATACTGTGCCTGGGTTCCCCCAGGGCACTTTCCAGCTGTGTGCTCCTGGCTCCATTGAAGGCCCGGGTGCCCCTGTCAACTGTCGCCCGCTGTATGACCATGGCAGCAGTACAACCTGATGCGTGTCCCCAGTGCTGATAAGGACGGTCTGTTTGCCGCAGGACCGCCCTATAAAAACGCCCTATACAATTGGCGATGAGGGGTGAATAACCCCCCTGCAGTGCCCTGCAGCTGCGACCCTGTGCCGTGACGGCCCGGGCCACAAAGGCAGTGTGCTCCATGCTCGGTGTGAAGAAGAAGTTGTGTTTGCTATGGCCCCCACGCATCACTGGTGCAAGTGATCCCACTCCGGTAGGAACCGGGGCCTGACAGTGGTAGTGCATGCCGTGGCTCCGGGCAGTGTTGGACCCGAATTGCTCCTGCCACAGGGGATTTGCTAGGTCTGGAAAAGACCTGGGGCTAAGCTGATGTCGGAACTGTTGGGACTGGGGGCTAGCTAGCCTTTTGGCTGTAGCTCCTGAGATTCTATCCGGGGCTACAACCAAAAGATCAGGGGCTATAGCCCCCTTAGCCCCCCCCCCAGCAACGCTCCTGCATGGTGAGTGCTCCACCAGAGATACTCTCTGTGACCAGAGCTAGGAGAAATAAGGGGTAGTCCCCTTGCACTCAGTGCTCAGAGCTCCACGAAGAAGAAACATAAGATGTGTGTGCGTGCACCATGCTCAGAACATAAACGAAGCCTGGGTGTTCCTGGGCCACGAGGGCAGTGAATCATCTATGCTCCATGGTCGGAGCTATTGATATAAGTAACTGTGCTGCCTCGGCGCACTCCGTGAACAGGGCTAAAGAGAAAAAAAAGCTTTTCTGCACCTCGGCTCCATGGCGGAGTCAGAGTGGAACTGCCTGAAGGCACATGGGCCTGCAGGAATTTTTCAAAAAAGGTAACAGGTGCCCCTCTCCAGAAAGAACATGGCACGATAACCTGTTCTGTTTTTTTTTCCCACTTTGAGAGTTCGCAGCCATCACTTTTTGCTCACTGTACCTTTCACAGATGGGAAATACCCATTTGCATATCAGTCTTTGTCCCGCCGACATGGGCAGTCCAGCTCCGAAATGCTATGGCAAGTCCCTTCTGAACAAGAGTACCAACAGCAACCCCATACATGGGCCTGCAGGGAAGGGAATAGCACACTGCATGATCAGAACCGTTTAAAGAACAAAACATTGAATTGTCCTGTAGTATGCCCTGGGATTAGAGCTGGAAACGAAAAACAGGAAAAGTGCACTTCTTCGTTGGGTGTTTTGGAAACAGATAGAGTGCATTTTCTATACTGGGTGCGGTGGAAACAGAAAGAGTGCATTTTCTTTGCTGGGTACTTTGTGATCAGTGGCGTGGAGAAGGAAAAGTGGAGAACTTCCTGTGTACTCAGAGCCTGTCAGGCAAGGCTCTGTCGGTTCACACAGATACTGGTGGGCCTGGGAAGGTTGCAGCTCCATAGTGGAGCAACTGTGCACCCTGGGCATTGGGTGTGTGTTGTCTCTATCGGAAGGGCTGTGCTCCCCATTCACGAAGCCTAATAGTGAGGAGTGGGTGAATAGGCCACATAATTGGAGGCACTTACCGAATGGCTCTGGGAACAAACCCCTGCTATCGCCATGGGAGGTGACGGTGATGGAGCACAAGTGGCTGGATGAGCGCACTGTCAACAAGGACTACTGGCAGTGCTGAGTGAATTCGACATAGTGGGGGCCACATACAGCCTTGGTCCTCAGTGGACCTCGTGGGTCGAAAGGCTTGAGCTATACTTCAAGGCTGTCGACTTCAGTGGTCGGGCAAAACGGCCGACCATACTGTATTCAGCGGGTCCAGCAGTACAAAAACATTTAAATACATTTCGACATAGAGATCCCTTGAATGCAGCTGCCATTGAGGTACTAAATGAATACTTTATGCCCATGATTAATAATTATTAGCTGTGCAGGATAAGGTCAGCAAGGCAGAATGAGGGTGAGAGCCTGGACGCGTTCCAGGAAAAGGCTAAGGCAGCTCGCACTATCATGTGCGTTAGGAAACAATGAGGATTAGGAGATCAGGCAGCAGGTCTTTGCCTGTAGTTCTGCCAAATTGAGAAGGCAGGTCCTCAGAGAGCCCACCATTACACTGGCGTGGATCATGGAGATGGGGCATGTTCATGTACTAGCAGAGGTGAGAGCATCTGCAATGGAAGTGTCAATGCAGCGTATGAAGCTTGAGGTGGTCTGTGCAGTGGTGAAGGCATAGGGAGGCAGGGCCTTCAGGAAAAGCGAATGGCCCAGGATGGACGTCGGCGCAGGAGGTGCCACATCCTGCCCCCAGTGCAGATGGGACCTAGCGCATGCGTAATGGCAGACCATTTTGTGAGGGTCTGTTGAGCCCAAACACCAGTTACTCCCTCAAGGGTATATATCAGGGCAAGAGCAGGAGGAACACAACCCAGACCATCTGTAGCCCAGCTTGCGCCAACATAAGAAAGGGGACCCATCTGGGAAGAAGAAAAATATGAGGATGTCTTCTTCCTCTTTAGTGCCTGCGATGATGCGCAGGAGTGTTACCAGACACGTCTTACCGTTAATCGATGGGGAAAAGGGGAAAACTCTCTCAGGAGACTGGGGGAAGACTCCATTACATGAGCAGAGTAAGAAGTTTGACCCAGGGCCAGGGATCTAGAATCACCAGCTATTGAAAGGACTCTTGTCCCAGACATCATAAGTGGTGTACGCACTGGAATGCATTCACAGTTGTAGTGTTAGTCCACTTGTTTTAATGATATGTTTTGTTCATTTTGGAAAAGGAGGAGTGTGGTGGTGTCCCCTTTAAGCTCCCTTTTCATGATGATGTCATGACGTACCCTTAATAAAGGAAGACTTTTGATGGCACATAGACGAGTACGGCAGCAGATTCAGTGTCCAGCACTTCTGTCTCTCATTTCCAAAGTGTGGGGTGATGCCGTGTGACCACGGTACTGCATCACCCCGCTCATCTGTGTGCCCACAGATCGGTATTCTGTGCCTGGGTTCGCCCAGGCCACTATCCAGCCATGTGCTCACGGCTCCATTGAAGGCACAGTTTTCCCTGACAACAACTGTCACCTGCCATGTTTATGTTTATGTTAATGTTTATTGAATTTATATAGCGCTTTAAGCCAAAGCACTTTACAATATAACAACAGGTACACAAGTGAGACACGCATATTTACAGACATGAGCAGGTCATTAGAACAATAAGTAGAACTATTTACAGGGGGGGAGGGTCGGGGAGGGTAGGTGAAGGGAGGTACGATGTAGAATTTGAGGTAGGGGAAAGGAGGGGGGGAGGAAAGGGGGAGTGATCTGGTGTCCTCATTGCCCTTAAGTAGTATTTGTTACCAATTTAAGGTCAGAGGGGAAGGAGAGAGGATGGGGGAAGGGGAGAGGGAGTGATCTGGTGACCATGTGACCACGGCAACAGTACAACCTGCTGCGTGTCCCAACGCTAATCGGGACAGCCTGTGTGCCATGGGACCACCCTATAACCACTCTCTCTCTCCCTCGCGGTCCTTTTATACAGTCCTCATGCTGATCACATCATCCAGGATGCAATGACACTTCCAGCTTCCAGCCAAATCAAATATTTGACTGATTAACTAGTGCAGGTTGACTGGTTCGTCCACACTACATGGATGCAGCAAAAAACAAAACCACATACAGGTCAGTATATCTCCTGGTCCTCATTTTCTAAAGTGGTCAGAACATTGCATTCAGAGCAAGTTCCCAGATATCAAATCATATGGCTACATCAGTGTAAGAAACAAATGATTGAATAAGAATAGTGTACAAGGCTGTATACATGATCTGAGATACATAGTGAGGTATGGCTAAGCGTTAAAGTATGGAGGGCGTCAGCTATTCAAAGGACTGGACAAAGTTACTTTTGTACATTCGCTTTTAGTTGAGGAAAACATTGGGCCTCATTATGAGTAGCCCGGTAAAAGCGGGTTCAATACCGGCATGCCATAATGAGCTGGTCTGTGCTCATATGAACCCGCTAATAGCGGGTGATTACAAGTGCGCGAGCACGCGCGTTCCCCCATGCCGGTAATGGCAATACCGCCATGCCGCTAAAGGCCCTCCAACCCCCCTATACCGCCATGGCAGGACCTGCCGATAGCAGTACTGCCTCATACCAACCCATAAATACCGGCACGGTAATACTGTGTTCGCAAAAAACGGACCCGGAAATGACATCATCGCGCAGGAACGGGAAATGGGCCGGTGGCCATCTTTAAAAACACAATCCATTGCCATCCTCCCAAACCACCAGTCGATACTCGGAGAGCACAGTGGAAATCCATAGAGAATGTCAAAGGCTACCAGGAAGACCACCCCCCGGCTGCGTAAACAGCGTTACTCAGACACAGAGCTCACCATGTTAGCGGACACTCTTGCTGCAAATGCAGACACAATACAATCCCACGACAAGAAGCGGGAGGTGCAGCAACAAAAGAGGCAAATCTGACAGGAGGTAGCCCGCAAGGTATCAGCCGTAGGTACCACCCCGCGCAGTGTGAAGGACTGCAGGAAGCGGTGGGATGACCTCCGGTTGAGGGTACGCAATATCATGGCCAGCAATCGGAGGGAGGCCATGGCCACAGGTGGGGGTGTCCACCCCCTGCCAAATTGATGCCCTGGGAGGAGACGCACAGCAGATTCATCAGTTCTGAGTCCATCGAGGGATTATGCGAGATGGAGACGGGTGCGGCATCAACCGCGGAAGGAGGTGAGTGACCCTGAAGATCCCTGTAGGGGAGACCAGGACGCAGCACAAGTGAAGTGGTAGAGAGTCTAGGCAAGGCAATGCATGTCCCAACACCCACATGGCCATATCCAAATACAGATGGCGGGCCAAACGCTGCCACACTGAAATGCATGCTGAGTGCCAATTCCCATAACAAACACACAGCCAACACACCTGGAGCATGCCCATGTGATACATCACACAAACCCAAAATCAATGGAATGCCACCTGCCAAACAGTGAATGCTAACATGCCCCCTCTGAATACCCTGCGTGACACACCTGTAAGACATGAAAGCATGATCAAATGAATAATGAACAGCACCATCTCATGCCTCTGCCATGTCACACCATCACTGATGCCCTGCATCTCTTCTACCCCCCCCAGGTACTGATGAGGAAGAAGCAACCCAGGAGACAACTGCAAGGGCATCCACCTCACACCCTAAGAAGAGGGCAACCACCACCACCTCCTCCGCTGGAGGCAAGCAGGCCACACCCACACCTGTCCAAGGGGAGTCCCTGGAAGCACTCGCCTCAACTAGGGAGGAACTTGATGCCAGTGTGGAGCCTGAGGGAGACACTGAGGTGACATGCCTGGCCACATCGAGCCCCGTGCCCACCCCCTTGCCCCAACACCTGCAGTCACCTACCTGCAGTGAAACTGATCCCTGCCTCCGTGACTGTGACCTACCCACCTCTGAGGAGTACAGTCCCGAAAATGCCATCCACGTGACTGCACAACCCACCACTCCAGCCCCCTCCAGAACCCTGGAGACACGATTGTCGATGGTGGAGGCCCAACAGGAGGCCATGTTAGACCTACTCCGCCAGTACATAGCGGACGGGGAGGAAACCAGGCGGGGTATTGCCACAGCAATTGCGGGGCCCACAGCGGCCATCGAAGCCAACACAGCCACTGTCAATGCATCGGCTCGGCTAATGAGGGACTGCCTGGGGGCGGTGACACAGGTGCTGACCTCAATGCTGCTTCATATGCAGCGGCCACGGCTTGCAGGAGGTGTGGAACCTGCCAGCGAATCACCTACTACCTCCACACCAGCTTCATCTGTCCCCACCAGCCCAGTGCGCCAAACACGCTGAAATGCCACCTCTGGACAGGAAGAAATCCCAGAAGTAGTGTGGGGGGACAGTGGTAGTAGGACACAAGGTTGGGGGTGAAGGGGTGCATCTTGTGGAGTCTATTGGGGGTGTTGGTGTTTGTTGGGGGTCTGGGAGTTTGTTGGGGGGTCTGGGAGTTTGGGGGGTGTGTGAGTTTGTTGGGGGGGTCTGGGACTTTGTTGGGGGGGATCTGGGAGTTTGTTCAGGGGGGTCTGGGAGTTTGTTGGGGGTCTGGGAGGGGGAGTGGGCACATGTTTGCTGTTGTAAATAATACACACGTTGCTGGACATTGTTATTTTCGTGTGCATCCATTTAATGTGTTACGGTGTTCAGTGCCCAACTCCCAACATTCCCTGTGTGCATGTCCACATTGGCCCAGTGTCTGACTGACACATGTCTTTCACATTCCCTGTGTTTCAGAAGTATTCGTGAATTAGTGCTTGGTGTACAGCATGGCCATCCCGTGCATCACGTACTAGCAGGGGGGCTACTTCACCTCCGTCTCCATCCTCATCATCCTCACCCGGGCCATGCATGTCAATGTCAGGTGGCAGTGGTACATTTCTCTGGACGCGCATGTTGTGCAGCATGACACAGGCCATGGTGATCTATACCACCTTCTCAGGCCTGTATAGAAGTGCCCCACCAGAACTGCTGAGGCCGCGGAACTGCGTCTTCAACAGGCCAAAGGTCTGCTCAATCACAACACGGGTACGGGTGTGCACATGATTGTACTCGTCCTCATGGATGTTCTGTGGGTTCCGCACAGGGGTGAGTAGCCACGGCCTCAAGTGATATCCTCCATTACCTGCAAGCAGATACAAATAGGTGTCTGTCACTCTGAACTGCCACTTAAGGGAGCACAGTCATAGCGGCAGCTATTTGGTGTGGGCATGCACATGTCCCTGTACGCATGCAAAAATGTTACCTAAAGGCAATCTATGCTGTCATGAGGTGTGGTAGTCTGGATGGCGTTCAATAGATGATGCAGGGTGTAATCATGCATGTTGAGGCAGATGTGCAGGTGTATTGCAACAATGTTTAGCCCCCAATACATGTTGTTCATTCTCCACTATGCATGGTCACACTGACCACATTGCCACAGTTGCCATCCTGTTCATCCAAGCATGGCTTGCCATCAACATGGTGGCCTGGTTGTGCCTCTTACTTGTTGACATCGATATGCATTATTTGTGATATGTGGCCCAGTGATGTGTCATGTTCCGTTTGAATGGTTCAGGTCTGGAGTGTTTAGCTCTGCATGCATTCTCCAATCACCGGCTATTGCCACCCAGGTGTAGTACCCCCCCTTTCCCACCCAGGTGCAGTTTCCCCCCCTTCCCGACCCAGGTGCAGTATTCCCCCCCTTTCCCACCCAGGTGCAGTATTCCCCCGCACCTTTCCCACCCAGGTGCAGTATCCCCCCATTATGCATCCCCACACATCAGTGCCCCAAAGCACTGCCATGGGATGGTTGTGCAACTCACCAAGTAGCCAGGCACATGGTCCAGCATGTCGCTCCATATGATGGGGTAGCGTGGAGTTATGCAGTACCATGGCATCATTTGTTGATCCAGGAAATCGGGCACAGCAATGTGTGATGATCTTGCTGGAGTCACATACCATTTGCACATTGATGGAGTGGTATTGCTTGCGATTGCGGTACACCGCCTCTATGGCATGGGGGACTACCAATTCCACATGGGTGCAGTCGAGTGCACCAACACAATTGGGCATGCCTGCCAGTGCATGGAAGCCTACTTTGGTGTCTGCTATCTCCTGGGCAGTCCGTGGTATGGATATGTGGCTGCTTGCTTGCTTCAGGAGGGCATCCAGCACTTGGTTCAACATGCGTGAAAATAGTGGCTGTGAAATGCCATGCAGCTGGCCCACTGTGTGTTGGTAGGTGCCTGTGGCCAGGAAGTGTAGCACAGACACCACCTTTAGTATTGGGGGGATGGCAGTGCATATTTCAATGAGGCTGGCAATGTCGTTTTGTATCATGTCCACTATGGTGGTGATGGTGTCACGGGCCAACCGGTACAGGGTGTGGATCTGCTCAGGGGTTAGGTTCAAAGGGCTGGGACTGGTGCGAGGGATTGGTGGTTGCCTACGAGGCACTGCTGCCTGCGTTGGTGGTAATTTCTGGGCCTGTCTCACCCTCCTTCTCCTCCTGCGTCTCCTCTGTGCTGCCTGTTGTTGCTGCTGTAGTTGTTGTTGATTTTGCTGCTGTAGTTGTAGCAGTATGGGCATGTGTTTCAGCCCCATGATTGCAACAGCTAGTGGTAGCATTTTGGTGTTGGAAGCGGTGTGGTGTGTGGGTGTGCTCATTTTATACTGGCACAGACTCCATTGACTCCACCTGTGGGGATTGTGTGCACCTGTGGCAGTTGCCTTGTATTCTGATTGCTGTTTGCGGTTGGTCCGCGATGCCTGTATGGCTGTCATCGTGCAGCCCATGATTACCGGCTTCGCAATGCCGGTATTTGCATGTCTGCGTGGGTTGGGATTTCCCCCTATTACCGACATGCCGGTATTTGCTCCCTGAAGGAGCGCGTGTACACGCCTATGCCGCTATTAGCGGCACCGTTATTTAGAGTGCCGCTAATACCGGGTTTGCGGGTCGGAATACAACGGAGCGGAAAACAATGCTGATATTACCATACCGGCATCGTTTTTGCCTTACCGCCAAACTCGTAATGAGGCTCTAATTGTTTTAAGTCTTCGGGCTCCTGATTTGATCTATAGTGTGATTTTTGCCAAAGAATATAAAATGAATATAATGATATGAAACATACAAATTTAAAGATGGGGTTTTAAAAATATAAATATTTGTATTATGAGTGTACGTAGGTTTATGTATAGTGAAAGTTTAAACATCGTGGGCCTCATTACGACCCTGGCGGTACGGGGTTAACAGCGCCATAAAAGGTGCCGGCGCCGTTTACCCCGTACCGCCTCATTACGAGGTCCCCTCGCGGGACCCATGAAGTAACGCCTGGTCAAACCAGGCGTGCTTACCGGGTCCCGCGAGGGGAAGAGGGAGCAAACAACGGGCCAACTCGTAATGGCCTATTGTTTGCTCCCTCTCCCATTCCCATTCAGCCCTATGGGGGCTGAAATGGGAGTGGGGAAGGACCGGGTCCGGGTCCTTGGAGGGAGGAATTACCAGGCCTTCCGAACTCGGAATGGCCTGGTAATTCCTCATTCTGAGGACCCAGACACGATTTCGGCGGCAGCCATGCCGCCAATAGTGGCATGGCTACCGCCAAGGTCGTAATGAGGCCCTGTGACTTAAAGTTACAATAAGCATTACAATTTGCACAGCCAGAATCAAGGGTGTGTTTAATTTTGAAAGCAGTTTTATGTAAATGACCCCTTTTTATAGAAAAGGCCATGCATTTGGATAACTCTGTGAAACAATGTTAATTTTCAAAGTAAACAGATTAGTTAAAGCTCATCTGCTGCAGAGGGATTATGGGTGGCACACGGGTCAGCATGGAACTGAAAAGCCCCATTGCCCAACAGAATCAAACGGAAAACAAATACTATGATAAATAACATGAGTTCCTGCCTCACTGCTTAAACATTTGTCAGATTTTACGGAATTCATGGACTATTTTTTTAGTACTATTATTATTATTGTTATTATTGCAGGAACCTAGTTTCGGTGAAACCCGGTACTGTACAGGTCATAGCTCGAAACATGAATGATCAGAATGTAACCCACTGCTAGCTTGGAATGCCCCACATTTCCACAGTTCAACAAAACACTAACATGTCTCTTTCATCAATACATGCATATTATCGTCACATTTTTCCAAATGTGGATTTTTGTGTACATATTCATCCAGTGCTAATATGTTTGCCAGGGATCTAGGCTCCCTTATGTACTATCATTTGACTAACTCCTTGATAACTATTTGTTTCCCATTCGGTATGAGTCTTTTATTAAAACCGTTATAACTTGGAGATATCGTGCTACGTGAGACTTTACTATATTGTTCACATATTTTATTTTCATATGTGGAATACTGGTTTTCAATTGCCTAATATAATTGTTCACTTTTCTGAGGCGATTCTTATCAATAATCTTTAAGATGCTCGATTCTTTCAGCTGTTGTTTACCTTTCATCCTGTTTAGGCGTTGTTGTTTGCTGTTATTTTGTTGATATTTTACTCCGTCCAAGAGTTTGGGGTGATCCAGCTTTTGAGGTAGCTCTATTCTGGGAAAAGCACATTCTTTTCATCTTGCGTTCATATATCTTAGAGCTAGGTTTTATGGCACAGGTGTTCACATGTGCATTGAATGCACGATATACATACTAATCTTAGTATGTCTTCTATTCCTATTGGATTTCCGTTTTGGCGTGATGCATGACGTTATATTTAGCAGCCCTATCATCATGCCTGGTTACTAGTAAGTCAGCTTGACACATGACATAGATGGGGTGAAGTAGGGTGAGCCTATTTTCAGCTTTTCACCATGACTAATATGTGGCATTATTTTAATGATCGCCTGTATCTAAGTGTAACCTTTCATTAACAACTTGTTGTTTAGGGAGTCTTTTCAACTTTGAATTGCGGATTTTGACCATTTGGTTCAAGGTAACGCCATGTTCTTTATGTGTTGTAACTTGGGATTGGTAGACCCTTGAATGAACACTTGTGAATGGAGGTGCTCATTGGAGAAGTGTTAGAGAGATCCTCCTTCTATGGTGTATTTTCCCTTCACGAGTACTAACATATTGATTTTTACTTTTTGTAGAGACTATTTTGAATTATTTATTGCTTTATCACCTACATGGTCTGGTTGTGGTGTTTGTAATGTCTTAAATTCCGGGTTTCTTTATTAGAGTCGTCACTGATACGCTCACTCGTTATTACACTTCTTTCCATATTCATGTATTTTTGGAGTTTTTCAATTGACTATGCTTCTGTTAAGACTGCCTTATCGACACCAACATGAGTTTTTCTTCAAATATATCATATATTTTTATGTAGATGACATTTCCGAAAAAGAGTTGTTAAACTCAAAACATGTCGGAATTCGACATTTCGCTGCTGGTTATCACTAAGACCAAAGTCATATTTTTCTGTTTATTTACCAGAAGGGAAATTATGGAATGGATTACGTAAAACATTATGGAAAAGATGGTTTGATTAGTGTTCAGATAATTGTTCATTATGTGTGATACTTTATTTGTTCTGAGAGTTAAGTAAAAAATAATTTTGTAATGCAAAAACTGTTACTTTCAAAGAAATGGGCCTCATTACAAGTATGGCGGTAAGGCAACAACGGCGCTGGTATCGCTAACGGCACCGTTGCTACTGTACCGGCATAATAAGAGTTCTGCTTGCGGGTGCCCTTGCAGCCACCAGGTCTGAAAAGGTTTTACCGGCAAGGCTCCCTCCAACCTCGTAATGAGGCCCATTTTCTTGTTCCGCAACATTGAGGGACTGAATGACATATATGGGTTGTGTGCAACAATTGTCTGCATTAAGCGTATAATGAGGTAATCAATTTGCATTTCACTTTTGATGCTACACCCTCTTGCATCACATACTTGTTTACGCTCCCTATCTTTTGGAAACGTTCTTGAACAAATACTCAAAAAACATAACTAGAGTTACATTTAGACCATTTTCTTATTAGGTGAGAAGAGACGCTTCTGTATTGCGTCTTTCATCAATACCTCCAGTATTAATAAATTCATGTTTTTCTGCCCTTCTGCCAATTGCAATTCACTACTGTCCAAAAACGGCCAATGCTGGCTTTCTCATGAAGTAGAGCTCTGCTGCTCTGGCGCTAGGTTCAAAATATAAATGATAAAATAAAATATATTAAGGACTCCACTATGGAGAAAGCCATGTTGATAGCAAAGAATGTGGAAGAGAAAGTGAGATAAATGGCAACATACAGACCAAAAAAGCAGAAATTAGAACTGCACGAGATCAATATTGAGCAGGGAAAAACTAGAAGACCGTAGAGCAAGATAGGAAAGAGAATGTTCCTGTTGTATGAACAAGAAAACCATAGCCAGCAACCCAAACTTTCCCGCACAAGAGGAAAGGTGGAACCAATAGCCCAGAATAGGATGATTCACCAAGGTCTTCAAAACTTGAAATGTGACAACGGTTGCCCATTCAAAGACAGTTACGTCAGATCAACACCACCTGAGGTACGAAGCAGGTGCATGGTGTTTTGCATGAAGGAGACAAAGGGAAGTAAGAACATGTTGAAATCCATGTGTGAACTGTAATTAGGGGCGACGGATATCCGATGTTGGCTGATTTGGGAACCAATTTCAGCATCATTTCAATGCCTACACACAAAGAACTGTGGCCGAAAGGCACCTACATCATTCTTAAGACCAGGAAAGTTCAGTTCAAATCTGACACAGAACCGAAAATATGGGTGGGGTATGTGAGATGCCACATCACATTCAAGAACAGGGCAAAAGATGACAGTGGGCCTCATTACGAGTCTGGCGGTAGCTGTGCCGGAAATACCGGCAGGCTGCCGCCAGACCAGTAATTCCATTCCGCCTCCGTGATTGCTGGAATCACTGGGGCATTACAACCCTGGTGATCCGGTAATTCTGGAAGCAGAATTCTGTTAAGCCCCATTCTCACGGAGTCCCATAGGGGGATGGGGACCATGGAAACATTGGTTGCGTCTATGACAGAGCCAGTGTTTCGATGTCCGCCTGCAGGCGGGTGGTGTTACTTTTGCCAGGTCAGACCGGACAGGAGTAACACCTCCCGCCTGCAGGACTCGGAATCAGCCGGTCCGGAAACAATGGTGTCAGTGGATTTACCGCCACCGTTGTTTCCGGACCTGCTGATTTGTAATGAGCCCCAGTGTCTATTTAGAAAATGAGGCGGTCCTGTGCCAGTATAGCTTAACAAAAGAGGATGAACATTATGCTAGACCCCAACAGAGTTGAATAAGTAATGCACATCCACAAAGCAGAAATACAAAACATATTAGAGGAACACAAAGCCATATTCAGCCCAGCAATAGAAAGCCCTAAGGACTACTCCCATGGAATGTGTCAGAAGAAGACTGTAATTCTACCTCATTGAATACTTTTATCATATGCGAAATAGCCATATCTTCTTTTCTTAGCTCCCTATGATTCCCCCCTCTCCCTTTTATCTCTTGTTTGTGCTATGTCTGTCTCGTGTTTGTCTCCCCCGACTATTGTTATGTAGTAACCGTTTTAATGATAAGTTGCTTACACCTATGATTATATATTTCTATTTTTTTATATTAATTATTTTTTGTTTAATTAGAATGATACACTGTTCTAGTAATTTATAAGCAAAATAAGCATATTGTGCATTCCTGTTCCTGTTCATTAGAATGTTATCCTCTCTAATTACCGTCTTTAAATAGTTTAAACATTGGTTCACTGCATTATGACTATATAACAATGACTTTATTATTGTATTATTATATACTTCAATAAAAATGATTAAAACTTAGAAGAAGACTGTAATTCTAGTACAGTACCAGCAAGAAAACAGCTTGAAGACCTCCTGCTTGAACTGCTGAAAGAATATGTGACAGAGATGGTTGATGCCATTGAAAGTGGTCAGAAGGTCATTGCGAAAGCTGACACACTTAAAGCTAGCTTTGTCAACCTTCTTAGTCACATCAAAAGGACATCAGTGGAAACTTTCCATTGTTTGTATTGTGAAATGGCTCAGCAGTTTTCTTGAAAAAAGTAATGAAGCAGACTAATCATCAGATCAAGCTACACACAAAAGTGAAACATCTCAAAAGGTTAAATGGGATAACAGACATTACATACTACCAATGTTATATATTTATACGACATTGAAACAAAGTGGACTACAATGTCACATTCAATACAATTCGAACACAATTAGAACAGTGTGGACAGGAACTCCACAGGGACGAATGCTCATTTCTACAAAAGCTGCTGAACTACCACGGATACTCAATCTCTATTGAACATTTACACTTCCTGAAACTTTGTGGGGTTTTCAAGGCTAGGAGAGATATTTTTTCACAAGGGAGGCAAAACATTTGGAGGGTAATTGGTGCTTTTAGAAGCATTTGTGAAGCCCTTGGATGTGGTTGGAGAAGTGTTCTCAGTATTTTGCTGTGGTTTGGGTGCTTGCTTTCAGCCTAGTCTGTTTTTAATGCAATTTGTGTTCCTCTTTTTTTTAAGGTGTTCAGTATATGTGAGTTTCTTGTGCTACTTTTCCGTTTATAAAAAAGACAAACGATTGCATTTTCCTCTTATACATTTCCCCTTATGTGTTCCTTTATAAAAGTTCTTAAAAGCGAAATCGTTTCCGACACCTATGTTTACTGCATCAAAAAACAGCCACCACAAAAAAATACTCTTCCCCTTCTGTGTGTTTATTGTGTACTGTATTTTGTATTGTATTGTAGCAGAAATAGTATTTCTTTTAGTAATGAGTAGTGTTTTAGTTTGAGTTTAAACAAATACGCTTTCCCTTCTGTGTGTTTATTGTGTACTGTATTTTGGATTGTAGCAGAATTAGTATTTTATTAGTAATGAGTAGTATTTTAGTATTCGTTCTTAGGAGTAGGATATTTTTTTTGGTCCCTTCCTTATTCATTTTGGTCACTTGGGGCTGTGCTGGTTCACTGTGGTTCCCGTGGTACCCACTTTTGGATTATCAGGCTGAACAACAGGGAGTACATAACAAAAACAATCTGTTGCTGGTGTTGCCAATTTGTGCCTGCGATGCTGGGAGTGGTAGGGCATAAAGGCCGGGGAGAAAGAAGAGGAGAATCTGCATCTCTCCTTGCTGGAGGTGGAGGATTCTCCATGATTGATGCAGAGGAGGGTGAACCGTATGCTTTTAGAGGGCACCAGTTTATGGGTCCGAGTCATGGAGCACTTCCGAGCCTATTAGTCATTGGCGGACGTTGAGATATTGGGGGTGGCCTCAGAAGTCAATAATGGAAATGGCCGATAAGATTAGGACATAGCAGTGACAGGTATGGACGCAAGGGAGAGAGGGCCACCACAGAGGCATTGGAAGAGCATGTCCCTCATGTGGGGGCAGGGGGTGGCTTCAGCAAGCATCGTAGAGATTTGGGTCCTTACTGGGTCGGGAACATAGAGGAGCAGGGTTTCTCCACCTAGCAGGGGAAGGTGCTGCAACAGAAGTGGAGGAGGACCATCAAAGGGAGGCTCTTGGGTGAGGACCAGCCTTTGGAGCAGGATGTACTCCTTCATGAGGGGGGTAGGACGGGCTGATTCAGAAGTGGTGGTGGAGGAGTGCTGCCCCTACTCCTGTCATGATGGAGTGAAATACCAAGAGGCTACCTGGGTGCAATGAACTTGACATGCTCTTCACATTCTAAAGAGTCATGATTGTGGTACTATTTTGCCTTGCCGCCAGAGAAGAAATCTGACAGAGGAGCCTGAGGTCTGCTGCACTGTGGAGGCTAATTTAGCATTGAAGAATAGTAAGCATTGGTAGCTCACTACCACTAAACTAGCAGTTCTCCCAATCATAAAAGTTAAACAGGCATAGCCCGAATGGTTTACCCCCTTCACCACTTTGGGCAGCACAGGAAGAGGACTGGTTATATTTTCAGGGGGGATGTGAGCCGATAATAATAGCAACCCAAACAACTTTAGGGCAACGGTTCCAAAATAAAACTATATCCAATCAAGATTCTACTAAGATATTGGGCCTCATTACAATTATGCCAGTCGGGAAAGAACGGTGCCGGTAAGCTTACTAGAACCAGCACCGTTGTTTCCGGACTGGCATATTACAACTCTGCGGGTGGGTGCCGGGCAGTACAGCAACCACCCGCAGAGTTTTCACAAAAGCGCCTGCACCAATATTAACGATGCCAGTGCTGCCATGGTGACCATTCCCATAGAATCCCATAGGACTCTATGAGAATGGGGACTTACCATTTGCCGGCGCGTGACTTTCTGGACCGCCAGGGTTGTAACCCCCTGGTTTTACGGGGAAGTCAGGCGCCCGTAAATCATTACAGGTCTGGCAGCAATCTGCCGGTAGCACTAGCATGGTTACCGCCAGACTGTAATGAGGCCCATAGACTTTTAATAAGACCCTAAAATGCAATCAACTAACTAAAAACACTAGTAAAACCCCACAACTTTAAAGAAAGCACAGAAAAAGCAAATTGCATTAGAATTGAACTCTGGGTTGATGAGTACACACAGGAACTTAATTGGCGCAATGCCAATGTTAAAGAATTTCTTGGAAGAAAAAGGCAGAGATGGTAGGCCTAAAAGTCACTCTGGTCCCTAAAGTGGATTAAGAGGACATGGCCTCTTTCCATTACCTTATTTTTGTCTTTGGGACTCAACAGCATTGGACCAGGCTTCTTAGAGCTTCCTCAGACAGTGATCCATCGTTTGGGTTGGTGAGCTATGTAACTGGTTCCAAAACATGGTGTGGTCAAAGCAGCAATGCACGTGGTACAAAGAACCTTCAGACTGACAGGATGTCTCGGTTGATGTGACTCATAAGCAGTTTAATGCAAGAATCAAGGCCGAAGCTGTTCCTTGACCTAAGGGTTGTTAGGGGGCCCAATCCATGGTCTCCAGGGGAAATGTGAGTTCTACAATTTTGCACTCCCATTCCATACTTAGAGAGATTATTTACGTCCAGGGACAGGAGCCTGGTTCGAGTACATCCGGCAGAGAGAGGACTTGGTCCATCAGCAGTCACCCCCACCGTTTCCTCTGGATGTTTAGGAGTCCGAGCTCTTCTAAGCTTTTTGATGCTTTCGGTTTTTACCTCTTTGAGACAGGGTTTTAGAAAGGACTGCACTTCCAGAAGACGCCCAAAAGTGTATTAGTTCTCTGCTCTTGATTGGCCAAAGATGCCCCTCTCCTTTTAAAGGAAAATTGCTACAGGGTATTTGGTCTACAGCAAGCCAGCTCTAAATGGTTTATATCCGTTGTTCTAACAATTGCGTTTCTACCCAAAACATCAAAGCCAGAGTACTTTGATTCAAGGAAATTGTTACGCACTCACCTGCCAAGCGCCGGTCGCAGGGCTTTTCTCCATTTTTCCGGGTGTCCGGCTCCATGTGAGGCGACAACAGTGCTCTGCCTCCATGCTGCTGGGGGTCCCTTTCCGATCACGGATGGGATCCTCCTCTCTCCCTGGGAAGGCACAGTGGTGGTAACTCCTGCGTCGGCCTTGGAGGTAGTCATGGCCTCTTGGTGACGCGAGACGAGCGCACCGGCAAAGCTTGAAGGTAGTCACGTGACAGCAGTGCATCACGTGAACAACCAGGAAATGCTCTCTTGGTCTATATAAATGCACAGCAACTGAACATCCTTGTTTTTCAGCTGTTTTGCGCGAGTTGTTCGTTTGGTGTATGCTTTTTTTAACTTCTGGTTTTGTGATTTTTGGACCAGACATTTTCTGGATTGCTCCTAGTTTTTCCCTGTCTGATTTGGTGAACTGACCTTTTTCAGGACATTGGATTTATTGGATTTTCGACCCTGGAACTGTACATTTTCAACTTTCTTGAATTTTTTCTGGAATTTGTAACTTTGGATATTTGACTTTGTTAGGACTTTTCTATCTGGAACTATGGTGAGACTAGGAAACTGGATATTGTCATCCACTTAGCTTGTGCCCTCGTCCCGTTCGGGTTAGGTTTGCATATATGGGATTAATTGACAACACCCAGCAGGATTTCGTCTCTTCAAGGCCCACTTATTCCTGGATCACGGATGTTATGTATACAGGGAGGTTACATGAATACATGTAGTTATACATCTGTGTGACTAATTCAGTGGGCCTCATTATGAATGTGGGGGAAAGGCAACAATGGCGCCAGTAGTGCTACCGGCACCTTTGTTACCTCTCCGCCACATTACGAGTTCTGCTTGCCGGTGCCGGACTGCACGCGTGGTCTGACCAAGCGTGCAGACCTGCACCCGTGAGCAGAACTCGTGATTGCACTGGCACCGTTATTGCCAGTGCAATCACGCACCGTTATTGGGCAGAATGGGGATCAGGGGGCCGGCCATACCGACACCCACGAATGGGCAATTACCGGCCCATTCATCTCGTAATGGGCCAGTAATGGCCCCTTCGCAGGTGCGGGTCCGGTAGCGAGTTTGGTGGTAGCCGTTCCCTTAATAAGGGCACGGCTACCACCAAACTCGTAATGAGGGTTCAATGTTTCCTTCTAGCAGCTGAGTTTCTGGCAGTGCTGTATCCTGTCTCACCTTTTGTCCCAATTTCTGGCCAGGAACTGTCTTTGCTCTTCCCTGGCTAGTACTTGGGGAAGAAGATATAAGTACATCTGGGACCTCAGTTTGTGGCAGACTGAGAAGCCTTTTTTTTACCCAGTTGGACTTATGGAGGCTGATGAGGACCCGGTAGCAGCCTCGATTCAGGCCATTATGGCACTTAGGGCAGACATGACTACCGCTAATACTGTATTGCACCAACCACTGGATGCAATCCAGAGGATCTGTCACCCTCTGCCTCTAGATGATGAATTTGGTGATGGTATACCCCCACAACCAGTGGCTGCTCCCATACCTGTTCCTCAGGCCCCAGTATACGTACTGACTTCTTTCCCTTTGGCTCCTCCGTAACATTTTTTCCTGGGACCCCTGTAAATTTCGCACATTTATCAACCAGTGCAAAATGCATTTTTTGTGCAGACTCCAGGCCTTTCCCGATTCTACGACTAAGGCCGCCTTCACATTATCACATCTGGGTGGGGTGGCACCCACTTGTGCTAATCCTCTGTTAGAAGACAATAGTCCTGTTTTGTACAATTTTCATCTCCGAGTCTTGTACATTACTAATGTCTTCGACACCCGCTCCAGGGCTCCAAGACTCAGACACAAGACTTAGAACTATTAGAGTTAACACAAGGAAAATCAGGTCTTTTGGAGTACTTCTTGGACTGAAAATAAAAAGTCTTCTGTTTTCTATGGGGGTCTTAGTGATTCCATGAAAGACACCTTAGCTGTGGTCCCTTCCTTGCCTACCCAGAACTAGTGTACTTGACTCTACAAGTAGATGCAAGAAGAGCAGAAAGTAAAGGCAAACTATGTAAAACAGCTAGCTTTGCACCTTGTCACTCCACAGGTCCTTCAGGTTCTATGGACAGTACCCCTTAGCATATGCAAATTGGTGGTAGTTAGGGTCCCTTGACATCTGCCGAAAGAGAACGATGATGTGTGTCTAATGACTGCCTTAATTGTGGCGTCAACCGAACATTTTGTTAAGGAGTGTCCCAAAAGACCAAAACACTCCTCTGTTTTTTCGGAAGGCTCATCCTTAAAGCAAGGGGTATGGATGGGTCTTGATATCTCTACACCCCTCGACACGTTTATCTCTAGGCAGGCTATTCATATGAACATTGAAGCCCGTCTTACTATACCAGGATGAACAGAACAACCCATTTGGGTCTTGATCGGATCAGGTCCCACAGGCAACTATGTCGATAAATCTCTGGCTGCCTCCTTAAGCTGCCTCTACAAGATAAGGTAACATCCGAAATTGTACAGGCAGTGGACAGCACTAATCTCGTCTCTGGTCCAATTCGACATCAAACCCTGCCCCTGCTTCTTACTTTTCACAAAAAACACTCAGAACAAATCCTGTTTGACCTTATTGCTGCCCCCCAATTTGGCATCATCCTCAGTATCCCTTGGCTAAAGAAGCATAATCCTTTCATTGACTAGGTTAATAGTACCCTTGACTTTCATTCTGCTTTTTGACATACACAATACCAGACCATTGCATCTGTATACTGATCTCCTTGTCAGGCCCTAGTAACCATAGGACACTTGGTGGGTGCTATCTCCTCAGATATACCAGAACAATACATATCCTTCCAAGACATATTCGACAAATGCAAGGCTGAGAAGTTACCACCTCATCACCTATATGACTGTCCCACCGACTTTATTGAAGACGCTGAGATACCTAGTGGCCATGTCTATTCTTTGACCCTCTACTGAAGACCAAACATTGAAAGAATACATTGACAAAGCCATGAACAACGGGCATTTCAGACCCTCCCAGTCCCCGGTGGCGGGCCATATATTCTTTGTCTCCAAGAAAGAAGGTGACCATTGACCTTGTGTTGATTACAGATGGGTAAATCAGGTTACAATCAAGAACAGGTATCCCATTCCGCAGTTCCCCGTCCTATTAGATCAACTTAAACAAGCAGTTGTCTTTACAAAACTTGACCTAAGAGGTGCATACAACCTAGTCCGGGTCTGAGAGGGTGATGAGTGGAAGGCAGATCTCTGCACATGGTTTGTTCTATACGAGTAGTCATGCCATTTGGTTTATGAAATGCACCACAACGTTTCAGCGATTTAGGAATGATATCTTTCAAGACATCGTGGATTTTTTCGTTGATGTGTATCTACATCATATGAGACACATAGAAAACATGTACCAGAGGTGTTAATTCGACTATGTCAAAATCAACTCTTTGCTAAAGCCAAAAAATGTGTGTTTCACATCCCTGAGATTCACATTTTGGGATTCCAGAATGCTGTGAATGGTCTTTCTATGAACATGACTAAGGTGAAAGCCATCCTTGACTGGCCAGTATCAACATCAATTAAGGACTTGCAGTCTTGTCATGGTTTTGCTCATTTCTACTGTGGCTTTATTCAGGGAATCTCTGCCATCGCTGCTCCGTTGACCAGTCTAACAAGTCAAACAGTTCCTTATCTATGGACACCTGTGCAACAAGCTGCCTTTGATACCTTGAAAACAGCTTTTACCACAGCCCCCGTCTTACAACACCATGTTCCTCATTCTCCATTCATGGTGGAGGCCAATGCGTCTTCAATGGCCCTGGGGGCTCTGTTATCTCAAGTCTGCTCCACCACAGGTTTGTTACTTCTGGTGCCGTTCCATTCTAGGAAATTACTGTTGCTGAAATGCATTACTCAGTCACTGAGAAAGAACTTCTGAACATCAAAGATGCATTCATGGCTTGGAGGCATCACCTGTTGGGTGCTAAATGGCCAGTGACTGTGTATACTGATCACCACAACATTCAGAATTTGGCTACCATGAAATATGTTAACAGCCGACAAGTGTGTTGGCACATTTTCTTTTTTGCTTTTGATTTCATGATTAATCACTGACCTGGTTCTGCACATGGAAAAGCAGATTCCTTGTCTCGTCTATCGGGTGGGTAAACCCTTCCTGTGTTTCCAGACACTGTTCTACAACAAACACACTTTGTTTGTCTTTGTACTCCACCACCCACACTGGCCTCTTCTATACAGATGGGGAGCAGGTGCAAGTGGATCTAGTACAGATGGCCTAAGCCCCGCCCACCTGTCAATCACTGTAAACTGTTGGTGCCTTCCTGGTTGCCGCTCTTTTTCACTACTTAAGCAGCCCTCCAGCGTCTTTTCCTTTTCAGATGCAGAGCAGGTGCAAGTAGATCTAGGTCACCTGGCCTAAGCCCCACCCACCTGAAAATCACTTTAAACTGTTGGTGCCTTGCTGGTTGCTGCTCTTTTTCCCTACTTAAGCAGCCCTGCAGCCTCTTTTCCATTGCAGAGGGGGAGAAGGTGCAGTTGGATCTAGGTCACCTGGCCTAAGCACCACTGATCTTCTCAGCCCTACCTCTTCTGTTCTTTCTGATTTTAACTCTTAGATCAAGGGCTTTTCTCGCCTGGGCATCCTAATTGAAGGGAAGATGAAGAAAAGGGCAATTCCTGTTTGGACCTGTTGGACCCAGGGTCCAGACCCCTGCTCAGACAGCAGGTAAGGATACACGAACATGTGTTTTCTCCCACTGTCCCTCAAGGCCATCCCCACTATCATCAACTCGCCGGTCAAGTGGCACAGCGAGTAGAGCGCTCGCTTTGACATCTGTGCAGAGCTTGCTAACGCAGGTTCGAATCCCGGCGGGGCCAAACTCAGCCTTTCATCCTTCCAAGGTCGATAAATGAGCACCACACACCGTGGGTAATAATAAGCAGCGCTCAGATACCTGAGGGTTCGTAGCACTATATAAATGCCAAATTATTATTATCAGGTAATGACAACGTCAACTTATCTGGTGCTGGGGTGAGGAAAGGTGCTCCGTGTACAGTAAGTTGTGCAATTGTAAAAGTGTTATTCTTGCACCGCAGGGTGTGTGTGCCTGCTCCCTCCTCCCATTGTCCTGGTTGCTTCCTTGTTTGTTGGCCCTCCCGTTCCCTCCCACCATTCTCCCATTGGTTGGAAGGGCCTTTAAATCGACCACCCATGGCACCACCTGCCGTGGCAGCCCCATCAACCAAGGACCAGAGGCTAAGGACAGCGCCAGTGGTGTCTGCCAGTGTCTGCTGTGGTAGCACCTAGCCTGCAGCCATCGACCTGCTGTGACTTATCAGGTAAGTCGAATCTGGGTGTGTTATATTGTGATGTGCTAAAAAACATAGCCTTTTTCCCCTTCTAGGAAAGTCGAATCTGGGTATGTTTTGTTGTGCTGTGCTGGAAAATGTATCCTTTTTTGCCCCTTTTAGGAAAGTCAAAAATGTGTGTGTTGTATTGTGCTGTGCTCAAATACTTGCCCACAATTTGACGTGCACAACTTGGCTTTGTGCGCTCCCTTGCTTCTCTAGCTGCGTACGCTCACTCGCATCATAGGTGCCCGCATCCTGTTCCGTTCCCCATCCTGCATTTCCCTTCCTTCCCCTCACATCTCAGCACTTCTCTCTTCGATCTATTGTGTACTATTCTGACACTGTCTCGTGCTCCACTATTTTTCTATTTTTCGGTCATTACTTTGCATTGCCTGCATTCCTCTTCTAGGTTCCTGTTGTGTTCTGTGCCTTGTTGACTGTATTAACTTTTTGTTAGCTCTCTACGGTTCTTGATATTGTGTTGATATCCACGGTTTGTGTCATCACATTACAATTGCCTGCATTCTTCACTTCTAGGTGCTATGCTAACCTCTCCGTTTTGCTTTTGGGCCTGTGTTGCATGTCCTTTATTTACTTCCAGGTTCCCTGTTGTGCTTTGTGCTTTGCCTTGGTTCTGTACTACATCTGCATTCTCTAATTCTCTATTTTTTCTTCTGATGGTTCTGTACTGCATCTGATTTCTAGGAATGATGTTCTTCTTCTTCTTTGTTGTGCCCCATCCCCTTTGTGTCCCCTCTATGCCTCCCTCCTTTCTGCTCCCCCCCACACCACTTTGCCTCTCCCTCCCCTGCCTGGGCTTCACTCTCCCTACTTCCTCTCTTTCCTCCCTGCACCCCACTATGGTGCTCTCTGTCTCACTAAACCTTTCTAACTGATTTTCTATTGACTATCCTATTACTCTGAGTCTGGCAGGAATAAGCTCAAAAGTGACATCCTTGTCTCCAACCCAGACCTCGCTATTGCTGATACCTATATCAGTGCTTCCTCCAGACAGATCCTTGCCGACATGCTCGTTGTCATTCTCTCTCCCGGCCTATGGACACCCCATAAGGTCTCTGTTCTCTCTCCAGTTCCCTCTTCTCCCATTAATGGTGGCACACCATGGGAGGCCCTCCGGGCCACCTTACACTCCTCTAAGACCATCATTAATGTCTACTTAAATGGCACCATCTTGGTCCAGGGCCCTCAGGCCAATCTCCTCCTTTTTGATAGAGGCTTCCCAAGCCTTATCAACTTCCTTTCCTCTCCTGCTATCACTTCTTTCCCCTGTCTGCCTCCTCTACTGCCTCCTACCTCAGCCACCTCTTTGGCACCCCCTGCTGCTTCTCCTGCCACCCTGTTGCCGTCCTCCTCTGCCACCCCTCTCACACCCCCTCCTCCTTCTCTGACTATCCTGCCTTCTCTTCCTTCCTTCTCGCCCATCCTCGAACACCTGCAACACCTCTGCAGGGATTACCTCTGGCCTGTACACCTCCCCGGAAGTCCTTAAAAGGTGTCAACCTGTTCCACATCGCTACTCTCAACTCTCGTTCAGCTGTCAAACACTCCTCTGGCTTCTGCCATCTCCTGGAAGAGCTTGATTTGGATTTACTCGGTCTCACCGAGACTTGGTTCACGTCCAGCTGTGTCATGAGTTTTGACTCTCTGCTTCGTGATTGCTACAAGATCCTCTCTGAACCCAGAACCAACCATTCTGGTGGGGGTGTAGCCTTGAATTTCCTGGAGTGGATGCCTGCTTCTATCATTCTGATGCAGCACCAGTCCTCCTTTGAAGTCCTGGTCTGCAGGCTCTCTATATCTCCTGGCCTCTATCTCACTATGGCCACTATCTACTGGCCACCTGCCCAGGTCACCCTCTTCTGCTCTGAATGGGCTGACCTCTCCTCCTTGCTCCTTGCCTCTACCGCTCAACCTCTCCTCCTCAGAGACTTGAACATCCCCCTGGATGCTTCCAGCCCTTCTTCAGAACTCTTTCGCAACCTCTGTGATTCTCTCTCTCTCTATTCTTCCCTCTGACCCGACTCACTTTGCAGGACACACCCTGGATGTTCCGATCTTCTCAGACCCCCCACCTCTAACCCTATCACCATTCCTCTCTCTTGGAGTAATCACTTTCTCCTTTCTTTCCAACACTCTCTCTCTTCCCTGCAGGTCAAGCCGACTCCAGCACTGCAACCTACCTTCTCGGTCATTCGATCCATGAAGCGTGTGTCGGGTGAGGCTTTTGCCGCTACTTTCTCTCCTCCTACTGAACCTGTGGCTGCCTCACACCCTGACACACTCATCTGTATTCTTCATCTCTGGATATCCTTGCCCCTGTCATGAGGATCAGCTTGAAGCCCAAATCCAAGTGCAACTCTAGGTACGATTCCAACCTTGCTGGCCTTAAACCAAGTTAGGGCGCAGGGAGGAAGTGGAGGGCATCAGGCGCACACCCTTACACACTGGACTGTCACCTACTCCAAAGGCAGTACAGACTATCAGTCCTTTCTAAGAAGAGAGCCTACATCCAAGCACATATCACTAAGGCATCTAACAACTCACCCAAACTTTTCAAAATCTGCAAGGAGCTGGCCAATCCTGCTGCTGTTTCTACCTCTCCTGTACCCTCACAGGAGAACCTTTCCAGTGTCCTGGCCTCCCATTTCACTACTAAAACTCAGGACATACTGTCCACCCTCTCTTCCTCTACCTACTCTTCCTCCTCCTCTACCTGGCCTGTCTGACGTCATCTCTCCTCCTCCTTTCTCCTCCTGTCCCATGTTCACCTCTGACAATGTTTCAAGACAGGTCCGATCTATGAAAGTCTAGTCAAAGCAAGTTCTCTCGTTCTCATCCAGAACAATCAAGGACCACATCAACACCATTGTTCCAGCCTTGGACAATTTCTGCAATTACTCCTGTGCCACTGGATTTTTCCCCTGCCCCTTAAGCACTCTCTTGTGCACCCCTTCTAAAGAAGCCCTTGGCTGATCCTTCCTTTCTGGCTACTATCGCCTGATCTCACGCTCTCCTTTCCTGGGCAAACTCTTGGAAAAGCTGGCCATCTCCCAGCTTAATCTATATACTGAATCTGTTCTTTGCCTCCATGACCACCAGTCTGGATTGAGAGCTGCCAGAAGCATGGGAACTGCTACCCTGAACACCCATGAAGATATGCTCTCCAATCTTGAGTCTAATCTCCCTACTGTCATCATTTTCCTCGATCTATCCTCTGCCTTTGACACGGTCATTCATGCCATCCTGCTCAATCATCTCCATGAGAACCTTGGTAGTTCTGATCAGGGCCTAGCCTGTTTGACCTCCTTTCTCACCAACCGACTCTCTGAGGTGCAACTGGGGTCTTTCCTCTCTTCTATCCCCCTCTCTACTTGTGGTGTTCCCCAGGGCTCTAATCTTACTCCCGGGCTCTTCAACCACTACCAGGCAGCTCTTGCCCACGGCATTGCTACTTTCTGCTCCAATTTTCAATGTTCTGCAGATGACACTCAGCTCTCGTTCAGGCTCCCCTCAGCCACCTCTGCTTTTTCTCTCATACCAGACAATCTGGCAGCAATTCAGGAATGGTGCACCGCCAATGATCTCTTCCTTAATGCCAGTAAGACTGAGATCCTCCTCATTGGGACACCCGCTCCCTCCTTTCCTCTCTCTCTGGCCACCCACTCTGGGCCCTCTTCCTACTCCTTCCTGTGAGGCTAATAACATTGGTGTCATCTTCGACTCCACCCTCTCCTTCTCGCCTCGCATCTCTGACGTCTCTCAGAAGTCTTCTTCCTTTTCTCACTTTCCCCCAGAAGCTCACTGTCTCCAGAGCTCTTGTCCTCTTTGGGCTGGACTATTGAAACAGACACTTTCCTAATTGTCCTGCCTCTACTCTTCACCCCTTTAAGACTTATCCAGAATAGGACTGCAAGACTTGTCCTTGCAAGTATCAACTTCAAGGCCCTCTGCCTCATCCACAAGGCTTTCCGAGGTCTGGGATACCTCTACCTCCAACTATTTCTTCTAAAACATCTTCCTTCTCGAGCTCTCCGCTCATCCACCTCCAACTCTCTGGAGGTCAGACGCTTCTCCAAGCACAGATTTGGGGGCAGATCTATCTCCTCGGCTGGGCCTCACTCTGGAACAGCCCCACTCACTCTCTCAAACTTGAGCATAACCACCTATGGTTTGGGAAGCAACTGAAGACCTTCCTTTTTGCTTCTGCATTCTCTCTTCCTCTTCCCTGCTGATGCACCTGACTGCTCCGTGCACTGGTCACTGGGCCACCCTCTGAACTCGGGCCAGGCTCCTGCATGTCCAGTTGCCCCTGCACTGCCTCCAGGCTCCTCAGCAGTTAAGGGTCTGTATCTGCAACCCTACAGCCCCTTCTCTCTGCACTTATGAGCCACCTGCTGACTGTACTTGTGAGTTAACTGCACTTCCCCCTCCACCTCCCCCTGGCACTTCGCCCCTTCCCTCTTCCCAGCACTTGGACAATCTGAATGACACACGGCCTAGTAAGATTGTTTTGGTCCTCCCTTTGTTTCCCCCTCCTTGTCTTGTCCCACCTAGAAACACTTGTGTACAGGTGCGTTATAAATTCCACATCAGATCATTTCATATAATTATGCAAGAATGGATCAAGATGCACCCTACCAACTTGCAAAAGTGGAATGCGGACTACCATGAGGGTTTACACTTTGTCCAGGGTCATCTACTTCTCCCAACACCGCAATCAAGACAACATACCTCAAGTGGTCACATGATGCACCTATAAATGGACCTCCTGGTCAAATTTAAACCTTAACACTCCTACAATGTTGGAGTTGGTGGCCAGGGGTGAGACGAGATACTATCAATTATGTCTCCCCTGTTCCATACGTTCACAGGGAAAAAACATTAGTGGAAAACCATTTGGTCTACTTTAACCCATGCAAATCCCACATAGTCCGTGGTATATGGTATCCATGGATTTCATAACCGACCTACCTAAGGTAAAAAACCATGATACCATTTGGGGAATCATTGTCTACTTCAAACAAATTGCTCATTTTGTTCCCTGTACCAGCATACCTACAGCTCCAGTCTGCGCAACTTACACTTCTGATATGTTTTTTGTCTTTTCAGTCTACCATCCATCATTGCCTCTGATCGGGGATCTCAGTTCACTTTGCATTTCTGGACTGCTCTCACTTCCCTCGTTGGTTTCAATCCCAGTTTTCCTCTGCTGAACGCCCGAACCAAATATTAGTACAGTATCTCTGCTGTGTGTGTCTTCAACATCAAGACACATGGTACAATGTTTTATGTACAGCTGAATTCGCTTAAAAACAATGTCCCTCACTCTGAAACAGGTAAATCTCCTTCCTTTTCTCTTTATGGTCAGCATCCTCATTCATTGCCCATTCTTCTGGCTCCTTCAGCTCACATCCCTGCTGTTAATGACTGCTATAGAGATCTTAAGTCCATCCATGAACAGACACACACACATCTACAGGATGCTCAGTTATATATGCATCTTACGGCTGACCGGCCTCATCGCCCTGCCCTGGTATATGAACCAGGAGACAAAGTATGACTGTCGACTCATTTTCTCTGCATCCCAGGCTGCCGTAAGCTGCTACCTTGTGTTGTCGGTCCATATAAAATCAATAAAGTCTTCAATCCTATGTCATTCCACCTGTCTCTGCCTGATTCCTGGCAGATCCATCCCGTGTTTAATACTTCTCTTTTTAAACTTCCTCCTGCTTCTACTCACTTTTCTGAATCTCCTCCTCCCACTGTACTGGGTTCAACCGATGAGTATGAAGTCAATGCCATTCTTGATTCACGTCTCTCCAGGGGTCGTTTACAGTATTTAGTAGACTGGAAGGTTACGGCCCAGGTGAGAAGACCTGGGATCCTGTTGCTAATATCCATGCCCCCCTCTTTGTTCCACAGTTCCATCATGTGCATCCTGAGCACCTGCAGGGTCCGTGGGCATTGGTGGGGGTGGACTCTGTTATGCAATCACCTGTAAAGCGCTGGTCACGGCGCTCTTCCCCCATGTTGCTGGGTGTCCTGCTCCATGCAGTGCGAGCATGGAGCTTCAACTCCATACCGCAGGGGGTCCCGTTCCAATCATGGATGGATTCCTCCTCTCTCCCCGGGACGGCATGGCGGCAGGCATTCCTGCGTCGGCTTTCAAGGTTGCCATGGCACCTTTGTGATGCGAGGTGCACACCAGCAAAGCAGGAAGGTGGGCACGTGACAGCAGCACGTCACATGACCAATCAGGAAATGCCTTCCTGGTCTATATAAATGCACGGCAACTGCACATCCTTGCTTCTCAGCTGTTTTGCAGGTGGCGTTCATTTGGTGTATCGTTTTTTGACTTCTGTTTTTTTTTGTGTGTGCAGCTGCATTGTGTAGAATATCATAAAAGCCTTTGAAAAGTGTGTGATCTTGATTGTTAACCATTATTTGCACCAATATACCCAGATGTGGAAGACAGCCACTGATCAAGTCGTTCCTCAGTCTCAGTCACTAGTACAAAAGCTATCTGATTGCCGCATGCACTACAAATGAACCCCAATCTACGTTTAAGTCTCTGGCATGTGCTGTTTAATGAATCATCACCATCACAACCCAAGCTGGTGTGTTTGATATAGGTAGATGGCTATCCATATTTACCACTTTGGCATGTTTGTTCATTTTTTATAAATGTCAATTGTATCACTGCAAGTCTTTTTCTGTAGTTCGAAATAATAGACCCAGCTGCACAAACAAGTAGTTGAACTGCTTGTGGTCCTAGTATTGTAATGATTCATCATTCCTTCCCATGGGTAAGGTGTCCCATAGGTAGGCATCGAACATTTGTGTGGACAGTGGTCTTCTCTCTGTTCCCTGATGGCCCATCTGTATTCCAGATTCCTGAGTCAAGGAAGAACACAGAGATTCTCCTCCTCATAGGTGATGAAGAAGAAATCAGACTTGGACTCCAATTTAGGTGAGGTTATTATGTTATGCTATGTTATCATTATTTATAGAGCGTGCGTTCGCCCAGGGGCATCATGGCTCTAACTGGCGGGGAGCTGTTAAACAGTAACTATGTAGTGCCTCCTTAGTATTTATATTGGCCTAAGCCTATTCGCACTACATTGAAAACCTTGTTGCAAAGTTCCAATTTTGTGTTAACTTTGCCGCCATTTTAGGATTCATCCACCATTTTGATTTCCACTCGTGTGTTCTCTGTTCTAAAATGGTGGACTATGTTTTTGACTTGCAACCAACCCTTCCGACCTTTGAGTTCTGTTACTGTTTAGGCTGTCCGAGAGCCGACTGTTTAGACTAAGCAAAGAGACCTTGTGCTTCATATGAACTGTCATTTGAGTCTTGTCTGCGCTCAGAAGCTTCATCCTTGTATAAACATTGGGACAATGAAGAACAAACCTCGAGTGTATACTTTGGCTGAACTACATTGAGAAGAAACTTAGTACAAGGCTTACCGTGGGATTCGAGAACATATATCACCATGTGTCTTCATGGAAATGCAAACCTATGTAATCCTTTGCATAATATTGTATAATCTGTATGTGAGCTAGGCACGAACTCTAGACCATGAATTATTAACGTGAAGAGAGGCTGGACAATACTACACGAATTGTATAAAAGCATAAATGTTTAGACGTCCATCTCTCTCTCACCTCTCCTTGTCGGCTGGTACACACTGAGAGGTGTTGGGAGCCAGATAGATATCTGTTTTGCTTTGTAAACTGTACAGTAATAAAAGATCTGTGAATCTTTTTAGCCAGTGATCGGTGTATTTCCTTTGTGGTGCTCAGCCTCAATATTTCTTTGTACTTTCAGAGCAACTGAAAAAAGAACACTAGAACAAGAAAGTTTAGGGGGCGCTGTTGCGCACGACGGGAATGGCCGCTTGATCAGTGCGCTCCGACCCGTGAAATATTCGATGTGAAATAAATTCTCAACCTGGGGCCTGCTGTGGGGTGCCGAGCACACCGAGACGTGAAATAGGTGTTGGAGCACCTATATAGGAAATCCTGGACCGATTGATGCCTTGGCTGCGGAGCAACGTCAAGCCACGGTTTCTGCGGGGCGGAGCAGGGATGCGCGCCGATCCCCAGAACCAGATGATTGCAGCCTCGGCCCGCTGACGCTCTGGCCGTGAGGAGCATAGAGAGGAGAGCCCGAAAAGCACACAGCATAATGCAGGAGGGGCAGCGGTGAGACCCGACCTGGATAGCCTGCCCCCCCCTTCCAAATCCGTTCCGAACCAGATGCAGAGAGACCGGATCGGTGCTGTGGCTGCCCGAGGAGGCTGCCTTCCTGACGCGGCCCTGCAGGGAGCCATGTGCCGGGGCACCGCTGGAGAGGGGCTCCCGTGCGGCGGAGCCTGCAGCCCAGATAAGGCGGGTCCCGCTCGCGCATTGCGGCCTCCGACTGCATCCGCCTCTGGACACGGACATTCCATGCGACCCCCGTTTCAGCCGGGAAACTGAGCTGGAGGCCGGGAGACTGCTCAGTGGCACAGACCCCTGTGAGGGCACAGCAGTGCGACGGGAGGCGCAGGTATACTGGTGGTGGGGGGACATTGGGCAACCCACTGACCTGCTCAACGAACATCTAATGAGGCAGTGGGAAGCCGCCCTGATACATCCTGTATTAGCAGCAAACTAACGGCCGCGGGACACGGATGTCTCCCTGAACAATATGTTGAGGCCCCGCTGAGCGGCCCTGCAGCACAGTAAACATCATAATCCACATATAAGGCTGTGAGCGGACGTACGTGGATGTGGCCACACCTAAACTGGATGGTGCTGGGACGCTGCTGTGCCGCTATCCACATGAACCCTGCTGCGCCGGGCTCAGCTCGAATGCCGGAGCCCACAAGTGAGTGAATTTCATACCGATGCGCCAGCCTGCATAACTGCAAGTGCAACAATCATTCACTATCTATTGAGATACCGAGTGGGCCGCAGGCGGGCTGGTGCTCTCGGCGGCCACCGGACTGACTACTCATTGCTGGCAAACCTTAATATCCTAGACCCAGACACGTGGGTGAGCACAATCCATTGGCAAATCTATGTGGGCTTTACAACCCATGTGTTGAGATACCACCTACGTAAACCCGACAATATAGCCTTGGTTCCGGTGCAGTAACCTGCTAACGCTCTGGTGCTTGGAATAACCTGGTCCTCTACCGGCCCAGACTGATCAGCGACGGCACTCATTCCCTCCTGGGATCACCTGTGGTTGAGTGCCCAATGACTCGAGGGACATGGGGAACACGAGGAAGCAAGATAAATTGGCGAAAGGAGCAAACGCTAAGAAGAAAGGGCCGATGGACTCGTACACAAGCAGTCAGGTGGGAAGCAGCAAGCTTGAACCACACGCCAGCATCTAACCCTGATCCCAGTGTGGAGAGTGGATACAGGGTTGAATACAGGACCAATATAGTTCAAAATGGCTTCCTATACTTAAACGTGAAACTGGACGATATCGTAACAACAATTGGAACATTGAAAACCAGAGTTGACAAGCATGACCTGAGACTGACTGAAGCAGAGAACAGGATTAGAACAACTAAAGATTTGGTTGCACGTCATGACTGAGATATCGCCCAGCTCAAAGAGAACCTGAATAAATTACAAAAGTGCGAAGATCTTGAATCGCGTTCGAGAAGAAAAAAATGTCCGTATTGTAGGAGTTCCAGAGTCATTTGGCAAAAATAAAATGGAAATACATGTGGAAACACTCCTCAAAACCCTTTTCGGAGCAAACTCCTTCTCAGAACACTTCCTAATTGAACGTGCACACTGCACTCTAGCATTGGTGCCGAAACCTTGGGCCCCACCTCGCACGATTATTGCAAGAATGCTCAACTATAGGGACAGAGACACAATTCTTCGGATGGCAAGAGAGCTTGGGACACTGCAATACGAAGAAAGCCGTATACACATTTACCCCGATTTTGCAATCGGTGTTCAGGCAAGCAGAAGGTCCTATGAACCAGTTAAAGAACTCTTGAGAGCACGACAGCTCCCATACACACTAATATTTCCGGCCAAGCTGCGAATCCAGTATGGAGGAAGGGCACACTTCTTTGAAACTTCTGCCGCAGCCCTGGCTTATGTGGAAGCCACCATCCCACTGCCCCCCAGGGGCCGTGGACCAGACCAGAACGGGAGACACCCACCCACAGTGGAGGACTGAAATCCTGTCGGTGGAATTGATCCATATAAGTATCCTTGTGTGTTTTGGGGTGCTTAGCTCCCATGGGGCTCCAAGCAATGTTAAGCGGGTCGTGAACCCGGTCAGGTAGCCTTGTGTAGGCAACAAAGCACCCTCAGGAATGTTCCTAACAGTTACTAGGGTCCATCGTCAAGTTGGGGCAGATGATGTGGGTGGAGGGTGGGACAGGGAAACCGGGGATGTTTGGTATTATTGCGACCACCTATACGTGTTTGAGTCTTGGGAAAGAGTACGCACTGATGGAAGTTCTAGGTTAATTGAAAAACAGTCTCGCGGATGCTGGCGCCACTCAAATGTTGATAATTTGTACACTTATGGCTGTTACGGTATATCACTATATGTACACATAAAAAATGGGTGATGGGTTAAAGATAAGACAAATGTCATGGAATGTTCGAGGCCTAAATAATCCAATGAAATCCAGAAAAGTTGGTAATTATGTCACCAGACACAGGCCGCAAATTTTAATGCTGCAAGAAACACATGCACAGAGCTTGGTTAATGAGAAAAAACTGGCAAAATGGGGCAAACTTTGCTACTACACAAACTACTCCTCGCAGTCCAGGGGAGTTTGCACTCTTATACACCATTCACTAGGATTTCTTGCCAGGGGCCACTTGGCGGATCCGATGGGCAGGTATGTGCTGGTCAGGGGGGAAATAGCGGGGAAACAAATAACCCTGGTAGACACTTCTACTTAAATATGTTTGAGATCCTTACTAAAGACGATGCACCTAATGTTCTATGGGGAGGAGATTTCAATGTCGTACTAGACCCGGCCCTGGATAGATCTGCCACAGTGACCAGGACACCCTCTGGGGAGGCATTAACTCTAAAGCAACTCCTGCCGCAATTGTCCCTGCTCGACGCCTGGAGAGTACTCCACCCAACCAGTAGACGATACACATTCTACTCTTTGATACACGATAGTGAGTCATGTATAGATTACTGGTTTATATCTTCAAACATTGCACACGCACTACAAAATTGGGAAATCCTTCCCTGCACGCTATCTGATCAGTCCCTGGTGATAATAGAGATCAACTTGAAAGATACCCCTAGACCATGGGTGCACAAAATACAGCCCGCGGGCCAGTTGCGGTCTGCCATGCCTTTTTGTCTGTCCCGCGAGGCAGAAAGACTTTCATAATGGAGGGCGGCCCACAAGCAGCATCGGCCTCCCTCCATTAGGAAAGTCTTTGTTGTCTTCTGGGCCGGACAAAACACTGGTCCTCATTGGTTCAGTGCACATGTCGCTCCTATGAGCCACGTAGTGCGTGAGTGCTGCACCAATGGAGTGCCAGCACTACGGCTGGAGTGGTCCATAAGGCTTGATGCCGAAAGGCATTTCAGCCTTGGACCACGCCAGCCGTAATACGATTCCATTTACCTCGCCAGCGTTCCAGTTTACCTGCCTTCCAGCACATCTCCGGTAAGTGGTCTGTTTGTGTTTGTGTGTCGGGTCTGTTTTGCTGTATGTTTCTGTTGTGTATTTTGAGATTCGGGGGCGGGGGGGTGTTGGGTGTGCATGAATGTTTGTTTTTGAATGTCTGTTTTGTGTATGTTGAGATGCGGGGGTGGGGAGGGTCGGATGTGCATGAATGTTTGGTTTTGAATGTTTGTGTGTGTATGTTGAGATGCGGGGGTGTGTGGGGTGTCGGGTGTGCATGAATGCTTGTTTTTGAATGTTTGTGTTGTGTTGGTTGAGATGCGGGGGCGGGGGGATGTCGGGTGTGCATGAATGTTTGTTTTTGAATGTTTGTGTTGTGTATGTTGAGATGCGGGGGTTGGGGGGTGTGCATGAATGTTTGTTTTGGAGTGTAAATGCGGTGTATGTTGAGATGCGGGGGTGGGGGTGTTGGATGTGCATGAATGTTTGTTTTTGAATGTTTGTGTTGTGTATGTTGGGATGCGGGGGTGGGGGGTGTCGGGTGTGCATGAATGTTTGTTTTTGAATGTTTGTGTTGTTTATGTTGAGATGCGGGGGAGGTGGGGTGTCGGATGTGCATGAATGTTTGTTTTTGAATGTTTGTGTTGTGTATGTTGAGATGCGGGGGTGTCGGGTGTGCATGAATGTTTGTTTTGGAGTGTAAGTGCGGTGTATGTTGAGATGCAGGGTCTGTATGTGTGCATGCTTGCTAGTTTGTTTGCTGATTTGGGGGTGGGAGGTTCTGGTCTGTATGGGTGCATGCTTGAGAGTGTGTGTGCTGATTTGTGGGTTGGGGGTTCGGGTCTGTATGGGTGCATGTTTGAGGGTGTGCTGATTTGGGGGTTGAGGGAGCCATGGGGCATAATGTTTGGTTGGGGGTGAGGGGGCCATGGGGCATAGTGTTTGGTTGGAGGTGAGGGGGCCATGGAGCATAGTGTTGGTTGGGGGTGAGGAGGCCATGGGGCATAGTGTTTGGTTGGAGGTGGGAGCAATGGGGCATAGTGTTTGGTTGGGAGTGATGGGGCCAGAGAGCATAGTGTTTGGTTGGGGGTGAGGGGGCCATGGGACATAGTGTTTGGTTGGGGTGAGGGGGTCATGGGGCATAGTGTTTGGTTGGGGGTGGTGAGGGGGCCATGGGGCATAGTGTTTGGTTGGGGTTGGGAGCCATGGGGCATAGTGTTTGGTTGGGGTGAGGGACATGAGGCATAGTGTTTGCTTGAGGGGTGGGGACCATGGGGCATAGTGTTTGGTTGGGGGTGAGGGGGCCATGGGGCATAGTGTTTGGTTGGGGGTTAGGGGGCCATGGGGCATAGTATTTGGGTGGGCGGCTAGGGGGGCCATGGGACATAGTGTTTGGTTGGGGGTGGGAGCCATGGGGCATAGTGTTTGGTTGGGGGTGAGAGGGGCATGGGGCATAGTGTTTGGTTGGGAGTTGAGGGAGCCATGGGGCATAGTGTTTGGTTGGGGGTGGGAGCCATGGGGCATAGTGTTTGGTTGGGGTGAGGGACATGGGGCATAGTGTTTGCTTGAGGGGTAGGGGCCATGGGTCATAGTGTTTGCTTGGGGATGAGGGGGACATGGGGCATAGTGTTTGGTTGGGGGTGATGGGGCCATGGGACATAGTGTTTGGTTGGGGGTGAGGGGGACATGGGGCATAGTGTTTGGTTGGGGGTGATGGGGCCATGGGGCATAGTGTTTGGTTGGGGGTGATGGGGCCATGGGGCATAGTGTTTGTTTGGGGTGGGAGCCATGGGGCATAGTGTTTGGTTGGGGGTGGGAGCCATGGGGCATAGTGTTGCACTCCAAGAGTGAACCCAATAATAAAGCTAAGACAGGCATAGTTAGGAGATGTACATCCTTTGCTTTTTGAGGAAACCTGACTCAATGAAGGCCATACTCCTATTGGGCAACCCAAACAGCAAACTATAGCAGTCCAAAATAACAGAATGTCCAATCAAGGGTCAATAAAATATATATAATTTAATTAAACAGATGATATACAATAAATAAATAGAAATACATTATAACAATGGAAAATGTGCAGTAGAAAATGTAAGTTTGAAATGCAAATAAAAATCGTTACCCCTCAAAAATATTCTTTTTCCATGTGTTTAATACAAATTGGGGGTGAAAAAGCCTCCTGCCATGCCCCGCCTACCGCCCCGCCCACATTTACTTTTCGGCCCACTATAGCCCTCATGTAAGGTACTTTCGGCCCTCTGTCAAAATCAGTTGTGCACCCCTGCCCTGGAACAACGAGGAGATGGAGAATGCCCAGAGACATACTAAAGGACCCAAATGTGGTGGAAACTTTACATATCGAAATTGCCAACTTCTTCACGGATCACATTGGGTCTGTAGATCACGTGTCATCGGTGTGGGAGGCCTTCAAAGTCTCGGCTAGAGGGGCTCTGATATCCAAAACCACTGGCCTCCTGAAGGGTGTACGCCGTGAACTGGAGGGAGTGGAAAAGGAATTGAATGAACTAGAAGAAACGTACAGTCGTACGCACAGCAAAGAAACCCTCGCCATAATACACAAGCTTCTTAGAGATTTTGATCGCCTGGCAGCAAGGGAAATACAGTATATAGCAGCCCGTACCTGGGCGTGCAGATATGGGGAGGGTAATAAAGCAGGGAAAATGCTGGCCAATTTGGTAAAAAATGAAAAACAATCAATCCCCATCACTGCTATTCAGACAATACAAAATGAGATAATTACAAGCGAACAGGGAATAAACGATGAATTTGTTAAATTTTACAAAAAGGTCTATGCGAACAAGGACAAGAAATCCCCGACTGAGATTAAAAATGACCTTACCACACTAAGCCTCCTTAGGCTCCCAGAGGAAAGTAAAGTGGTATTTGAGCAGCCCATTACGGCAGAGGAGCTAACTGAGGCAATCAAGGGGCTCAAGTCCGACAGGGCACCGGGCTCTGACGGACTTAGTGCCGAATTCTATAAACAATTTCAGGAAGAGCTGGTCCCTGTACTACTAGAAATATGGGAAGAGGCCCTGGGCAAGCAAATACTGCCCTCGACAATGTGTGAGGTCATAATCACTGTATTGCCTAAACCTTGACGCCCTCCACAAGACATGTCATCCTACAGGCCCCTGTCTCTAATAAATGTGGTTGCTAAGATCTTCGCAAAGGTGCTAGCGAACTGAATGTTACCCATAATGCCCACGTTGGTACATGCAGACCAAAGTGGATTCATTCCTGGAAGGTCCACTCTGAATTTGCGCAGATTATTTGGCATAATGTCACAAATAAACCCAAATAAGCAAGTGGTCGCGGTGTCCCTGGACGCCGAGAAAGCATTTGATTCGGTCTCCTGGGAGTACCTCTTTCTGGTGCTTGAGGCGTTTGGAGTGGGCCCCTACTTCATCAAATATGTCAGATTACTATATACAGAACCTGGTGCGAAAGTGTGCACATATAGAACCATATCTGAACTGTTCGAATTGGGTAGAGGCACCAGACAGGGGTGCCGCTTCTCCCCCATCCTGTTCGCCCTAACGATGGAGCCCATGGCAGCGGTGGTTCGATTGAGACATAAAAACAGGATAATCTCACTGAAAGGAGCCACCCAAATAATATCAATATACGCGGACGAAACTCTGCTGTATGTTCGTGAACCAGACCAGAAAATAGCTCCCATCATGGCAGATATTAATGAATTTGCAGAGTACTCTGGATATACAGTAAACAACACTAAATCAGAAAGGTTGCCACTCACCCCCTCCACAAAATGCCCTGCCCTGACATGCAGCCTTAAATGGTCGGAGATACCTGGGAGTACTGGTCTCCGGTAGTAGACAGACCCTTTACATGGATAACCACGACCCGGTGTTACAAACACTCATTACCAAACTATAGGTCTGGAGGCACCTCCCAACTTCATTACATGGTAGAATTGCAATACTTAAAATGATTGTACTCCCAAAACTATTATACCTATTTGTAAATATCCCCATATGACCGGTAAGGGAATTTCTTTCCAAGCTTCGATCCATGGCAGTGTCATTTCTCTGGAGCGGAAAGGTGGCTAGGATGAGTTGGGGAAAAATAACAGAATCATATGAAACAGGGGGAATAGCAGCGCCAGACTTCGAGCTCTACTACGTGGTGGCGCAGGCGCAATTTGCAAAACATTGGTATGACGAAGCGGACAACTCACCCCACACGTGGATAGAGGAATATACCACTACACCCACTGATATTAGATCGGTTATCTTTGACACAAGACACATAGATTCATGTGAATTTGATCCCATGAGCTGCACCGTGAGAGCCTGGGGGGGCAATATATAAAAAATTGAAAATAGAGATCCCGTACAACCTCGAGATTCCCCTATGGAACTACCCGAACATCCCCCCACATTCGACACTAGCATACAGGGGGCCTGGGACCCCACTAAAGAAATGAAGGTAGGAGATATGTATGTAGACGGGAAGTTCGTAACCCTCGCTGTATTTACTAGAGGCATGGGAGGGGGCCCACTCCGTGCATTACAGTATTATTGGATGGGATCTGCATATCAAGCACGTTGGCCATCCTTTCCTGACGAACCCCCCTTCCACCCATGTATACAACCTGTCACAACACAAGGTGGGCTGGAAATCTCCAAGCTATATAAGACAATGCAGACCCATATTCCCACGACCAACCGACTGAAAGAGAAATGGGAATTTAGATATGAAAATGCTAATACCTGATGACAAATGGGGAAGATACTGAGCGCCCACGAAAAAGGTGTCCCTAAATGCAGGGTTGCGCCAAGTACAGTTTAAAATCCTTAATAGATTGCACTACACGCCTGCTAAAATTGCCAAATTCACATATGATGATTCAGGTAACTGCCCCAAATGTGTACCCCGCAAGCGGGATCCTATCATATGTACTGGGTATGCCTGGCCTTGGCATGGTTCTGGGAGATGGTGGCCGCAATGCTGGAAGACATTACAAATATCCCCCGCATTTGTCTCCTCAAAAATATCTGTTTGGAGATATTGGAAAATGCTCTGAAAAAGTCAGAAGGTTGTTTAATGTAACATGTGTTATTGCCAAGAAATGTATATTGCAAGCGTGGAAAAACCCCAAGCCCCCGAGCATGAACACTTTCATTCGCGAATTAACATATATTAACGAGTGCGAGGAACAATACGTCCTTACCCAGCCAAGCACAAGTCGACCAAAGGATATTTGGGGCCCCTTCAGGATGTATCTATGTGATCGGATCTCGGACAGCGAAAGAGCCATGTAAACTGTATACTGCTAAACACTTGATGATGATATTATTGTAAGACAGCCCATGTGATGTGTTGATTGTGTGCCAATGTATCTGTTGAGACCATCAATAAATAGGAGTTTAAAAAAAGAACAAGAAAGTTTAGAGGGACAGACGAAAGATCAAATGATCGGAGATAGCCTGCAGGGGGAGAGGAAGAGAGTTCCAGGATTTGGCAGTAGCCACTGAAAAAACTTGACCACCCATCCGAGAAAGTCTGAACTGGGGAACTTCAACCAGAAAGGCTGATTGGGAACAAAGGACACGAGATGGAACATAAGGAGTAAATTTGGCCTGGAGATATTCTGCTCCTCCCTTGTAAAAGGCATGATGGACAATGCACAGAGATTTAAAAAAGATTGCGCTTCTCAACCGGCAGCCAGTGAAGCTACCAGAGTAGGGTAGACATATTTGCTCCAAATGGGGGATGAAGGATAGACCTAGCTGCCGCATTCTGAAGAAGTCAGAGGCGGTTTGTGAGATAGCGAGGTTGACCAAGATAGAGCGAGTTGCCATAATCAATTGTACTAAGTACAAGAGCAACCACAACTGGTGCCTGGAGATGAACCAGAATATAGAGAAGAACCTTCCGCAAAACTTTAAATTTGAAGTGGCCAGCCCTACAGACAGAAGCAACCTGGTTATCCATGGAAAGAGATGAGGAAATGTTGATACCCAGATTCCTTACTGAAGAGGAAGGTACAGGAATCCCAGAGAGGTCAGCCAAAAATCAGCCGTCCAAATGACAAGAGGAGTGAGAGTACCGACTACCAGAACCTCTGTTTTTTTGCCATTTAGTTTATGCCAGTTTGCCGCCATCCAAGTACCCAGGGCCTCAAGACAACTCATAAACTGTGCCGCAGTGTCAGTGCGGGTGAAATCAAGGAGAACCAATATCTGCGTATGATCGGCACAGGAGTAGTATCTGAAGCCGTGGGACTGGATAAGGCGGAGAAGTGGCCTCACATACATATTAAATGGAATAGGGGATAGTGCAGATCCCTGTGAAACACTGCACGACAAGAAAACCGAATTTGAACAATAGGGGGAAGAGAAACAGACTGGAGCGATCAGACGGAAGGCCGAGATCCATGCCAGAACTTGTCCAGCCAAGCCAGCCGCTGATAAATGAGAGATCAGAGTGGGATGGTCAACCGGTCGAACACAGCAGAAAGATCTAATAATAACACTGCTCTGACACCACCCTGATCCACGAGGCGAGCCAGATCATCCAGCACAGAAGTGAAGACAGATTCTGTACCCCTACCAGGCCGAAAGCCTAAGAGGGGCTAGCCGGTCAGCAGCCGTGACAAAGGAAGCATCCAAAGTTGTCAGAGAACAAAGGGCACCCTGCGCCCACTGAGACTGAGAGGCCACTAAATCAGAGTTAGAGACTGTATGCCAATTGAGTTTAGGGCTAACCGGTTTGCCCACTGCTAAAGTAGGGTCTAGATGGCAAATGGAAAAAGGTATGTGTAAGAAAAGAGATAGATACACTGTGCTCCAAACAGTACTCTCTCATAGAAAGTGATGTGTCATTATCCCTCTCAATACCAGTTGTCCTGAAAAAATTGACATAGTACTCCTAGAATGTATACATTTCCAAATTGATTCAATTTATGAATTCAAATATAATTTGAAAAATTCATAAAAAAAACACCCACGGAATCAAAAAGCAGATAATAGCTCCATTCATATATCAAAAAGATAAAAAATCACAACATACAACAATTTACCAGACACAAATGACAACAATGTAAACTAGACACTCATAATGTGTCTCTACAGTAAATCTCACAACATGTTTTGTTATTATTGAAGCAAGGCTTGGAATCCTTGGTTCCAGAAACGAGTTCATGGTTGCTTCATATATCACCCGAGTTAAAGGGGACAGGGGCTACAGGAAAGCCAGAGGCTAAATCATGTAGAAGAGGAGCAGACCCACAGCAATCAAACATTCTCTGAATTCAAGTATACTTCCATGAGGCATGCACAAAGGTATTTTTACTTTCATTCTAAGGGAGTCCATTAGGACCTTGCGATTCATGGCGGGAGGTTTGAAAAGCCGGAACTGTTAAAGGGCGAGGTATCTCGTCCTTGGGATTACCTCCCTGTTGCCAAGGACGAGATACCTCGTCCTTGGCACTTAAGGGGTTAATGAAGCAGAAAACGTTAGAAGGCATTGATTAGCGAAATACCAAAATCACCAAAAAAGGCCTTGGCACTGGGAGTGGGGGGAACATGGCAGTTAAAGTTGCAAAGGTATCCTTTTCTAGTCAGTTATTAAAAGCAGTTATTTTCCCAGCTGAAGTACACAGGGTATTAGATGCCAAGCAAAGTTCAGGATTCAGTAAGTTCTTACATGTTCTCAAAATCTAGTATGCTGACTACAAAGCTAAGAGCATGAGAAACAGCAATGCAAGAACGACAGCAGTTGTTAGTTGGGTCGGTTAGCAGATGAACTGAAAGTTGAACGGGATCTGGCATAGTCATTTGTGTCCACAAACGCAAATCAGAACAAGAAGTCCAACCACGAATAGAAACAATCCAGTGGCAAAGTTGCAGAGAGGAAGGCAAAAAGGGTTTGATAGGAAAATATCTGTTCAGCTCCTCTAAATGCCTCCATCAGCTTCTTCATGATTCAGAGGAGTCAGAAGACTCCGAAACACTTTTTCGAAAAAAATCAGGCAGGCAAATTATGAAAACGAAATTGAATATCAGTCCCTTCCTCTATATGACCGTAGATTATATCCAATGTGCACTGGAAAATCAGAGCATTGGAAAGCAGAAAGATGCTCTCCTGTCATGTTTTAATCAGCACTCACTGGCAGTGGAAATCCAAAACTTGCTGGAGCTGCCTGCACATCCTCTTCTGAGGCACCAGGAAAATATTGAGGCGGTGGAGCAATTGCATGTCTTGTCTTAGGACTGCTGTATACGTGTACATCAGTGGATGTGGTGAATTCCCATTTCATCTTTTAGATGGAGATTCAAACAGCTTTATGTCACAAGCGGGGTACCCATACACATAGGGCAAACAGTCAAATGGCCTCATTACGTGGTCAGTGGTAAAATCGGCCGGTATTTGGCGGCCTCCCACCGACCCCGTAACACCATTTCCGCCACCCAATATCCTGGTACAACTGGGATATCATGAGCGGCGGCAGAATGGGGTCACTGAGGCACTGGCACCATTGTTATTGGTGCCAGTGCTTCATTGAAAACACTTCCTGTAGGTGCCTGAATTCCTGGCAGGTCAGGCCTGCCGGGAGTTCAATGCCCCTACCTGCAAACTCGAAGTCCGCCAAACTTTTAATGAGGCCCAAAATCTCTAAAGGTGATAACCCATGTCTCTGGTTTGGTTTGGTTTGTATATGTAGCAATAGTACTGGCAATGCATCCAGCTATCGTAGGCCAGTCTCTTCACACACTGTGGACAATCGGGTTTGATTTCACCCATAGTGCATTCAATGGCTTCACTAAATTGGCCATGATAAGCACAATGACAATGCTGAGAAATATTGAGAACCTTGCTGATGTCTCTGATCACCTGACTAGTGAGGGGGGTACCTTTATCAATAGTAGCAGGAAGACCAAATCTGTGTGTAAACTCTGTGAGAACCTTCTTAGCCGCAGTGACAGTTATCTTTTCAAGAAGGGTAGATCTCTACAAACCCAGTAAACATGTCTACCATCATGAGATAGAACTCAAAGTCGTGCCACATGGGACGCTGTATGAAGTCAATATGCGCATTGTGGCAGAGACCCTCTGGGGCTGGATATGTAGATGGCAGAGTTTTACAGCCTTAACCACATTATGGACTAAACAAACAAGGCAAATGATCCAGTAACTCTGAGCTACTGTGAGAAGGTAGGGAGCATAGTAGTCTCTATTAATCACAGCGATCTTCGATCCTTTTCGATAATGAGCTACAGAATGTGGCTCAGTCTTGGCAGTACTCAGCATCTGTTCAGAGAGTATCATATGAATCAGGGTACTTACATGTTTGTATATAGTTCAGATCCTTCTCAGTTTCATGCGCCATGTCTTGCTGGACAGCAAGACTGGAAAGAGTTGCAATCATTGATTGTTCCACTGAAACAGGGACAAGAACATTGTCAGGAGCGAGAGAGCCTTCTCTGGCCAGGGATCAGGCTGATTCGTCAACCCGGCCAGTATCCTCTACTGTGAGGTTGGGAGCACATCATGACCGCAGCAATTCACAATGGCTAGAGCAGCAAGCAACAGAAGAGAAGTCATTAAAGCAGAAACACGCATCCCATTAAGTAAAGGGCCATCAGCGCAGCGGAAGTCAGATAGCCGTGCTGCTTCCAGAGAAAACCATGGCTGTACAGGGAGTCAGTGTAGATTGTGGCAGCTTTTCCCTTAGCGGGCATGTCAGCATTGGTAAGTGCTGGCACCTCAGCTTCCTAGGTGGAATGCACAGTAGGCATTTGATGTTTCCAAGACCTCATGCAGATCACATTCCAAACAACTGGCAAAAAGCCATCCTGATTATTATGTAAACAAGGTCTGTCAACAAACAGAATATTTTCAGTGTTAATCAAAGACACATCCTTTAAGTCAAATCTAGAGGTCATGGGGTTTTGACCTAACGCTAATCAGTAATCGGGCTCCTCATTCTGAAGGTGTCAAAAGCATGGCAGGGTTTAAAACAGTGCATTGATTGAACACACATTGTCAACATGGAATTTGAAATGTGCAGTAGCATTGCTAAACCAGAATGTAGCACTGCAACAATTATTGGATTTCCCTGAACCAGAGCACCAGCCTTCTTAACTAATGAAGCAGTTGCTGCCACAGTTGGCAAACATTTTGTAAACATGCAGCCACATGATCTAGTGGGGGACTGTGAAATAGGGCAGTGCTTACCACCATGCATTTGATTTACCAGTTAATATGGGTGTCCTAAACGTAAGAGAAAATACAACCTAAGGGAATGTTATTATATGAATGTTTTGCTATTATTACTGAATTAGGCCTTCTTTCTACATCACTCTGGAGAGCCAGTAGGATGCCAAGTACACAGCAGAGTGAGCTAGCAGCACATACATTAACAATAGCATTAAACGTAGGCCTCTGGATGTTCAGCCATTTTGTTTTAGTGTCTCTGCCTTGTTAAAATTAGGCTTTGTTTCTGCCGCATCCAAGAGAGCCCTCAGCCTGCCATCCTTGGAATAGCTAGACAAGTATGCAATAGTAATGAGGACAGGCTTTCACGTGGTAGATGTTGCAGGTGCAAGTAGTATTATGGAATGCCAAGCTAGCTGGTCTCATGGAGTTGAATGGCCTTGCATGTAGTTTATTGCTTGGATGGCAGATTTAGATCTTCACCTCAATAGGTACGAAATTAGGTCTTCTGCAGGGGGATGCACATCCAAATGTAACCTGTTATTGCACTAACCAACAAGAATAGGTACATGTACTAACCAATTAGAATAGGGCAACTTGTACAGACTGAAATTTTATACAGACAGGAGCCAATAGGATTATTATAATGTAGTTACAAGTAATGTTTAGATTGCATCCAATTTTACTGTAATTTTGTGGGTTTGTTCTTTAAATACTACTGTCTGATGTGGGCGGGGCAAGTACTCCTCTTTTCGATCCTGCAAGACCGACTGACTATCCCAGCCGTTAATTTGCATTTTGCAATAAAGTTCTGTTTTCTACAATTTGGGCCCTCTCATCATTGTTTGGATTTTCTTGAACCTTCATGTTCATCACAAAACATTGTAACATACTTCTGATAATTGGACAGACCCAAACTTGGAGCTTTTGCCAATGCCTGCTTGGTTTTAACAAAGGACTTTTCAGCTTCAAATGATCATGGCTGTGGTTCAGGAAGCACATCAAGGATATAATTTTGGAGGGGTTTCAAAAATGTGGTTAATCCCAATATCCACTTCCAAGAGTAATCAGAAGCCCTCTTTCTCTTTGTATTTGGGGTCTCGGCACTTGTAAAATTACATTAATTCGATATTTAGACTGATGTGTCTCCATACCAGAGACCTCATGAACAAGGTAACGGGCTTTGTCTTGACATCGTTCAGGCTGTCGTTTAGAGGCTTTGTGCCCATCACTTGATCCTTGTTTGCAAGCTTCTAATGAGGGTGGTAACCATTAAAAAGATGTCAATGTATTGAACCTAACCCCCATCCCCATTAAAACACCATTGAGTAAAGATCTCGTTTAGAAATATGTGAAAAGAGTGTTCTACATACTGGGGCAGCCTCATGAAACAATGCTGGACATTTTTCTAAGTAAAGGAAAATATAAACAGACTAGCAGCATGCACAGGTTTTGGAAGGAAGGAAGAGCACAAATCTACCACAATGTAGTGTGTGGCAGTAACAGTGGCCCAAAATTAGAAGAGAATGGTTGCAGGTTTAGGAACAACCGGGAAAGTGAGCAGAACTACATCATTGACATCAAGAAGGTCTTGCAGAAATTGTTAAGTATCTTTCAAATGCTTTTTGATGGGCAACATCAGGGTATTACAAGGGCTATCGGTGGGTGCAATAATTGCTTGCTTCAACAAAAATTCAAAGATAAATGTTGATCTTATTTCTTTCGAAATGGTGTATAGCAGGATGCACGGAAGAGGTTTGTCTGTCTTCCGAGGGATGCCGTTAGTTCAACTTTCATCATGGCTCCCACTTCATTTGCATGTGTGCACCACAAATGCAGTGGCACCCAGTCCAACCGTCCCTGGTGCAATGAAGGTGTATTTTAACATGGCTCTTCTTTTTAATTTGTGGGCTCTTGGGGAAAATAGCCAATAATTCCTATGTTCGATCTACTGGGACATCTAGATCAGTACCATTAGGTGACCAATAGATAGTGCAATGTATTTTACATAAGATGTCCAATCCCTATAAATCCAAAGGTTTAAAAGGACTAAATAGAAAAACCTGGTCCTCAGGGGTAGGATCCAGAGTGACAGACGCAGGGTGAGTAACTAAATGGTGTATTGGTCAACGCCCAATTCTTAAAGCATGTACCACTTCATTTGAACAAGGGGTTTCTGAATACTCAGAGTCTCTAAAATTGGAGTGTGAGGTTCCAGTATTGACAACGCATGAAACACTCTTCCCGCTAATAGCGCAGTTAGCAAAAGGAGAAGAGGGACCCTGCGGATTGAATGATGCAGCAACATACCTGCCCTATTATGTATTAACTGTATTTGGTGGTGTGGTGGTGAAAAACACTGTGAGAAGGAGGGAGGGGGCTGTGTTGATTGCACTGTCTGCTGAGCTGGTTGGTGCAGGCACTCAGACTTACAATGGCCAAACACTTTACAATAATTGCATTGATCATTGTATACATTCATAGTCTATCTAGCCTAAATGCCTCTTGACCCACATTAGCTCGGGATTCTCTTCTCCTTCTGCCCCATGAAACACTTGTGTATAGGCGTGTTATAAATGCCATATCATATCATATCATAGCCTCTTCCTCTGAAGCTACGACCTGCTCTGCGTCAGCTTGAGTGACTGAATATGCAAAGCCATTAACTTAGCCATAATATTTCTTTCTGTTGTTCACCCTTTTCACAGATTCTTGACTTCCCAACCAATAAGAACTCTTTTAACTCCTTCAACAGTCTTGGGCTGCAACCGCATGACTAAATCCGAAACCACTACTTGTGGCACCCCAATCGCTGCATTCATGATCCCTGAAAACTGATCAAAACAACTCACATGTGCTTTGGTTCAATCTGTCTTTGTTGGCCAGGTCTTCAGGATTGTGTGATGCAACCCTTCTGTGAAATCATGCATTGCCTCCTTAGGGGGCTCTTGCAATTTCCAGTTTCTTTTCTGTTTCAGTAAAATAAAAATGTCTGGGGGACAGGGGGTGCCGTCAATAACTAGCTTAGATCAGAACAAGCGGGGTCGTAACAGTCAATGATAAACTGCATTTCTTCTTTAAACTTGACAGTCTCTTCCTGAATCTTAGGAAACCTTTGAGCAATATTCATTAGATCAGTGGAGCTCCATGGTTTGCGTGCCCAGTGACTAATGCATTGCCTTCCCCAGGGAACTGTCTGAAAAAAAAAAACTGCAGTGCTCATGCACGGTGGTCAGTTAGAGAGCCTTTCAGGACTTGCTAATGCAGGCAAGGAGCTGAAGAGATTACACATCGCCCAGCTATCATGAAACGCATCCATAGATGTACGTGATTGTGATATAGAGCCTCCCAGTGATGGTATAGGCAGGTATTGACTTACTATATAATGGCAGATTAACCTCGGCTCTGAACTTAGCTCTGCATGCCTAATGATGGTGGCGGAGCAGAGGCAGCTGCTTGGCTTTGATCGTGTCCTTATTCAAGAGTCTAAAATATCCTCTGGAGTATCGTTTGTTGGGGTTCCTCTTAGAGTGCTGGATAACCCTTTTTGTGCTATATGAGACGGCAAAATAGTGTGCTCTGTTTCCAATTCTTTTACCTTTCCTAAAGTTTCTATATTTGGTCATCTTTCATTTTATTTTGTCTTTGACTCACACTGCCGCCTAGTGGCTTTCTGAGTAGAAATCAAAGAAGCAGTCCAACTTTTGTTGGTGCACCTTTAACCCCCAAGCTTCTAGGGTGCATCATAGATAAGTACTTGGGTTCAAATGAAATGTGCTTTTCAATTGGAATTTTTAGGAGGGTCACTAGAAGAAAAAATAGTGCCATTCGTCCAGAAATATACAAGAAATGGGCAAATAGTCTCAATACCTGAAATATGCTGCACATTTCTTAAGGGGAATGGCACTTGCTTTGATATACATGACCCTGTTCTCACGGGGTTAGACAAGGAATGGCTTACTGTAAATGCCTGTGCTGCTCTTTTGCAATGCCCCGCACAACACGACATGGTTCAGTGACCGCTCTGTAACAGTATTTTTCCCACTAGTACCACGATACTGCTCCTCACTCTTTACAGTTTTTCAGTTTCTCAGTTGACACTACTATTCATCAGACAGCATCATCAAGACAAAGTGTATTGCCCCATTACCTCACATCAACAGCAGTCCAGACAAATGGAAGGAAAGGAGACGGGTTGCACACATAGGAGGAAGAGGCAAAACGTCTTATCAATTTCAGTATTAGCATAGGAAGAGCAAAAAAGTAAGTCTTCAGCAAAGCAATTCTTGCCGAAGCCATGGGACTATTGTTGCACAGATGACTTTGGTAGAGCGATGGATATACAGGGAGACAACAAACTCTTGCACGTTGTTGCAAGGCCAGTATGCTGGCCTTATCAAGAGGGGGTGGAACCCCTCTCCTCTGTGGGTGGGAGGCACATCAGGGAGCAATCCAGGGAGAGTCCTTCCCCTGAGGACTGTTGACATTGGGGGAGTCGCAATTCCTATCCCCCCACGCCAGCATGCTGTTATGCAGTACAGCTGTGCTCCACACCAATGCCTCGGGAAGAAAAGGAGCTGACAGCAACAGCAGCAATGTAGCAAAGAACAAAGCCACATAACACTCACGTGCGCGAGAATCAATAAACCACAGCCAATATTTCACTCCCTAGACCACCAGGGTCTTTGCAACAGAGCCTTGATGTACAACAAACTGTACTGATCAAGGGGGAACCGGGAGCTTAATCCCTGAACATGGTTGTGGACACAAAAGCCCTCAGGCCTCCATTAGTACTCTGCGATGGCCCACTGTGACACATTGATTTATCAATTCTCCAGTCAGATAAAAAACTGCCCCTGCTTCCTGTTGCTCAGATAGAGAGGTTAGCATTTCTTCCTGTCGCGAACAAGTGGAGCATCCGTTTCTGGGCCAGCAGAATTAGGAATCTCTTCATCTATGCTGGCCTAGAGCAACAGTTGCACTCTCAGTGCACTTTTTTTTAGATGTGTGGGCATCAAGTATTTATCCCTCTCCCATAGCATTTTACCAGTGTACAACCATAAACTTAGAACCTGACATTTTACTCACGGGTGCATCAATCTTTTTGTCAACTGTTTCATGTATCCTGATGCGCAGAGAAAATGAAGAGAGGCAAATAAAAAACGATGCAATGCCTCTGGTAAGTTATCCCAATGCGCAATCAATGTTCCAGAGACCAGAGAAACCAACGTCAATGTATATGAATACGCATTTTATTTGCATAAATCATCACAAAGTCCCTCATGGTCTCACTAACCACCATGAGTTGCACGTGTTCCAACAACAATCAACTTTGCGCAATGATCAACATTGCAACATTACAATGACTAACTAAAATCACTTCTCTTTAGACCAACACTTGATATCATCAATAGTGCCACATTATCACCTTAAAATGGGGAACGTCACTCTTTGAATATTAGAGCCCTTTTTCTAATTGTTCTATAAGGAAAGATGTATCAGTTCTAATGGTACTCAAAACATGTCTATCACTTCTGAAACAAATCCAAGATACCTACTTCAATGAATCAAAATAAACATCTAAATCCTGAAGCACAGCACAATGCAACCGGACCAGAAAATCACACAGTTCAGTCAGGTAAATTCAACATCAGCATTTAAAAGTAACCATGAGGTTTAGGTGAGGCCTAGAGCTCACGCTCCCCCCGTCTCCACATAATATCATTAGCAGCCTGGCTTTGCGGACGAAAGGGGAGGGATTATCCCAACATTTTACATTTCTAATGATTATGTCACATCCTGGGAGGGAAAGAGTGGAATAGATTGGATAGGGGGAGTTAACCAATGGTAGGGGCAGGGGGCACATGAAAAGAAGAACAGGAAGCAGTAGGAAGTGGAAAAGGTGAAGTATTGGTTAGTGAGTGCAAGTGGTACTGTGGTGTTAGCGTGAATGACAGTATGGAAGGTGTGTTTAGGCGAGATAGTGTAAGGAGAGAGTGTGAAGTGTTTGTGAACTGAGTGAAAGGAGGGTTTCTGAGTAGGATGTGAGTGGAGTTTAGTAGTAGAGAGGAGAAGGCATTACTACTATTGAGCAGGGAATAGTGGAGTGATGGAGGGAGAAGTGGAGGGGAGAAGGGAGCAGTGGAGTGTAGGAGAGAGTAGTGGAGTGGAGGAGGTATTAGGGGAATGGAGGAGAATGTAGTGGTGTGGAGGAGGGAGTGGTGGAATGGAGGAGGGAGTAGTTGAGACATTGACCTTGACACATGTTGATAAATATATAAAAATATGTATGAAAAATAAACCAGGAGTAATGCGTCTATAATTCCAACAAGTGTCAAAACTTAATACAATGGTAATCTCCTAGGAGTTCTACACAACCAACTGCCAGCGCCCACACCAAACAAACTTTGTCACCTCACCTAACAATTAACATCTCAGGAACTTTGGAGTTCTGGTTCCCCGACAAACCATGTGCCATGCTGCAGGCCATACTACGACCAACCACTAACAAACCTCAATTGCGCAGGGGACCGGCAAATCCCTCCACAACTCCAAACCTTTTGAACCTGCAGTCCCTATCATGGCCTACACCAATGATACTCTTTGATAGCCAGGACCCTGCATGCTCTACAAGAGCTCGTTGTAGTGCACACCGAGTTTATGAACGTTTGGAGCTTGAAATAAATGTTAGTAAATTGGCTGTGATGATTAGTCACACCAATGTTCCACATAAGTGAGCTGGGGCATCTCCCTTTTTGTTAAGAGCACCAAGTTAAACCTAGTTGGTTTGTTTGATTACCTTGGAATGACTGTTATATCTTCTGCATCAGGTAATAGCCACTGTATAAAACAAGTGAAAAATGTGGTCCAAGCAATTGGTGGCGTGTTTCACTTTGCAAAAACATATATATGTTTGCCTGTTGATCTATTGCTAAAAATATACACCACAGAAGTTGTTGCCACTGGTAAATACTGTATGGGCAAAGCTAGAGGAGCATGAATATACGATCTTGAAACCGTTTTTGTGTCTATCATCTTCTTCTGAAAATGGTGCGGTCCATCAGGAGCTAAGTCTCACTTTTCTTTAAGATGAATTTACATGTGAGCCATTCTCCCTATGGTTACGAATTTAGGGAAATCCTAAAGCCGACCTATCGTGACAAATTATTACCTGGTTTTTGAAGTCGGAAAAAAAAACATGATGTCTTTTCTCTAGTAAAAACATGTTAGCAAGATGTCAAATTAAGTATGGGACAAAGGACACCATGGTAGTACCCTGGAAGTTTAGGGGGCTGAGTGGAGAAAGAAAAGATCCCTTGGGATTTACTTGAAAATATTTGTTTTCAAGGTTTTTTTGAAATGGCTCAAATTGGACGTTGCTCTGATTGCCAGAGGTAGGGAGTTCCAGAAACAGGGTGCATTGCCCGGACCGATCTGAGGAGGTGTTAACAAATTGTGTGAGAAACGGTACAATCAGATTCCTTTGTTCCAGAATGAACTTGGGTGGCAGAAGATTCTGATGACAGGTAGTCAAGTGCATGGAGGAAAGCATAATGGACATCTCTGTAGCTGAAATAGGGGAGAAAGAGAAACCAGGAACAGGTATGCCATTCTTTAAGAACTTGGTGGGGGCTCTGCCGATGGTCCCAGAGTCCTGGGCTGATATAATTGTATCCCTAGCCCCAGACATTTTCTCTTCGAAAGCTGATGCTATGTGGGCACAGTCACATCTGAAACTGTGGGCCTCATTACACGGTAGGCGGTGAGCCATGGCGCTATTAGCGGCATGGCTCATGCCGATAAAATACCGGCACCGCCTTGGCGGAAAGGGGATTTACCGCCCCATTCCAAGGTTGGAGGGGCGGTAAATCCCCTTTCCGCCATTGCCCTTCCCCATTCCCATTTCTGCCCCATAGGGCTCTATGGGAATGGGGAAGGCGCTAATTACAGCACCGCAATTTTGCGGTGCCGTAATTAGCTCCGAGGTCCCTTAGCGGGTTGGATTTTAACGCCTGCAAAAAGCAGGTGTTAAAGCACCAACCCGCTAAGGGACCTCGTAGTAAGGAGGTACTGGTTAACGGTCACCGTTACCATTAACGGTGGCCGTTAACCATTACCGCCTTCCGTGTAATGAGGCCCTATAACTGGAAGCCCAGAAGCTTTAGGTTTTTCCAATGATTTTAGAATGCTAAAATGTTTACTGGTTGAGCTGAAGGATTGCTCTGTGAATTGAAGACATCTTTCTTCGGTTCAAAAATCAGTGCTTTATAACTTTGTCACCTTTCTTCCATTATAGCCGGGTGATATTGATTGGGTGTTTTATCCATGTTAATTCCAGCATCCTTTATTTCTTTTTTATAGCTTACAACTCTGGTGTATACAAGTTTTGATGTCTTGCATTTTCTCTAACCTTTTTCGGTGATATAGGAGCAGTGCTGTCCAACATTTTGGTGAAGGATTTGGTAAACTCTGTCATCATAGAATCTGCGTTGTCTGATGGTGAGGTGTTTGCCATAATAGTTTCTATACGGAGGTCTGATAGGTTCGCCTTTTTAAAATTGCGACCTCTGATGGATTTCAGCATGTTAACAGGCTTGGTTAGGAGATACAATGAGAAAGTGATGAAGGAGTGGTCACACCAAATGCATGAGGAGGTGACAACTGCACCTGATTATGTTTCCGGGTAACTACCCAGTCCAGAATATGAGAACTGCCTATGGTGGGTTTGGTGTTAATAACTTCATGGTCGGTGTCATTTAGTGTTGATTCCAAATTAAATGTCTCTTTATGGCATTTGTCTCCTTTCCCACAGTTGAGATCACCCAAAAATAAAGTTGACGAATTTGGGCTTATCATGTTGTTGAGTAGGCCTACAATTTCTTCATTGAAGTCCGGCATGTTACCTGGGGGGCAATAAATCAGTACAATGTTGACACGTTTGTGCGGGGATGGGGCCATTTTAAGATGTAAAATTTCACATCCCATACAGGAGATGGTATCAGGAAATAAACCTAGATTAGATCTTGCAATGATTATAGAATGTATATCCTTGTGGGGAGCCAAGTGAGATGGAGGGCCACTGGTATCTTGAATCCAGGTCTCTGTCATGCAGAGCATGTCTGTTTTGTTATGTGAAATGTAGTCCTGTAAATCTTGAGCATGTTCAACCATTGAGCACATGTTAAGCAGGGTAATATTAAGTGTACTTGGTTTTACCACATGCCGTGGCTGAGTCAGATTACTAGTGAGTAGTGCTGTCATTACGGGAAGCAGCGTCACCTTATCGTCAGGGGTATCGGTATCTGAGGCCGTGTTACGTAGCGGGTTTACTTCCTTAATTGGGAGATCATGTGTGTTCCTGCTGAGAGTATGACTCAGCTCCACATTTAATGAGGATGTAATGGAGAGTCTTTCTGGAACTCTATTCTCTGCTGGGTTGTCCCGGGGGTTATCCAAGATAGTTTGCTTGAATCTCTCAATTAATGCTAGGCAATTAAGATGCAGTGTTGCCTACAAGTAGTCCCTTCACCCTTTCCATGGTGGCCATTCAAATAATAGAGAAAAATGTAAACAAAGAAAATGGCTGTCTTGGAAAGGGGAGAAGGGACTATGTGTAGTCCCTTCTTCCTTTCCACGATGGCCTGTCGCGGATTGGGAGCGGACGCGCTGTGGACAGAAGTGTTTCCAGCGCATCCACTCCTGAAATGGACAAAAAAGAAGGTAAGTAGGCTTGGGAGGGGAGGGGATTCCTTGGATTGGGGGAACAACACTTAACTCGATCCCCGGCGGGGGAAGATGGCATCCTCCAACTGTATGGTGGTTTGGAGCGGGATTAACCCATTCCGAGATTCCTCATTGGCTGAGTGGCTGAATCCCCCCCTTCCGCCGGGCACATAAAGGAAGGACCGTTATGGGTAGAGGGATTCCCGGTCGGGTAACGCCCTGGCACGGGCCAATGAGATTGCATGTTACAATCTCATTGTCCCTCCCTGGGTACTAATTGGACATACACCTGGGATGCGTCTATTGGCCTTGAACAATTTGAACGTGGGCCTTCTAGTTTGATCCTTCTACATTCTCACTATTCCTTAGATTAGGACGAGAATAGGGGACTTTGATTCCGAGTAGGGGATCGTTCGGATAAGCAACAGTAGAAAAAACGAATTATCTTTATGTTTATGCCTTATTTTGGTGGATACTGTTCCCATGTATATCTAACATAATTGCTCTATGTTGCTCTTAAAAGAAAAGGAAAAAACACGTTGTATATTTCTTTGTCTATTTTTCTTTGCTGTTTTAGGCATTTGTATTAATGATGGAAGACCCTAATGAATTGGACAATTAATTTGTTCAAAAATAATGAAGAATAACTAACATACACTTATGATATAGTTAATATATGTGACATCAATTGTTTTGCTAAAGCCCACACATACATGTTGCCCCTTTTATTGTACAGTTAAATTGCTTTCATAATTGTTAAGTTCATGAATGGACCTGTTGTGAACACATTTCCCTTATTGATCTTGGTTTGCCCCTCAGTTCCCAACAGCCACTGAGCTCCCCCTTTTGGGTAGACATGGTTATTTTATGAATACATTATGTTTTTATCTTGTTTGTATATTGTCGTTTGGTTTTATGGTATTTGTTACTGAAATAAATCCAATGAATGTGGAGGATATCACACTGAGTAACAACAACCGGTGTGTTAGCATGAAGTAGGTGATGCATGTCTGTGTGCTCTGAACTCAGGAGGAAAATGTGTAATACCTTGCTGTTGGGTTAGCTAGTCACCAAGGCTCCTTTAATCCAAGGTCCGCCAGCACTTGCTTGAAAATCACTCTGCCGCTTTTGTTGTCATCAATGTGTCTGTCAGATTTGTCAATAAAAGGGTCAGATGCCAAGCTCCAGTCGCCTACCAGTACCACCTGTAGTCTGCTCATCTGTGCTAGGGTTTTATGCAGAAATGTAAGGAAAGTCTGATTACTGTTGGTCAGAGCATATATTGAGCACACCACCAGTTTTTCTGCCCCATACATGAACCTTAATCGTCACAAACCTAACCATAGCTGTCCAACCAGGTCTTAGTGACCCTGGCAATCAAGGACCTTCAGAACAGAATGGCCACTCCATTTGTTCCCAGCCCCCTGACAGCTGTGGTTTATTCTTCCCACAAAGCTCCTATGCAGCTTATCAATTTCAGAACAAAAGAGAGGGCAGATCCTTGGGGCCATTGATATTTTTATTGGGCTGGCCATGGCCGGAGGAAGGTGTTGTCCTCCCACTTCATGAGACGGTTTGATGTGCCCATGACTGTCACATTCCAGCTAAATGTGTGAGGGAGGCTGTGTCCGCCTGGAGTACATTTGACTATGTGTTTGTTGTGCGGTGAGCAGAGGAAAATGGATTGTCCCACACATTTTCTGAGGTTGATATCCCATCATTCATTTTACTTACAAAACTTCAAAAAGCCCAGGCGAGTGCACACTCCACGTGAGGATGGTGGAATTCCTCACACTCCTTTTGTGGGCGCTGCGCTCTAAACTCGGGTGCCTCCACTCTCCGCAGAGCAAAGCTGGCCAGCCTGGCCGCTAGTTCTGCACCTCTTGTCTTGAGCTTGGCGGGCCCTGCAACACACTGCTTGCCATCTTGTCTCCTGTGGTGGTGTCACAGCACCCCGTGGATACTTGTGCTCCTCCTTTGCTCCGACGATGATGCCTTATGGGTCGCTTAGGGTTCGGACCCAGTATGAGCACATTGAGGGGGGTTTCTGATGCCCCAATCTGGGGAACAATGAATGGGAAGAGGGGCCGGCACAGGGAGCACCAGTGCTAAGCGCCCATTTTGCTGGCAGCTTGCTACGCCCCAAACATTCCCCATTTTCACTATAGCCATCTGCATGCAACCACTAAAAACCGGATTAAGCTGTCTTGCAGGCCAATTGTCTGTAGGTGGTTTAATGTTCTATGTAATGCTTCATCTCATGCTTGCTGGGAAACGTCTTCATCCAGGCCTGGACTGGCCCACCGGGACACCGGGACTTTCCCCGGTAGGCCTCGGGACATAGGGCCTCTTTTCTTGGGGGAAGGATACATAATCATTTCATAACATGATCCATCCATGCCAGCCTGAACTCCCCTGGTTGTGGTGCTAATCTCTGCCTGCATGATTCTGCCCATGGCTCGCCTCTGTGTATTGTGGGGGAACTGGGCATCATTAAAACCACACGATATGTGCCCTAGTGTGTTAGACTGCACAGGTGCAGCACAGGCCATGCTGAAGTGTCAGTGCGGCTGCCACCTGCATAGACGATTCGGCACTGACTGCAGACCGCAGGTTTCCGTTACACAGAAAGGTAAGCAGTAACTTTAGGTATGGACATATTGCACTGTGCAATGTTGTGTGAGTGACTGCCTTAGGAATAAGTCAACAGACAGCAGTGCCCGTGACTTTGCAGGCACGCGCGTAATTACTGAGAAGCTCCTTCCGAGTTCGACTCAGACAGCAATAATTTGACTTTGCCACGAGTGCTGCAGCTGAAATGTATGAGCCATGGAGTGCGCCTTGTACAGCCTCTCATTTTAGCAAACAGGAGGAAGTGATGCGGAAAAACCTCACTGCAATACTGGCACCTTATTACAGGCCATTTGCTCGTCCTTAAACATGCGGCCACACAATATCCTGGACTTATCTTCGTAGCCAGGCCTTCTTTTAGCAAGTCTTTGAGGCAGGCGCCTTCCAATAGGTGCAGTGTTGACGGTGCAGCCAGTGTTATCACTTCAGGAAACAAACGGGAGAATAGTCAGAGTAAAATTAATCATTCGCAAAACGTAACAAACAAACACATGCTCAATATACTGAGCACTCAGTCAAAAATAGCCTTGGGCTGCTGGGGAGAAATATTCTTTCAAGGCTTTTTTGCCCGAGGGCAAATGACTGCGACTAGGGCAAACGTTACCCTGGTGCAAAACATACCTTGAAAGAATATGTTCCTAGGTGAAGCACTCAGTAGCACCAAGATGCTTATTATCGAGGAATGTTTGTGCTTAATATAGTATACACATTATAAACAGCAGCTGTTGGCTGTTTTGTGTGCATATTAGAAGGAAAGATGCCAGAGGTAGCAAGCAGAATTCGGTGCAAAATATTGACGCTGTTACGTATGAGGCAAACATTTGTTGCATTCTGAAATCCAGGATGGTTCTGGAGAGATTTTTGGGTTTAGAGCTCTGTAAAGGGTAGTGTGCAAGTAAGTAACAAGCTTAACCACAAACCAGCCTTTTCTCTGTTGATATTTGATATTTGTATGTGTTCCAATTAGGAGGCAAACACATCATTCTGAAAAAGGTTGGGTATTTTATGAACAAATCGAGGTGCTCAAAGTAAAGGAGGTTTCTATTTTCAGGTTTGGGCGTATTGCAGCACTTACTGTACCTCCCATTGGGGATTTGTCAGTAGTGAAGATTCTTGCATTAAAGTCTTCCAAGTTGAATAAACAAGTGTTGATATAGCCTCATCATGAGTTGGGCGTTATTCCGCCCAACGCAATTAGCGTTACCTCGACTCGTTCCGGCGCTGCGCCGGATCCCTAGTTGCGGTGGCGCTGTTACTCCCCATTTGTTATGAGTCCACAGGACTATATGGATTTTTTTGGCATTATTATCGCTGGCAGAATCTGTTTTCTGAAAATATTATTTTACCTGGATTGCTAGGGTGATGTATGGTAGAACTTCTAGGCACTAGGCCAATTTTTGGCCTTGTGCTAATTGCACTTGCACAGGTGCAACATTTTAGTAATTCTTCTACAATGTGATGTGTCTTCTTTAGGAAAGATCCTGCTGTCTTGTATTAAGCACTGTGGTCTTGGGCATCTGGATGGACAGTTGCAGGCCACACGCATAGGTTTAAACTACAAGGCTACTTTCTCTTGGGATTGGTGAGTGAAGAGACTTAGGAAATAAGGTTGTGGTTCTGCACTTGGACTTTTCTTAGTGTTGGCGCTGGCCCATAACAAAGGTTACTTTTTAAAGCTACCTTCTGCCTCTCACAAGTACTTGGCCTTCACATTTGGGGCACACACCCCTAACTTCTTCACCTCCAGCTCTACACATATACTGAATACGCTCCCTCAGCCATGCTCTGTTGCCAAAAGCTATCATTCAGCTACGCTTGGTGCACCTTTACTAAATCCACTCACTCATCCACGCTCGTGCCCTCATTGAGGCTGTTACTAATTGCTCCACACAATGATAACTGTTCCCTTATCCAAACCACAGTGACGGTTGCTGCCCTCCTCATGCATGCATATATCACTACCCCTGCCCCTTGCCACTTACACACGCTCAGTGACCCATTTTCACTCATTCACTGTTTTGTCACTCGTTCGGCTCATGCACTCCGAGCCAGTTATAGAGTGTTTTGTAACAGCCCACCGCTTGCATATCCAGAAGGGCCTCTCATCCACATGCACACACTTACAATATGTCACCATGACTTTCCTCACTGAATTCCTGTGCTCATCCTCACCCACTCTCACCATCAGTCAGCAGTCCTTGCACAAGTCATAATTAACATCCACACCAGACATTTGTGCTTATTGACAGTTTAAAAATGTGTTTCGTATTTTAGAAGAAAGCATGTATTACTTAATGCCCCAACAACAATGTCATCATGTACTGTGACTACACACCCACCTGATGTTTTGACATTTTGGATGTATGCTGCTGAAGAAGGCCTCAAACTCTCAATATGGATTTCACCTTAACAAAAAGTGCAACCTGCAAACACGTTGTCATTGGCGATGTAGAGCCACTGATGAGCATACCACTATGGTTGAACGCACAGATGCTGTGCCACATTGTCGGTACACTGCTGGCACTACGTTGGCATGACTCACTGATCTTATACCAAGTCAACGTTTTTGTTAGTTGTGGCTAAAGTGCCACCTATAAGATGAAAATCTTGCATTAGAGTGCAGCTAGGGAAAATACATAAGGTGGGAAACAAAGCTTGTATTGGTTATTTACTGACCCATTGACTGCCCATGCTAATCCCTATTGCCATTTCCACCTGTGTTCTGCCCCTCTGCATCCAAAACACGTCCTCTTGGGATCTCTTTGAGCTAACTTTATCAAGCCTTCCCATTAAACTTTGTGTTCAAAGTGCCTGTCAGTGTTTTCCCAAATGAGTCTTCTGAGAGTTAATGACTTGTTTGGAATGGTAAAAGCGCTACTGGTGTAATAAAAATGTCAACCACGTCTGCTTTCAGCCACTCCATATTAAAGTCGTATGTCCATCCTTCAATAAAATCATGTTACAATCAAGCATTTGCAAAGCCAAAAGTTTAAGCTTGTGTATCAATATTAGGCATTGAAAAGCACTGCGATTATATGCCCAGCTACTCTCACCACTTTGCAGCAGCTACATTCCAATTAATACCACTACGTCAATGCCTGGGAAATGCCTTTCCCATGCCTACACAAAAGACAAAACTGTTGGCATTGCCAATGATTGTTTAAGAATGCCTTTTATCTGCATGCTCTTCTCAGCACAGGAATAGGATGAAATGGATTAGGGATGCATGTTGCCTGGCACCTTTAATACCAGATATACTCGTTTTTCTCATCTGCAAAATGTGTAATGTCCCAGGCCGCTCTATCATTAAAGCTCTACTTTGAGAGATCATGAACCTATTTAAAATATCACTTTTTAATCCTTATATGTTTAAAGCATGCTTTAAATGCACTCATTTTGACTAATTGTATTCAACATTTTCTTGGGGTTACTCCGAATTCCCTCATGGAAGGGTTGAGCTCATGCTCTGTGCTCGCTCGTTCAACAAAATATGAGCCACTTTGAAAAACATTTTCCAGGGCCACTTTTGGTTCCCAGTCCGGCCCTGTTTCATCTCACAAAAGACTGGATCCTGATATCTGCTTAATATGATATATACAAATTGAACATGTTGTGCATGATTCCGAAACATAAAGATTATTTTTTTTGTTAATCCTTACTCTTCGGGGTTGCTTACCATCAGGACAGTGAACAATGATGTTTGCCGGCTTAAACAAATGGAGGGGCCTGGCTCTTAGTGTTCTAACACTGTAAAACCTGATACACTGGTTTGGTCACTAAATAAAAGTGTTAACAAACACATTTCCCCCCTAAATATAAAATCGTGGATCTCAGTTTTTAGGCAACTAGAAAAAAATGTGCTTTACACCATTTGTGTCCTGGGTAAAAGGCTACACAAGCCCCAAATAGCTCAATAAAGAAAGTGATAAATATTCTTCAATCGGCATATAATAAAAAAGAACTTCGTATTTTTAGTAGTTACAAAGAGTTACACATTGTATAGTTTTGTTATTGTTATAGAGATATCAAACAGCTAGACTAATACCGCCATGTCCATCCCTGCAGCAATATAGCAGACTTTATGAAGTCCCCAGGCCTGTTTTTCTGCCACACTAAGGTTCATTTCTGGCTCGGTCCTAATTTGGCGGCAGGTAGCTGTTACGTGTAGACTCCCTGTTGCATGGAGGAGTCAAAATGTGCAGGTCAAAAGGCGGCGTATTTGCACTCTGCCGTGCAAAGGAGTAAACGCTGCTGAACTGAAATTGTGAACGCTGCTTTCCATGCGCGCATGGCAGGCAGAGTTCAAAGTTACAATTAAACGTTGTCCGACATGCGAGCATGTCGGGCAGCGTTTAATTGTAATTATATATGCTTCCAGGCAGCGTGTACAATGGATCCCTATAGGGTCCGACAACTTTATGCTGGTGCATGTAGCCGGCGGAACCCATAGGCATCTCCAGAATGTGCGGCAGCGTCAGAATCCATGCTGGCGCAAATATGCTGGAACATTTGTATGGCAAAGTGGAAAGAAGGGGGCAGAAATGCAAGTTGAGTTCTGCCCCTCCTCTCTGCCATACACATGATTGAAAAGGGGGTGTGACGTTAAGTTTCACCCCATTTGAAAATTAGATCGACTGTGATTTCAAGCTGTTTTTTGTCAACTTTCTTTTGGGTTGGGTTTCAATGTTTTTCGGGAACATCTACACCCCATTTTTAAAAAGGGTCCTATCACAGATGAAATTAGATTGAAATTGAGAACATGTGCACAATGTATTTTTCTTTTCTAAGGCGGTGTGCATTTTGTGGCACTTCCTGTTCGTTTGCACAGCCCTGGCCTCTCCCTGAAAATGTCTTAACCGAATTGTGAAAAGGCTTGCCTTTTATTTGAGAGTGTGTGCTACTTAGAACTCAACTGCTACCTTTCAGGTTGCGTGTGAAAACCAGAGGATTTTGGCGATCATTGGCCTGCCACCACTTCACCCGAGGTTCTCTCCATAAACATTTACTCAGCACGACAAATAGAGCAGCAAATTAGCACGTGTGAGCCGTGCTAATGAAGTCCTATCCACTTCAGCTCTTCAATACCCAGGCAGCTAAGTCAATATTTGTCCTCTCTCGCACGCCGTAAGCTGCCGGAGGGCCCAGGCACGGGGCACTGGCATTACACGTCATGGCCGCAACAAAAGCTGCTATTAACCCTTTTACTTGTGTGTGCTTTTGTCACTTAGCTCATGCGGTTCTGATCACATAGAAGTATTTTCCCAACGCCTTAGTAACCCCCATGTGGGCTGTATTGGGTGTCAGTTTGGCAAGAAGTGAAGCTTTTAGCAGCGATGTAAAGTCACATTGGATAATGCCCTGCCTGTTATATGGTGTGCAGGGTCCTCTCTGGAGTAGCACTGCATCAGTATTTCCAGTGGTGCCACGGTGCCCCTGCGGTGCAACAAAAGGCGCTAGTTGCATGATATCAGTGTTTTGCAACTTTACAATTCAGTGTATTTTGATACTGAAATCGAACATGAGGTTCTGTTGTTTTTCTGCGTGTGAAAACTTTGTTTTTAGAATCAAGCACATGAAAAATGCTGCAGTAACAAGAGTCATAGGGCCTCATTACGAGTAGGGCGGTAAGGGATACCGGGCACCGTTAAGGAGACCGGTGCTGTAATCCCGGTACTTATTAGCTACTTCCCCATTCCCATTGAGCCCTATGGGGGCTCAAATGGGAATGGGGAATTTTTTTTTCAATGGGGATTTACCGGTCCCGCAAAGGTTGGACTACACCGGTAATTCCCCATTGAACAAGACCAGTGCCGGTACCGTTATTGGAGGCAGTCATGGCGCAAACAGCGCCATGACTACCTCCAATCTCGGAATGAGGCCCATAGTGTTGGTTTCCTCCTCAAAACAGTTGAACATACAGAATGCTGCTTAATCTCTAATGAAAAAAAAAACATGTAAAAAACGAGCAATAGACTTATTGAAATAAGTCCTTAAACTAACAACAGAAAGAAGAAGCTTTTGGGTCCAGGCGGGTGGAGGACAGGGCTCCAATGGGAGGCTGGGGACTGCACTGGGCACCAGGGGAGAACCAGGGGAAGGCGACCAACCCCCATTCTCCCTGCTGGACCCGCCACCTCCCTTACCCCCTCTCTGGCCCTGCCACTGCTCAAACTTACTGCCTATCTGGAAAGGACAAAGTAGAAATGCGCTGTGCAGGCACAGTCAACCCTACCGACAATGGCTGAACATGCATTGGTCGAACTTGTGCTAGCTCACAATGGTGGAAGGAGAACGAGGCGTCTCGGGGTCTTATACAACCTCACCACTATATTTGAAATGGTAAATATGGACGTTTATTTAAGCTATAGAATCCCTCGCCACATTTCATCCTCCATATAGCAAGGGAGTGAGTGGGAGGTGTGCCAGAAGCAACCATTTACGATCAGTAATTATCCCCCTAGCTATGGTTTATTCGACACCTGCGCGTGTCACTAGTTGGCTGGGTCAGTTCAGTTCTCACTGGCCCAAAGTCCCTGTGAGTTGAGCCCCATTGCAATTGTCCTCCTTGTTGGCAGCCTTAGCACTGATTCCAAAGATTGAACGAGCATGGACTCTGAACAACCGGATCTGCTTGATTTTTCCATCACGGAAAAGTCTGTGACGGAAAAGTTTGCATGAGAAATGTACACACCTCAAAAGGTTTGTACATTTCCCATGTGAACATACACTGCAAACCACTACATACCCACACCCCCAACACACCTACGACACCCCCACCTCCAAACATAACCAAATACTACTTACCTTTTCTTCATGCTGTGTCCCTACGGTGCCAGTTCCCTTTCACTTCCGTGATCGGGAACCGGCGCCATAGGGTCCTTTTTATTTATTTTTATTTTTACGGGCCGCTGCAGGCCTTTCCCCGCAACCCCCGCTCCAGGGACGTCATTTCACCAAAATGCCAGGGGTAGCGGAAGTGACATCACCCGACCCTTGACCCCCTGATGACATCACAGGAAGTGATGTCATTAGACCCGGCCCCAAAGTGATATAGCGGGTAGCGATGGAACACGACATTTCACCCGTTGACAAAACAGGAAGTGGCATCACATAGCATTGTACACTATGAAAAATATAGTTATGATATCACTATATGATGTACATTCATACAAGAATGGATCGCCATATGTATCATTAAGTTCAGTGTTTATTGGCCCGTATTACCAAATGACTGTGGCCCTCATTATGACCCTGGCGGAAATCGTGGTGCAATATGCACCATGGAGCACGGCGGAAAGCTGCCGATACCGCCATGGGGGTTGGCGGATTTACCGCCCCATTCCGACCTTGGCGGGGCGGTAAATCCCCATTCCCCATTTTACCCTTCCCCATTCCCATTTTTGCCCCATAGGGTATAATGGGAGTGGGGAAGGCGTTAATTACGCCACCGTAAAATACGGTGGCGTAATTAACAACAAGGTCCCGTAGCGCCATGGATTTCTCCGCCCGGAAAAACCAGGCGGAAAACGCTCCATGGCGCTAAGGGAACTCGTAGTAGGGCGGACGGGTCCGCCGCGAATACCGCTGGCGTAGACCCACTCCGCCAGGGTCGTAATGAGGTCCTGTGTATGCAAGCAGACGTCCATGACCAAATGATAAGCGTAAGTGCTATATAATAACACATCATTAAGCGCTTTATATAGAAAAAATATACACCCAATATCACCCAACCTGTGTTGGTACTCATTTATCGACCTCAGAAGGATGAACGGCTTAGGCTTAGTGAGGCGTTTAAGAACAGACTAAATCAGTGACTCACCCCCTGAAGTGTGCCTGAAATAAACATTTAATGAGGCCAGCAATTACTGTATAGAATTCCAGAAAGACACATTATTTGGTATTCCTATTCTTTCTTATTTAGGGTCAGTGCTGAAAGTGTTAGAAGAAAAATAAGAACAGGAGTGCCTCAAGTCTTTTTTTTTTAAGGGGCCTCAACAAGAAAGCCAGCCACCCCAGAAGTAAAGAGCCACAGCCCAGGAGCTTGCATAACTTAAAAAAAAAAAAAAAAAAAAAAAAAAAAATTTTTTTTTTTTTTGTAGAGGTCGCAAGGGACACCACAGAGGTCGCAAGGGACACCACAGAGGTCGCAGTTGCGACCCCTGGCGACCCCCAAATGACGTCCCTGCCCCGCTCTCTATACTGTGAAGTATAGTGAGCAGGGTGTTGCAGGGGACACCCCTGCAGCAGCCCCCGTTTTATTTTTGTTTCCTTTTTCGGGTGCGCAGCGGGTGTGTCACCCCCCAACCCTTTCTCACTACACTGTATAGTATGGTGAGAGGGGTGTTGCGGGGGGGACACCGTCAGAGCCCCCGCAGTCTTTTTTTTTTTTACTTACCTAAAATGCATGCCACCAAAAGTTCAAACCTTTGGTGTTCGAACCTTTGGTGGTATGCATTTTTAGGACTTTTTATATAGTCAGACCTTTTATTTCAGTCCTTTCGTACAATTCAGAACAACTATCTGTGTGCGCCAGAACATTTTACAAGGCTCTTGCCAAAGCCTCATCACAGGCCTGTGCTGCCCCATGCATTCAGACAGAAGGAATGCCAAGTAAACCCTTGTTATAAGTCTACTTTAAATACAGGAGAAAAAAAAATGCAACGCCGGTCATTTTTTTAATTCCATTCTCGAGGAAGCGGTCTGGGCTTTCCATGTACCCTGTCAGAAGTGTACATGAACTGTCGCATAATTGTAGGTGCTTGGAGAGAAATGTTGTGGAAATTATGCCACGCAATCGCACTATGGTCGACGCATTTTAGTAAAAATAGTTGTCATTTTCATATGGTCAATCTAGTTTTGTTTCTGAAAATCCATACTGGCAACAAGAAAAGTTCAGCACAGCACATATTTTCAAAGGCTGGCACAATACCTGCCCATTTTGGGCAGACAGCTCTCAGTTGGCATCTGTCCGAGCCAGACATTCGCCTTTTATTTTTTATTACTTAGCCTGGAAGTTCCTCCAGGCCTCCAGGCAGAGCAGTACAGACCTCCCAAGAGGAGTAGCAAGCAGTAACGTGCCCTGTGATTGGCTGGTGACCATCAGATAATATGAATCACTTGCAAGTAACCCACACCATTACAGAATGGCCTCTAAGGCAGCAGTTGTTTATGCCGAGTCCTCCTTTGAATACACATATTGCTGTTAGCCCCACCTCCCGCTCTAGATGCCATTTCTACTCATATGTCCTAATTAAAACAGTAACTGAAGAGCCCATGGACACCCTTCGGGGCCACCCGCACATTTTGAAGGCTACTGTATTGTGCTTCATTCTGGTAGAGAACATACAGAGAGCTTTGCATCTTGCTTATTTTTGATGTTATCATTTAGCTGCGGTGCGCAGAGAGATTTCCCAGAGTCCTCTATACAAAATACCATGACGTTCTAGATGGTTCTGTTATTTGGTTATGGGAAAAAGCGAAACCACCAAGTGTGGTGCCTCGTAGCACTGAGGTCCGTGTTGTTAATGCAATGTTGCATGTAACTGCATGTCCAGCTGACTCACGTCTGAACATAGCATGCATTTAATGGATTGTGGCCGGGTAAAGCATGAAGAGACAATGCTAAGGATGATTTTTGCAATTATTTTTCTCATAAAGGAATTCTTCCTTTTATGTTTCTTGTTTATGTATTTGAATGAAACTTTATATTGCTGATTTTGTGTACGGTTTAATTTAAACCATGTACACAATATACACATACATAAATAAGAAATACTAAGACTGCCCAGTGATGTTAGCAATTGTCTACAAGTCTAGTGTGGGGGGCTACATCCTTGGATAGTTTTGTTTGTGTGAAGGTTGAATTGGTGCTTGAAGCCTGTGAGCAGTTAGATGAGACATTTAAAGAGGAATGAGCAGGAAGTAGGGGAGAGTTTGATGGGTACTATTAGGGGAACTTAATGAGTTTGGTGGTAATGGTAATTCCAGTCGAAGTTGCAAAATACTGACAGACAAACTACCCTTCAAATTCAAGGCAGGAAGGATATACCTCTGGTGGTATTGAAGGGAAATAGCCCTGTGAGGTATTACTAGGAAGATGTACGGCCTGAAAAAACGAGGTGCAGGAAAGCACCAGAACAGGATGCGTGGCTCACCATAGCCTCGTCTAGCCTCGTCTAGCCACTGCTATTGGAAAATTGGCACATTTTTTTCGGAAAATAACTTGGAAAAAAACTTGAAAAAACTTGAAAAATAATAGTGAAGTATAAATTTATGGGACAAAAATATCAACCTTTGACTCATGATATCAAGCACAACCAACAACAAGTAAATTGGCCATCTTAAGTGGAGAACAATACTATCTCACTTTCTCCTGAGGAACCATTGTAATTGTCAATGGGGAAACACGTGTCGAGATTTGTTTTTGAGATTTGATTTAATTTGACATGAGAATTTATTTCTGCAAACAAAATCCAAGAAATTATTGTAATCAATGTGAAGATAACATTGTGAATAGATTTCTGAATTGAAAATCAAGTGAATAAACCTGATTTCACTCACCAAACAGAAATTTTTCATTTTCTTATGAGCTGGCGCATTTGAGTAACCTTATTCCCATATATCAATCTATTTAAACATTTGAAATCGCATGTTTAAAACATGTTTAACTCTATAGAAGGGAAGCACAATAACTCCACTTCAATACAGTGTAATACATTTCAGATGAGGACTTAGAAAGGTCATGGGAAAGTGGCCATCTCTAATACCTCTCACTACCTTTCCAATATAATGCAGAAAAGGATTAAAAAGAAATGACACTTTTAGGAATTATAACATATACAGTAGCACAGTATCCTGTATATTATCCTTTTCCACTAACATATTGAAGGTGGAAATGGACAAAAAAAATCCTTCATTTTTTACCACTGATGGTAGGTAATGTTATTGCTGGAATAGTGCATCTGGTATTTCATCAGTAGTACTACAACACGTGTTATTTCTGCACCTCAAAACCTTTCTCTTTGCTTCTACTTTTCTCCTCCTCTCCACTGCTGATTTCCTGGCTGATACTGAAACTGCACTGGTTTACCTGTCCACTCTCTGACCTCGGGCCCAGGGCCCCTCCTCCTCCAGTCGCACTCCTGCACTGCCCTCCTGGCAACCCCCGCTCTTGGGGACTGTTTTTCTGTATCCCTACAGTCCCACTACCAGCATTTGTCACCTGATGCCTGCACTTACCCTTGCACTTGCCACCTGCTGGCCGTTCTTTTACTTATTGTTTATTTATGTTCTTATCCCATGTACTGCACTGTCCTCACGCCCTTCCCCCCGCACTTTCCCCTCCCCCCATTCCCATGTGCTAGCGTGATCTGAATGACACCTGGCCTAGTGGGATCGTTGTCTGTCTTCCCTCTGTCCCCCCCTTGCCTCGTCTCCCCTTGAAACACTTGTGTATAGGCGCGTTATAAATGCCATATCGTATCATATCAAATCTCTCAAACTCATAATGACCCTTTAAATGTGTATTTGTTTGATTAGATGGTACCTGACGGCCCAAAACGTCCACAAAATACCTATTCTGTAGGTGGCATAAATGGGTGACCCTAAAGACCCTTTCAACTGAGGGTGGGGCACGATTTGCAACTTCCCAGCTGAGTGTTGGCTCCTGTGTGTGCTCTTCTGGCTTCCCACCAGTCATGTTGACTACACCTTTGGGTTTCCTGCGGCTTTCTGATGACTATGTCTCTCTTTCAAGACAGCTCTAGTAATGTATTCACTGGACAAATGTACAACTCTGCAGATCTTGAACAGATAAGTTCAAAATATACACATGTTTTATCGCACATTAAGAATATCTTTAAGGTGACTACTGCAATCCTTTTATTTATTCTGCAATACACAATTATCATCTTCTCCAGATTTCTTTCTATGACCTCTGATTTATCTGCTTCTGAACAGCCTCTGAGCTCTATAAAATTCTCTCCTGGCTCTCTTCTGGACATTAACCTATTTAAGCAATAGAAGAAGAGGTTGGGGGGCATTACCGGGAGGCAAATGCCTCCAGGGCGACAGTTAGAAGCTCGAGTAAAGTGAGAGCTTTAACACAGCCCTAGGGGCATTACCCGAGCAGTAATGCCACCCTCCAAGGTTTCTATTGCTATTAATACCCAGGGACGTCGTACCATCGTACTAACAGCAATTTTTCTCGAGTTCAGAAACGGCGCTGCATGAGTTCATTCATCATTTTCTTCACTTTTTTAGCATCACTTACTCAAGGATCTTAGAGGATTTCGATTGAAATCCTTGTTTATTTGAATTTGACTCGCTTTCTTTTGGTGATGTATGTAAAATATAGATGGACTTTTCTGTGATTGTCATTTTGTTGCAATCACCTGCAATACCATTTGCAGCTTTCGTGTTTCGATTACATTAAAAGATTACAAACATGATACTGAGAGCTGGAGGACATGATACTGAGAGCTGGAGGACATGATACTGAGAGCTGGAGGACATGATACTGAGAGCTGGAGGACATGCTTTTCTTTCCGAAGCTTATCAATATTGTCATGAATCGGGGTTGTTTTCGCGGCCGGATTGCCTGCAATGTAACTGCTCGTGACCCCATTTTGACTGTTCATTGTAAATGGGGGCCCAAGCAATTTGTGTCTCCAGGCACCAATCTTAAGGATGTGGGGGACACCCTGCACACCCAAACTCCCAAAATACCAAACATGGGGAGTGGGAGACACTCCCACAGCTCCTGCTCCTCATGTCCGGTATTTTCGCCCGCAACCTAATCGGTAACACCCAAATAGAACAAAAGTCTGTTCGGACATTTTTTTTATCAAATAAATTGGGTGTTATCATTGTCATGACTTTCGTCACTGGCTGCAGCTGCTGCTCCATGGTGCAGGCTGAACCCATTAACGTTTCAAAAATATCACCAATTCTAAGATTCAGCATGTAGGCTGATCTTCATCTCAAGCAAACGATTCAGGTTAAAGAAACCCTTCTGGGCATCATATGGCGGGGAAGTGTGTGACTGGGTGGGGATAAACATTCAACTCAAGATGGCATGGGAGTGAAATGATTGGGTAAATAACCAAGCAACACCCAAAAGCTGTGTGTACCTCCTCACATCCCACTTCTCCTATCTTGATGTCCCATGCCAATGTCCCTGGGCCCAGAATGGCCAAAGGCCATGGAGTAAACAGGCCAAGGCATTAAGCGAGTGAGGCAGGCCGGCATGCCACCTCCACCAGATGTATCTAGAGAGAAACACACCAGGTCCTGCACCAAATGGGTGGGGGTTAGATGGGTAGTACCTAACACCTAGCTGGCGCGGTGCAAGGCCCAAGAGAACAGTAACACCTAAGAGCTTCAAAGGTGAAGACACACAATTGGTAGAGTGGGGGACAGCCAGGGAGGCACCAACAGGACGGGGTGGGGGGCCGGGACCAAAGTCACACCGGACACTTGAAATGTACGTCTCATGGTAAGCACTTTGAAATAAAAGCAAGAAATACTGGGACCACAAGCGACTTGCTTGCCTCCTTACGGAGACAGATTGTGGTTAGAAGCTGCTTCAGAAACCACCCTACCCACCCAACAGAATAGGACGGATCATGGGAAAATCGCACGCAACAAAATTGTAGCGGACACACCAGACGGTGGCCTATCCATAACAATTGTGAAGAAGTTGCTATTGAAAAGTAAGGCCTGGAATAAAGAATGTTTGATAATACAGAGAGCCAAACAGCAGAAGAAGGAAGAAAGAAGAAAGGCAGAAAAATGTTGCCTTAGGAGTCCTTGTATGTCGAGTTGGCGGTACGAGTCAGAGCAGAGGAAGCCCACATGGCAAAAACTATTCGCCCAACAGAAAAGTAGAAAAGGATAAGACTTATGGAAGGCCAGTTGTCCCGCTTACTCTACGCTAAAGGGAACCTGTACTTGGAAACAAAGCTCACCAACGGTTGAGGAATCACCAGTAAAAAGGTGGATGAGCTCTTGGAGGTTATGGAGAAGAGCTGTCAAAAAGTGGGACTGCCCTTCCTGACCACGCCATGCCCAAAAGCACAGTCTGAACGGTTTATCATACTATAATGTTGTAAATAATAAAGCCTATGACCATAATTTGTTCCACAACCAAATAGTTTCTTTGTCTTTATTTAGCCTCATTATGTCTCTACTCTGCTTACAGTTTTGGGTTATATGCAGTTTACAGCGGCACTGAGTATATCTCTTTTCTCAGAGATGTGATCAGTAATCAGTTGATAAATCTTCAACAGGATTTGAAGACAATCAAGAAATGAGTTAATGCCTCTGAAAACAGGCTTGATTGTCATTCATATTACAATGAAGAGCTCAGAGTATGAATACAGGAGTGTGAAGAACAGATAACCACCATGCAGAATATGGAGGAAGGTGTGGAAAATCAGCAAAGGGGCTGAGGCATTCACATAAGAAGTGTCCCGGCATCAATCACAAATAACAATCACACTAATAGTGTCCAGTCGCTGTTATGCAATATCTGACAAGCAGATAAATCACTAAAGGATGACAGGACTGAACGCACAGGATTTCCAAATACCAATGAGATAAAGGCTTCCATCCAGGGAAGCATCCAGCATTGGAAGAGTGAGGGGGGTGGGCGGTGGGCCACAAAAAGAAAAATTACTGCAAATGTCCGCCTCAAATGCACCTTGGAAAATTAATAATAAACTGACACACAATTGTTCCACTCCCCCATATGATTACTTGACTCTGTAACCTATCCCTACAACATTCAGACAAGAGTCAGACATGGAGCTGTGTGCTCCTGCTCTGCATCTGGCTCTGCCCCTTATTGGCCCTGCAGTGCAGTCAAAGACCTGGAGCAGGACACACAGCGTGCTCCTGCTATGCCCCCTATTGTACATGGAGGGTGCAGATTAGGTGAATACAGCCACATAGCAACAATGCTGTTCCAGACAGGATGCCCTAAAAAAAATCATGCCACAGTATGGAAGGGCTAGACTGACTTCCAATATGCCAGACTAGACAAGTAATAACACATAGGATACTTGTTTGATCATGGATGCCCAGAAAAAATGCCACACCACAGCAAGAAATGGCAAAACAGGCTGACCCAATTATGCCATTCTAGCCAAATAACAATGCCTACCATACTTCGTTTTAAACCAAGTATGGTATGTGTTATTGCTTGGCTAGAATGGCATTTGGGCATCCACTCTAGCTCTTTCTTAACAATGCATGATGTTCTTTTCTGGGCATCTACATTACTGGCTGTGGCAGTGTTTCTGCTTTCTCTCCTGCTGGGTTCAAGCTCAGTGACTTGTTAGCATGCCTCTTGCTAACTGCTGAACCCATATGCATGCATACTTATACATTACCGATCCCATACCCTCACCCAGAATGATATGTCTCACACATTGTTTGGCAAGTGTTGGCAATAAAAGGCCGTAGGTTTTATTGTACAGATATGGTTATGCAGATAACAATAATCACATATCATGATAGTAACATACTTTTGGGCACCGGGTCTTGGGGTTACCCCCTCTGGACTGTGCCCACCTTCTCATGTCCCACGACTTGTTGTGGGCACCGTACAGTGCCCTGTACTTCTTTTCCTTTGTTTTTCTCCCTTATTTGTAGGGTGGGAGGGTTTTGTGGTAAAGAAGCAAAGGTTTTGGAAGGTACTGAGTAAACAGTGCACCTCCTGTGTGTGTGGGTCCCCGTTCAGGGACCACAAACTGTTTGTGTTTCTCAGAGCGTGTTGCTCTGTATTTATAAGACCCAGGGGAGCCCTGGGTCTTTGTTGTGCATAGTGGTGGGGGCTGTTATGTTTCATCCCCCGCCTTATAGCCGACTATCTGGCCCCCCGGGGGGGGCAGGTCTTTGAACCTGGTCCCTGCCTGCCTGTTGGTTTCCTTAGGTGCTTAGCACCTTGCTGCATGAAAGAAGGGTGAGGTGATTGCTCACAGTTCACCCTTCCTCACCATTGTGTTGCCCAGACTGTGTGTCTCTTTGACTTGGGGGGAGGAGAGGAGCAGTGGGGGGGGGGGTAGGTTTGTCTGCCCGTCTCCGGGCCTGCTGATGGTAACAGCAGTTACCCTGCCTCGCTTTGTGCGGCACTGCATTATTGCCCATAACTGCTGAACCCATATGCATGCATACTTATACATTACCGATCCCATACCCTCACCCAGAATGATATGTCTCACACATTGTTTGTCAAGTGTTGGCAATAAAAGGCCGTAGTTTTTATTGTACAGATATGGTTATGCAGATAACAATAATCACATATCATGATAGTAACATACTTTTGGGCACCGGGTCTTGGGGTTACCCCCTCTGGCCCGTGCAGCCACACGTGGGCAGGTTGACGGCTGACCGCGTTCCCCCAAAAGTATTTCCAATTTACAACCCCTGGAGGCTAGAGTTGCTGTCATTTCTCGAAAGAAGTGTTCATTCCCCTTGATAGATAGATGGGTGCCGTCTTTGTGAAAAAGGTCTGGGTCACCCAATGTAATGGCTGGGTGCTTTATAAAGCCCAGTCGTCTTGCTGTGAAAAATTTTTCTAAACCATTGTTGATTTTTCGTCTAGAAATGTCTACAGATTTGTAGCAGCTGGCCCCTTGCCATTTCTTTCTGGGTAGGATGGCCGAGAAGTATATTTCTGTTCCTTTCCAATTGTGTGAGATACCTGCAAGGGAGGCGCACATGTCCTCAAGTAACTTTCTCCTCCCAAAGGATACTAGGTCATTGCCACCTAAGTGTATGATCAGAAATTCTGGCGGGTCTCTGTATGCGACCAGTTCTGCTAATGTTTCGTGGATTTCTGCCCATCGTAGGCCTCTGTAACCCCACCATGATGAAATGGTGTTCCTGAACGGAGGCCTTTCTTTGGTCTCCTCTGCCCATCCGCACGTCCTGCAGATAAAAGAGTGGCTGACTATCCATGCTGATTGAAGCGTGGTCCTCCCTTCGCCTGGTGTTGCTGTATGAAGGGAGAGGAGAAAGAAAGGGTGAGGGTGGCTGGCTAGATTAATTGCGGCCTAATGTACCTTTTGTAACAATCTGATTTCCAGCTCCCTATGTTTTTCAGTTGTTGGGGGGGCTAAGCATCCCTGACATGCTGAGGTGGCGGCACCTATTCTGAAGGAATGGGTGCCAACACCCCTGGGGACCCACCCAGCATCGTTGATTGCTTTAATCAGAACACCTTTAAATTGGTAGCGGCTTAGTGCCGAGGCATCCTTATGGATCAAGAACCTCCCCCCAACCTTGGGTCTTTGTGCATAGTAGAGGTTGGTAATACATACTGGGCAGTTTACTGCCTCATCGATACAGCAAATGTTGATGGTTCTTTTTGCCCCAGTTTTTGATTGTTGGATTTCTATGCTGATGCGCTCTTGTCTGACCCTGACTTCCATGATGCCCAGCCCGTTGCTGGCCTGGTGCTGGAAGCAATGAGTTCACCCACACGGAAAGCCCCGAAGTATGCCAGGAAAAAGGGTGTTCTGAACAGTAAGATCTCATATGGATGCCAGCATATGGCTTCCAGCTGGTTTGCAATTTGTACCAGTTTTCAGAAATCAAGGGGGTGGCGGGTGTCTACCTGGGGGCCCTCTATTCTGCCCCAACCTTTTAATGCAAAAGTAATGACGGGACTTTGAGTGGGATCAGAATCACCCTGTATTTTTGAGAAATAAGAGACTGCAACTAAGTGTCTCTTAGCGCAGTCTCTCTTAAAGCCTTGTTCATGCCCCCATTTTAAGAATATTTCTATGTCTTTTATCATTATTAACTCTACGTGTTTTATTCCTGTGACTGTTTGCAAGCACTTACTGTACTGAGCTCCGGTGGTGCTTGCCAATGCTTTCCCTGCCATCTCCGTGAGGAAGCCTACGGAGTTGTTGGCACCTGTCTTTGAAGTGCCTGGTTCTTGTTGGACATCCCGGCCTTGGCTCTCTGGCGCTGGCGTTTATGCCGTTATTTTATTGGCACCCGCTTTTGAGGTGCCTGGTGTTTGTTGGGCATCCCGGCCCGGGCGCTCTGGCGCTGGCGTTGATGCCGTTATAGTATTGGCACCCGTTTTTGAGGTGCCTGATTCTTGTTGGGCATCCCGGCCTGTGCTCTCTGGCGCTGGCGTTGATGCCATTATTTTTGATTTCCCATTATTTCCCAGCATTCCGCCGGTATCGGTGTCATCTGTTCCTGGGCGTGCAGCGCTAGCTCCCGGAATCTTGGCCACTGAAAGCAAGATAAAGCATCTGCTATGTTATTATCTGCACCAGCGATGTGCTTTGATTAGACTACAATATTTTCTTGTAGTGTGATTGCTGTGATGGCTCGTAGGACTTTTAGCACTAAAGATCACTTGGTAAATCTTCTGTTTATGGAGCCTACTACTGCCATGTTGTCGCACCAGACCAAGAGTTCTTTGTTAGCTAGCTGCCTGCCCCAGATGTATAATGTTAGCCAGATGGGAAATATTTCTAGGAGGGTGATGTTTTTTGTCCACCCTGTCTGTTGCCATGAGTTGGGCCAGTGTCCTGCCACCCATTCTGAGTATAGTATGGCTCCAAACCTCTTGCTCCCGGCTGCATCGGTAAAAAGGACCCTTTTTGTACATGTGTTCAAAGGCGTTCGCCAAAGTGAGATCCCATTGAAATTTTTGAGGACATTCCCCCAAATTTCCAGATCTTGTTTCACCTCTGCGCCTAGTCAGATGTGTAAGTGGGGTTTGGTAAATGATTTGATTTTAAGTTCCAGGCTTCTGGAAAAAAAACCTCCCTTGCGGGATTATTCTGGCAGAGAAGCTAAGACTGCCTGCTAATGATTGAATTTCTATAACAGTGCCCTTGTCTTTTATTGTCAGGGCTTGTATTTTCTCCCGGAGTTCTGCAATTTTTGATTTCGGGATCTTGCATAGTTCTTGTGCAGAGACAATCTCAATGCCTTGGAAAATTATATTGGTGGCTGGTTTGGTCGTTTTTTCTATTGCTAGAGGTATGCCCCATTGTGCGGCCATTCTTTCTAGTTTCAACAGGGCCCTGTGGCATTCTTCTGAGTTTGCTGGGCCCATAACCATAAAATCATCTAGGTAGTGTACCACTTTGGCCCATGGTCTCTCCTTCTGAAAAGCCCATTGGAAAAAGGAGCTGAATTGCTTGAATAGGGCGCAGGATACTGCGCGTCCTATGGGGAGGCATCTGTCGACATAGAATTTGTTGTTAAAAGTAAACCCTAACCATTTCTGGGAATCTGGATGGACTGGTAAAAGTCTGAAGGCGGATTCGATGTCTAGTTTGGCCATCACAGCGTTCCTACCACATTCTTGTATGAGTCTTACCGCCTCCTGGAATTGTGTGTAGGATACTGCAGATTCCGTGTGTGGAATGCCGTTGTTCAGTGATTGGCCTTTGGGTAGGATAGGTGGTGAATTAGCCTCATTTTCCCTGGTTCTTTTTTAGGGACCAGGCCTAGAGGTGATATTAAATAATCCTTGAGAGGCATATGGTCCCAGGGTCCTGCAATCCTGCCTAACAGCAGTTCTTTCTTGATTTTGTTCTCCACTATTTGGGGGTTGTCCCTGGTCGACTTTAGGTTTGATGGGATGTTCCGTTACCCTTACCCTTAAAGGGGATGCTAAAGCCCTTGGTAAGGCCCAGCCAGATAGCCCCGCTGGTTTCCCTGTCTGGATAGCTGATGAGTGCTTCTCTAAAATTGTTTGGGTTGATGGGAGTTCTGCCTGGTGCCATTCTAGGGTTTGGGAAATGGTTGTTGCTAATCTTTTGAATTTTTGGCTGGCAGTCTGGTGCAATTGCTTGCTGCGTGGTCGCTGTTGCAGTTTGTGTAACCGTGTTTGTACCAGCATTCTTTACCCCAGGTGCACTGGTTCTTTCCAAAATTTCTGCATGGGATATTGGCTTTTGCAGAGTGGTTTTTGTTCTGCCTGTGGGTATTAGATTTCGCCACCCATGGCTGGTTCTTCCGGAAAAGCTGTTTGCCCTTTTTGTGTTTGTCATTTTCATTGTTTCTGGGACCTTGGGTATTTTTATTATATTTGGAGGAGTTCTGTGGCGCCTCTTCTTCTGCCGGATGCTCAGTATTTAACATATATAAATCATTTTGGACCTCGTCCCATTCTATGGCTGGCCTCTTTGACATGCTTCTCCTAAATCTGATATCATAAGATAGCCATGTCTTCCCTTTCTGAGCGACTTTCACTTCCCTTATTTTATCCATGTAAGCCCTTAGTTTTCTGCCATCATTGGGATTATTTCTCCTCATATATTGTTGCTAGGATGGCGAAAGCCTGCAGCCAGTTGTCCCAATTTTGTTCTACTTGGGCGTTTCTGGCTATGGCTTTCTCTTCTATCTTTTTGGGATCCCTGAAGGCATCCTTACCTTTACGATGGGCTTCTATCAGTGAAAATATTTCTATGAATTCTATGGCCCATATGGCTTCTTTGATTGTGGCATCAATGTTCCATGCTAGGCATCTTTTATATCTATTCAGTATTTCAGTCTGAAAGAATTTCAATTTTAATTCTAATTGGTCATTGCAGATCTTTGCTATGTCTGGATTGCAATTGATTTGTCCAGCTTGTCCCACTGGTTCTGTACTGGGGGTTTCCCATTCTTTCAAAGCACCTGTTGGGTCTGCCGCGGCAGCTGCTGGAGCAGTTGTGTTAACTGCAGCTGATGTTGTTGGCGCTTGTGTCACTGGTGTGGCTGGGGCTGTTATTTGTGTTGTTGTTGGTGCAGGGTGGTCACCAATATGATAGATTCAAGGGTTCTATTGTGGTTTGCTTCTCCCTTATTTCCCGCAATATCTGCTGCATTTCTGACATATTATTGCACAATTTTGCCAGTTTTTTGTTACCTTTTCTAGGGCCATCTGTCATTTTTTATCTCTTTAATGGAAGTATGACGTCATCTTGACTGGGCGGCGAGGGGATCCCATCCCTTGGTAGGCCATACATATTTTCCCTTACCCATGCCCAACCGTAGTGTTCTGCTGCCTCGAGGGCTGCCAGCAGGTGGGGCGATTTGGGCTTCTGTGCTGGTGTTTTGGGTTCCCGTGTTTTTTGTTTGGGACTCATGATTTCCTTTCCGCCTGTTTTGATTAAAAAGGTAAATATTGAAAAAAGGCTGTTTCTGGCCCTGTAGGGTTTTGGCCCTGTGTCAGCAGTCTCTGTACAGATGTCAAAATACGCTTTCTAATTGCTGTGTAATTGCAATGGCTGTCCTGCGCTTGTTTGAGTATAATTTTGCATTTAACTAATGCTATGCGTTTAAAAAAGGCTGAGTTTTTCCCAGCCGGGATTCAAACCTGGATCAGTAGGTTCTGCACGGGTGTCCAAGTGCAAGCTCTACTAGTTGTGCTATGTGACGATTCGGTTTTGATGATGGGGTTACCCGTGCTGGGTAACTGCTTATGTTGTCCACAACGTATTATTCGTTTTTTACATCTCTTAAAAAATGTCAAGCTTGTATTTTTGGGAACAGACCGTAATAATTTGTGCATGCCTGCTTTTGGCCTGGGTTTTTCGTAATCACCCAACGTTGTATGCCAGAAGCAATTAATATAGCATGTGACCAAGTCTATATTCTTGAAACAAGCAGGAAGCCTGTTTCAGGATTTTGTTTTAGCCAAATAATAATGTCCCCCAGCCTGGGGTTTCCTCGCGGCCTCTGTGTGATCAAATTTGCTGCTTTTACAGTAAAATAAGATACGCTGCGTGCGGTCGAAAATCCGCCGGGGAAAGCGGCTGATTCGCAGATGTTTACTTAAATTGACAGCGATTGGAAACAGTGTTTCTATTGCGTGTTCGGCGCCCGGCGAGGCGGCTTACCTTGGAGATTGACACGTTTTGTTGCAGAGGCTGCCTCTGCCGGGCTTCGCTGCAGGTTCCTTCATTCGCGCTGGTAAGTGGAAACTCCCTGCTCTGCTTCTGTGTTTGTTTGTTTCAAAAACGCTGCTCGTCTCCCTGCCGTGGAAAGTTCATGAGCAGTACAATGCTCACAGAATAAAGACGCTGTGAATACAGCAAACTTAATGTTTGCTAAAGAAGCAAAGGTTTTGGAAGTGCACCTCCTGTGTGTTTGGGTCCCCGTTCAGGGTCCACAAACTGTTTGTGTTTTCTCAGAGCTTGTTGCTCTGTATTTATAAGACCCAGGGGAGCTCTGGGTCTTTGTTGTGCATAGTAGTGGGGGCTGTTATGTTTCATCCCCCGGCTGGATAGCCGACTATCTGGCACCCCCGGGGGGGGCAGGTCTTTGAACCTAGTCCCTGCCTGCCTGTTGGTTTCCTTAGGTGCTTAGCACCTTGCTGCATGAAAGAAGGGTGAGGTGATTGCTCACACTTCACCCTTCCTCACCATTGTGTTGCCCAGAATGCGTGTCTCTTTGAGTTGGGGGGAGGAGAGGAGCAGTGATGGGGGTAGGTTTGGCTGCCCCTCTCCGGGCCTGCTGATGGTAACAGCAGTTACCCTGCCTCGCTTTGTACGGCACTGCAGCATTGCCCATAACTGCTGAACCCATATGCATGAAAACTTATACATTACCGATCCCATACCCACACCCAGAATGAAATATCTCCCAAAGTGTTTTGATGGCATTGGATAAGGGTTTGGGACATGTGAGACTTCAGGTCCTTAACAAGTTAAGAGCTCTGGAACTTGAACCCTCATAGCCATGGGGGAAACCAGTAGAGCCCCACTTAGAGCAGCTCTGCTTAATGCAACATCTGCAGTAAGGCACTTCCACCAGATCTATAATTTTACTGAGGCTCATGACTTAGAAATCATGTTCCTTAAGGCAACATGGTTTACAGACTTATCACTGGCAATTTTTTACTTGCTGGCACCCGATAACTATGTTACCCAATTTATTAATAGAAATAATAAAAGAGGAGAGGCAGTAATTTCAAAAACCCACTAGTTGATATATCTTTATACATTTGCGGTTGGTGTAAGATGGCAGTGCCTTTTGCTTGTGGGAAATTCTGCATTTTGGTGCCCTCCTCCAGATGTGAACAATTTCCATGAGTGCGTCTGCAGGCAAATCATCAGGTACATGTGTTCCTGGTCTGAGAAAGGACTTTGCAGAAACCTCCTGAAACTGAAAGAGGTCAACATCAGGGACAGCCTGTGGCATAAAATTGTCTCATGCACCAATGAAAAAGTGGACCACAGTTGCAAATTCCAATTAATTCTTTTTGTGACAGATCATTTGAATAATACCCGATAAAATAAATGTGATGCAAATTATGCAATATAAAGAATATTTATTCAAGAACAATGGTTAAAACTACTAGCTGCATGAAGTAACTTATCAAACTGGCCCACATTGGCCAAAAAAGTGGCCCACTTTCACCCAAAAAATTGAGCAACACTAGACTTGTACACACAACTACCAAGTGCTGTTTGCTGTGAGGCCAACACTCGCTCTGTGTACAGAGAAGACGAAAGGCATGCCCAATGCATTGGTTGCCAGTGTCTGTTGAGTCTGGTTTCTTTCCGAAGATCTCGATGGAGCTATTGTTTTTTGTGTGCTCTCCTTCTTTGCTGCCTTTCCATCCAGTGTGATACCTCCCTCCTACGTCATGTAATCCTGTCCTCTCATGACATCTATGTCAGTGCTTCCTCTAGAGAGGTTTTCACTGATATCCTCTTCTCTGTCCCCTCTCCAAATCTACGGACCCCCCCATCTCATCTCTACTCTCTCTCATTCTCTATCATTCTCTATCATTTACGGTGTTAACTGGGAAGTCTTCTTGGTCAGCTTCTCATCCTCAAGTTGCTTCGTTCATGTCTATCAAACAGGCACTATCCTAGATTAGGGGACCACAACCCAACCTCCTTCTCTTTGACCAGATCCTGTCTACTCTCATTAACTTCCTTCCTTCTTCTGCATCTCCCCCTTCTATTCTCTCTCTCCCTCCTCTGACTGGTGTACCACGCCCCTGTACACTCAGAAAACCATCAAAGGCAGAGACCTCCTCCACCTGACAACTCTTAACGCCCGCTCAGCGAACAAACACTGTACTGACATCTGCCTCCTTCTTGACGACATTGACCTCGACATTCTTGCTCTTACCGAGACATGGTTCAATGCCAGCTCAGTCACTGATTTTGACTCCCTCCTCCTTGATGGCTTCAAGATCATCTTCAAGCCTCGACCTCACCGCGCTGCTGGTGGGGTTGCCTTAATCTTCCCTGAGTGGGTTCCTACTTCCATTTTACCCACCCAGCTCTACTCTTTCTATGAGAGTCTGGTTTGCAAGTTGGTCATCTCTCCCATTTCCACCCTGACCAATGCTACCATTTACCGGCCTCCAGGCGCCACCACCCTTCTCCTCTCTGAATGGGATGATTTCTGCTCTTTCTTACTTTCATCCATCTCCACCACCTCCTCCTGGGTGATTTCAACATCCAACTGGACTCCCCTCTTCACTGACCTCTGCACCTCGCTTTTCCTCTCCATTCTCCTTTCTGGCCAACCCACTCAGCTGGACACACTCTAGACGTGCTCATGCACTCTGACCTATCTCTCTTTCCCTCACTAGTCACTCATCTCTCATGGTCAGATCATTCTCTCCTCTCCTCCCACGTGGGTCCCTTTGGCCAGCTGACCACCCCCCCAAAGGCCCTGCCAACCTCGTTCGCTAAAATCCACCCGATGAAACGAGTGTCAGCTACTGCCTTTGCTTCCACCTTCAACCCCCCTACCTCTGATTCTACCTCTGACTCTGCCCTCGGCAACCTCCACCTTTCCATCACCAATACTCATGGCATTCTTGCTCCAGTCATGAGGATCCGCATGAAACCTGCATCTAAGTGCAGCACCTGGTACGACTCCAAACTTGCAGCCCTGAAACGAAAGTGCAGGATGGCAGAATGGAAGTGGCAAACCTCAGGCTCATCCTCTGACAAACTAGCCTACCGTCTGCTCCAAAGGCAATACAGACTCGTCATCCATGTCAAGAAAGGAACCCACATACAGGCATGGGTTTCCAGTGCATCCAAAAACACGGCTGCACTTTTCAAGATCTGCATGGAACTAGCCAACCCTTCCGCAGTCTCCTCTTCCCTTCTCCTTCCCAGGCCCTCTTCAACGCACTGGCCACACACTTCACCACCAAAACTCAGGACATCCTAATCCACCTTGCTACACACCCTCACAACACATCAGATACCCTTACCTCCCTTGGCACCACACCCTCCTCCTTCCTCCTTCTCCTTCTTCTCTCCTGTCACACCTGATGAAGTTCCCAGAGTTGTCTGCTCCATGAAGGTCTCTTCTAAGCAGGGTTCTCCTTGCTCATCCAGGAGCATCAAAGATAACGTTGGCTCTCTTGCCCCTGCACTTGCTGATTTCTGCAATCACTCTTTTGACACTGGATGTTTCCCCTCCTCCCTTAAGCACTCCCTTGTGCACCCACTCCTTAAAAAACCTTCAGCAGACCCTACCTGCCATGCCATCTACCGCCCTATTTCTATGACCCACTTCCTGGAGAAGCTGCAGGAAAAGATGGCATTGCCCCAAATCAACTCACACACCAAATTTATTGGTGGTCTCCAGAACCATCAATCTGGATTCCGGGCTTCCAGAGGCACTGAAACTGCTCTTCTGAACACCCATGAAGAACTGCTCGCAATTCTGGACTCTAACTCCCCAGCTGTCCTCATCCTTCTCGATCTCTCCTCTGCCTTTGACACAGTCAACCATTCCATCCTCGTACGAAGGCACCATAATACCCTTGGTATCTCGGAACAGGCACTGGACTGGCTGACATCCTTCCTTACTGACCGCGCTTCCCAAGTCATACTGACCATCTTCTCCTCTACTACTTCCTTATCCACCTGTGGTGTCCGCCAGGGTTCTATCCTCTCCCCCTGGCTCTTTAACATCTACCTTGATGTGCTTGCAAGCCTCATCTCCTCCTCCTCCTGCAACTTCTAATGTTACACAGACGACACACAGCTCTTTTGAAACTTCATGCTGACCCTCTTGCACCCTCCATCAACCCTGACTGCCTATCTGCCATCCAGTCCTGGTGCACCTCCAATGAGCTCTGCCTCAACGCCTGAAAAACTGAGGTTCTTCCCATAGGGACCCCTGTTCCCTCTTTCTTCCCTTCACTATGGCCTTCCTCCCTGGGCTCTCCCCCTGCTCCTTCTTCTGAAGCCAAAAACCTAGGACTCATCTTCAACTCCTCTCTCTCCTTCCTCCCTCAAACACAGGACATTGCCAAGAAGTCCCACTTTCAGCTCTTCATTCCCAAATCAATTCTCCCTTTTCACACTTTCCCCCAGAGGCTCAATGTTACCTGAGCCTTGGTTCTCTCTAGGCTTGACTATTCAAATAGCCTCTCCTGAATCTACCTTTGTACACTCTGCGACCCAATCAACTAATACAGAATAGGGCAGCAAGACTTATCCTTGGCCTTAAGCCCAGGGTCCACCTCTCTCCTGCCATAAAAAGTCTTCACAGGCTCCCGGTTGCTGCAGGGATTACATTCAAATCCTTCTGCATCATCCACAAGGCTGCCTGGGACCACACTATCTTCAACTTTATTATACTAAATACTCTCCCTCTAGACCACTACGTTCCTCTGGCACCAACTCTTTGTGTGCAAAGCGGTTTGCTAAACCGAGGGTAGATGGTTGTTCGCTTTCCTCAGCTCATTCCCTCCTATGGAACAGCTTCCCCCTCCCTCTGCGCCATGAGCAGGACTTTCTTAAATTAGGAAGCTCCTTAAGACTTTCCTCTTTACCTCCTCCTTCCCTTCCACTCTCCTCTGCTAATCCCACAGTTGCTGTGATTGCTGTCCGGGTCCTTTATGCATCCTCTGGACCCCTGACCTCCCACACCCAATCAGCCCAGCTCCTGTCTACCCTCTGCACTTGCATTGGGACACCCTCTGCCCCAGAGGTTCGCACTTACACCTAACGTGGCTCTGGCCTTGTAGCACCCAAAAATCATAGCACTTCATCAGTGGCTCACCCATGAGTTCAAACTCCTCAGCATGTACCCCCTCTGCCCTCTTCCTTCCTGTACTTACACATTCTGAAAACTGACAGGGCATAGTAGGTTTGTCCTTTTTCCTTTTTCCTCCCACTGCTCTTAAATATTGTGTTTTGTAATGTGTTTCACTCCCTTGTTCCCTCCCTTCACACGGCGGGCTCTTTGAAACAGTATTTTACTTGCTGTATAAGTGCCTAACAAGCAAACAATAAATAAAATAAATAAATCTCCACCACCATCATTACTGCCCACCCCGATATGTCCCCTAAATCTGGAACCACTTACCCTACTTCGACAAACAATGTGTACGGCCTATCGTGGGGGTATAATGATCAGTGAGACACCAATGACGTAAACCATGTATGTGGCTGTTTTCTCGACAAGGACGCAATGTTGTGGTTCACCCCAGACCCCTCTCGACTGACCAGGTCCACATCTGTGCTGGAGGCCCAACTAATCACAGCTATCCTGGATCTATCTTTTCGATACTTCATTACAACTTATCCACTGTACAGTGCTGCTTAGCAGACTTTCCCAGGCACAACCTTGTCTTGTGGTACATCTGTGGCCTCCAATTTTGTGTAGGAGAAAAAGAAGGGAAGAATTTTAAAAGCCTGGCATAGTAGCTACCAAATGGGGAGTTCACCGGCAAGAAGACAGTGGAACTATAGTAGGTGCCTGACTTTATTCACACTCGCTTTATGATAAAAGTTAGAGGCAGAATGCAAGGTGATCGCAATAGAGAAGGGGGCATTGCAGCGACTCAGGTCTTATTCTGCAATAGCAGACAATACTGAGGTGTCGGGCAAATGTCTGAATAAATCTACTTCGATGGTCATAGGGCATTGCACAATGGCACCTGAAGTAATACATGTGCATGGATAGGTTCAGCCCAGCAATGCATGATTCATAAACTGTACAATGTGACTATCTTCCAGAACCCCTAACAGCCTCCTTTTGTCTACACCCAGCACCCTTCACAAGGCACAGCACTGCTGCCATGACATCCAAGTCTCACTCGGAGGAGAGATGCTTCTATATGATATGATGTCATATGATAAGGGATTTTTACCGCGTCTGTACACAAGTGTAAATTAATAAATGCGGATTTGCTGCTATTATATCGTAATTTTCGATGATTTACCTTCTCTTTCAGGAATTATGTATGTAAATTGGCCCTTGTTGTTTTGTGATATTGTAATATTTTTTGGCTTTAAGTCGAAATAAAGAATTTACTACTACTACTGAGACATAAAAGTTCTCTCACTTCCAGCTGGTGGACATAAACTGCATTGCAGAGACACGTGCTGAGGCTAACCTTGTTGATCAGTTTTGGCTTGTGCCATGGCGCAGACCTGTTCTCTTGCTGCCATTGGCAACAATGTGTTCCCATTTGGTCCATTCCCTTGAATTCGTTGTGCTAACTGCTGTGGTCACTAATTTCTCTTTCACTCTCTTTGACATTTGATTGGCTACCTTGAGTTGAGCAACACACCTAGGTACTTGTGTCTGCACACAGTAGTGCCTATGAACGTGTTATCTTTCTTTTGATCATGGTTGTTCTTGTATCCATAGTAGAACACTGTTACATGAGGTTGTACTCCTTGGACCTGTATCAGGTTCACCTTTTCTGAAGTCTGCCATTTGCTGGCACCTCGCCAAGTGGGTGTGACCCTGCTGTTGAGTCTGGAGGTGTCTGTGTGATGTTCTGCTTTTGGTGGTGTGGGCTCTGACATACATGGATGTGCTGTTGCAGCATCTGTGGTTTCATTCTGAACAGCTGATTGTCTAGTAACTGGGACGCGGTAGGACTGGTGGGTGGGGGGGGCGGGGTCAGAAGGGGTTTAGTCCAGTGTGGGTGTCATGCCCACCCTCCCCAGAGATGCTGGTAGCTTGGCAAGGCATGCTGTTGGTGAGCCTTTATGGGGTCTCTCCATTGTTGTATGACATGCTGGTCACATGCACATCCTCTGAGGCAGTGGTACCCGGACATAGATCCTCTGAAAGAAAGAAAGGGGTAGTAGGTCTGGGGTGGTGTCAACACAGGCCAGGCACACCCCTCCCTACTCGTCTGTTTATATTAACTGGCCGAATCTACCAATAACTGTAAAGGAAAGTGAGGTTCTGATAACACCTTACAACGTGCTTGGGCAGGTGGTATAAAATACTTTGTGGCTTTGCGACATTATTTGCAGTGTTCTTTCAGCCCCCACTATTTTCTTAGCACTTGTTGACTGAACATATTTAATGTTAATCTGGGGGCGTGATGCCATTCTGGTCTTTGTTAGCGTTTTTCCCCTCTCACATTCCTTTCAAATAACAGCCTCATGCTCCAAATACCTTCTTTCACACTTGTCTTTATGTAGCAATGACTATGAAATGTACTTGCGTACATACAGTAAAAGGCGTATTATTCCAGCTAAAGTACCCTCAACCCTTGAATAATGGGCCTATTATGGCACCTTGCGAATCCCTTGACAGGTTCTTAAACCTGTCAACCTATAGTCGAGCAGTTTACAAGTCACCGGAACCACTCATTTCTGTAATAGCCGTATTACACCGCAGGGGATCCTGGCCCTGTTTGTTATGTCTTTTCTGCCATTACAGGAGTAAGAAGCAGACAGATATTAGCAGAGATTTCTTGGGTGTGAAGCCCGTGCTTGCTGGACTTGGGTGCTTGCCAAAGTGTCAGCCAGCAGGTGGCGATTACAAAGGTTGGGCATGGATTACTCAATGTTGCAGTCGGAATGTATTCAACTTCTTTTGTTATACCTATTAGTGAGAATTGGGCGTGGATGCTGCTGAAAAGGTGTTCAGGTTCTGCACGGGCCATTGCTCGAAGGTCTCATGTACATTTTAATATTTACCCCAGTGTCCTTCATCTTGGCATTGAAGCGCCCTTCGAAGGCTTCCTGTGATTGCTGGAAGTGTTATATCAGAATGGGTTTGATTTATTTGATTGCTCCAAACAGAATTGTTGTACAAGAGAAATCACAGTGGATAGAGAAATAACGTATCCAGATGCTTTCCAATAGTAGGGAATTGAATGCAGATGAGAAATTAACCAATGGGTGGAGAGGGGAGACTGGTTATGAAAATTGAACAATACACAGAAAAATCAGTTAGTATAGTGGGAAATGGTCACTAGTCACTTATTGGGAGACAGGTGCAGGCGGGCACAACAACATACTTTTATGTCACATTCTTTAAAACTTGACCTGCCTCTTACCTGTCTCCCACCCTGGCTTACCGGTGGTCAAGATCATCATGTGGACCGCTGTGTGAAGTTGACGTGGGACAGAAAGGCAAAGTTTGAACTGGGATTTTCTTGAGGCTACATGAGCCAGTATATGTTACGGCGTGTGTCGGAGATGTGCAGTTTCCTAGGGATGTTAAGGGCAGCTCTTATAGCATTGTTCTGTGTGACTCGGAGCTTGTTGATGTTTCTTTGGCTAGTACCAAGATAGAGGACATTACAATAATCAATTTTAGCCATAACAAGGGTTCTAGCGAGGATGATGCAGTTAGGGGCTGTTAGGAATGGTCTACACTTTGTTATAAACTTGCAGGTATAAGCCGAAGCTCATACCACTGCATTCGTTTGTCTAGTGAGTGACAATGTAGAATCAAGGTAGATACCTACAGGCCGATTCATGTAATTAATGTGCGCTGAAAAAATCGGCGCACGCGTGCGAAAACGTGCGATTCGCAGTGTCACTTGAAAAATCGCAGTGCAAGTGTGGGATGTGCGCTGATAAAGTGCGTGGCGCACGCCGGGGCACAGGTCATCTAACGACGTGCGCTAAGGCCACAGTGAAATCGCACATAGCGTGGCGCACATAACAAAAGTAGGCGGAACACGGGGCGTTACACGCAGAATGGGGAACAACTCGTGAAAATGTGGGCGTCACGGGGGAAGTACAGGAGGCAAGTGCGCGGAACGCCCACACGCTCGCCTACAACACGTATTCATGGAATCGAATAGGGAAAACCAACGCACGGGCAAAGACGCGCACAGGGCCATACACGTCCGCCACACGAAAGCAGGCGGTAGTGTCCCTGCGCAGGAAAAAAATGTGCGCCAAAATGTGCGCTAACAAAAAGCACGTATATACAGCTATGATGAATGTCCCATACTGTGACCCTCTAGGACAAATGACGTGCAAAGGGGTACGTGACAAACACGGACACCCGCTGTGTCAAAAATAGCGTGTGCGTGTATTCCTGGCGTGCGCGGGAAGTATTACACGCGATCGGGCCTGGGGGAGCGGGTACCTGTATTTCAGTGGTGCGCCAGAAGTTTTACACGTGATTGGCCTGGGTACGTGTATTTCAGGGGTGCGTGGGTGTTTTCACACGCGATCGGGCCTGGGGGAGTGGGTACGTGTATTTCAGGGGTGCGCGAGAGGTTTTACATGCGATTGGCCTGGGTACGTGTATTTCAGGGGCTCGCGGGTGGTTTTACACGCGATCGGGCCTGAGGGAGCAGGGTACCACTCACCGTCTGCCTTGCGTGTAGAAGAACGCATAGCCAACACCCACCCGCTGTGAAGTAATAGCGTGTGAACCCCAACACCTGCAAAACACACGCACCGCACGAAAAAGCATGTACAGAGCAATGGAAATCCACGTGGGATCTTCAAGCCCTGCCAGGGCAACGCCCGTGCGCGATACGTCACAGACGCGCATACGCGCTAAGGGCCTTTGGTCCAATGGAATCACGTATGCGTGCTGACGCGCTTACGCGCTAAGGGCCTTTCCTCGAATTACACGCTGACGTGCAGAATTTTCATGTGCCAAATCACTCCGTATCAAGCTGGCCACGCGTAAGCACACGGAAGACCACGCTCCTGCCCAAAAGGCCGAATTACTTCCCCCCAGAGACCCGAGCAGCCTCCCACGAGCCATCTGCTGCTGCCTGCCTGCATGCCTGCCTGCTGCCACCGTGCCCTGCCATTTGGTGCCTGCACATCAGCCATCTGCAGGGGTCCAGTTGCTGTGTCCACCCCTGCTGGAACAGAAGACTCCCGACTGGGATACCATCGCTCCACAGCCTAGCCCCAGGACCCAGTTGCCCACCCACGCCTGCCTCGGGGGTCGCCATGTTGGGGCAAACACCATCCGAGACCACTGGCGACCCCCAGCCAGAGGGGCAGAGGGCCACCAGCTTCAGTCAGAAGGAAGTTGGTGTCCTGGTGGAGCTTTTCCTGGGGAATTATGATGCCCCCTTCGGATCATCACGCGCCGACAAGGAAGGACGGGACAGGATCTGGGACGACTTTGTGGTTGCCATCAACGCGGAGGGGGTGGCAACCCACAACATCAAGCAAGTCAAGAAGCGCTGGGAGGACTTGAGGTCCAGGACCCTCATAAAGGCCCGGCGCCTCGTGGAGGTGGGCCGGGCAGCATGAGTACCATCCAGCTGAGGGTCCTGGAACGCATACGCCCAGTGCTCCATGCCCAGATCCTTGAGAGGCAGGCCCGTCTGGAGTCGAGCGGTAAGTGGCCAAGCATTGCTGTGTGAGACAGGGCATGTTGCAGTGCACTGGTTGTCTGATACTTGCCTGTATGTCTGTCATAGGCCATGTACGCGTGTGTGTGTGCAGGGACATTATGGTCATGCATGTGAGACCAGTAATGTGTGAAGCACACGGTTGGTGTATGTGTTTAAATGCAACATGGGGAGCCCTATGCGGAATGGACACATGAGAGCATGCCAGTCTCTGTTCCTGGACATGGGTGGGTGTGAGGGATGGGTGCTGATGCCATGTACATGTATGGTGTCCATGTCTGTGTGTCTGACCTGCGTGTCTGTGACTTGTGAATGCCATGGATGCATGGCACATGTCTGTGACAATGTTCAGAATCACTGATGCAGCCTAATTATCCTTGCATCCACTGTGTCTGGGGTGTACGAGTCCAGATGGATGAAAGTACGTTGAAGTGTGTGCATGTGATAGGCATGACCCATGATGCACGTGAGTCCAAAAACAACATTGTATGCTTCAAGAGTCCCTTGGACATGTTTGCTTATGTCCATAGCATGCGCCATGCCTGTTACTGCATGTGTTTTGCCTGCACTGACCCATGTGTTGTAGAGGGACATGATGGAAGTGATCTATGACAGTGCCTCTCATCTGCTATTGCTTCCTGTCTAGGGGACCACTGTACAGTACCCTGATGCTTGTGTTCTATGTCTCCCTCTACACAGCACAAAGTGAAGAAGAGGGTGGAGACGGCGCTGTGGAGCTAAGCGATGGGGATGCCCCCATGGCTGCAGCGGAAGGGGTGGGTGAGCCCCCACAGGGGCTTTCAACGACGGAAGACGGTGTGGAGCCATCCAGGTTGGTGTTTTCCACAGAGGAGGAGGAGGCCGCTACTGAGCCGCACATGGGGCCTGGTGGGGGCATCCCTGCTAGTGCAAGTGGTGCAGTCCAGGGGCAGGGGCAGGAGGCAGCACAGGTCACCGTGGAGGTGCCTGTGGATGCCCCATCCCAGGCCCGTCCGCAGGTAGGGGGGATGTCCATGTAATCTGACTCCCCTCCACCTGCGGACGAGGGGACCCCTGGCCGTATGGAGAAGGTCCTGATTGGTGTTGCATTGCGCACGCGTGACATTCGTGATGACGTGCGTGCTTCCCGGGGGGAGCACGCACGTCATCACGAAGAGCACCGTGCCAACGTGGCCCAGTTGGGAGCGGTCGTGGTCGGGGGTCTCGTACATGTGTTGGGCACTCTGGCGACCCTCTCCTCCTCTGTGGAGGCTATGCGCCAGTCGTTCTCCATGCTGTCTTCCGGCCCAGATGCCACCAGGGCCCCCTGTGGACCTGCCCCGACAAATGCAGCCAACTCGGTGGGAATCCCATCCCTGCCACAGTCGGGAGTCGGTGGTCCAGCAGAGGTGGACACACCAGCAACTGGACCCCAGCAGATGGAGGATGTGACATCATCATCGGGCAGGGCACGTGCACAACGGCGTCGGTGGATTCCATCAGCCTGGATGCCGTCGTGCTGGCACAGGCAGTTGCATCAGAGGCAGCGGTAGGCTCGACTTGGGAGGCATCATGGCTCGGGGCCATCAACATCAGGGGTGCAGGCATCGGCCGCAGGGCAGGAGAACCCTGGAATGGGAGTGGCTTCCGTGTGGGAGAGGTTGGGCCAGCAGATAGGTGCGGAGCGGCAGCGGGCAGAGGAGGAACGGCTCACAATGGTCAGGGCAGAGAACTCCATGCGGAGGGCGCTGAGGCGGGCTGAGTGCCTCGAGGGTCTTTGCAGGGAGTTGGAGCTGGACACTGCATTATCCCTGCGAGACCTCGGGGCCAGGGAAAATGCCCGCCTCCAAGCCATTGAACAGGAGTTCGATGATGCCCTGGCCCATGACAACAACCAGTAAGCCGTCGGACTAGCCCGCTGCCCTTGTAAATAGTTATGTAGTTAGTGTTAGGTTTCCTTTGCATTATTATTTATTTTGGACCTTTTGGACAATGGACCACATTTTTGTATATAGTTTTTTTATTAGGTAGTATTTTTATATAGGTTTCATTTCTTCATTTGGGATCATGGACCTTGGATTGTTTATCTGTATATAGTTGACTGTTGGATTTTAGTTTTTTTTTGGATTTACCCATGGAGCAATGGTGGTTTTCGGTTTTGTTTTTACCTTGGATTTACTTTTTTGAACTGTGACTTTGGACACCTTTCCTTTGGATTATGATTTGTGGTTTTTCATTATTTTACGGACATGCTGATTTTGGTTTTTGATTCCCATTGTCATTTGTTTATTTTTAATTCTATTTATGCTGCTTTTAATACATGTTTTCATCCAACTTCAATGCGTAGTATCATCTCATTGGTTTCATGCATATCATGATATGGGTTTTGACATTCACTTACACACATTGTGTGTATGTGAGGGACATGTGTTCATTTACATACTTGACATTCGGGTTGTATCATGTAATTGGCATTTCTAAGTGGATGGATGCAATACTTGGGTGGGTGTTTGGCATGTGGAGGCTGCCCATAAGGGCCAGGGATCTAGATTGTGATGACGTGTTGGCTGGGGGACATGTGTCAGGGTCTGCTGGCAGGTGCCCCGCAATGCTGGGGGGTGGGGGTGCAGGGGGACATGAGTGGGACATGAGTGGGGACCTGCTGGCAGGTGCCCGCAATGCTGGGGGGTGGGGGTGCAGGGGGACATGAGTGGGGGCCTGCTGGCAGGTGCCCCGCAATGCTGGGGGGTGGGGGTGCAGGGGGACATGAGTGGGACATGAGTGGGGGCCTGCTGGCAGGTGCCCCGCAATGCTGGGGGGTGGGGGTCCAAGGGGACATGAGTTGGTGATCAGTAGTGCAAGGAGACATGTGCCTTTGCTGGGGGGCATGCCCATGTTGGGTGGGCTGCCTACGGGACATGACCAGGGATGCAGGGTAGTCCCTTGTGGTGTGTGTTGCCTGCAGGGGCCGTGGAGGGTGTACAGGGAACACCTGGGAGGACCCACACTGCCAAATCACATGTAGGACTCCCCTGAAATACACGTACCCATCCCAATCGCGTGAAGGGATTTGCGAGTGCGGCATATGTCTAAGCCCAAGGGAGCTTTTGAAGATTATAGCAATGCCACCACCTTTGGATTGGTTGGTGCTCCTGTCACATCTAATAATGGCATAGTTGTCTGATATAGCCATGGACAGGGCAGGCCCAGATGCAGCATGAAGCCATGTTTCTGTGATGGCCAGGAAGTCAAGGTCTTCCGTTGTGATGAATTCAGCAATGTCAAGAGCGTGTGCTGGGAGGTACATGGCGTTAATTAGAGCACCTTTGATTGGTAATGTTTTGGAGCTGGTATGACTACTATTGCAGGTAGTTGGGACAGTATTGTGAACAGGAGTCGTGATGTTGCTAACGGGTGTAGCATTGGTAGGGAGATCCTGGTTAGATATTGTGTTGCTATTGGTACGTGGTGTAAATGGTGGACTTTATGGCAAAATCTAGAACCTAGTCTCTGCTTTCTAAGGGGTGTGGCACAGGGTTGGTTAGGAATTGGTTTGGATGCAAAATGTTGTAGCCAAAGGGCTGGTGAGTTCAAGTATGGATTGGAGTCTGGCATGGTAGTTGTGGTAGTAAGCCCTAGATTGTGTGAGTCCTGACTGGATATTCTCGGAGATACTAGTAGGCGATGGTGAGGGAATAGGGGGTTAGTGACGAGATCCAAACAAGCGCGGTTCTGTTGTGTGTATTGTTGCTGAACAATGTTATTTGCACATGGTCTGACTGAAATAGTGATGGGATTAAGCCAGATAGACAGTGGTAAGTAAAGTCACGGGGAGAGAGTAAAGAAAGACCAAGTGGGCCTACACATTGTAATATGTAGGGCAGGTGTGGATAGGTGCACTGAGAGAAATCGCCCAGAAAAATAGGGCAGTAAGACAAGTCAGTGTCCCACAGAAGGTTATGGGGAAGCTCAATGTAATCTAGTTCTGAGGCTAGAGAGGTGGGCTGAAGCACTGTTGCCCACTTGAATAGGCTGATAATATTATTGTCTGCTTAATATGTATACTAAATGTTGAAGGTTTAGCAAAAGTGCAAGTTGGGCCATAAGCCGGTCAAGTGGCACAGCGAGTAGAGCGCTCGCTTTGACATCCGTGCAGAGCCTGCTAACGCAGGTTCGAATCCCGGCGGGGCCAATCTCAGCCTTTCATCCTTCCGAGGTCGATAAATGAGCACCACACACCGTGGGTAATAATAAGCAGCGCTCAGATACCTGAGGGTTTGTAGCGCTATATAAAAGCCTAATTATTATTATTATTATTTATTTTGTGATGCATAAAAATTACCTAATATGTTAGACATGGTGAGGAAATGCTATGCTCAACATCAATATTCATATAATAAACACACTTTTTAGGTGACATCACGGTAAATGTTGTGTTAGGTAGGTCTAAATGCATGTAGACATGTGCTAATATATGCATGTAGTAAAGTGCTAGTGAAAGTTAAATGTGGTGAAGGGACGATTTCTTTACACGTTTAGACCCAGTATACCAATAAGGTATGGGAGGCACGTATAAGGCCTGCAAGATGGTTACATAAATTGATAGGCAATAGGGAACAGTTTACATGATAAACAAGGTGAGAGTATACAGGGTGGTTTAGCAGCATATCGGAGAGTAATAGGTAGGCAGACAGGCAGTGCAAGTGGCAGTTATAGAAAGTGAAAAATCAAAGGGATAAGCTAATGAGGCAGAAACAATACGTGCAGTTTATTTAATGCAAAAGAACACAGTCCCTAATGGCAGGTTACGCAGCAGTGCCGGAAATAAAGTTCTCATAATGAGGAAGGTCTTATGGAGGGATGAACTAGTACCATGACTAATCTCTAATGAGAGGGTAATGTGAACAGTGATAGACAGTGCGCTGGTGGGTAGGTGACTAAAAGGTACAGTACATTGAATTATGACAAGCGTAATGTGAGCAGTGCTTGCGAGGTGTGTATAAAGGTGCCAAGGGATCCGGGTAGAGCAAGGGGATGTCAGGTTACGGTTGTGACAAGTGTTGAACGATATCGGGATCGGGCTCAATAAGAATGTTAGGAGTGCGGGTAAGCACACGATGCTATGGTGCTAACTGCAGGTTGGAAACTGAGGTGGCCGGGAGCAGTTTTATAGATTCTAGATGGCAGGAGCTTACCAGAGGTAGATAGGAGGTCACGTAGGATGTGTGCCTTAGACGGTGTGCCTTTGCAGATGGGGCGGCGTTCGCCTGCCGCAAGTAGCAACTCTTGCCCAATCACATTGTGAGGTACTTCAAGGAGGAAGTTAGGAAGACTTCTGCTGAGCAAGGTTAGGAACGGCCATTTTGGAGTGCCTGATCCTCGTGGCTGGCAATGGAGGACAGCACAAAGTTTAAAATTCGAAATTAACCAGTCTGCGTGCAGTGTCTTTCTTTAATATTGTAGTCCTTAAAATATAGTCTCAGTAGAACTAATCATTGTGCTTACAAAACTGAAATTACCCGTGCATGTGCTTTCTACAAAATCTGATTTGCATTTCCCATAGAAAAACCCAAACATAACCCCATTAAAAATATTCCCTTTCCCTCAGAATCCTGTCTATGTGCCTTTGTTTCCCATTCCAAAAAACGATTTCCGATTTTGATAGCTAATCCCCTTTTTTTAGTTACTTGTCACTTTAAAGCCTGTGTAAAAACGATTTGCAAATTCTGCCGCGTGTGTTTTCTTCTGCATTGTTTTCCTCCAAAAATTGATTTCTTACCTGTGTCCACGTTGCTTTGGTGCCCTGCTCAGTAGTATGACAGCTTCCTTATATCTTAAGGGCAGCCACACGAATTTATGTCCTAGCTATCCTACCGCAATTGTAAAGTGAGATACAAGTATCAAGTAAAATCTGAGTATGCCATTTTGCTCCTATTGAAGGTTTTCATTATCGTTTCTGGCCTCCCATCTTGGGGTGGTGGCCTGAATCATAAATCTGAATTTTCCCTCTTCTTTCTGACTCCTTGCCACTGCTTTCCATCCACAAAGAATTTAGTCAGCAGGTGTTATGGGAAAGTGTTGCAGGGGGAGTGCTCAACCTGTGTGCTCTCTGTTATTTTCAAGGAAAGTTATTTTGTTTCTGTTTTCTATTAAATGTTTATGTATCTTATGTTAGGAGTGGGAAGTAACTGTAGTGTGGGATTTTTGCATTGGTACTGCCACACTGTGGTGACTGCTGACCTAATTTTGATTTGCTTGATTTTTATTGAAATCCAAAAAAATAATAAATATTGCATTGTTACACACCGGCCTGGTTCATAGTCCATTCAGACACAGGGTATTTGTTAAGGTGGGTGTGAGACGGATTGGGTACCTTTTCAAATTAGAACCTGAGAATCAATAAAGATAAAAAGCATTTTTAATGTGCGCCACATTCATTGTCAGTGGAAAGAGTCCCTGGCTGGAGTGTGCCGTGTTCTAAAACCGTTACAAGACAGACAATGCATACACTTCAGGGGCACATACAGCGAAGCTAAAGTAAGGAAGAAAGAAACAGCATCATGAGAAAATGTAAGTAACATTAAAGTTTATCTTCATGTATACAAATAAATTGAGTGTTTGAGGCCTGCTCAATTGCCCAATGTATGTGCACCATGAGTTGAGACCAAACCCTAAAGAAAGTACTTTAAGAACATATGACAAGGTTAATTTCTAGATATATAGCACCTTTTTAATTGTAGTATTCTGACTGTCAGTGAACAAAACCACCTGGCCCAGATATGCCAGTGAACAAAAACAAGTGGCCCAGATATCTGATGGCATCAGTGATGTCATCAATTATATCTGTGATGTCATCTTAGATGTTCTGAGTGTTAGTCTTAGCAGTGCACAATGGTGGCACGAGTTGTGGTTGCTTAGCTTAATATAAATGGCAAATTTCTGAGGTTTTTTGGTTTTACTTTTAATCATAACGTCCCTTTAATAAACTGTTTTCATTGAATATATATTCCTTCTCCTTTTCCGCAAGGAACTTGCTGATCCTTCACCCTTTTCAATTTTCCTCATCGGATTATGATAGCCAGTGCATTCCTTTCCTGATGCAAACACAATGAGACCAAAGCTAGGTTTTTCACTATGCACCAAACCGCACAGAATGCAATTGCTCTCTTCCTTCAGAAGCTTAAATGCAGAGGCCCTATTACCTTGGCACACCATACTCCACATATCTAATGAAACACTCTGCTTGCGCGGCATATCGACCAACCAGCTTGAATCACAACCCATCCATAAAAAGAGCACCTGCAAACAATCCTCTTGTCACGCACCCACCCTCTGGAACTCAATCCCTGTATCCGCTCAGAATGGACCCACAATTCATGTTTCTTTAAATAACACCTGATCAAGGATTAATCCCAATGGACGTACAAAACAGAACTCAAAGTACTGTGCTACTGTTAAAAAATGCCAGCCCAAACATTGGCCTACTGCCCACACCATGTGCAGCGCTCTGCTGCTCTCGAAATGGGCCTGCGCTTTAAACAATCAAATAAATAAAGATGCCTTCTGTTGGCTTTCATTGAAAAATTAGATTAAATTTGCACGGCTCCTGTGCCTATATTCATATGCTGCTCCTTTTATTAACTTATATTTGAACACTTGGTTTTCTATTGCCACTTGTGCTCATACTCTAGTTATTTTTATAACTTTCCTACCAGTACAAATGTCTAAATCCGATGTGAGGGCTTTCTCTTTCCAGGCAGCTCATTTATGGACCACCTAAATATGAACCATTAGTACACGGCATGCGCAGCGCAAAGGGAATACTGTTTGGTGATTGGCTCATTTGCGAGCCATACCACACGGTATTCCCCGTTACGCCGTGCGTGCCGGCTACTCTGTTCCCGGCGAGGGGCGTGGCAGCCCCTCAGCAAATGAGGAGGCTCGAAACAGGGCCATCCCCGCTCCAAGCCCCCCGCGGCTGAGAGGCTGCCTTCGCCCCTCACCGGGGACTCGGATAAGTCTTTTTTTATTCCCTTCCCTCCCACCACCCCCCCTAACTTACCTTCTTGTTCCTGCGTCCCCAGCAGGGGACGAGGGAAGCCTCCAGCCATGTGGAGACTCGGAGCAGGGCCATCCCCGCTCTGCGCCTCCACACGGCTGGGGGCTTCCCTCGTCCCCCACCGGGGACGCAGGTACGTTTCGGAACAGAAAAAAAAGCTATTAGTACCCCAGTCTAACGGGCCAGGGTACTAATGGCAATAAGACCCTCGGTGGCGGGCCAATACTGCCCATGGTAATGCCCAGGGCTTCGTTAAGGCCCTCGCTACACTCAGGCCTATAACTACGGCCCCGGGCATTACCTGGGGCGGTATTGGCCCAGACCTCGGGTCTTATTGCCACAATATACAGGACTGAGTAGCCGCCTGACCTCACCTGAGGCTAATTGCTTGCCACTTTGTTGCTGGTTAGTGGGCTCAGTAACATCAAGATTACTCTCCCGTAAGGGGTACCTTAACAAGCAACATTTGTCGGAAAATATGTTCAGACAGTGTGGGGATCTTGGTGCACATGGGCGGAATGTGAGGAATTGGCGGAGCATAGACAGACTGTGTGAGCAGGCACAAACTGGCCAATATGGCATAAGGCACACATTTGAAGGGTTGGGCCGATAGGACAGCACGCGATGCTTTTTTTTGTTGGCCAATGTGGACCAGCTTTACAACTTAATGCCCTGTGAACATTTTACTGCTGACAAATACTTCTGGTACCATTTTCTCATAAAAAGTCACGGGCTATATTTAGAAATGTATGTCATTTGATTTTGGTGCCTATTATTTGTCTCAGTCTGACTTGCACCAATCAGGAGCACATTTGGGCCTAGCACCCGACCCCCCATCACCCCAAAAAAACTATATGCTTCCACCCGCACTAAAAACCAAGCCTCTAAAGGCAAATCAGATTACATTGTTTAATAAATATATGAACAGTTTTTTTCTGTTGTATCTGTAACTTTCATGTTGTAAAGTGCAATTGCAGACTTGTTCATAATATACGATATAAAAATAAAGAAAATAAATCGTAAACAATGTGGACATCCCTCTACTGAGAAATTACCAGGCCCTGTGCTACGGACCACTGAAAAGGATCCACAATCCCATTTTACAGCATAATTCCTAATTGGAGGAAAAATATTCATTTGCATTTCAGTCAGGACACGCCCACAAGAGAAGGCCAGCAACCAAATGGCAGGCACTTCTGTCTCACTCCCATCAGTCTTTTTGCTCCCTAATGCCTGTGGGCTCCGGCACATTAGAAGAAGAAATATAAATACAAATAAATAAATAAATTCTCCTGTGGGCAAGATTGCCAACATTCTACCCAGACACCTGCTTCTACCTAGTTGTTCTTCATCAGTGAGGTGTGTGCTGAGAAACGTCACTCAAATGCCGTTAAAGGCCTCACTTTTCACAGCCATAAAAACTAAGTCACCTTTTGTGACTACTTTTATGATGAACGAGTAACTAATGACCAACCGGGCAAGTGGGACTTCCCTTCCCTCGTGAGTTGTATTTTCAGAAGCTACACTGAAACCATACCATTTGCCGTGGAAGGTTTCTATTTTTCATCTGGGCCATGTATTCATATTTGGACTTAATACAATTGCATGCTCTGAAAACACTCCGCTGAGAAATCGTGTGCATAATACCATAATTTGATTCCCTTCACTCAACCTTACTTCCACCCTAAAATCAAGCCCCCTCCCCTTATAAAACTCCAACAGCCATGGTCGGATGTCCCTATTGAGACTGTCTCTCATGCTGTTATTGACTCTTCCCAACATAACATTATTAAGGGCTTGAATATCTGCAACGCCTTGGTCGCAGCTCTTAAAGACTCAGCATATGCGCTAGCCCCACTTCAGATTCACCCCATTCGCTGTGTTCCCTCAGCCCCCTGGTATTCTCCAGAATTGAGGTCACTGAAACAGAAATGCCGTTGCACGGAGCATAAATGGCGCTTATGATCCAACCCCGAATCTGAACTGACATACACACAAGCAAGGAATTATTACCAAGATGCCATTAAAATAGCTAAAACTCAGCACTATGCTGATCGCATCCTATATGCCTCATGCTCCTCTATGGAGCTTTTTGCGGTTGCCAAGGAGATCACTACCTCTGCTCAATCTCCGTCTTGGGTCACTCGTTCTCAATCTCAGTGCAATCTCATTGCTTATTTTTTGCAAAACAAAATATGTACTATTAGAGATAAACTACATGTTGAGAGACTTATTTTTTCCTAATATTGATACTTCTTTCAATTGCCCGGCTATCAAATGCTCTAGTACGTTCAGTTTTGATGCCATCACGGAAAGTCTGGCAGCAGATGTGCTTCTCAAATTTAAATCTGACTCACATAGGGATCCTATTCCTTTGTATATTTTGCAGGACGCTTCCTTGAATCTGGTTCCACTACTTACTGAGGCGCTTCAATACTCATGTACTACTGGATTCATTCCCCCTTCCCTTAAGCACACAATTGTGTCCCTGCTGCTTAAGAAGCCCCATTTACAGCCTTCGGTGGCAGAAAACTACTGCCCGATATCACTTCTTCCCGCTATGACCACATTGTTGGAATCAATTATCACTCCTCAGCTTTCAACCTATTTTGAGGTCAACAATATCCTTCACCCTTTCCAGGCGGGCTTCTGTCCTGGGATGGGTACAGAGTCAGTTATGGTTTCTCTCCACGATGCCGTTGCACTGCTATTAGACTGCAGAGAGACGAGTGCTCTTATCTTATTTGATCTCTCTGCGGCCTTTGATACCGTCAACCATCTGAGACTACTAGAGTGCCTATCGGACACTGGTGTTTCGGGAACGCCCTTGAAATGGTTTTCCTCTTTCTTGTCTGGTCGTAACCAAGTGGTGTCTCTCCCTCCCTTTACCTCTCCTCTCATGGTGGTTGACTGCAGAGTCCCTCAGGGATCGGCACTTCCCCTCTGCTTTTCAATGTATACATAGCCGCCTTGGTTAGGCTTATTGTCAGCTTCTGTGTGCATTTCTTTATACATGCGGACAATACTCAAATCTTTTTCCACCTCAACTCCCCTAAGGAAAGTCCCTCAATACTTTTGAGAGACTGCCTCTCAGCTGTTTGCCATTGGATGTCTGAAAACTGGTTAAAGTTGAACAGTGAAAAGTCTGAGATACTAGTGATAGGCCAGTCTCCCATTGGTTGGATTCCTTAATATTGGCCCACCTGTTTGGGCCACTGTCCCAAACCTACGAATGTTGTTAAAAGTCTAGGAATCAAGATCATGACGTCAGGCTTCAGAGAGGCGCAGATCCCTGCAGTCTGCCGGACTGGCTTTGTGAAACTTAGGGTACTGAAGAAGGTGCTCCCATTTCTTCCCAACAAGACGAGGAGCAAAATTGTTACCAGTGCCATTATGGGTGCCATTGACTACTGCAATGGCATCTCTATGGGCCAGTGAGAGATTCTGCTCCATTGACTTCAGATCCTTCAGAATGCAGCACCCAGGTTGGCTCTCTGCGCCCCTAGATTAGCCCATTCTCAGGACCTACTTCAGCATCTTCATTGGCTCCCTGTTAGGTCTCGGGTGAAGTTCAAGACACTCTGTATGGTCCATCGTGTCATTCACTCCACAGGCGCTACGTTCCTTCAGTCGAAGTTGTCTCTTTATCAACCTAAGAGAGGCCTTTGTTCGACCGACCAGCTTCTGCTGAATGTTCCCCGTTTCCGTTGCAAACGGGCGGGAGGCCGATCTTTTCAGTGCTGGCCCCGACGTTGTGGAATAGTCTCCCTCTGCACGTCAGGAGCATTCAGGCACTATCCACTTTCCGTAGGCAGCTAAATACCTGTCTGTTCTGATCCTGGCCGCTTGCGTCTTCCTCTCCGGCGGTTCACCACCCCCAGCGCCTTGATGCCTTCGGGTCTTTTCTGCGCTTTATAAATCTGTATACATACATACATAATCTGTTTTGCATGCTGCAATGTAACAGTATTTTAACATGCCTGTTTTTGTTCCTTTGCTCTAGTGATGATCAATCTGCACATCAGGGGCCAGTTTACAGAAACGTTGCCCCAGTGCAAGTGCAAGTTTGCACTGTATGAGCACTAGGGCAAGGTTTGCCCCAGTTTTAAAACCACTGGGACATATTAGAAAACCTTTTGCATCGTGACAAGTGCAGTTTGGCATGGTATAAGCATTAGGGAAAAAATTGCCCTTGTGCAAAAAAATACATCTTAAATGCATTTGTTGAACCAGGGCAAAGTTTGCCCTGGTGCTAATACGGATTGATATTAGCACTTGGGCAAACTGCAGCAAAAATGCATTGAAAATGTATCTTTTTTGTACTAGGGCAATGGTTGCCCTGGTGCTTTTACCATGCCAAATTGCACTTGTCCCAGAGAGAGCAAAGGTGTTGTAACATGTCCCTGTGGTTTTAAAAATAGGCACACTTGTCCGTATTGCTAATACGTTGCACTTTGCAAAGCTGCTGTAATCGGGTCTTTTTATGTGTAATTCTTTTTAAATGTGTAGTAGATATGTACTCGCGGTGAATGCACATTGAAACATGTCACAAGATACAGAGGACACATGGAATATGTGAGCCCACACAATTTGCCACCATCATGCGCAACTTTACCCTCCATAATTTATCACTACTGGGGCACAATAACACAGAAGTACAATTTGGCACAATAATGTAAACTTGAACCATGCAGTACTGTGCAATGGATGTAATCTATTTCCCTTTGCCTTAAAACCAATCGCATAGGGTGGGGGTGAATGGGAAAGTGACATAGGGCATGCCATAGGCTCTATTGAGTGCAACACATTCTGTACAAGGGGACTGAGCACAAGGGGACTGTGCAGGAGTGTCGCCAGGGTCAGCCTAGTAACTCCATGCCCCATAGGGAGAACCATTCTTGGCAGAAGGGGGTGGGTGGGCGCAGCTCGCAGATAAGCCAAGCCTGTCATTCCGCTGCAGGAATCTATATTCCAATTTTATTTGCCGAATGTGATTCCCTTTTATCCGGAGCGTTGTTTGAAGGGATCCGGAGCAGAATAGATAATCCCAACTTTGAACATAAATCATGGCGCTGCACGGCTGATAGATGCTTGCATTCTCCTTATGATAATGCGCGGTTGGGGACCGGCAGGGGAAATGCCACCGGCTTATCTCCGGAAAGCAGCATTCGCAGAGAGCGCAGAAGGCTCAGTAAGGGATGCTGAGGCGCTTTGAAGGAAAATGCCTCTAGACGCAGCCGCGCCGCTTGCTACGATCTGCTCCTTGGTCTGGTCGCTGCGCAAAAACATCACTCCTAATTGAGATGTTAGCGAGAAAGATGTGGCGTAGCTTGCTCCGACAGAACCAAGCCGCTTTGACAGCGGCCCTTCTCTCTTGCCATGGCGGCTGCAAGCTGTCGATATGAGGGGGGCACCCCCCCCGCCCCCTAGTTGATAGAGTCTGCGTTTATGAATCCTGGGGTTGTTAGTTCATGCTCCACCCTGACTGTGGACCTACCATGCAATCCCCCTTTGCTGGCAATCTCCAGCTTTCGAGTGCCGTCAGCTCTCGCTGGCAGACTGCAGCGCTGTCCTCATTTGCAATCTCAGACTGCGGACGGTATGATTGGAATGTTCAGCTCGCTAACTAACCAGAATCACCAGGCTACAATCATTGGATTGTGCTCCGGCCAGAGCTTGCAAAGTAGATGTGACAATCTGAATTGCAGGATGTGCTTACTAGAGAGTTATGCAACTGGCATCTGCCCTTTTTTGGAGTTAGGGAACATGTCAGGTTGAATTATAAACTGTTAGATTGTCCAGAATGCACAACAAGGCTCATTTCCACTCCAAACTCACTGGTGCACCCAATAGGTTGTCAAATATGTATGTCAGTCGCTGTTGTGTTTGCTTAGTCCTCTGTTCACAGTCTAATGTATTTTAATGTTGATGTTTATAGAGCCCTGATCCTATAACATTCTCTAACGTTAATTTACAGATACAAAATATGGAATGTAAAATGCACAAGAGTCAATGATAGGGATACCCTACACATCGAGGTAATCAGTAACTGTGTTCCAGGCCTAGGAATTCATGTGACCATTGCTTCAATAGTGTTCATGCTGTCCTTGCTGTTTTCTGCTGAAGGAAGGGACAGATCTATGTGCACACGTGATGGCTTAAAGTCCAAGTTCCTCACTCCCTTTAAAATAATGTTGAATGTACAAGACCCACAACTTGAAGAGGTGTTTTTCTGTATTATGGATTGTTGTGTATGGTAAATGGAGCTGTCACTTTAAAGGAAGGAGGAGGGACGCGAAGAGAGGGCACGAGGAGAGAGTAAGAAGACTTACCGAATGAGAGATAGTCCATCGGATGAAGGTTGAATGAAGCAGGTAACTATAATCACGGGTCCGGTATTTGTTATGGCGTCTCCAGTCTTTAAACAAAACAACTGGTGACAAAGGTAATCAAACCCACACAAGCCTAAGAACAACCCTTTCCCCGCACCCATGGTGGACTCCCAACTCCATTACTCAATGGCTGGCCGCCACTGCTGCAATGATGCGCCTCAGAAGTCCAGGCATATGTGCCGCTCCAGCACATCCGTGCTCGTCTCCTGGCAGCTCCAATTGCAGGAGGGACAACCATTTCTGATCAGTGTGCAGGGAATGTGTTATATTCTCACAAAAGCGACCTACACATCCATGGGTGCCAACACCCCTCAAGACGTAATGCAGCGATGACACTGCATGCATACAGGGTCATTCGAGCACTAGAAGATATCCAAATTACTGTCACCAGTACCATAACCATCATGATGACCAGTACACGGTTGGATTTGTACTGCTCAACAGTGAACAGGTAGAAGACCAATCTGTTCCTTGTGTAATGCCACATTTAGAAGGCCAGAATCACCATTTCAATGTGGATAGTGGTGCCACAGTCAACATTATGTATGAAGATGTCTACACTTACATCTGCACTGTAAAGGTTTATTGAGAAACCACCGTCAACACAGGGAGTTCCTTCCCTCCCCACTTAAGTGGTTATGCAACAAACTGTTTAACAGAATCTTTTTTTTAGCCCTGTCTCCGACACATATTATGCCCCTTGGATCCCACTGTCCTGAGCTGACAATGAGCCTAGAACCAGGCCGGTGTACGGGAAGTATATTGGTATGTATTTAAATAAAAAGTAATAGAAACTATCATGAACATTTCAAAAAACACTTTATCCCTGGCACAACATAATCGACTTCTCTCAGCATAAATAAATAAAAAACGTGAGTTAAAAAGATCACAATTCTCAACTTTCTTAAAATTTAACTTCACAAAATAATTACACTGATCGTTAACAAAGGCACTTATGTAATGTTGTGCAATTTTGATTTTCATGCAGTCTTAAAAGTGTAGTAGTAGGATTTCAAGATTGGTAAAAACATACATATGTCAATTATAATTTTGCCCACACGTTTGGTTTAAAATAAACACAGGATGAATTATTGCTTTGTTTTTCAGACCCCCCCATTGCTCCAGTCTATGTGTCAGACAGAAAAATCGAAATGCTTTGAGAAATTTTGGATTTCAGACCGCCCTTACTGAAAGGCTGGTGTTGGGGAAGCTGGATAAAAGGTTGTACTGATTTAAGAACAAAGACACCCCTCTTCCTTAAAGAAGTCTGTGTCAGCTGGACAACAAGGATCACCCAATTAGTTTATAGGCTATAGTTTTCAGCACACACTGGGAAGTCAGCTTTGTTAATTTTGAATTTTACAAAATTCAACCCATAGTGTTCTGCCAAACGGGGTATTAATTAAATGTATATTTTAGTTTAACTAGGCTAAGGATCTACACAGTCCCTCCCCACACCCACTCACTATAAAGGGAATTGATTCAAAGAAAGCAGACTCCCCCACCTTTGGTTTTCCAGGGCTCAGTTCTACTTACATAGCAAGCCTCTGTTCAACATTCAGGAAAGCCAGCTGCATCTCAGGACCCTCTAGAAAAATAGGGGAGGGGTCTGGTCACACAACTCTCAATGATGTCCTCCCGCTCTCCACCATAGGACCCAGTCAGCTTTGAGGCCTTCCTATATATATTTTTATTTTTATTTTATTTATTTGTTTATATAGCGCTAAAAGCCCACGGGCATCAGAGCGCTTACAAGTAGACAAGACAAAAGAAATCCAAGACGGGACAAGATATCTGGGGTCGGTGTTACATTATTATTCTGTGTGGTATGCTTCCAGGATTCATTTGAAAAGTAATGTTTTCAATTTTTTCCTGAAAAGGAGGTAATTGGATTTGAGCTTCAATGAAGTGGGAAGTTCATTCCATTTTTCTATACTCAAGGTCGGGAAGGCCTTGCCAAGGCCGTGCTGCCTTTGCGTTTTGGTGGTTTGCAGTTTACCTGTGTTAGAGGATCTAAGCCTCCTAGTTGGCTCGTACCACTTAAATTGTTTTTTGAGGTAGATCGGGGCTTTGCCATATAAGCAACGGTGAACCATGGTGAGAGACTTGAAGGAGATTCTCTCTTTCATAGCCAACCAATGGAGAGCTTTCCTTTCTCCGGTGATGTGTTCTCTCCAAGTTCTTCCTGTGATCGTTCTGACGGCATTATTTTGGATTGTTTGGCATCTTTTCAAACATTTACTGTTAGCTCCTAACAGAAGGGAGTTACCATAATCCAGTCTAGACAGTATTGTGGCTCTAGCGATGATCGTGCTGTTTTTCTGCTATAGCAATGGTCTGAATTTTTTTAGGAGAATTTGGTGGTACTGACAGTTTTTCTTAAGGTAAGCTGTATGTGCTTCAGCACCTAGTGAAGCTTGAAGATACACTCCTAGAGTCTTCACTTTTACTGATATAGGAATTTGGGTGTTCTTGATAGAGAATGAAGAGTAAGAAGGACTCAATTTCTTTCTGGCCTGTGTGGAGCAGAATATCATAAGCTCGGTCTTGGAGCCGTTCACACACATCCAGTTTTCTTTCATCCAACACTCAATGGTGTTGTATAGGGATGAGAGTCTGTTGTTGTCCAATTTGTAGTCCCCACTAAGTTCAAACACCAGTTGGGTATCATCGGCAAAATTGGTAAAGAAAATACCCATCTGAGATAGCATGGTGCAAAGGCAGCGCATGTAGAGGTTGAAGTTGAAGAGCAAAGGGGAAAAACTGGCCCCATGAGGGACGCCACAGTCAACCGGTTTGGTGTTTGATGCTTTGTCTCCCCAGACAATCCTAGATTGCCTGTTTTGCAGAAATGAGGCAATCCATTCAATTGCCCCTGATGAACAATTGCCTGAGTTTTCAAGGGCCTCTCGGAGCTTTATGTGATCTAGCAGATCAAATGCTGCAGAGAGATCCAATAATATCAAAAGTCCTGATTTGCCTTTGTCCAAGATAGACAGCCTTTCAGTTTGAAGACCTAATAGCGCGGACTCAGTACCATGGCTGGATCTAAATCCGGATTGCTGTTCGTGTAGTAAGTTGTAGTAGTTGTAGTAAGTTGTTTTCATCTGCATAGCTTTGGAGTTGTTCCGTAGCTATTTTATCCATAATCTTCAATAGAAAGTTGCAGTTCATGATAGGTCTGAGATTGGCTGGGTCCTGTTGGTTTAGGTCAGGTTTTTTTGGTAAAGGAGTGACCGTGACCGTTTTAATGATGTTGGCTACAGTTGAATGGTGCATTTACCATTCTTGTGAGGAAAGGGGCAAAGATATCAGGGTTTTCTAGAATTAATTTAGGTTTTAAAACATTTTCCGAGCATGAAGTGCACCTCATGCAAGAGAGTGTTTTCTTCATTACATCGAGTGTGATGGACCTGAATTGAAATTTTGGAATTTCTGTCTCGTTTTTGTTTTCTATAGGGTGGGTTTTAATTGAAGTGTTTGTGGTCAAGCAGTTAATGATGGTTTCTCTGGCTTTGGCAATTTTGTTTTGGAATGCAGTCTGAACATTCTGGCAATCTGTTTCAGTTGGTTGAAAGGGTGGGGTGAGTGTTATGGGTTTGTCTATGGATTTGAGGATCTGGAAAAGCTTTCCGGTGGAGTTTGATGCAGTGCTAATGATGTTGTTGTAGTAATTTTTCTTCAAATCTATGAGCTTGGATTTGTAAATGTGGTCTGCCATCTTCCAATTTGTTTTCTTAATTTCGGTGGGATCTTTTAACCATTTCCTCTCAAGGTTCCTTTTGTCCTTCTTAAGCTTTGTTGCTTCGGTGGTGAACCATTTTTGATGCTTGGATTTGGGTCTGACTTTCTTTTCTTTTAGAGGGGCATGGAAATCTAACAATTTTAACATGCCTTGGTTGTAAGTTGATATTATTTGTTCACTATGGTCTTCGTCGTTAGTGGTGGTCATGATTCTCTGCATTTCCTCTGAAAGCATGCTGTTCGTGATTTTTTTCAGATTCCTAGCAAGAACTGGTTTTGGTAGATTAACTGGTTTTTCCTTTTTAAAATTCAATGATAGTGAGATTTCAATTTTGAAATGGTCTGACCATATGCAAGGCATATCTTCTCTGTCATCGGGAAGTGGTGAGTCGGTCCCGCAGGGCTCCACTGGTGGTGTCCTCGTGGTAGGTCGGCTCAGCTTCTCTCTCGTCGGATTCTCAGGTCCTGTGGCGACTTCTGAAGTTCCAGTCCCCAAAGCCCTGCTTTTATGCAGCACACCCTCATTCACTCAGCCTAGCTGTCAATCAAACATGCTAAGTGGTGAGCCGGACGGCTCACCACTTGGGCCAATCACACAAGAGTGCGACTTGAGTTACCAAGGTAACTCAGTCCAGGGTGCCTAAACCCCCTCCCGCACCCCCTGTGGTACCCAGACAGAGTGGCACCACTTTTTGAGGCTTCTGTGGAAAAGCCCACCAAAAAGTGGAACAAAGGGCTCGACTTGGGTTGGAGTCACAGAAGAGAACACAAACGCCATTTTAGAATCGAGTCCTGGCAAAAAATTCCAACCGGCGAATTAATATTAAATAAATAAACCGGCGGTATGTTTGAGGCTATGAGAATTAAATAATTAAAGTTGGTAGCCTCGAACAATGGGAAAATCCCATAGGGATATATTTGCGGTCGAATATAAAAAGTAGTATCCACTGCCACCAGCCAAAACTCGATCAGGGGGGACGGAGACGTGCCCCCTCGACTAACAGACCCCGGACAATCGAATTGCCCTGACCAGTTTGTACTGGTTTCTGTTAATAATTTGGGACTAGTAGAGCCAATGGTGACTTTACATGCCCTGGGAAACAGTAGTCAAATGCAAGGCATATGCATATAGACAGCTATAGACAGCTCAACCCAGATGCACTCTCTGCAATCTCCTCTGGTGTCTCCTTACAGCTGTCAGATGGTAAGTTTCAGCAGCCTTCCTGATGGTCTGTCTCTTCTCGCTGTCCTCCTATCTTTCTCCTTTGTCTATCTGTCTGTCCTGGTGCAGTCCCCCTATATAGCAGCAATGACACCACCACTTTTACAATCTTGTGGAAGTACCCTGAAATAATCCCTGTCACTAGGATTGGACAGTTACCCTTCTCTTTCTGCCCAAAGCCAGCCTCCAATTCAGGATTGGTTTAGGGGTCTGGAACAACATCTGGCAACTCCCATTTGTCACCATCCTTTGTTCTCCTTTCAACTTTTTGGCAAAAACTGGTTATGTATCACAACTTCATAATTTTAGTTGCAACTGCCAAACTAAACATATTTTCTGTTTCAGCTAATCATGGGGAATTAGATACATTGATTACTAAATCTGTATCATGTAGCATGGCACCTTTCTGCCGTTTCCCAAAAAAAAACATGAATATGTAAGTTATTACGCATATCCCTAATTTAATTTTCCATCGGTTCGCCAACTCTCACATTTGGAACATGTTCAGATCAGCCAGAAACCTAGTTTAACTGGCCATTACAGTTGCCAGAGCCACCAGAAGATGACTTTTATATCCCCAAAATCACCTGGAAATTACATGAAAAAATGGTACATAGATGAAATCCATCCCCACCTTATGATGGCTGAGAAAAAGGCCTAAATGATAATAGTCTGTTAGGGAGAATTCTCTCTTTAGGCTGAATTTCCTAACCTAGTGAGTCCCCCAGTAGCTTTGCTGGATTTCTGAAGTTTTTTTTTTCTCCTGCCAAGAGTGAGACTCTTTTTTCTCCCACTCTTGGACATGATTTATGGTGTTCCTTTGACCGTTAATGTGTTTTATGGGCTATGGGGTCCTTTACTCCATAGGGTCTCATGTGTTTTTACTATGTGTGTTACACAGCACCCTCCGTGCAGTGACACAGGGGTGTCATAGTGACACCCCACCATAGACTCCATACCATGGGACTGACTACTGTCTCCCAGGGCATGGAAAGTCACCATTGGCTTTACTAGTCCCAAATTATTAACAGAAACCAGTACAAAACATCATATTGTGGACGTACTGGTCGGGGCAATTCGATTGCCCCGGGGTCTGTTAGTCGAGGGGGCACGTCTCCATCCCCCCTGATCGAGTTTTGGCTGGTGGCAGTGGATACTACTTTTTATATTCGACCGCAAATATATCCCTATGGGATTTTCCCATTGTTCGAGGCTACCAACTTTAATTATTTAATTCTCATAGCCTCAAACATACCGCCGGTTTATTTATTTAATATTAATTCGCCGGTTAGTATTTTTTGCCAGGACTCGATTCTAAAATGGCGTTTGTGTTCTCTTCTGTGACTCCAACATAAGTCGAGCCCTTTCTTCCACTTTTTGGCGGGCTTCTCCACAGAAGCCTCCAAAAGTGGTGCCACTCTGTCTGGTTACCACAGGGGATGTGGGAGGGGGTTTAGGCACCCTGGACTGAGTAACCTTCGTAACTCAAGTCGCACTCTTGTGTGATTGGCCCAAGTGGTGAACCGGCCGGCTCACCACTTAGCATGTTTGATTGACAGCTAGGCTGAGTGAATGGGGGTGTGCTGCATAAAAGCAGGGCTTTGGGGACTGGAACTTCAGAAGTCGCCACAGTACCTGAGAATCCGATGAGGGAGAAGCTGAGCCGACCTACCACGACGACACCACCGGTGGAGCCCTGCGGAACCGACTCACCACTTCCCGACGACAGAGAAGATCTCCCAGCTGGAGAGGCTTCTTCCCCTGACTGGTGGGCACAACCAGTTTACCTTCTTCTCTTCAGACCCCAGACCGGCTTGTGGTCGAATTGCCCGTGCCAAGCACCCCGGCAACCAGATAGCCACTTACCACTGGACTGCGAATCAAAGGACCGCTCCTTTTACCTGAGAAACTCTGCGGCTGGTTTCTTCCCTGGCAGTGCAACGGACTCCTGTCTTCCTCCCCGACGAGATCCTCTCTTCCTCCGGACGAAGCACCGACTTGCATCCGCTGCCAGGAACCATTGCCCCCGCTGGAGTATTCTCACCACTTTAAGGTACCATGTCCGCCATGCCTCCCTTTCTAAAGATTGCTACAAGGTAATAATAACCCCTTAACCTTCTGGACTGGGCTGGCCGCCTTGACCTTCTAACTGGTCCCTTTCTTTGGTCCAACTCTTTTTGAACCTTTTCAAGACTTTTGTGCACTGCAACCGTGTGACCTTAGACACATTTTGTTTGATCCTCTTAAAGTGGATCCAGCCCACTGAACTCTAACTTCACGGATTTACTTTGTCTTCCTCTCTTGTTGTGTTCTTGTAAAAGTGTTGGGACCCGTTTCAATTTATTCTCTGCTTTTCTCTCCCTTTTAAAACAAATTATTAGAGTGCCATCTGCGTTAAGCGCTCACCGCTGTCTGAAAATAAGTGGGGCTTTACTTAAGACTTGTCTAATATTCTTCTAAGGGAGTGTATATCTTTAAGTGACCGTGTTTTTGAATTGCTTTCTATTAGTGCCTGTGTGTTTTCTAGATGTGGTTTTAAATAAATAATGATATCTCGTTTACACCAAGCCCTGGTCAGTGTTTACTTGTTGTACTGTGTTCTTTTGACCTATTGTGAATACTCTATATACTGCCTAACTCTTCTTGAGGGAGGTCTGACTGCTCAGTCACAGCTACCAATGGAATCTGTGTGGTACAGACTGCTACCAAGTGGGTTTACTGCCAAACACCTGTAGTCTTAAATCTTTTGCAGTGGTCCCAGAGGGAACTGCACAGGTTTCTGCCTAACATAGTCCTTTTAAATAAATTGTGAATCTTCATGTGCGACAAATTGTCCTGCTCCTGCTTCCGGCCATTTATTTTCCCTGTGTCAGCCTGTACCTTTATCAGTCTCCTTTGTGTTGGAAGCTTGCTCTTTGTAGTGGGTTGCCCCATTTTCACACATATTAGTTGTGCTCCATCCAAGGATGACTTTCCTTGAAATCCCTGCTTTCAGAGCTAGCATGTCTGGAGAACACTGAATTTTAATGCCTTTTGCAGGACAATTTTATTGTGGTTGGTCATTAGATGGAAGATGTGATATCCAGATTGGAAGTGGGAGATTTCCTTGTGAAGTTTTGGCCACAGCCAGCAAAAGGGTCTGCCTTGGGCTGACATTTTTTTCCTGAAGACAAAGTGGCTCTTCAAATATTACTGGGGTTTTGTGGGTGAAACATAAGACATTGCTCTTTGTCAACCCACACATCATGTTTTGTTTCCTGACATATTTCTGTGTGCAGTGATATTTTTTCACTTTTATTTTTGTCAAAACCGTTTTTATTTGCACACACATGTGCAGGCTGTTATTTTGTTTTCAATGTTTAAAAATCTGGGTTTGCATGTGACAGGGATCTTTGATTCCTCCTTATTTTGTAAATTAAAATGCTGTTTATACATTGGCAATGGCAGGTAGGCCCCTTTTCACATGGCTCTTTAATTTTACTTGAAAAACAAAAACAAATGCCCAGCCGTTATTGTTTCTGTGTTTAAAATGTTGCTATTCATGTGAAAGAAACTTCTGTTTGAGGCCTTTAAATGCACTCCACATGACCCCCACCTTGTTCTTCCATGACTCTTCATTCATTTCCTTCATCGGGGAGTTGGCACTGCAGTCTCCTCTTCCATCTCTGGGTTGGGGGTATGCCATGGCACCCCATTTTCTTCCTTCTTTTGGTAGTGGGCACTCCAGCCTTCCCTTCTATCTTTGGGTTGGAGGGTGTGGCACATCCCCCTCTTTCTTCCTTCCTTTCCATGTCCCTGGGGTTCTCGCCAGGCTCCACTCTCACCTCCAGGCTGGAAGTTAATGAGGTTAGTCCTCTAATAAAACCTAGAAAAAGAGTTTCAGTACTTTTTACACACATTTTTCCCCGGGAAGATTTACATAGAATTTACAATAACAACAACAACAACATACAGTTATAACATGACATTTCCATTTCACAAAACACATTTTATTTATTTTCTTCATTTGTACAATAACTCCAAGTAAATTACTCCCTGATATATATATATATATATATATATATATATATATATATATATATATATATATATATATATATATATATATATTCCATACAATTTTTCATCCTTCATTTTCATTCTTCAGACAGATTTTCAACTGGTTAATGTGGACCAATTTGTCTTCTGTCAGTTCTCCTTTTGTGATGCAGACCTTGTAAGCAACAGGTGATATTGTACCTATAATTTCAAAGGCACCACGCCACGAGGGAAGGAACTTCCGATCCTTGGCCTGATTCCTTTAAAAATTGTACAGGTAAATCTTGTCACCTATTTCATTGTCTTTCTTGGTGGTCTTTAGATCATAATAGGTCTTTATTCTTTTCTTGGTGGTCTTTAGATCATAGGAGGTCTTCATTCCTTCAGCCAACTTTTCTAAATTGTGCTGAGCATAAGCTAAAGCATGCTGGGGGTGACTCTTTAAATTTTCAATCTACTTGTGACTAGTGGATGCATTTATCAGTGTCTGTTCCTGAGTCCCATAGGGCAGATGTTGTAGTAACACAATTTTTATCTGGTCATGAGCTCAAATGGAGACATCTTTGTTGCAGAAGATGGTGTAGACCTAATAGCCATCAGGACAAGGGGCAATTGGATGTCTCAACTGGGTCCAGAGTCTGCCACAAACTTCTTTAAGATACTCACAACTGTTTTGATGTATCACTCCACCCCCCACACTTGATGCCTGTCGATACGCAATGTAGAGTTTTCTTTGTACCCCTAGAATCTCCCCCATCTTTGCCATCACCTCACTGGTAAAATGTCTTCCTTGGTCTGACTCAATCCTTTGCGGGAGGCCGGAATGAGAGAAGATGTGCTTGATCATTAGTGCAGCAGCTGTCTCTACCTTACAATTTGGGAATGGCAGACATTCTACCTACTTCGTGAGCAAGCATGTCAGAGTCAACATGTACTTTTTTCCTCTAGAGGAACAAATCACTGGCCCGATGAAATCAACTTGCAAATCTGACCAAGGCAGTGTCATTCCCCTTTTTTGTAGGGGAGCTCTATGTGTTAGTGAACTGTTTGTTGAGGTCCTGGCCCATGTGTGGCCAGGTGGCTACCTCACGCAAGATTCACAATGTTGTGTGACACCCCCTTTGACCAGCTGTGGCCACGTAATGTGCGTGGTTCAACATCAGGCTTCGGAATGAGACAGGTACCAACCACTGGTCACTGTCAGATATCAAATAAAGATATAACAAATCATCTTGGTTACAGAACATCTTGGAAAATGTTATCAACACCCGAGATCCTCTTTTTCGGCATAATCCGACTCTGTTAGAGGAATGATCACGGGGTCTTCAATGTGTCGATATAATTTCCCAATGATCGGGTCCTCTTTCTGTGCAGTGATTATATATGCATCCGGGGTATCATTACTCCACTGGGCTGTGGAGAGTTTGGTGTTAACCCGAGTTTGTGACCTGGTTACAGCTGCCATTTGGATTTCACCCAGCAGAGATTCTGTTTCTATGAAATCCCCCTTCAGATCTGTGTTTTTAGCCAGCTGGTCTGCCAGGTAATTCCCAGTTTTATCTGGCCCTTCTATCTTGGAATGACCTCTTATCTTCTTCTAATAGATGGTAATCTCATTGGAAATCACTGATCGTCGATTGCCTGGATCAGTTTGGCATGCTTTAGGGGTTTGGTGTTGACACAAAGCATGCCTCGATTCTTCCAGTTAATTAGGTGCTCCACAGACCCATTAATGACATAATCAGAGTTCATGATTATGACCAGTTCATTGAGATGGTGGTGCACTGCAATGAGGATGATTTGATAAACAACCATCAGCTCTGCAACCCGACTGCTTTGGGGTCCTATTCTATAACCACCAGAGGGTTCTGGGGTATCATTCAACCAGGCATTCCCAATGCCAGCCACCAGTTCTTTTTCCCCGTTGTTATCAACATGGTAGGACCACCCATCCACATAAACTGTGAGTATCCCCTGACATGTGTCTTCTTTATAGACCTTGTGTGGGGAAGTTAAGTATGCCTGCATGTTGTTGTTGGTCAGAAGACTTTCGTCCTCGAGTTTTCTTGAGCACAATCATGCAAGTCTGCCAACCCTTGAGCTAGGGAACTCTTCTTGTTTTGTCCATATCTGACCTCCACAGGAAAGCCTTGCATGAATAGAATCCAGGTAGTAATTCTGGAATTACTAACATTCTCCGGCCGGATTCTGTCACTTTGTAGGTACTGCAAGGATTGTTGAAGAGTCTCGACAATGATGTGCTCCCACTGCAAGTATGGGCAGTCATTTTTCAGCATCCAAACTGTTGCCAGGAGTGCATTCTCGCAGTCATTGAATTTTTCCTCCACAGAGCACACAGGCTTGCTCGCGTATGAGAAGACTTTTTTGAATGTGTCATGCTTTTGCTGCAAAACCGCTGTTAAGCAAGTATCTGAGAGCCCCGTCTTCAAGAAGAACTTGTTCTTTATTGGGTAAGCCAAAAAAGGAGCCTGGGAAAGGCTTCTTTTCAGTTGTTTAACTTGGACCACACTCCCATTGACTCCGTCCTTTAATAAATGGACCAAGGGTCGAGTGACCTCAATGAAAGTCCAAGAAGGCCTCCTAATTCTCGCAGAGTGGTAGGGTTTTTTTAATTTCAATAAGGTTTCCTCCTTCTTCGCCTGGGGATTAAGACCCTCAGGTGTGATCTCCTGCCATAAGACATTCACTTGGGTCTTACACCACTGTGCCTTCTGAAAGGACAATTTTGCTCTGTGCTTCTGCAACTGGGTAAGAACATAGCAGATTTCTGCTACATGTTCCTCCACAGTTGAGCTCTTGATCAAAACATCATCCACATAGGCCAGGTTTCCCCTTTCATCCTAATCGGGCATGGCCTTATGTAGGAAGATTTTGAACTCATTGCCGGAGTTTATGTATCCAAAAGGGGTTCGGGTCCATGTGTACTGTTGCCCCCGAAGGTAAAGGCAAGCTTGCACTGGTCTTCCCTATTCACGGGTACTGTCCAGTAACCGCTGGTCTGGTCAGTGGTGGTGTACACCTTTGACCCTTGGATCTGGGCCAGTCCCTGATCAATGTAGGGAAGGGCCATCTATACATATGGAGCGATTTGTTCAACTCCCTCAGGTCTGCACATAGTCCCCATTGGCTGTAGTGTTTATGATCCCCAGTACTGGGTTGTTGAAGTTACTGTGGATTGGACGAATAATCGCAAGGGATTCTAAATTCTTAATATTCTCTGTGATTGACTCCTTGGATGTGAGAGGTAAGCAGTATTGTTTCACAAATACGGGAGCCATCTCAGGGTTCATGGGAATGGTGGTTGAATGAATGGATGTGTGTCCACAATCATATGGGTCCACTGAAAAGATATCTTGGAATTCCAGGAAAACCTGTTTTAGCTTTTGTCTTTGATTCTCAGTGTCACAGGCATCAGCCACATTGATCCTTTCCTTGAGCATCTGCTTGAAACCTGGAAAGACGTCGGGTTTGGCAATTTCAGCGGTATCCTCTTGTTGGGTGGAGAGATCTCTTTTAATGGTGTTGGTTTGGTCAGGGGAATTGAGGTAGTGGTCCTTGACTCTAAACACTACCTCCTCCCTCCTAAATGGGACTCTACATTCTCAGAGCATTGATCGTCCCTCAGTAAACAAGGTGTGCCCTCTGGAGTCACAATAATTATCAGATGTTTCAGCGGGTGCTGCCCAATTTTTATGTCCAGATCTGCAGTACTTTCAAAAAAAAATATAATTTCTGTCAACATTTTGGAGTTGTCCAGGAAGTGGTGTGAGTGGAAATTGGTGGCCCTCGCCCGTCCTGAGTTTAGTTGATCAAAGGCCCTTTTTGACATGAGGGTAGCTTGGGATCCAGTATCCACCAGAGCCAATAATTCCCACTGACCCTGCACCTTGACCGGTGCATAAAATTGGCCTTCTTTCTCCTCCAAGGGGCAAAGAAAATGTGAGTTATTTGACAGCCCGGTGGTCGTTTTCTAAATATTGAACTCCAACCCTGTGTGATCTTGGGCACTTTTCTATGTTGGAGTCTAGGAATCTGTATTAAAAAAATGTGCATCTCGCAATAGCCGTTTTTGGGGAATCCTCCTTTTCCCTGGCTCCTTGGCTGTCCCCCGTTACCTGTCAACAGTTCTCAGAACTTGTTTGGAGAAAAGACCCCCCCTTCGTTTCACTTTTGTGTGGCTCGCGTTTTTGGGGTAGAATAGTTTCTGGTTCTGAGTCGGTCTCTATTCTTACCCTGTCCCACTCAGGGTCTTTCGAAACCCTTTTTTATTGGGAGGCATCCCCCCGCTTTTTAAAGAGAAGGTCTGCCTACCTGAATCTTCCAGAGTTTCTTCTCTTTCAAAGGGAAAATAACTGGAGCTCCTCCACAAAGTGGGTTCTTCTTTGGCCTCTTCTACTTATCCTTTGCTCTTTGGCTTCCTTAAGGGTTTGGAATCCCCCTCCACCTGGGCCCCCTCATCCAAACCTGTAGTTTGGCAGAGGTTTCCTCCCGTCATATCCCCCCTGGGGCATTAGACCTGGGTGTTGGGGAAATCTGGGATGCAGGGTTAGGTTGCCAGTTGGATTGAGCCCTCAGCATGTGCCCCAAATCATTGGTCAGTTGTGACACCTTGTCTGGGTGGAAGGGAGGTCTCAAGTCATACTTCTGCTGCTCCTGAAAGGGGTAACTGTCTCTTCTCCCATAGTAACTCAGGTACTGGAAATCCCCCCCCCCATAATTTACCATTCTGAACCTCCCTTCTTCTGTGTTCAGGGATCTATTGTCCTGGAATTGGGGATAGAGAGGAGGACTGTTTCAAAAGTTCTGGTTTGGGGGATATCTGGGGGAAAAGTTCAGATTGGGAGGTGGAGTATGTTTCTCTCCTGAGGGACTTGTGGAGGGTATTTTCCCAGGACAGTACTTTACTGGTTTGTCGTCCCCCCCTTGTGCCGGGGGAATGTATAAATACCCCAGGATTGGTTTAATGTACCTAGGACTTATATAGGTGGCACGGTCAGAGGGATCATTGTTCTGGGCCCCCACAAGACTACCATTTGATTGGGCCAGGCCGGGGGGATCCCTTCTGCTTTCCATTTTGCTTGTTGGCAGGGGGGTTACTTTTAGGACCCCCATCTCCAGATCCAATGGAGGGGTAGTTTTTACCTCCACCACCTTTGCAGCAGCAGGGATGTTTGATTGGGCCAGGCCGGGGGGATCCCTTCTGCTTTCCATTTTGCTTGTTGGCAGGGGGTTACTTTTAGGACCCCCATCTCCAGATCCAATGGAGGGGTAGTTTTTACCTCCACCACCTTTGCAGCAGCAGGGATGTTAGATAGTTTGGGACCTGTGGGGGTATTCTTACTCTTAGCAGGCTTTTGGACCTCATAAATCCTGGTGGCCTGTTCAATCACCCAATCCAGGGTCCTATGCTCATGAAAGTCACGCACCAACTGAGTCAAGTATTTAGGGAGTGCATGGAAAAATGTAGTTATGAACTCCCTACTATGTGTTCACCCGTCGGGAAGTCTGAGCAAGTGCGAGCTTTAGCTACTGCACAAAATCCCTAGGCGCCTGATCTTCCCCGCACTGCAAGTTATATGCAACCTTTTGGGCCACTTGTGTGTTCCTATGGGTGGAAAAATGTTTCAATATGGCCTCCTTATAAGTGGACCATTTATGATGATCTTTGTCCTCCAGTCCCGCAAAGAAACTTGAGTACTCAGGTGAGAACATCCATTTAGCAAATGCTTTACAATTCATAGCATTCCTGATCTGAAATGATGCCGTCATTTGCTCATACAGTTCCAGGTGCTCCCATACTGAATACCTGGCATTCTTGTGGTTTGGGTTCAGGAAGCTCTTTATGGCCTTTATTTATCCTATTGGGTCTTTCACAAAACCTTTTCTTTGTTTCCCTGTAATATTCATCTTCTGCACCGGAGTCCATTCACCTTTTGACTCAGAACTGCGACCAGCACTCCCTTCCGTGTCTTCTAGGTGCTCCCTATATCTATGAGACTCATAATATCTTCCAGAACCATGGGGTTTGGACTCCTTTCACCTGGACCAAAGTGAACTCTCAGGGTCACACTCTCTGGAGTTCGTTTCAAGCCCAGGATAGAACCCAGTTTCCTCATCCCTCCTACCAGGGAATCTGGGGAATTCCCCCCTTACCCTGAATATACAGAGGTTTTTAGAATGTTTCCTAGGGTGCGAGTCTGGCTTTTCTCCTTCACCAAAGCGGGCAAGGTGGTCTCATTGTAGTCACATCTTCAGCCAATCTAACTCCCTGACTTCCTCCTGAATAGAGTTTTCATGGTCTGAAGAATTTACCATATTATTCCTTACTTCACAGGAAACACTGGTCCGACAACTTTCACTTCTGTGTGGTAGTGATGAATACTCACCAATATCAGACAGGGACTTGCATTCTTGATCAGCTCAGCTAGGCCTGGGTAAGTCTAATTGCCTCATGTCACCCTGCACTTGATAGGTGACTCGCATGCGGTCGGTCCCCATTTGTGCACAAGAGGTTGTAAACGACTGCATGAGGCCCCTATTTGGAAGGGTGCCTCACCTTTATCAGTGGGTCTTGTCCCATAGCCTGATTGGTCAGGGTGCCTCAGATCCTATATATGATATTATATGATATGATATGATATGATATGTCATTTATAACGCACCTACACACAGGTTTTTCACTTGTGTATACTTTTCAATTTCCTTGATGAATCTCTCACACCTGTCTCCCTCTTTATTTATTTGCTGTTGGTAGTCAGAGAGCTGGCTTTTTAATTCTGACACTAAGGCCTGATTAATCTCATGCACTCTGCTCCGAGCTACCAACCGATCCTTTGATTGCTGCACCTCCTGCTGAGGTGATTCATTCTCACTCTGTGAGCCTTGTATGCTGCGTGCATATTCAAGATGCTTTTCCTTCAGGAGACTAATTTCTTTCTCTTGTTCATTGCTACATTTTGCTGCCTCTAATAGTTCAGCTTCTATTTGCCTCACTCTCTCTAAAAGCTCATTCCTTTCTGCTCTAATTCTGGTCAGTTCCTGAGAACCTGACTGTTTCTTTTCTAACTGGTTTATCCTCTGTAATAGGACGCTGTTATCCTGATTCAAGAGGTATTTTTCCTGAGCCATCTGTCTCCTCTGTTGTTTCAGAGATCTTACCTGCTGATGTATCTGATGAAAGTAATTTTAGCAATCAACCCTTTACGATGATGAATTGACTATTTTGAGTTTTCAATTGTTTTATTTTTCTGATTGAATGCGATAATGTCCTCCAAAAAGACTCTATTATGAGCAGACTGGTCATTTAGCTTGTGTTGCAGTGCGCTCAGATTTTCTAAACACTCTTTTTGTGAATTGTACAGTGCAAGAAACTGTGTTTCGTGCTCTGCACTCGCTTGCTGCAGTGTTTTTAACTCAGCTTTGAGTTGTTGAACAAGATCCTGGGCCTGTGACAGGTATGCAGCCTAATTCATGCTACTAGACTAACTATTTTGCCAAAGCTCTTCTACAAACAGCAAATTAAAATATAACTGAGCAGTTAGCTGAGCCTTTTGTATTTGTTCATCATGAGCAGTAATGATCATATAAAATGCTTCAAGTGCTTTGTGCAAAATCCCGGGTTCAAGCCAAATATCATTGCATACTGTGGTAACCTCCTGCACAATTTTGGTCTGCCTGTTTCCTGCATCGTCCTCAACCCATTCTCCTTTGAGAAATGATTTAGTTAGGAGATGCTCCGTGGCTTCCCCAATTTGTGCAGTAGTCATTTTCACAATTGGCTTTTTGCACTTTAATACAACTTTCTTTATGCAGGGGCAAAATCACCCTTTTCCTGCTTGATGTCCTCACTCAAATACATCCTTGTACACTCTTACTTATTTTACCTACACACCTCCCTGGAACTCAGGAGTCAAGACCTAGCAGAACTTTAACAAAGCAATGATGACTTTCCCGCCACATTTATGCAATTGTACCAAAGTGAATAGACTGTCACAATGTACTTGTCATGGGTCAGGAATAGGAAGCCAAATCCCGGCCCGAGCCCTCAATTTGTAACGGTTTATTGAGAACCCACCCTCAACACAGGGAGTTCCTTCCATACCCACTGACAGACTTCTTTTAGCCCTACCTCAAACACATGTCATGCCTCTTGGATCCCTCTCCCCTGAGCTAACAATGAGCCAAGAACCAGGCCGGAGTACAGGAAATATATTGGTATTTCCTCAAATTAAAAGTAATAGAAATTAGCACAAACATTTAAAAAAACACTTTATCCGTTGCACAACATAATCAACTTCTCTCAGCATAAATAAATCACAAAAGTGAGTTAAAAAGAACACAATCACAATTTTTAACTTTCTGCAAATGTCACTTCACAAAATAATTACACTGATCAATAACAAAGGCACTTATGTAATGTTGTGTGATTTTGATTTTCCTGCAGTCTTAAAAGAGTAGCAGTAGGATTTCAAGATTGTTAAAAATACATATGGCAATCATAATTTCACCCACACTTTTGGCATAAAGAAAACACATGGTGATTTATCGCTTTGTTTTTCATACCCCCGTGCCCCTTTCTTCGGAATACGTTGGGAAGTCAGATTGAAAAATTGGAATGTTTTGGGGAATTTTGGATTTCAGACCCCCCTTACTGAAAGGCCGGTGTGGGGAAGCTGGATAAAAGGTTGGACTGATTTAAGAACAAAGACACCCCTCTTCCTTAAAGAGGTCAGGGTCAGCTTGACGAAACGTATTACCCAATTAATGTATGGGCTTTCGTTTTCAGCGCACACTGAGAAGTGAGCTTTGTTAATTTTCGAATTTTAATAAAATTCACCCCGTAGTATTCTCCCAAATGGGGTATTAATTAAATTCATATTTTTGGTTAAATAGGCGAATGATCTACACAGTCCCCTCCCCATCGGCCCCACCCGCTATAAAGGGAAAGAATTCAAGGCAAGCAGACTCCACCATCTTTTGGTTTCCCAGGGCTCAGTTCTACTTACATAGCAAGCCTCTGTTTAAGGTTCAGGAAAAGCAGCTGCATCTCAGGACCCTCTGGAAAGAAATAGCAGGGGTCTCGTCACTCCACTCTAAAATATGGCCTACGGCTCGACACCATAGGACCCAGTCAGCTTTGAGGGCTTCATAGAGATAGGCAGCTCCACCCAGATGCACTCTCAGTATTCTCCTCTGGTGTCTCCTTACAGCTATCAGATGGTAAGTTTCAGAAGCCTTCCTGATGGTCTGTCTCTTCTCTCTGTCCTCATGTCTATCTCCCTTTTCTGTCTCCCCTGTCCTAGTGCAGTCCCCATTATATAGCAGCAATGACACAACCAATTTTACAATCTTGGGGAAGTTCAATTTTGCTACCTAGTGCATCCTAGTGTGAACACCTCAACCTACACCAGCCCTATCGACTCTCCTACGCATCATGCACTAACTGTTACTCTGCATTGTTGACTATAACCACTGTGAGTTCTGCATCTGCCATCTGCTCGCGCCCATTATACAAATGTGCCACCTACTGTGATTACCCGACCTACACTAGCCATATCTCTCGGCACAACACCGTTCCTGCTGTCTAATATTTACGTCAGACTGCGATTAATGTGAGATATGCATGTGCCCATTGTCCACGCCTGCACTCAGTCTGAGTTTGTGTTCTCAATACAATACGGCCGGCAACTAGGCTGAAACTATTCGCCCACCAGCCCTCTCCCACGTGGCCTACGCAGACTCCACTACCATTCCACTGCTTTATTGCACTCTCGGTATGAGCACTGAGTTCACAGGGCCCACCAGCAGTGACCCACCTGCCTTACCAGTTATGACCTTAGCATGTGCCTAATACTTATGACTAGGTATTGTCCTTCTTACCTATACTCCTCTGCACCCAGCTCTTCCAGGCAGCTATTGTGATTTTGCATTTGTGCCTATGTTTAAGTGTACCCTGCATCTAGCCTACCCTGCAGCTACTGTGATTTTGCATTTTGCCTATGCCTAAGTGTACCCTGCATCTAGCCTACCCTACAGCTACTTTGATTTTGCATTTCACCTATGCCTAAGTGTACCCTGCAGTTGCTGAGACTTTGCATTTTGCCCAGACCTAAGTGTACCCTGCATCTAGCCTACCCTGCAGCTACTGTGATTTAGCATTTCGCCTATGCCTTAAGTGTACCCTGCAGTTACTGAGACTGTGCTTCCTGCCCAGGCCTAAGTGCACCCTGCATCTAGCCTACCCTGCAGCTACTGTGATTTTGCATTTTGCCTATGCCTAGGTGTACCCTGCAGTTACTGAGACTTTGCATTTTGCCCAGACCTAAGTGTACCCTGCATCTAGCCTATCCTGCAGCTACAGTGATTTTGCATTTCGCCTATGCCTTAAGTGTACCCTGCAGTTACTGAGACTGTGCTTCTTGCCCAGGCCTAAGTGCACCCTGCATCTAGCCTACCTTGCAGCTACTGTGATTTCGCATTTTGCCTATGCCTAAGTGTACCCTGCAGTTACTGAGACTTTGCATTTTGCCCAGACCTAAGTGTACCCTGCATCTAGCCTATCCTGCAGCTACAGTGATTTTGCATTTTGCCTATGCCTTAAGTGTACCCTTCAGTTACTGAGACTTTGCATTTTGTCTATGCCTTAAGTGCACCCAGCATCTAGCCAACCCTGCAGATACAGAGACTGCATTGGAGCAAACTTACTAGTAACTAATCATGCTCTCACCCATGTTATGCACCACAAGCTTACTATTTAGCCTGATTACTATCCCCTACAACACCATGGCCGCATCCTCTGCTAGCACCTTTTCGTCATGATGCAGTACCACAGGCACCCAGCATCCAACGACCTACCACCCCTATGGAGATATATCCCAAATCTAGCCATGGCCGTTAAACTACCGCTCTTGCATAAGGTCATGCCCACTACCTTCCTACCACAGTTACATTCATCAAACATGAACCCCACTAATCTGACCCTTCACTCTCCTTCTGATACTCCTATACTGTCACCCGCTCAATGGATCCAACTATATGCCACCAAACCCAAGCCCAAGCAGCCTTGCCCTACCATAATCAGAAATTCTAAACTGGGTTACCGACTCCTCACAGCCAATCAATTGCATCCTAAAAGTATGAACAAAAACTGCACCATAGCCCCCCTCTCACTTCCCAATCAGGTACCCACAATGGAGGAACGTGCCTGTCTTGACAACCATGATTCCTCTTCCAAGGCAGCCCCTGAGTCCACAACTCACATCAAAGGAGGACTCATCAATGCCAGATCATTTACAGCCAACGCCCTCAACATCTGTGACTTCATCACCTCTAACAACCTAGACTTCTTAGCCATTACAGAAACCTGGTCCCCTGCTTTCTCCGGCCATTCCGGACAATGACACCATCATTAGGCAGGACAGGACCTCCTCCAAAGTCGGAGGAATTGCCTTTATTTCAAAAACCTCACTCAAACTAAGGCCTGGCCACACGCTAACGTTCCGCTCAGGGGAACTCCTCACCATCAAGCTTCCTATGACACCATCGCAAACTATAACCATCTATCTTATGTATAGACCGCCAGGTCCCCTATCCTCCTTTGAGAATGACATAACCCTCCTCCTTATAGCTAATATAAAACCAGTCTCACAAGTAACATTCCTGGGAGACCTTAACTTAGGTCTTCAAGACGCTAAGGATGCCAATTCGCCAACAGTATCTCAGAGTCAGCCTTCACACAACGCATCTCACAACCAACGCATGATAAAGGCAGACTACTAGACTGGATCACTGACCTCAACTGCAATACAAACATCATGTCGATCCACCCCTGTGCTTGGTGTGACCATCATACCATCATCTTCTCACTATAGGATGCCAACTGCCCCAACTCAAAAAAACCCATGCCCCCCTAAACTCTCTAGAAACATGCACAATCTGACAATTGAAAAACATATTCCTCTCCTCAAGCCTATCACTAATCCTGCCAGCCCTAATTCCGACCCAACCACCCTAGTGGACCCTTACAACAACACTATCCTGAATGCCATCAACATGTTAGCACCTCTAAAAATGCGGAAAGCCAAACCACGCTCGCATTTAAACAACTAGTTCACCCAACACCTGAGAACCCTGCGTAAGAGTAAAAGAGCTGTGGAAGCCTCATGGAAAAACCTCCCGTCAGTAGCTAACAAAAAGACCTTCCTAACAGCCACTTCTAAATCGAAAACAGCCATTTTTCTAGCCAAAAGTGAGTCCTACAATGAGCGCATCTCCAAAGCTAAATCCAACACTAAGGAATTATTTAGCATCCTTAGAGAGCTTGAAACTCCTTGTGCCTCACCTGTAACCTGCATCAAAGACGTTACTTGGTGCACCAAAATTCAGTCAGCTCTCTCAGACAAAATTGAGTTGCTACAATCCAAAATAGAGAAAAGGAGAGCATGCCTGACCAACACTGACCAGCAGACAACCCAAACACCTCCCTGTGTGGAACATGACCTCTTCAAATGTTCTCCTGTTGCAACTAAGTATGTAGAGAACATCATTCTGACCCTAAAAGCTTCCAGATGCGTAGGCGAACTCTGCCCAGCCTCAATTATCAAAGAATCATCCAAAGAACTCATGCCCTTCATCACATCCTTAACCAATGCCTCCTTTCCAACCAACACAGTATGACAAACCTGAAGGACGCCTGGGTCATGACACTTCTAAAGAAACCAACCTTAGACCCTGACACACCAACAAACTACAGACCCATCACAACTGTGCCGTTCTCCTTAAAATTCTGGAGAGAGCTGCCTACTTACAGATCCAGCTTTTCCTGGAAATCAGAAATATATTAGGACTCTGCCAATCCAGTTTCCGTCCCAGACACAGGACGGAGTCAGCCCTGCTAGATCTAGTAACCCAAATTGAGAGCATAAAAGACAAAGGCAACTTGGCACTCCTTTTGCTACAAGACCTATCAGCAGCATTTGACTTGGTCGACCATAAAGTCCTCTGTAAACACCTCTCTTCTGCAGCACATTTCTCTGACGACGCCACCTCCTGGATTCAGTCCTTCTTAAATAACAGAACCACTAGAGTATTTTCTCCCTCCGCCCCAGCCACCCCAGTCCCTGTTACCTGCGGAGCACCCCAAGGGTCTTGCACCTCACCTACCCTTTACAATGTTTTCATGAAGCCTCTCTTTGACGATTTAGACCAACAGGGTGTCACTTATGCAAACTACGCTGACGATACCCAAATCCTGATTCCCATCTCTGGCGACTACAACCTAGACTCCAAGCAACTAAACGACATCTGCCAAATCGTCCAAGCCTGGATGGCCAAACATGGACTATGTCTCAATGATGACAAAACAGAGCTGCTCCTTGTGGGTACTGAAACCAGACTCAACAGACCTGACAAAAAATTAAACACCTTCAACATTGACGGTAACAGTATTGCAGTCTCTAAAGACGTAAAAACTTTAGGTATCTACAGCGAATCCTCCATCTCTATGACAAGACAAATTAATGCAACAGCCTCTAACATTACATACACGTGTGAGCTCATCAACGCTTGCAGACCATTTCTGACCACAGGTAACTGCATTACTGTTGCCAGAGCCTTAGTCTTATCCAACATTGACTACTGCAATGCTCTCTACTTCAGAACCAACAAACACAACCTGAAAAAGCTTCAGATCTTGCAAAATGATGCTCTCAGGTCAGCAACCAATCACCCCAGATCCTACCATATCACAGAGTTCAGGCACAGTGTACACTGGCTATCAGTCCCCAAAGAATCAGTCTCAAATCCCTCTCACACACTTTCAAATGCCTACACAAATTAGCACCCAAGTACCTCTGCGACAAATTCTCATGGAAATCGTCGGACCAACCCACCAGAGCAGCATACACCTACTGCCTGTCCATTCACAGGTTCAAGCTCCAAAGGGCAGGCAGTAACAGTTTCCCAGTCCTCGCAGTCAAACTGTGGAACACTCTACCAGCACCTATCAGAGCCGAACCATCATTCAATACCTTCAGAGGTCAGGTAGTATCCTAGCTTAAGCGTTCTGAATCTCCTGACTTGTAATTCCGACCATAATGAATCTCATACATCGGTATTGAACTTCATACCTCTGTATATTCCTTCCCTTTTATTGGTCAACCGGACCATAGCCCCACCTTGTATCTATTGTTCTGTGTCCATTTCTGTTCCTTTTGTATATATATATATATATATATCCATTAGTGTTATGTTGTAATATATCCATTTTATGTACATGTAACCTACTCTGCCTCTTCTATGTAAGAAATGCACTGAGATGCCTAAGGGCTTGGTGCGCTATATAAATACAATACAATATCCTGCAATAATCCCTGCCACTAGTATTAGACAGTTACCCTTCTCTCTCCGCCCAAACCCAGCATCCAAGTCAGGATTGGTTTAGGGGTCTGGAGCAACATCTGGCATTTCCCATGTGTCACTATCCTTTGTGTTCCATTCAACATTTTGCCAAAAACTAGTTATGTATCACAACTTCAGAATTTTACTTGCAACTGCCAAAGTAAACATATTTTCTGTTTCTGCTAAGCATGGGGACTTAGATAAGTCGACCACCAAATCTGTATCATGTAGCACGGCCATGTGTCAACTTTCTGCCATGTCCATAAAAAAGCACAACAGTTATGAATATGTAAGTTATTACCCATATCTCTAATTTCATTTTCTATGCACTCACCAACTCTCACATTTGGAACATGTTTAGATCATCCAGAAACCTAGTTTAACTGGCCAATGCAGTTCCCAGAGTCAAGGGAAGATACATTTCATATCCTCAAAATTGCTCGTAAATTACTTAAAACATGGCACATAGATGAAATCCGTACACCTTATGATGGCTGAGAAAAAGGCCTAAATTATAACAGTCCTTTTAAATAAATTGTGAATCTTCATGTGGAGCAAATGTTCCTGCTCCTGCTTCCAGCCATTTGTTTTCAAAAGGTCAGCCTGTACCTTTATCAGTCTCCTTTGGGTTGGAAGGTTGCTCTTTGAAGTGGGTGCCTTCCTTTTCACACATATTAGGGACACATATAAGTCGTGCTCTAGCCAACAATGACTTTTCTTTCAGAGCCAGCATGTCTGGAGAATGCTGAATTTCGACAGCTTTTGCAGGAAATGTTTATTGTGGTTGGTCATTAGATGGAAGATGTGACATCCAGGCTGAAAGTGGTAGATGTCTGTGTGTAGTTTTGCCCACAGCCAGCAAAACGGCCTGCCTTGGGCAAACATTTTTTTTCATGAACACAAAGTGGCTCTTCAAATATCACTGGAGGTTTGTGGGTGAAACATAATATACATTTCTCTTTGTCAGCCCACACATCATGTTTTATTTTCCTGACATTTCTCTACGAGCAGTGATATTTTTTTCACTTTTTCTTTTTCAAAAACTGTTTTTATTTGAACACACATGTGCAGGCCGTTTTTGTTTTCAATGTTTAAAAATCCTGTTTTGCATGTGACAGGCATCTTTGATTCCTCCTTCTTTTGTAAATTAAAATGTTACTTATCCATTGGTAATGACAGGTAGGCCCCTTTCCACATGGCTCTTTAATTTTACTTGAAAAGCAAAAACAAATGCCAGGCCGTTTTTGTTTCAGTGTTTAAAATCTTGCTATTCAAGTGAAATGGACTTCTGATTGGGGCCTTTAAATGCACCCCAAAGCACCACATGCCCCCTTATCAAATCCATAGCTGAAATGTACCACTGGCTAACGGCTAAGGCTCTCAAGTGTATCGACATCCTCTACAAGGCTTTCAACATTATTTAATTTCACCCGAGGAACACAGCCATGATATATGCCATGCAAGTCATCCAAACAGCAACTGTGCGTGATACTCCAGAAACTCTTTTAAGGGCTTGGAAAGTTGAAGGATTCAATCATCAAACTCCACACCGATGAATCAATCAGACCGATACCCCAACACCCAAGACGTGTTGGCTTCCATCTCCAATAAAATGTGTCAGAAGAATTGCACTCCCTACTCCAAGATGACATGATTGAGAGGGCAGAAGGCCCTACCGCATGGGTGATTACTTTGATGTTAGTGCCCAGGTACAACAGCCACGTTCGAATATGTGTGCACATGCGTATACCCAATGTCACTATTGAACGTGAACAGCACCAATTCAGCAAAGCCACCCCATTCTCGAAATGAGTAGCGTCATATGGTACCCCACTGTCTTGCTCCCTGTTTTGTAGGTGATACTGTGATTGTACGGCTCCACACAAGCAAAATGTCTTCGAAACATTGCCACAGACTCTCTTTTGCTGTGTTTCCTTTTTACAAAACATGACAGTGGTAGCAGGTGTTGTTCGACCAACACCACTGTGTGTCTGTCTGTCTGCAAAGAAAGTAAGAAAACAAGAGCCCTCATGGGGGTCACCTCGGATTGCTGGAGAATGGAGGAGCTGCTTTGCTAAGAAGTGTGTCAATGAAATGTGAGTTGTTGATGTTTGTGTGCCGGTTGACCACTGTTTTTAGTACACTGAGGGTGCGTAGACCTAGTAATTGTGTCAAAGGGCATAGAAAGGGCAAAATAGGGAATGTAGCACTGTACGAGTGAGCAGAAGGTGTGTTGTTTTAGTGCACGACTTACGTTCCCTTTTCGTCTTGCCCTTCATGTCTGCATTTGCAGGGGGTGGGGAAGAATGGTAGCAAAAGAAAGGACAATCACAGTAGCAATTTACGTGGAATGGTGGACACATGGCACTGTAATGGCGCATCCTTACTGCCATCACAAAGCTCTGTGCAATATACAGAGATAAAGAGTGCAGTAGAGTAATTATATAAACATGCATACAGAAGAGTAGCTTAATACTTGTTATTCCTAATACACATGTGATGTAAAGTTGTACTTACATAACTTTGGCCAATTCCATGCTTGTTTTGGGTGGGTGGGAAATGGCAGTGTACAGCGTATGGGATCGTTGCAGACTACCTTTGGGGCACATGGGCAGAGGAACTGTAGTGTAAGTTTTGTATCATTTTTTGCGATACTTCCATAATATGTCTGACCTTGGAGATAAACATGCTTTCCCCTGAAGGCTGTTTTGCAATGAGCATGTGTCCTGTTCAAGGAGAGGTATGTTAGGTTTTGCTTTCCGGAGATGATGCTGGCAAAAAAACAAAAGGAATCAGCCGGCAACGTGTTTTGATTGTATCATACATTTACGAATGTTGGCAGTGTCATTACGGTGAAGGTAGTACATTGTACAAGTAAAGATGATGGTGCCATACACTTAGTGCTGTGAATGCACAGATGGCAACACACATTAAATGTGCTTTTACAGTGCTTAAGGACCAGTTATATGTGCAGTGTGTTACGCGGCAATGGTGGACGATGGCAGACTGGGTGTTCGCTGCCTCAGAATACGTGGGTGAGTGGCCCATCATACACAGTTCGGTGACATGCAGAATGATCCTGTTTGGGGCTGCCATTAAGCCAATAAAATGAGTTAGGGTGTACGGTCGTCAAATTGTGTAAGGGGGTTATGTTGTTCAAATGGTGTTTCCTTTACACAATAAGAAAGGGAAACAGAAGTTTGCAAACTTAAGCAGTAACACAGTGTTTGCAATATGGCTGCCGAGCTACGACCCATGCACTCTACTGAACTATGTATTGGATACATTTTTTTGAAATGGTGTACATATCAATGAAAATGACCTAATGGCCTACATGGTGCCAGTGGAAAGCAAGGAGCCAAATGTTGCAGCAGTTACGACATTTACGTAAGATATATGGGTGCATTCATCATGTTGTATGGTTGTGATTGTGCAGATTGTCAGGAAACAGCTTATGTATTGTGTGGAAGAAATGGCAGCCAATGTCAACTGCAGTGGCTAAGGGGTAGGTGGGTGTGTTATGTGTGGGGTTAGTGGTATGTGGATAGATGTTTGTATGCATAGTTGTACAGTGCAGCAGCAATTGTGGGCAGGGTGTAGAATGTTGAGTGCATGGCTGGATGCCCTACACTGTACAGGGTGTAGTGAAGCATGTAGGGTGTAGGCGCAAGCTGCGAAGTGTAAGATAGGAGAGTATTGTAAATGATGGCATTGGTATGTGTATAGCAGAAATAAGTACACACATTCCACTGTAGAGAAGAATAATAGCAATCGTTGCAGACTAACTGTTTGGATTGAGAAGGGCCTGTACTGTGTTTTGTGTATCGAATGTGAAATGTTGTGGTCCTGGTTGCTGCATTATCTGTGGGAAAAGAGAACAGAACATGTTAGAGCAGGTATTACGTTAGTTTGCAGTCCATTAAATAACATTCATTTTGTACTTTGTGGACCCTCATAACTAGTACTTCCTAAGTACTATGCTTTGAACCAGTGCACTGTGTTCCTTTGCATAATCATTGGGTCTGTGGGGAAACAAATCCATACTGGATTAAAAAAAAAACTTCCAAATTACTTTGCTACTATGGTGCACAATGAATGATAGTCATGTTTGGAGTGGTTACAGCACTTTTTAAAGTGTACTGTTGAAGAAGGAGGAAATGTAAGGGTTTCACGATGTGTGGCCTATACATGTTGGTAGGATGGGTGGCGTTGTATAGCAGGTGGTATTTTGTAAATGTTTACCTGATTTATTTTTGTACTACTGTTTCTCTATGTGTTTGGTTGCTGCTTGTGGTTTGCAATTATTGTGGCATTGTTCTGTGCTAGTGCAGAATTCTGACGGTAGTTACGTACCTGTTGGCGCACTGTAACTCCTCATACTTTGGAAGTGTTTAATGATATGTTTGTAGCACAGTAGTTGTTGAAGTTTGAGTTGTGTTGTTTTAATTCTGCAAATAACATTGTTGCATTCTGGTTGCTGTTAGATACCAGGTGGTGTATTCTAACAGTTTACAGTGTCCCATTCGTAAAGGGTACGTTTAGAAGCTTGTGCATTCCTGTTGCTACTTGGACATCTGTGTACATTTTGAAGTGGTAGTGTACCATTATGGATTTCAGTGGTGATAGGTCCATATGTCTTGGAGTGTTATGACTATTTGTGGAGAGCTGGTGACTGATGAGCGTATGTGGTGGTTTCAGAGATTACTGAGGATAGTTTTGAACCCTCATACTTAGTACTTTCCCTTCCACGTATCCTGTAGAAAATACTGTTACTGTGATTTGTGTACTCATATCGTTTAAGTGAGTGTATTCATTGGGGATACAATTGTCCAACACACACTTTAGTGCATTTCGTCAATGCTTGCAGTATGCTAAGTTGCTTTAGGTCGACAGTGTGGGAGGAAAATATTTTTTTGTCCACTTACGAAGGTACTGGTTGGTGCTGGGGAGTAAGGTATAGTAGGTTTGAACATCAATGAGTACATTTTGGCTTCAAGAATATTAAGTAGGCATTTGCAATATTTGCAAGTCGTTTCTGCTTTGGACTGATTGAAGTATCATTGCATTCCCACCATGACCATTCTTTTCTAATGTATGCAGTATAGTGGCCTCCATTGGTTGAGTCACCTGTGTAGTAGATTATGGCTACTGTTGTGAAGGTTTTCTTGCCAAGTGATACCTGTCCGTGTGTGAAGGCAGTAAGTTTGCAGTTGTTTTTGGTTCCATCAGCATTGTATTTTAGGAGCAATAATCTTGTATATTGACTATGTGAGTGTATATATGGCATCAAACAAATATCTGAATTGTACAACGTACACAACATGCTATGGTTTGCCTTTTGCACCAGTTGCTGAAATGGAATGGAGTCAGAGTTAGGTATTGATACATATACGAAGCATTCATTAGGGACTTGTTCCTGAATGACATGGTTGCACAGAGTACATGCATGTTTCCACACGTCGGAAATGTGAAAGATTTCATTTATGAGTATGTTTTTACTTTCCAGTATTTGTAGTAAGTATATTACAAACTCCTGTGGTTCTTTTTGTTGGTTTAAAGTGAACTTCACCATTCCAGCACCATAGTCCAATTCTTGCCTTATTCCTCAGACACTGTAAATGGGGTCAGGATTACTTACTGCATTTTTGTGAAGGACAAGCATTTGCAAACACAACTGGACTGCATCATTTAAATAAATGTATTCCACAATTGCTGGAATTTGGAATAGAACATTGATTGTTACGTTTGCATAGCAATTAACAACTGTTGTATTGGAAAATTTGAAGGGCCAGGTACTACTGTGTCTGAGCACTTTGATGGAAGGGTACATGGTTTCTTTGCAGAGGCATTTCTTTTTGTGGGTGGAGTTGCGTATGTTTTGTCTTTTTTACTCCTTTTGTGTGTGCTTTTGGTAGTTGATGTAGTATGAATTGTTTTCAATTTCTTTGATGGTACTGTTGGCAAATCATTTACAACTTTTGATTGAATGAGCCTTCTTTCAAACCTTTCGGTTTGTAAGGCATAGGATACATTTTCAGATAGGGGTGTACAGTGCATGTAGTCTATTGTACTATATGATGCAAGGAATGTCTGCACTGACTGCAGTTGCATCAAAATTCACTAGATACAGTCCTTCCAGTGTACGTAGCTGTGGCCGTGCTACATAACTGATGCCTTCTTTACAGACTGTGCTGCCAATATCAACCAATGCTTGATCTAAGGTTAGACATTGTGATTTATGAATAGTTACTGCATAAGCTAGCGACAGAGTGAACTGTTCTCTGCGTACATACATGTGTTTGAAAAGAAGGAATCGCGCCATTGTGTGTCCTATATTTTTGACTTCTGAAAGTTTGTCAAACTTGATATTGGCAAACTGAATGCTGTTGTCCCGTGGATATGTCTGGAAGCCAACAACTGTACCAAATGGTCCATTAACTAAACCTTGCTCTACGTCAATGTTACACTTTAGCATGACTCTACAGTTGACACATAATGTTAAAATGTTCTCCAAACCAGCTGTGTTAGAGCTGGAGTTCTCCAAGGTTTGTAGTCGTGCTATGCCTTGTTTACACATAGGTATTGTCATACCGTGTATGTCCAGTTTGTCTGTAGTATGAATTTCCACTAGTGGTTGTTTTTCTTTTTGCAGCATTGTTGCATTAAATGGTGCACAGCTTGCTAGAGTTGGCATTAAGGACATACAGCTGACATTTTTTTGAGTTAATTGTTCCATGACATCAGTAGCACATGTGTTATGCCTGTACAGCTCATGGATGCATCTAGTATTGAGGGTAGACTGAGTCTTTTTTGATAGTACACCAATCCATATCTTTTTTTAAATGTTGGCGTAGGTTAGGTCTGCAGATGACAATTGTTTTGACTTAGTTCTCTGTATTGGAAATGGTGCCAGAGATGTACATTCCCGATGCTTCCAAGACTTTTACGGCACTCTTTGTGGCCTAAGGTTTTGAAGATAGATTTACCTTTGGCTGGTGTTAATTGAAGGAGATCTCTGAAAACAATGACAAGTTTTCCTCCAAAGAGTTCTTCGTAGTCTGTTTTGAGGACCTCTTGCAATCTGGGGTGATTCAAAGCCAACATTAGGTTGGAGACCATGCTCACCTCATTTATTAGGAACATTTTCATTTGTTTCAAAACTCTGCGTAGCTCCATAGCAGATTCTGCAGAAAGTTTATAGTACTCTAATTTGATTTTTTGTTCTACTGGAAGGAGAAGCAATTGGTGTAGAGTGACTCCATCTATGTTGTAGACAGCCAAACCTGTAGGGGCGGTTACAGCAGCAGAAAGGTTGTTGTTTGTTAATTGTTGGAGGTATTTACTGATCATTTTTATAAAGAATGTTTTACTTGAACCCGCTTCACCACTTACATACAGCAGTATAGGTTTATAGTTGTTAAAGGTGCAAGTTTTACTTTCGTGCTGTAAACCATGTTCAATGGTTTCACTTACTTCTACAAAAATGGTACGCTGTTCATTGTTTAGTTGGGATTTCAGTACTGTCAACTCTTCTGCAGAGCGCGCATACTGAAGCATAGTGGTGGTTACTTCTGTCATGGCTGATTCTGCTTCATTTTCTATGAGTGGATGTCCAAGTGGTTCTTCGCCACCTGTTTGAAATGGTTCACTGCTCTCAGAAGTGTCTACATTTAGTTCTGCTTTAAGTACTTTTTCTTGTTGGTGTTCATTGTCCAATGTGGTTTTGTACTGTGTAAAGTATTCATCTGTAATTGTACTTTCACTGGCATTGAAAGCATCCTCATTGGAGGTGTAGGTGGCTAATACATTTTCTTCTTTGCGCCATGGTTTGAAAAGTTGCAGTAGAGCCATTTAGTACAGTTCTTTGTGTTGAGGAGTTTTTAATGACAACTTGATATGATTAATTAGGCTGTGTTTGGTAAGTTTTGCCAGGATGCCTTTATAACTTTCCACCCTGTATCTACCTTTTTCCTCATTTGATTTAATGTTGTTTTTGTATACAAAGTTTAGGGCTATCTGGTACATGCACATGGCTTCTAAAGTAATACTCATGTTTGGGTAGTATGTGTCCAATAAGTGTCCTGGCTGTTGGGATCGCTTTGGGCTATTGTTTGTATGTCTTCGTACGATTTAAGTACTCTTTTTCTGGATGCAGCAGGTCCAAGGCTTAGCCATACTTTGGTGTCAGATTTCCCATATAAGGTGGTGTCAGTTAAACTGTCAGCGGCTTCGTAGCTGCCGCATTCTCTATGGGACATCATTTTAATGACAAAGCTGTACAATTTCTGTGCCATTGTTTTGTCAGAGGATATGTCATCCCAGAAGTCTTTGAGCTCTATTTTCTCTGCTTTGGTTGAGTAGGCGGTGACATATCGTGCAACTGCAGTGGAATTGTCTGCAATGTACTGTACATCAACATTGGCATTCCACATAAGGGTAAAAATTGCATTGTAATCATTGATGTACTTAGATGCTTTGCTCCTTTTTATGAAGTATGTGTTCTTGGGAGATTTTCTTTTCACACTGTGTCGAACTAAAGACATGAAGCTGTTTACTTGGCCTGTTGTTGAAACTTGTCTAGGGAAACCAAAGCGGCATTTGGTGTAGTATTTGCCTCTGTTCTCATATTTGCATCGACAATACTTGCCACACTTGTGTCTTGGGAATTGCAAAATGTGTGCACGTAGGTCACTATGTGTAGTTTCCGAAGGGATTTCACAAGTACCATATTTGTGAATGAACTGCAAAACAGTTTCATCACTCTCCTCACCAAATTTAGGAGCATTTTATATCCACAAAAGCATGTGGATGTGTGTGCTCCTCTGGCTTGATATTCTTTTCTCCAAAAGAAGTGTTCCACTTCTCCAAGGGGAGGAAGTGCTTTATTGCAAATGAAGTGCAGCATGGCAATGAAGTGATTATGAAAGTAGCGTGACACATTTACTGGATAGAGAGAGCAAAGCTCTCCTGGTGTTTTCATGTCTACACCTGTTTTGATTTTGTTTGCTATGCATAGGAAAGTGTGCAAGTCTTCCCATGCATATTCAGCACAACTTAAAGTGACAAACCATGTGGGTGGCCCAAGGTTGCGTAGCATACACCGTAGATCTGTGTGCCATCAGAACCAGTTCTCTTTCGTATCACGCATGTTTGCCAAGAGATCTGTAATACTTGAATGTAAAACTTTGTCCTTCTCTTGCACTTTTTTGAATTAGCTGTGTAGCAGACATGTTGTGAAAAGAAATGGGAACCTGTTTTTAATGTGTGGGCAACTCCATAACATAGTGTTGCCAGTTCACTTTCAAAGAGCAGGTGGAATATTTACTCCACGTTCTGTCAAAATCTTTGGTCTTCAGAATACATTTGCAAACAGCGGTATTCTGATGCTGTTATTTGTGTGCATCTTTCATCATATTTTCCACCTTGTCCAGTCGGGAAGAGTAGAGGAAAGGCCTGTGCTCCTACGCTTTTTTCCCATATTCTGATTGGGGCTCCTTTGGCTTTCTGCATTTGATATGTTTCTAGTGCATCATCTATGGTGTCTTTGGAGTTCAGTGGGTGAATTGCATAGTGGTCTAAAATATTAAAGGCTGCACTAGGATCTAGATGTTCAAATTGGTCAGTTGTTGAGGAGTCCTGAATTATTTCAGTTGTTTCTCGCAGGTTTTCTTGAACGTTTACTTCCTTTGTAGTATTCATTGTTTTCTTTAAGGCATTGCAACGCTTCCATAACTTTGGTTAAGTCCACTAGTTGCTGCCAATATTTTTTGTCTTTTGTTGGTACACCGTTTACCAGGATAATCAAAGATTCTTGTATTGGCCTTTGCCCTCGTAGAGTGTCTACATTTTCTTTGAGATCTAATGGTAAATGAACAACTTTACCACAATTGTTTTCAGCTATTAGGTACAGAGCTAATTGAAACAATTGCGATTCCTCATTGCCTTCTATTTTCTGCATTATAGCTATAGTTTTGGTGCTCTTTCTATAGAGAGTTCTACGACAAAACACACATACTTGGTTTGGCATTTCAGTAGATGTGCATTTGAACTTTTGGATTTCTTTTCTGTATTTGTGATATAAAAAGTTGATAGCTACACTGTTGTCAGTACTGTTGTCTGAAAATGCTGGAGTTCCACAATATTTCCTTTGGATGTGCTCTATTTCATCGAGCACTTGTTTGGCTGTATCGTGTAGGAGAATGTCATTGAAATGTTGGAGTGCTAAAGCTGGACTTTTTGCATAGTACAGTTTGTAAACTAGATTTCCCACTGTTTAATGGTGGGTTGCTAACATTTTGATACAGTGGAAGCTGATTTTGCAAGCAGGTCCAGAAATACAGGCTAAGGAATAACCTCATATTCCAGTGTAGTTGCGCACTAGACAGGAGTCCATAGTTTGTAGTATTTTTATTTTTATTTTGTCATTGCCTTTGACACATTGATTAAGGAATTGCTGCAAAAATTTGATTAAGCATTGGCGAATGTTACATATTGATGTGCAAGGCCATTTGTAGGTAAGGCGTGTTGGTTTGGTGCAATGGAGAGTGACATCTAAGTTTGATGGGGATGTTTTTGAAAGCAGTGTTTCCTCTTCCATTATGGTATTGTGTATCTTTTCATACCCTTGTCCACTCCGATGTAAGGCAATTAGTTTAGTTTAGTTTTGTTTGTTTATTTGTAGAGCGCAACTGAACCCTCAGTTAACTGGGCGCATTTTCTTAGGAGCAGCAGTGTTACAGAAGTTTGCACATACATACAAGTTATAACATAGGGAGGTGTAGTACAATAGTTAGTATGAAGGACCAGGTTACAGAATGGTCCGTGCAGAAGTATGTATTAGTTACAATGGTTTATGTTGCCAGAACTGGAGCTATCTCTTTATAACACAGAGAGCATATACGCCAGTTTAGGCTGAGTGTAGTTGAGAATCGAATTCTGAGTTGAGAGTGAATCCTTAACCTTAGCTCGGAACGACAAGAATGATGTGTCAGCTCTAATAGTCATGGGTAGGGCATTCCACGTTTTGGCTGCTATCACAGGGAAGCTGGACCCTCCAGCTGTTTTCAAATTAATCATAGGGATGCAAAGCTGGTGTAGGTATGGGAATCTAGTTAGTCTAGAAGAGTTCTCTCTGGTGAATTTGTCAGATAGGTATCGGGGGGCTGTCCGATTTCCGACAGTTATAGGTGATAACAAGTGCTCGTGGTTTGATTCTCTCATGGCTAGGTAGCCAGTGGACTTCCTTCCTGGCCGAGGAAATGTGGGCCTTTCGTGGAGTTTGAGGGCGCATCTGAGTGCGTTGTTTTGTAGTATCTGTAGTCTATTTAGGTTGTGGTTTGTGGAGCCTAGGAAAAGTGTGTTACAGTAGTCTAGTTTGGATAAAATGAGTGCCCTGGCTAGTAAGAGGCAGCTGTTGGTGGATAAACAAGGTTTGCAGGCATTGATGAGTTTATTGGAGTAGGCTGTGGAAGAGATGGTGGCATTAATTTGTTTTTTGAGTGAGAGTGTTGAGTCAAGATACACACCCAATGTTTTGACTTCTTTAGATACTTTTATAGTGTTGCTTTCAATGATGAAAGATTGGTATCTGGGGTCAAGTTTATTAAGTCGGGCCTGTGACCAAACTATCAGCAGTTCTGTCTTGTCATCGTTTAAGCAGGGGGTATGAGTGGCCATCCATGCTTGAATATCAAGGTAGATCTCATTTAGTTTAGCAACATCTTCCTCATAGCTTCCCGTGAGCGCAATGAGGACCTGAGTGTCTTTTCAGAGCCACCACTTCGGTTTACAAATGCGTACAATCCTTTTGACAGAGTTCAGCTGCCTATTGTTGCCATCTCTGTACGCGGCGCTCATAGGCTGCGCCCCCCCTTGCATGCTTTCATTCAACTTCTATTTTTCAACAGTGCAAGGTGGCTCTGAAAAGAGACTTTTTATGCCCCAACCCCTTCTGGTTGTGTAGCATTTTTCCTGTTGTTATAAGACACGCCACAAAAGGCAGCAATGGAAGGGATATTTGGCAAAGGGTACCAACCACTGGGATAAGAAATCGTACGTTGAGAGCACAAGATGTGGGGTGCACCTCACTTAGGTAGGGGGCACTCTTTGTCATGCTCCCGGACCAAAGCCTCAAAAGCAGTTTAACAATGTTCTCCTCTTCACAGTACAGTGTTGCAGTATATGCACAATACAGTGACCTTTGAAAGGTACGGGTCTGTTGAAGTGCGTATGTCCTCCAAGGCTGCTTGCTGGAAGCAGTGGCCCACTGGAGCGTTCCAAGTGGTGGCAGGAGCAGATGTGGAGGATGCTTGGAAGGGGACAACCCTCCGAAGAGCTGCCTGGTGGTTCGCTTTCACGTGCCGCCGCATGGAGGTGGTGCCGTAGTTGTACAAGCCAGGTTTTCCGTGACTGAGTACTATGTTGCACTCAGTGCATTGTACCTGGTTTGCACAAGATTTTTCACATCTCCAATGGTCCTGAATAGTTTCCACACCCATGACTCACGATGTTTGCAGGCAATGGGGATTCCTTCTACTTTTTTCTTGTTTCCTTTTCGATGTGCCTACACATTATGACACCTGTTTCCTTGCTCAGGACCTTCAGAAGGAGGTGTTGGTGGTGAGGGTGTGGGTGCTCCTGAGTCAGAGGAAGTAGCAGAAGCTCTGGTGGCCATTACTCAGAGGCACAGAATTGATGAGAAAGCAATTTCTGCAAGAACCAATATGCACCGCTGCTGTTCTCTGGAAAGCCAAACAGGGATTGCACAGCGCTTGGAGGGTATGCCCTTTTATGGGACTGTTGTGGAGCATGTGCCATCGCAATGTGGGCCTAAGTCTTTCCCTACAATACCTACATGCCAGGGGAAGAGTGTAGGATGTCTGTAAGGGTGCACTCTCACTGTAATACTCCATACATTGCAGAAAATTGTCCTCTTTTGAAGTGCACGGATCTGGCTAGTGCCCGTCAAATAAGGACCACACGCAGTGTTGTTCCGTTACCATGGTGACGTCGCCATTATTCTCCATTTCGATGCCTCTCTGCGGGACATGTAATGGTTGTAATACTTTGTGGCCACGTGAATAGCTCTCCAACGCATACTCTTGCCATCCCTACACTGCTTTAATGTACGGCACATGTGCAGTGACCATTTGTACAAAAGGTTGGTGTGAGCACGATACAGTCAGTCGAATGTTTACCTGCAAAGGTACTCGCAGGACGTGGATGCGCTCTTCCACCTACTACAACTACATCACACGTTTCTTTGCATATCTTGACCAGGGACAGTGTTACCAGGCGTCACAGGATGAGATACACATGTGCGCAGTTGTGCGCCAGACAAACGTACAGTCCTGCAAGTACTTACAGATGGTTCTGTGCATGCTAACATGTGGCCCATAGTGGAGTCCTACCAATGCTTTCATTGTGATTGCGCTTAGGGCAGCCAGGTGCGGTGGTCATACGACTCCTCCATTTTCCTCACTTAAATTTATCCCTACTAGTGCTGTGCCCTTCAGACTTACATGGCCTTCTTAAAACAAAGGAAAAGGCACATATAGAATCTCTCCACATTAACAAATCAATCTTTATTAGCACACATTAATAGCCATTATTCAGAAAGGGAAAGGGGACCAGAAATAGATACATATACAGGGGATTTTGCAATTTCAACAAGCTGCTGGTGAGGGGAAGAAGGGATTGAAGTCTCATCGAAGTGTCTCTCATGACACACAATTTGCAGGGATGGGGGCTGGGAAATGGGGAAGGCGGGCATGTATCGAATTGTCAAGATACGTATTTATATTTTCATGCTTCTCCTCAACATGCCTTTAAAATGAAAATAGACCCCTAGTTATATTGTAAAACAGGCTACCTCAAGCTCTATCTGGAACGATAGCCTTCCAACCCGGATGGGCTGTTTGAGGTAATCAGCAAGGTTACGTGTCACGTGTTGTGCCGTACCTTGTAGAATTCTGTGAACATTTGTCAGAAACTGTAACATAATTGTTTAGATTGTACTATTGTGTGATGTAGATTTTTAGATTCAGAACTGCATTTAAAAAACTGCATTTGACCATTCTTAAAAGCATTGTAGCAAGTAACACCGGCCGCACCCATGCGCTGTGAGATTTAAAGCAGCGTGATCAGTATCAGACTTAAGGGTCCTAAACAAGGACCCCACAACAGCTAAGGGGAATTAGCTAGACTGTGTCATAGCACAAAACCTGGAGGACAGGTGGTCGAGACATCGCCATGCATTTGGTCAGACCACTCTAAAGGCATCTTTGAGATAAAAATGAATTATTCACAAGAAAAAATCACCAATACCCAACAAAATGTAGGAACTTTAAGAACATAGGGCCTTTACAATTAGAACAGTGCATGAAAAAGATACCAGACAATCTCCAGGAAGATTACACTTGTGAAGACATATAAATGAAATATTCGAATACTGTGCAGGAGCTAGTGGAGCAGCTAGCAACTATAAAATCTAAGTTGATAAGAAAGAACAGTAACCACCAGAAATGGATTCATAGTGGGTTAAATAAACTCAAGAAACAGAAAAGAGGTTTGGAACGTAAATGGCTTAAACATCCCATGCAAGCCAACAAAGAACAATGGAAATGTATAGAAAAACACTGTAAAAATGGCATCAAGGAGGCTAAGAAAAATTTCTATAATGTGCTAATTACATCAGCATCTAACTCTACCAGCAAACATTTTGATATTTTAAAATCTATCGAGAAGCCCAAACCCTTGTCCACCCCTTTTGCCCCCTCGCAGGAAGACTGCGAGAATGTGCAAATGGCATTTGCTTTCAAAATACCGAAGACCAGAGATTCCATAATATCAGCCAGAGACATTTCCAACAGAGAGACATCTACACCCATTGTGGCTCACCAGCAGCGGGATGTAGTTAACTTCCAGTTTTCTCCTATCTCAGAAGAAGAGATGGTCAACGTGCTTGCAGCAATGAAGACTACCTCTTGTTCAGAGAACCTAATCCCCCCGAGGATAATACTGGACAATAAGGAGATCTTTACTCCAGTATTAACTAAAATAGCAAATGCTTCATGTAGAGAAGGGATTGTGCCTAAGAGCATTAAAGCAGTCACCATCACGCCCCTTATAAAGAAGACTGATTAAACCCCAAGGATCGAGGGAATCTGCGTCCAATTACTAACTGCAACTTCCTGTTGAAAGTTATGGACAAAATAGCAACGGCTGAACTGCAGAAGCATGTGGAAGCAAACCTCATACTGCATGACCAACAATCTGGCTTTCGTACCGCTCATAGTACGGAGACAGCTATGCTTGACCTGCAGACCCACAAGCTCAGTGTACTGGACAATGGCAAGACAGGGCTCTTAATGCTACTGGATTTGAGTGCTGCATTTGATCTAGACCACCAATTGCTCCAAATGCTACTGGAAAAAGTGGCTGGCTGCTCCAAGGAAGCATCCGCATGGCTGGCATCCTTGCTAGCCGATAGAGAGGCTAAGATTCACTGGGTGGGGGAATTCTCTAAGGCAGCATCTGTAAGGTATATTGTCCCGGAAGGGGCTATCTTATCCCTCCTCCTTTTTAACCTGTTCATGTGTTAGCTTTGTGAGGTACTGGAATGGGTCGGGGCGTTTTTTACAAACTATGCTGACGATACCCAGCTGGTAGTCGAGTTGGGCTGCAATAATGTGGAGGATAGTGCCAAAATCTCTACCCTTTATAATATCATCGAGAACTAGATGGCTTTGAAACAGGGATATGCACTGCCTTAAACCGTTTTTTGATCAATCTAATTTAGGAAAACGTGAAAGCGAAACCCAAGAGGAAGGTCTACATGGCATTACTTGACCTTGCAAAAGCGTCTGACGTGATTGAGAGACGCAAGCTATGGCTAAAGTTAGAAAAATGGAAATGTCCTGAGGACCTAAGAGAAGCATTGATTGTCCTGCATATTAATACCACCATGTGTGTCAAACCGGACAAAAAGGGAACTCTTACTGAACCGATAGCAACCACAAATGGCCTTAAACAAGGCTAAAGATTTGCCCCTTTGCTTTTCAATCAATTTATCTCGGACATACCATTAGCCTTTGAGAAGACGATAACGTTTCCACCTCAACTGGCCGGGATTGCAGTGGGTCGTCTGCTTTATGCAAATTCCCTGCTTTTGTTCGATCAAACTATGATCGGCCTACAGAGGAAGTTGGACACTCTAGGGAGCTATTTGGAGGATAAAAGCTTAAAAGTCAATGCTGCAAAAACTAAAATCTTGACATTTTAGTGGAAAACTGCACACAAACCATCTGGTAAACACAAACAGTCATTGACATTTATACCATGAAAGTTGTGCCTATCATCACTAACAGTTCTAAAACTATGCTATCATTACCGAAAGTCCTTTGGCCAAAAATGGAGGGAATCTACTGGAGACAGGTGTTGGCTATTCCTGCCTGTACCCCCATTGTCTTAATTTGAGAAGAAGTTGGCCTAAATTCACTTTGATATATAGTGGCTTCCTCCGTAAATGTCTCTTGAATAGTCGAGAGGGTGGTTTCAGGGATTTGAACCAGGCTCTCTTACAAGAATCTGACCACAGGCTACATACCTGAAAAATCTCCTGTTTTGCCCTCTTGGAAGAACTGAATACCTCAGGAGAAACTCTAATGACAAATCCAGTCAGTGTAAAAAAAAATAAAAACAACTGTTGGATCTAGATTGGATTTACACAAGAGAGAATGTTAGATACTTAAAGTTATATGGTCAGAAAGATCCTAATCACAGGAAAGAGGAAATCCCTAGGAGTACTTGAAAATATGTCCCTGTAATACACGTAGAAGGGGGTTTATGAGACTGAGGATGAACTTAATGCCTACTAACGAAGAACTGGAAGCAAGAAAAACCACAAGACTAGAGACATTACGCATGTCAGTGGTGTAATGCCCAAATGGAAATCCTACAGCACCTAATCATCATTTGCGCCGGCATGAAAGTCCAGTGAAAAAGATGGATGGGCAAATTGAGTAAGAAATCTACAACTAGAACGGCAGAGGGATGGTGGGCATCTATCCTGTATGGGGAGAGCATTTTTATGGTTGTCGCCATCTTGGGTTTTCTGAAAGAATAATTACATGCAGACTCCTGAACTTGATTTTTATTATTGGAGAAGACACATTCTTATACTCTTATAGAGTTTTCATTTTTTATTTTTTCCCATTCTGTTTTCTTCCTTATCCTTTTATTGCTTTTCCTCGCTTCCTAATTGAAAGTGCTTTTTTCTTTTTTACAGTGCTATCTGTTAACAAGCTTAAAGTTTTCAAATGTAAAACCAAATGATAAATAAATAAAAAGATTTTTTTTAAATGCACCTTCTGAATTCAGCTTTGTACCACTGATCCAGTATACCTTTCCCCAGTTGTCTTGTCAAATCTTGAAGAACCATCAATAAAACCACACCCTCCCTCCTGATGTCATTTTCTCTAGCCTGGGGAATATCATTATAGCATTCAGTATAAGTTGTGCAATCATGTACATAATCATCCTCTCCTACTAGAGCTGCTATAAACGTTGCTGGATTTACTGTCTTACATCTAACAATTTCAATCACAGGGTTGGAAATAATCACCTCATACGCTGATGCTCTTTGTGTGGTCAATGCACTTTTGGGTTTCTCTAAAATCATGAATAATGCATGCTCTACAAATAACGTTATTGGGCACCCCATTGTTATGATTGAAGCATTTTCAATTGCAAATGCAGCAGCAGCTAAAGACTGCTCACAAGGATAATGTCCTTTCATAACTGGATCTAAAATCCCACTGTAATAAGCCAATGGTTTGTGTCCATGTTGTAATGTTGTCGTCTATGTGAGAACTGCGGGCATAACTTCATACAGTTCTTCATTGTAAACTGGGATCCCCAACACAGGGGTTGTAGTGATTGCCTTTTTTAATTCTTCAAATCCTTCAGTAACCTCATCTGTCATCTCATCTGTCTGTGTTATTGTGCTCTTGTCCACCTGTGCTTCTTTAAGTCCTTTTAAAAATTGTTGAATATATATACTGTAATACAAAACCCAGGCCCTGCAGTAGTTACACAAGCATATAAACTGTTGCATTTCCCTCACTGTTTTGGGTGCTATGGTTTTCATGATTACTTCTTCCTCTCTCAGGTGTTACTTTACTCCCTTTGTGAGAGATCAACTGCAATAGTGTACTTCGTTTGTATCTACCTTGTATCCTTTCTCTGAGAGTATAGACCTGAGATTAGCTGAATCTTCTCTGCATCTTTCTTCTGTCTCACTAAACACCAAAATGTCATCCACGTACTGGATTATTGCACCTGGAGGACTCAAGTACTCACAGTACCCCTGGGGCAAACAAGTATGTGTCGAAGGATATTTCTATCCGAAAAGGAAGTAAAATCTTGTGAGTCTTCATGAAGGGGAATTAAAAGGATTAATTTATTTAAATCTATAACAGTGAAATATTTAGCTTTATATGCGATGTTACACATTATTGTCACAGGATTTGGAGCTAAAGGACATGCAGCCTTGATTATGTTGTTTAGGGGGCAAAGATCCTGTATAAATCTCCATGACCCCCCCTTTGGTTTCCTCACAGGTTACACAGCCATGTAACATGATGAATCCAGTGGCACTAATAGGCCTTGCTTCATTAAAGCAGAAATAGGGCCTCATTACGACCCTGGCGCTAAGTGTTTAACGACGCCGTTAAAGGCTGCGGCTCCGTTAAACACTTAGCGCCTTACTACAAGGTCCCTTTGCGGGACCCGACCTGAACGGCTGGTCTAGACCAGCTGTTAAAGTAGGGACCTGCAAAGAGACCTTGGTGCAGAGTACGGTACCGCAATTTGTGGTACCGTACTTAGGGCCTTCCCCATTCCCATAGAGCCCTATGGGGTGAAAATGGGAATGGGGAAGGGCCATGGCTCAATGGGGAATTACCGCCCCGTCAACCTTGGAATGGGGTGGTAATTCCCCATTGAACCATGGCGGACCCGTTACAACACCGGCACCAACCATGGTGCTAATAGCGCCATGGTTCAGCGCTGGTGTTGTAACGAGGGCCATAGTCTCAAATATACCTTCATCTGCCTTTCTGGACAGGGGATATTGCTTCGCTCGTGGCAAAAGGGCTCCTGGTTTTAATTTAATTTGAACTGTTCCTATTTATTTTAATAGACTCATATCATAAAGGCTTGTGGTCCATACATTCGTTGGCACTTCCTCTAAGTCTTCCTGAAGGAATTACAGTCTTCTTTTTACCAACACCATTCTCTGCATATTTCTATATTTTCTACGTTAATCCAATATGTGAGACTCATAAAAAACACAAGTTCATCATCTGAATAGTCATCTCTAAACAGTTCTTCGTCTGTCACATCTGTCAGCCTATATCCTTCACTGAAGGCTATTACTGTTCTCCATCATCGTCCTTCATCATCTGTCCCATGAAGTATCACCCTTTCTTCTCTGACCACAGCTGCTTCTAAATGTAAGGAGAGAATCTGTCCCTGCTACCAATTTGAATTTAGCTGTGTTTTCACCTAATGCTACTAATTTGAATTTAGCTGTGTTTTGAATTTTGCTTTGCGCTTGTGGTTGTATTGCATGCTTTCTCTCTTGAACTTGGTTGGGCCAGTGACTGCATTGTGCTAATCTGCCATGCTTGTCCTATCCTGACCGTCCCACTCTGCTTCTCCCCCCACCTCTCTCACTCTCTACCTCACCCATGGCCATCGCTGTTTCTCCTATCTTCTCTAACGGTTTCTCCATTGACTATCCTTCCCTTCTCACTAAGTCTGGCAGGAAGAAGTTCAAAAAGCATATCTTGGTCTCTGACCCTGGTCTCCCTATCGCTGACACTTATACCAGTGCTTCTTCCAGACAGACCCTCACTGACATCCTCTTTGTCGTTATTTTTCCAGATCTATGGACTCTTCATATGGTCTCTGTGCTCTCTCCTTTCTCCTTTTCTCCCATTAATGGTGGCACCCTCTGGTAGGCCTTCCTGGCCCCCTACGACTCCTCTAACGTCATCATTAATGTCGACATGAATATCGACGTCTTGGTCCAAGGCTCTCAGGCCAACCTCCTCCTCTTTGATAGATGTTTCCTATGCCTCATCAATTTCCTCTCATCTCCTGCTGTCCCCACTGTGATGCTGGAAATGCATCAGAGGGACAGGGCCTCTGTATCCTTGTCCTTTACTGCTTTTTATCATGTGTTCTGTTGTGTTTTCCGCGCAGGAGTTCATCTGGGACTCCTGGCGGTGCAGCTCTCTCTCTTTTGGTTTGGTGAACGGACACGTGGGATAGCCTTATGGCACCCATGGGTGGGGGGTACAACCCTGTGCCCCTAGTGTATGTTTTTGGGCACCGGTGGGTGCCCGCAGAGCAGGGTATGGGCTGGTGGCAACTCCATGCTGAATTTGACAGGTGTGCGGAGTATCCTCCATTTTGGGATACCCCGGCCCTGCCATTGGGATCAGTTGATTCCTGATGGCCCCTGTGGCCTCTTGCTTTCTATTACCTATTACCTTGTTTTCCCAAAGTCCTGGGAAGCCCTGACTCTGTCCCTTCCCCCAGACTGGCTGTTGGGTGGAAGTGCCATATATGGTGTTGTTGTGAAGGCCCGGCCAGACTAGCTGGCGCCTTCCCGGTGATGTATGTTGTGGGACCTCCTGTGGGTGGGACTTGGGTGAATGGAGTGTGTGACCAATATGCACTTCTTGTTGTGGTTGTCTGGTTTCTGGCATGAGAGACAAAGGGCCTCATTACGACCCAGGCGGTAAGTTACCGCCTGGGCCGTGACTTTACCACCATGGCGTAAACTACGTTTACGCCATGGTGGTTGGCGGATTTACCGCCCCATTCCAACCTTGGCGGGGTAGTAAATCCCCATTTTCCCATTTTCCCTTCCCCATTCCCATTTTGCCCCATAGGGCATAATGGGAGTGGGGAAGGCGTTAATTACGCCACCGTAAATTACGGTGGCGTAATTAACTCCATGGTCCCTTAGCGCCATGGATTTTAACACCTGCTAAAAGCAGGTGTTAAAACCTCCATGGCGCTAAGGGACCTCGTACTCAGGCGGTAAGGGTCGGCGCTGTTTACGCCGCCGTAAACCCCTTACCGCCTGAGTCGTAATGAGGCCCAAAGACTGAGACAGCCCTGTTCAAAACTGGCCTAAATGCAGTGTGTAGTGTTGAATGGCTGGGTACTTGTCCCAATCCACATTCCTTGTTGTGAGTGTCTGAGTGGGAGAAGGATGGCCTGAATGCACTGCGTGCCTGATTGGCTGACTGACTGCATGAATGCCCTTCTGGATGATTGGCTGCTGAGTGTGACCTAGCAGTGTGGATGGGAGACAGAATAGTATATCTGGGGACCTCTCGCCACTGGAAATTGTTCAGAAGCTGAAGTCCACTACGACGAGTAACTGGAGTAACTGAAGCTTGACCTTGAAGCCCTGCTAGAAAAGAAGAATTGCTGTTGCTCTCCTTCACAATCAGAAAGCTGCTGTGTCTCCAAGGACTGACCCAGAGAGAACCTGGTAAGGCACCCTCTTCCCGAGCTATGAGGGACTATCGTGCACAGCTGCTCTTTGCCAACGCTCCCTAGTAGACAGGCCTAAAACAGGCTGCCGACCGGAGACGGGGACTGCTGCGGAATCCCAACGAGAAGCACCCGGACCTTTGTCCGCCACTGTCGACGACCGCCATCGCCGAGCGGAGCTGCCGTGCTCCCGTTTGCCTAAGAACTTCCTTTGATCATCGGACGCTCTCGTCTGCATCGTCGCCCACTTTATCCCGCTGGAGAAGGCCCACCCGTCGACGCGCCGAGGAGCATCCGCCGGCGGGTTTCCCGCCACCTAAAAGACCACAGAGACGCCGACAACTCGACGCCCTTGCTGGGCCACAGTTCTTCATCCTCTCTTTGCGGTCCAGAACTATCGTCACCGGGGTGCCCCGCACGCCTCTTCCTTGCAGGACACCAAAGCTCCGCCGTCGAAGAGCACCACTAGGAACGAAGCTGCCACTACACTGCCGTAGTTCAACCTGTTCTCCGTCGGACGTTCGACGACCCGTGACTCCTGCCTTAAAGGGAGGGCACTCAAGAAGGGCCATCGATTCCCCGCCGCTGAACGCCGAGTTCCTCGACGCCTCTCGACGATCCGTGGCGCCTGCTTTAAAGGGAGTCACTCAAGAAGGATCCTTCGATGCGTCTTCAAAGAACTCTACTCCACCAGGTACATTGGGGGTAAAACCTTAATGGGAGGAAATAAGACTATTGAACAATATATGGACTGGGCTTGTGTTATATATCTTTATTTACAGGTTGCCCAGGTGGGGGATCTTCATGCAGAACTGTGCCTAAGGGTAGGGGTCAGAAATCTGCCTATTGTTTCAACCATCTTGCGTTCCTTCCTCTCTCTATTGCTGGTTTCCTCGTTATTGATCTGTGTGACATTTTAACCATACAGTTGATGCACTTTAATGAGATTTGATAACATTGGTGGTACAACTTTAGAATTGTATATATTTATCATTGTTGATTTCCGAGTACAAAGTGCGTTATTGTGATCATGTACATACCATTGAATGTTAATTATATAAAGACTGTGTTTTCAGTAATACAGTGTGTGGACATTCCTTTGTGGGGGTTCAGGGACTACACTGTACTTAAGAACCAGCCTGCATCACCTCCCGAAAAACTAGGCCTTGATTGTTCGTCCATTGCTACCAATTGAGAATCTTGGCTGGGGACCTCTGTGCCTCTCCTCTACCATATAGAGAGCGGAAGTACAGGCACTCCCCACCAGTATCTTCACACCCTCTCTCCCCTACTCGGCTTCCTTGCCTCCCCCATCTCCCTCTCCATTGGCTAAATTGTCCTCTCCTCCTTCTTCTCCTGCCCCTCTTGGGCTCCTTCTACACCTCCACAGGACATACCTCTGATCGGTACCCCTCCATGGAAGGACTTCAAAGATGGCAACCTTATCCATATTGTCACTCTCGACTCTCGCTTTTCTGTTAAACACTCCTGTGACATCTGGCGCCTCCTGATGTCACAGGAGTGTCACAAGGCATCGAAACTTGATTTCGATGCCCTTGGTCTCACCAAGACGTGGTTCAGGGCCAGCTCTGTCACAAGCTTGGAGACTCTCCTCCCTGATGGCTACAAGATCTTCTCTGCATCCAGATCCACCTGGTCTGGATGGGGTGTAGCCCTGAACTTCGCAGAGTGAATTGCTGCCTCTGCAGACCTTGTCCTCCTTCAAATGCCTTGTCTGCAGGCTTTCTCTATCTCCTGGCCACCCTATTACCATGGCTATTATCTGTTGGCCACCAGGTCAGATCACCTCCTTCCTCTATGAGTCGGCGTACCTCTCCTCCTCCCTCCTGGCCTCGACCACTCAACTCCTCCTACTTGGTGACCTGTACATCCATCTGGATGCTCCCTGTTCCTCCTCTGGACTCTTTTGCAACCTCAGCAATTTTCTTTCTCTTTCTATCATCCCCTTGGGCCCGACACACTCTGCAGGGCACACGCTGGATGTTCTGATCTCCTCCGAGCTCCCCCTCTTCATCCCTCTGACCAATCCTTTCTCCTGGAGTGATCACTCCCTCCTTTCCTCCCATCTCTCCCTCTCTACCCCTCAGGCCAAGCCAACTCCAATACTGCCACCTACCTTCTCGGTCATCTGACCCATGAAACACATGTAAGTTGAGGCTTTCACCATCACTTTCTCTTCCCTCTTCCTCCTCCAGCTGACTCACATCCTGACACGGCCCTTTCCATGCTCTACTCTTCTACTCTTGTGTGTTGATATATCTTTGCATTCTCTGCTTTTGCTCTCTTCCACATTATCCTCACTGCTAAAAGTGGGGGGCATATGTTGAATTAACATACTCCGCTGCTGCTTTAAGCTAAAATCTTTTATCCTCTGTATATTCTCTCTTATCTTCAGGAGGGGAAAGGGGATCCAAAGGCGTTACAAATCCCCCCCTTTATGCTGATTAAGCATCCACTCTCATCTGGATTTTCTTTCTCACTCTGGTACTTCTTCAATAATTCTAAAATTGACAGCGTTTTCTGCAACTTTTTTCCCTTACATGTGGCATGCAAATATGTTATCAAATGCTACAATATGGTTTTTGACAGCAAACCCTCCTGAGGCCACAGCATGAGTGTGTTATTAGTCGTGCCTCGGACCCATTCAAAATGATTTTTCCTTATCTTCGCTGTATATCTCGGCAATGTCCAACACCGATGTAAAAGTGTCCCCCATGATGACGAGTCAGTTTAGATCGTCAATACTTGTCCGACTTTTTATTCGATTCTTTATTTGATCAAATATACCACACCGATCAATTGGCCCAGGCACCATCAATCACTGTTTATTATCCCCAACAAAATTAGATATATTTTCACTACTAACTACTTAAAAATCTATACCATGATGTTCTAATTGCTCTTTCGTTTACACAGTCTATCAATTTTTGTCATTTCGTTCTTTTATTAGTATTTTAAGAGTCTCTACTTTATTTATATATTCTTTTGCTTTGATTTATACCTTCCTGATTGGCGTCAATTTCTTAGTCTAAATGTTCACCAATCTCCTTACTTTTTTACTATTGTTTTATATTTATTAGTCTAGACACATCAAAAGCTTCATATTGACATTTTTATAACCTCACACGTGTGCACTATTTAAATTTTACTGCATGTGCCTTCCTTTACTATTTTTAGTAAATACATCTCTGTTGAGCTGTTTACTCCATTTTGGAGTTTGATACGTACTCTTCTGCAGACCTTGCCTCTGGAATCCTTAACACCCCTATTTGGAGTCTTTAGTTTAGTGTGTAGCCTTCTTCCTCCTCTTGGAACCAGGAATCGAGGTATCTACTTCTTCTCTTTATAATTTCCCCCAAAAAAACTCTTACTTTTATATGCATTATTTACAACACAATCCCTCCCTCTATTTTGCCACCTTCGTTTTTCTACTTAAATCTGTTACTCAGTTCGAGTCCCTCGGCACTGACTCTCCCTCAACCGACCATGTTGCCTTCCATCCATGGGGCACCTGCAGGGACCAGACAGGAATTTCATCAAAAGGGGGACATGCCAACCAAATCTTCTTGCACGTGACTCTGCGCGCAGATCTATACAGGGAGCTCTGCGGTCTTCTGGCTAATGACGGGAGCAGCCAAGTGTTCGGGGGACTGGATCTGGCCTAGGTCGATTAGACCGCAACTATCCACACTGCTACCAAAATGTGCTCTAGCACCTTGAAGCGTCTTTTGTGCTAGATGGAATTACAACTAAAGATCTCAGACCAAATGACCAGACAGACTCAAGGAATGTGCCAAAGTATTACTTTATTCTCATTTGATTAAGAATGGAGAACTGACAGGCATCGCACTGATGCAGGCACACTCACACAGTAGCTTGATTACATAGAGGTCTTATACCCCAATATGTGTCATCTATGATGTAATCCTAGGTGGCAAATCATAAACCTATCAAAGGAAGGGAGTGGTTAAGGGAACATGTCTACATATGGAACATATGAGAATTAGTACATCATTGGCTGCCCCTTATCTGTAGAACACGCCTCAAACTACCTCTAATTACGTATAGTACTGATTATAGCAGGCAAAATAGCAGTGGGTTGGTCTGTGCAACATGGTATTGCAGGTTTTCCCTTAGACCCACCGATTGGTTGGAATACTATCCCAACCATGGACCTTCGGCTTTCTAGCAGCACGGCCGTGAAACAAACCTAGGTGCTTTGAATTGCAACCAATGACTCCCTTTTCTCCCAGTTAATCCATCATCCCTCATCGGTCGGCCATAAGACAAAGTTTCTGTCTGTAGTTCACCTTGCAGCCTGCTCACTGTCCTGGAACATTTGAGGGAGTGTGAGCACACCACTTTCTTCGTTTGAGCCCTTGTCTTCAACTACTGAGTCACATTTGAAGAGACCACACATTTGTCAATTTCAGCCTCTTATTTACTGTTATTTGATACAATTATACAGGGTGACGTTGTTCTTCTTGGCCTCTAGAGACTTGCTCACTCTACCCTGCACAGACTTCATACACTTTTAATTGTCCAATACTTTGGCTGTTAGAGAGGTTTTCTTATTCTTTAGTATAAGAAAAATGTGCCCTTTGTTCATAGTTTATCATGGTTAACTCCCATTGTGTCTTGCAAGTATTAATTAAAATAGCATCCTTGATCCTAGGCCAACATAGCTTTCTTGTTGTTTTACACACAGGGCTTTCCAGCCTCTCCTAATTCTGCAGCATTGGTTTGTTTCTGAGGTAGCTCGGTTAGTTTCGACATGAGCCAGCGTCCATTGTCCTATCATGGCTGTCCTTGCCACATTATATATTCCTCTATAGCAAGCCTCTATATTTCTCATTTATCTTGCATTAATGTGTATTTACAGTTATTGGCCGTAATTTACTTCATCTTCTTTGTTTTCATGATTACTTTAGCTCTAGGTACATATTTCTGTTAGTGCTTCAGTTACATCATCACACTTAGGTATCTTCATATTGTTTCAGCATAGGTTCATATATCTTTTTCATGACATCACTCTGCCCTCATCAGATTTCACGTAACGTTCCATGATATCCATAGGTGTGTGCTGACATTCTTCCATGCAGCATCCTTCCATACTTTCAGTGCAAAGGTACATTCTATATGGCTGTCTGAGTGCATAACATCTCTCATACACTCGACACAGTACAGGCATAACACATGGTGTTCCACATATAGCCCTTATCCTGCTATTCCAGTATGACGGCAGTGATGGGGTGGGAGCTAGGGAAAATGCATCCCCCTGCTCCTCTACAAAATAGTTCTTGTATCTGTAAGTGATTTCAATCCGGCACTTCACCTAAGTCAATGCCTAGCATGTAATGCACAACTGAAATCCTTATTTATTTTGTGTCTAAAAGTTGTTTTATTCTGAATGATGTACCACTTATATCACACCCCTCTCTTGAAACCCCCCCAGTCACATTGAACCAGGAATCAGGCTGGTTTGTAAAGTTAAAATATTAGTTTATATATTCCTAATATAATCACACTATGTTTAATGGGAATACAATAATCACCAATGGGGTGAGGTAACAATAAGCAATCTCTTCAATCACAAGGAGTAATAATGAGCAAAGTAATTCAGCACAGAAATAATACTTTGTGTGTTCAGATCAAATAGCAGTATGGTTACTATTTCCCCCTGCACACCCCTCAACCCCCAGCAAGCAATGTAACGAGATAGGAGGAGAGAGAACAGGTTTCAGGAATGCAGAATTCAACAAAATGTCAATCCCAATTTCCCCCCAGCAAACACAAGAGAGAAACAGAACTGATTGGCAAACTGTGAAAATAAAGGTATCTGAGAATGGATTGGGTAAAACACTAAATACGGTTTAAATGACTAACATTGTTTAAATTCTAATGGGAGCCGCTTTGGATAGTTGCAGACAAACACTAGCCATGATTTGACACTAATAATCAATGTGCAAACTTAAAATTGAGGTCGGGTGCCATCAAAAGCTGTTTTACACGTGTAATATTTTTCCAAAATGTAAATTTGCGGCAAACTTTTCCACGTCCGGTAATCGCGATCATGGGAGAACTATATGGATTTGGAATGCACATGTTTAGGTTCTATGGAAAGCGTAGGACGTTAGCTACAAGCAGAAGTAGGGGAAAACAGGGATGCGCTTTCAAAAGACAAACAGGATTTCTTTACACTAGGGGATGATTATGAAGAAGCAAATACCACACGGAAGCACAGCCACTGGACCAGGGCGCCACTGGATCCGGGCGACTGCCTGCCGAGGAGCTTGCCTTCTTCAGATGAAATATATGAGTGCAAAGATATTTAACAATACTAGTACCTAAGGAGATAGTAGGGATAATACAGAGAGTTCAGGCAATTCAAAAATATTTCTAACAATGCAGTTCTGAATATAAGGGAGGATGGCTTTAAGACAGGGATTACTATGTACAGTACATATGCTAGTGACACAGTCCTATCTATAGATACTCACTATATGTGTTTCAAACTGAACCGTCAAGGATTCTGGTCAGGGACAGACTGCTGGGCACACCGGACTGGGCTGGGTCTGCAATCAGCAAGGCGCCCGAGTCACCGCATGACAGGACTGGACAGGATCGACACAGCACAGCACGGCACAGCACAGCACAGGATTGGGTTTAATCTGCCCTGGTTCTCTGTTCACAGCACAGCACAGGGTTGGGTTTAATCTGCCCTGGTTCTCTGGTCACAGCACAGCACAATGCGATTGGATCTTTTGGTTGTGGTAATCATTCTTTTAGCAGGAAAGCAGTTACAGCACAGCCTGGCTGTTTCTTTTGTTCCCCTTAGATTTTGTGGGATTTTTTCTGGTCCTGGAAACTCAAGGCCTAGTTGAAAATGGTTCAACTAATGGAATGGGCCTTTCTGCTTGCCAAGTTTCTGGAGTCAGGAGCAAGGAATATTGATGGATCTGCTTCAGGGTGCTTCGCCAGGATCAGGATAGAGGGTGAATCTGTCTTTCTAAATCCTCAGCTTTCTCTATTTATGCATATGGTAAAGGGGGGGGTGTGCTGAATTATCCTAAGCGCGCCCCGTAGGCAGGCTATAGGTTAGAGTCTCCTATCTCCCTTGATTGGAGGAATAAACAGGGTGTCACCATGATGATGTGCGTTTATGAGTCAGAGAATCCTCCCCTTGTTCCTTTGAACATACAATCCACTTTTAGTATAATACATATTTACAAATGTGCAACCTTTCTAACAATAACATTCATAGATCACATATTTTGTGGAGCAGATACTCTTCCAAGCCCCGTCGCTGTAGGATTTTGGGTCTGCTTTTGACGGAGTTCTGCCCTTTTTGGCCGGAATACAATATCTAGTTTATCCAAAAATGTGTACAAATATGCGCATTACATATGGGCATAAGAGTATAACATTTCATACTTCTGGCACATATACATTTGGAGTAAGACCACCTTTTCTGCCATTTCCTTCTAGAACATGTCACACGGTTTTGCTGCCTCTTAAAATGTACAGTCAAAATGTAGATACACAAATATGTGATTTTTGTAATTTAAACAATTTTCAGTGGTAAGTTATATGTCTTTAACAAAAATGTTTCTTTGTGAATGTAAAGCACCAAATGGCTGTTTGTCTCGTCCTCCTCCTGGCTCTCTGCAGTTAGAAGCAATCTCCTCCCATTTCCTCCAGAGGCCCAGGCCATTTATGACCCTTCAGACTTGGCAGGCCTTTGGGCTGGAGGAAGTCCATTGTCTCCTTCTGGCTCCCCAGCAATTGGCACCTCCCCTTGAGTTTCAGCTAGGGGGGATTGTCCTGCTTTTGGGAAGAAGCTGTTGAACTAGTTTAATTGTTTTTAGGCAGGCTTAAATTCAATGTAATTTTGTTAAATTTTTCTTTGTTTAAAATAAACTTGAAATTTCAAAACAAGCAGGTATAACACTTATTGCAGCTTCTAAACCATGGGATTTAAATAGTTACAACCTAGGTTACTCTCAATAACAGGTCACTAATTTTTTAGACATTACATTTCAGTTGTACAAGTTTAAAAACTCTACTGCCAGCTGTTATAGTGGCGGCTGGAGGTAGTGCGCCCAGAGTTTGACAGATTTCACAGGCAGGCACATTTCTGCTGTGAATGTTTTGATGACAGATTCCGCTTTTCTGGACATTGTCTGATCATAATGATTTCTTGAATGAAGTGACTTGTAACACCCACCAAGAATACTGGAGGTTTAGTGGTGTTTTGGACTGGCATTCTGTATTTTCAGCAACCAAGAGAAGATTTAAAAACAAGGGTCTGGATTTCTTTCAGCAAAGCACTGCCTTTCATGCAGTCTCCATTTTTACTTGTTCGGCAGCCCAGTGACATGTTTCAACAGTGAGGTCTCCGTTCCACCACTGACAAAATGCATGGTAGATTTGGCAGCCATCTTTTCGTGTTGCAAAGCACAATTTCCATAGGTTTTGGCGCGCCCAGAGGTTTTGCGGCCATTTTGATAATTCTGGCACCATCAGCACACAGTGATGCCGCAGGGCAGAGCATAAGTGGGTTAATACATCCCACATGACTATTCATACAACTCATTGTTGTGATGTTACTTTGCAAACATGAAAACATACCTATGCCTATTTGGTTAATATTTTCCAGCAACGCTACAATTTTTTAACACCTGAACTCAACTCACACCATTGGTCTTCAATCAAGATGAAGTCTATTCAAAACGTTGACCATTGTGCACAAAGCCCTGTATGTCTCACCCTGTATACACTGTAAATGGACTTTCAGCCATACATGTAAGCCAATGTCTCACTGAACTGATCTTCCTTGCAGGCCAATGCAAATGCGCTACACTCCCTGCCTACACTAGATCACAGATTGGGTGGGGGCTGGCATTATTCCTGGTATGCCACATGGGTATAGAGGTATGCATCGTTGAAACCCACGTAGGTGGATCCATTGTACCATTTTATCAGCAAAATGCTGAAACTTTGCCGAATCTGTCAACTCATAATGGGCAGTCCATTCAAGGCGTACAGAGCAGTAGAATTGTTCATTTGTTATCTCGTTTTCAATGATGGGTTCTGATGCACACATGCATGGATTTCATTGCCATTCTTCCCTTTAGAAAAAATAGGGATGTGCTTTAAATCTTACACTGGGAACATAAGCAACGTTTCTGTGTTCCACTGCATGCAGTTTGACCTCACTCTTATTTTGTAAACTGTGAACAACATAATTCCACTGCTTATTAAAAACGAAATTAATTACTTTGTAAAGCAAATAGAAGATTCCATCGGAACCCCCGAGGGGTCTGTGGATACGTCTGTACACTCGATGTCCTATTACTGAGGGGAAAGATCTCAGATTAGAGACAAGGCTCTCTTACAGAAAGCCTTTTCTGGTGACTTGTGGCTTTGCGCTCTTGTGCTCAGGCCCTCTCGCAGCTGTTCTGGGTCCTTCCGTGCAGACTGGCTGGCGTCCAGGCGTTGGCATGGCTTTCTGTAACGAAGCGCGAGCACGGCTGGCCATTTCACTGACACAGCAGGGAAAGGCCCAACTCATGGCCGGTCCCTAATCCATGGTGCTCCCGGGCTCGTTAGGAAAATGACTGACATCACAATGTAAACAAAGTGGTATGAGGGATTGCAAAGGACGAAACTGACAAGAAGACGGCCTTTTATTTGGAGTATGAATGCAGATTAGTAGCGGCTTTTAGAATTGGCAGGAGTGCAGCTCTTTCAGAGCCTCCTGCTTTTGCCAGTCTCATCCTAGCAACGTGCCAAGCTGCGGGGAGGTAGCAGACTTTCAGTACCTGAATTTAAAGCTGAATGATAAGGTGGTTGTGGAATAGATCTGAGGCCATTACAATATTGAGGTCTCCCCAAATGGTCAGTGAAGCCCCCCCCCCGTCACCCCCCGTCACCCCTCCCCCCAATGGTAAGTGTAGCTCTCACTTACGTTCACCATGCACAAGGCACCCTTGATTTAGAACCTGTACCATCCAACCTCACACTTCCAAAACCTACCAACCTTTTTTGGCAAGGGGCCGGTTCTCCCCTCTAGGATGGACCATTACATAATGAGTTTAAATGTATTTAATTGTCAAATATTGTTTTTATGTTGGAATTTTTAATTACAAGAGTAAAGTGAAAAAGTGTGTTAGCTCTCCCTCAGAAATAGTCTGCCTCCAACAAGACATAATTAACTGATTTTGCTAGCCTTTGCAACACCATGTGCGAGCTGCCAGTATTTTGAATTAAACTGGGCTGTCTTCTGTCTGACAGAATTTGTGGTTCAAACTCAGGTAAGTTCTCGGGACTCAGTAGAACCCCAGGATCTTGCGGGATCCGCCAGCAGCCCAATATTGCTCACAAAGCTGCATCCGAGTTCAGCTTGCATGCTCGACTTCGGTGAGCCAATTACAATTGCCAAGCCTTCAAGGGAAATTCAGTGTACTGATCCGAGTCTTTGAATCTCTGGTCCATTTGTGTGGCTATATAAATGCCCCAGCTCACTTCCTGGTTCTCTGTAGGTCGTGCTTGTCTGTTAAAGGGAGGAGCGTGGCTTATCCACAATAGTATAGAACAGGTGTGCTTGTAGTGTAATGAGCCTTTTGTCTTTTTCACATTATATTCCATATTAGTGACATTTTATTTTGAATTGTGCTTGTTTTTTAAAGTCCTTTAAAGTCTAGAGTGCCAATTTCAGAAACACCCCGTAAAAAGTGTGTACATTTTTTAACACTTTTGTTTTCCTTTTATCTTTCCACAACAAAAACAATAAAGAAATGTATTGTGAAACTCTTTGTAAAAATCTCTTGTGAAGACCTTTGTAACACTATTTGTGTTTCATTAAACCCGTTCTCTTAACAATCCTATTTCCACTGAAATAAGAAACCAATTTTGAAAGCTTTCCCTTACTGCCCTCACAGCTGTTGCCATGAATAAAGAAAATGATCTCTTCAGAAGAGGTGGCTGTTGGGGTATTTATGGTCATAGATTCACAGCTTTTTGAGATTTAGGCCTCAAAAAGCTGTCAGGTGACATAGATGAAGGAGCCTTGGAGGACGATAAAAGTTGGGAGCAACCAAGCAATAGACGGGAACTGTGAGAGGAGGAGATGAAAGGGGTGGAGGCAAAGAACGTTATATATAATGCAGTAATAGAGGGAAGTCCCTCAAGTGATCCCACTAAACAAAAATCCATAATTCGACCCATAACCAATGTCACAATTTGATTTAAAAATTCGACACCGGTTCGCCACCTCTAAACTCCAAAGTCAACTTGAGGTGTCCTGTTTATTAGGAGATTGCCAATCTGGCTTTCATCTTGACAGAGGTCCAGAACTGGCTCTGGCGCATATGAAAGATGCCCTCCTACAAATCGTAAATAAGAGTTAACCGGGGGAGCGTATGCTCCTTGACGTATCCTTAGCCTTTGATATCATTGACTGCACTAGTTTGGTACACTATTCTGGTACACCATACGATTTGTCTGAACTCTCCCGCTAACTCGAACGCTATGTTCTTTATTTGCCGGCACTATCACTGCTAACATTCATGTTAACCTACGTCTACCGACTCTAAACACCTCATCTAGCACTGCCGTGCAGCCCCACTGGGTGTTACTTTCCTGGTGTCTGTTCTATGACACTATAACTGTACTGTTGCCTTATTGTTTGCCCGCAGTGTCCCGCACGCAGATCACACATCACCTGGTCCAGTAGGCAGGCCTTGTTCTTTACCTTGCGATGTTCTCGCTCGCAAGCGCTATTCTGACCGTTTATAATTCACCAAAACTATTCTGTTCTCTACTTCTTACAACCGCCTGGTCTTTGTCCTAATAACATCACTGTATTAAAGCACTTCTAGACCTCACTGTGTTATACAGCTCAAATTGCCTCCAACCCTTCTGAGCGAGGCTTGCCCAGTGCGCACTCTCCCATTTAGGCTCACCTATACACCTGATGTAGCCCTACGCACCACGAGGCGTGACATTGCTTACCTAATTTGCTGTATGTCGTATTTACAATTGAACATATCTGCAACATACCTACTGTGACATTTAACCTTGTGCTGCATATACTACTGGACCTGTCTGTAACTTACCTGACTTGACCTGCAGCCTTGTACTGCATATACTTTTGAGCATATCTGTAACATATCATAACATATCTAATGTGATTTGCAGCCTTATGCTGCATACACTATTAACCTGTCTGTAACTTAACTGACTTGACCTGCAGCCATGTGCTGAATTTACAATTGAACATATCTGTAACATACCAGCTGTGACATGCAGCTTTGTGCTGTATATACTATTGAACTGTTAGGAAGGGGGGCCTGGGAGTGTGCAGTCGGGGTTTGGGGAGATTACAGGGAGTAGGAGGGAGGGGGGTTTCGACAGTGGCTATAGTGCGGGGAGGATGGTGCATGATTCAGCTTTAGAGTACATTGGGAATCAAATGTCATCTTAGATAGTAGCAGCCATACTGAAATCGAGGCCTAGCTGTGCACTGCAGCCAGGGTCATGGCCCAAGTCACATACATGGAAATAAGTGTATGGATGCAAGAATAGGTTATAGCCTGGGCACCGGTGACAAAGGCCAGAGGTGCATAGATTCATAGACCTTTCATTGCCTCATGTTGCCAGCATTCGAATCCCAGAAGGAATGCACCCTGCAAGGCCACACGGGGGTCGAGAGCTGTCTGCGAAAAGCGATCCACGAGAAGGAGGGCACAAGCCTCCGTCCTTCCCCATCCGAGCTCTAAGTAATAGCGTCCAGATGCCCCCATCCCAAGAACCCCAGCATTCCAAGGTACCGGTCAGTTCCAGACCACCAAACATAAAAGTTTTAAACCCCCAATCGATCAGAAAAGATCAAAAAGCAGGGACCAGTTGCCTTCACCATAGTTAACATGATTTGTGCTGCAAGGTGCTGGGAGGGGTAAGGCAACATAACTAAAAAGAGGGTGGGGAGCTTTGGGTGGGTGTGGACATGTTTGGAAACGAGCTGGTGTGTGTAAAGCAATGACCTTGAAGTATCCTCTTAGCCTTGTCTGTAGTACCAGGTTCACATTAGGTTAGAGCTAAGGCAGGTATTGTTTTTCTTCACATAATGACCAATTAATTGTAGATTCATGTGCAAGGAGTAACCCACGTGGAAGAAGATGGACAGTCGGGGCTGGGACCAATAGTCTGGCATCCCCTATGGAGCAGGTAGTCTATGGATAGGGTCTCACCAACCAGCCATTTGGATTTTCATCATATATAATTTATGTCACTAATGACGCTATGTGCCTTCATAAAGTGTTGTTCGTACTGATTTTGGGCAGAATGGTCTGTGGCAGCAGAGTGCTTTGCTGGTACATCCTTATTCTTGTGGAAATTAAACTTTGTTCTCCTTGAACAAGAGATGTGCCGGTCCTTTTTCCCTAGTGGGTTGCATGTTTTCTGGTGTGAGCATTGAGGGGTTTCTCTACAGAACATATCTGTAGCATACCTGATGTGACATACAGCCGTGTGCTGAACATACTATTGAAAATATCATTAACGTATCTGATGTGACCTGCAGTCTTGTGCTGCATATCCTATTGAACCTGTCGGCGGCCTGCAACCATGTGCTGTATTTACAATTGAACATATCTTAACACACTCAATATGACATGCAGCCTTGTGCTACTTAAAATATTGAACTTGTCTGTAACCTACCTGATTGACTTCATCCAATATAACTGGCGCATAGATGCCTGTGGGCTTTGTGCGCTGCAGTAAATGCAAAAATAAATTAAATATATAAAGGGTCAGGGATGTCGCTTGTGTCTCAAAAGTGTCTGCTGATTGGATTCTTTCGTTTCTTTATAACAGATGATCTGACATTAAAATTGTTGACCATGTCTCTGATAAGGAGATATGGAAGTGGGGTGTTCCACAAGGTGCATGTATGTACCCCACCCTTTTCAAATTTATCTGAAACACCTACACGACTTACTTTTAGATCAAAGTGCAATGTTCCAAAATCACACGGATGACATTCAGCATGTGTTTCAGCTGATTAACAATCCAGAGTCCAATATAGCACACTTAAAGTACATTGTCTGCTATATTGAAGCCAGAAAAAAAGAGATCATGATTCTTGCCTCCCCAGAAAACATTTTAGACACTCTGGCTATCTACCCATTTTTGTTTTATCAGGAAGGACATGCTATAAAAATCCAAACCAAAGCTAAAACTTTTGGGGTTATTCTAGACTCTTCTTTGACTTTAAACAGGCAAATAAATAAAGGCATTACCATGTCATCATTCCAACTGATGATTTTAAGACAGGTTAGACCATTCCATTCAGAGAAAAACGGTGTCATTATCAATTATTGCCGCCCGTTTGAATTACTGCAATGCCTTGTTCACCGGGGTCACTGCCTCGGCTTTGCTGAGACTGCAGATTATCCAGAACTCTGCTGCACATATTGTCACCAATACTCCGAGGCATGCACATATCTTTCTGATTCTCAGAAGATTACATTGGCTACTGTTAAAAACACTAATATGTTTTTTAAGATTTTAGATATAGTTCACAAATCCTTTCATAGCTCGGCTCCTCATTTTATTAAAAAACGCAGAAAATGTAATTTTAGCGCTGAGGCCTACGTGATCAGCATTGCAATATAGTATGAGTGTGCACTTGCTGGCGGCACACTCTGGTACTCGCTCCCTAACAATATCTGCGTACGAGTAATCTGCTGGTGTTTAGTAAAAAAAGCAAAACCCTCTTATTGTAGCCTATCTATAGCCTTCGTCAGGATCTATGCTATGGTCTGCAGTGTGTTTAAATACCTTTGGGTCGCAGCTCATACTTTATGCTAATCACACCCTCCCCTCAGCATGTGTGTGATATGGATCACTACATAACGTAACATGACAACCTGTCCAACAATAGTTCAATGACATGCACCTAGAAGGATTTGATCCACAACTCTTGAATTCAGCGAAATCCTCGGTCTTGACCACTGACAGCTGCCTGTTCTTCTAGGAACACATAGCAAAGAAGTCCCAAACGTCCTCACACCAAATCGCTACCCTTCTCAAAATCAAACCCTTCATCCCACCACTGGACTTTCGGACTGTAGTGCAGGCCTTGTGGTGTCGAAATTGATGGAGAAAATTCACTAATGGGGCTCCCAGCTGATAACGTGGCTCACCTCAATGCAGTCCACCCATTGCAGCAAGTCTTTTTATGGGTGCATGGATATTTGACCAAATCAACCCCACTCTACACAAACTGCATTGGTTTCCTTGACAGGCCAGAATACTGTTCAATACTGCATGTATCATCTACAAAGCAGTCACGAGTAGCAGACAAGCAGACCTGGTGGATAAGCTCCACATATACGGTGGCATACAGTCCTTGCACAGCAAATGGACCAACAGGCTTGAATTACAACTCGTCTGCAAAAAGAGGATCTGCAAACAATCCTTCCCTTGTCATGCACCGACCCTCTGGAACTGGTATTATCGCCTGAGAATGCCGACACAATTCTGCGCTTTCACAAATCTCTCAAACCATGGCTTTATCAACAACACCTGTCCAAGGAGTAATCAAATGGATGCACATACCGACACACAGACACCAACTCAGTACTGTGTTACTGTTAAAATATGCGAGCCCAAATGTTGACTCCCCATACTATGTACATCGCTGCTCTGATATTGAGCTAACTCTGCACTTTAATCATTAAAATAAAATGTATGTTGGAACAGGTGGAGAGAGATTCTAGGTTTGACCTGGAGGAGATGGTGGTTGTAGGGCAGAAGGAGGTGGCAACACCAATTTCTGAGATGTTTCAGTGCAATACTGATGGTGAGGGGCAGCAAGGAAATGGTGTGGTTGTGGGATACCATGAGGAGTGTAGGAAGGGATTGGAATATGAGGAGGCAGAGCTGGAGGGTCAGCAGCATGTGGAACATAAAGAGGAGGATGAGGGGCAGGAAGAAGAGGAACATGAAAAAATGAATATAGGCCAGCAGGGGGGACATGAGAGGAGATTGATGAGAGGTATGAGGAAGAAGAGGGATAGTCAGAAGTGTGATGAGACAGATGCAGATTACCAAGGAGGCTGGCAACGAAGAGTGGCAGGAGAAATAGGTGGGTGATTGGCCGCCAGAGTAGGGGAAGGAGAAGTACAAGGGGTAGGAAGCTGGAGTTGCTGTTGGAGGCCACAATGAGGATTGGGCAGGGTGGGTCAAAAGCCAGGATACTCCACTAACACTTCCTACAACACGCTCCTACTGGGTTTGGTAGGACATCCCCTGCCTGAGGCAAAGAGGGAGAAGTGTACAGTTGTGTGCAGGTTTTGCAAGAATAATGTGTGGCAGAGCAAATGTGTGTATTGAGCACAACAGCGGTGTGTGAAAGCATTCTAATGAAGTGATGTTCAACATCCCCACTCGCAAAGTACCCTTCTCCAGTGGTGCAGACTACGTGTCTGCCCACACATCGGAAGATGAAGGTCATCCACTACCATCATAGAGTGCCACAGCATGAGAAAGTGTCCCAGGCACAGCATTTGCTCCCGACTTCCCTTTGATAGAAAGGTTCACTGTATCTCCATACAGGAGCACGTGGCTTGATGGTCTGTTCTGACATGCTGGTAAACAATACCTGTATTTCAGGGTGGTGGTTAGCCCAAGAAAGCTAAAGGCCATCGCTCTCAAGCTTCACCTGTGTGCCATGCACCCAAACATGCCACACAAAATTCAGCGAAGGTGAAAGACTGGCACGTTCTATGAGCAAAATGGTAGAAAGCAGCTGTCATTTATTAGTGAGAAAGTGTGAATTATTTTTAGTACCCCTGGAGAGAGCAGAACCAAAAACATTTGCAAAGTTGTTCTCTTCCATGTTGAAAGATGCCTTTCCCTTGGACTAGTGTGTCTCCAAAATAGAAGAAACGGGATTTAAGGGGAAAGAAGTGTTGTGCATACATGCTAGTGACATCTCGTATTTCCAGTTACCACCAGCTGTCAGTCATTGGCAATATAATTTACACATCCACAAGTCCCACTAAGAAAGCATGCTCCACTTCTTGGTACGTATGGGACAAGTCTTTATCATTGGTGCTGTTTTTTCGGATATGGATAAGTTTGTTGTCACATTCTCTCTCAATATTGTGCATTCACTCTGAATGAAGGTTAATTGATCAGCATGAGCCAAATGTTAATAATAATGGGTACCACATCAATGTACAACACAATAATGTACGATCTTTTGAATTGTATCAAGATAATTGTTCTTGTTTGTTTGTTTGTTTGTTTGTTATTTATAAAGCGCACTACACCCTAGGGTATCTGAGCGCTATGCAAGACATTTTAGGATACATAAATACATAAGGAAGGAAAATTAACACAGAGTAGCATATAGACAGGGAATGGAAGCAATGTAACAGCATGATAGTATAATGTAGAGGCAGAAGGAGCAGGAAACTAAACGTTCATAGATACATATGTCAAAGAGAGAGGTTATGCAGACAGGCCAATAACAGGTTAGTGTCATCTGGATTCTAAACATCTAGTTTATAGACTCAAACGATGTATGTGTTGTCCTTGGTGAGTAGCCAATTTTTGGTGTTAGACCTGAAACTGTATAGGTAAGGGTCAGTGTGTAAGTTCAGTCGGAGGGCATTCCATGCAAGGGCTGCTTGAACCTGGAAGCTAGTACCTCCGGCTCTCTTTAGGTCAAAGCGCAGCGAGGTAATGCAGCAGGGCGTTGGCTGATCTCGTAGGTCTGTAAGAGGTTTATAGTGAAATTTTGTCGATAAGGTATTTGGGGGAAGCATTGTGCAGGCATTTATGGGAAATAGAAACAAGTTTAAAGTAGATTCTATCCTGAATAGAAAGCCATTTATGACTTCTTCTTGTTGGGGATATGTGGTCTTTTCTTGAGATACTCAAAGCAGTTCTTAGAGTGTTATTTTGCAGGATTTGGAGTTTGTTTAGTACTTGTTTATTTGCACCTGCATAAAGGGCATTGCAGGATTAATGCTCTTGCCAAGATCATGCGGCTGTTGGTAGAGAGATGATTTTTGCATGAATGAATCAGTTTGCAAGTATAGGCCATAGCTGTAGCAGTGGCGTTTGATGGTTTCTTGAGGTTTAGGGCCGAGTCAAGATGGAAGCCTAAGGTTTTAGTTTCCTTGGCTGTATTGATCAGGTTACCGTCTATATTGAATGAAGTGTATTTAGGGTTCAGTTTTTTAGATTGAGAGGTGCACCTAAAATGAGAATTTCAGTCTTGTCGTCATTCAGGCACAAGCTATGGGTGGCCATCCATGCCTGAATGACGAGGTAGATTGTGTTTATTAGGTAATTATCCACGTCGTAGTTGCCAGATAGTGGGCTTAGTGTCTGGGTGTCATCTGCATAGTTAGTGTAGATGACACCTAAACGATCCAGGATGTCGAATAGGGGTTTATTAAACACATTGTATAGTGTAGGGGAGATGCAGGAGCCTTGAGGAACTGCACAGGTGATCGGGATAGGGTCGGCTGCGTCTGAGGGAGAGAATACTCTCATCATTCTGTTATTTAGAAAGGATTTTATCCAGGTTGTAGCTTCTGGGGAGAAGTTAGCTGCCAATGATAGGTGCTTGCAGAGTATATTGTGGTCCACCAAATCAAAGGCAGCAGAGAAGTCTAAAAGTAAGAGTAGTGCGCATTGTCTATTATCTTATATTAAGTCTATTTGTGTTTTTAGATCTAGTAGCGCTGTTTCAGTCCCATGCAAGGGTCTAAATTTGGATTGTCTGAGCCCAAGGAGATTGTTGATCTGTAGGTAAGACTGAATTTGGAGGTACGCTGCCTTTTTGATGTTTTTGAGAGGAAGGGGACTGTAGTTATGGTCCTGTAATTAGTTGGGATAGTGGGGGCCAGGGAGGCTTTTTTAAGCAGGGGTAGTACCCAAGCATCTTTTATGTTGGTAGGGACCTGACATGATTTAAAGGAGGCATTTATAAGCCTAGTGATGAAAGGGGTGAGATCTCTAACTGCATCTTTTATAAATTGGGCAGGGCAGAGGTTGCCTTGGCAACGTGAAGGTTTCAGAGAGTTAATGCTTTTTGCGACCTCAGTAGTAGTGACCTGGGCAAATCTGAATTCAGGTATGGTATTTGAGATGATAGTGGTGTTCTGGTACTGAGCTGTGTCAATACTGTTAATGTTGAGTCTCTTGGAAGAAATTTTCCTTTGGAGAGTGGTGATTATATTCGTCAAGGCATTTTGGATGCTGGTGCACCAGTCTTTGTTTTTTGGGTCAGAGACGTCGGGAGGTGTAGGTGGTTCTAATTCCCTTAGGATTCCAAGTAGTTCCTTGATGCTGGAACTAGCATTTTGGATCCTGTCATTGTAAGGTTCCTGTTTAGTTTTTACTATCTCTGCTTTGTAGCAAGCAGAGATGTCTGTGACTATGTCTTTGTTCTCCTTAGACAGAAGGTTTTTCCAGGTAACATCACATTTCCTTTTTTCCGACCTCAAGGCTTTCAATTGTGGTGTATACCAGGTATTGAGGTGATCTTTAGGTTTGCTCTTACGGAGTTTCAGAGGAGCGATGGTGTCTAGGGCCCTAGTCATGGTATTGTTAAAAAGCTCCATTAATTCCTCTGGGTCTTCCAAATTGTTAGCGTTTAGTGTAGAGATCAGCAGAGGAGCTTGTTTTTCAGCTGTAATATTACGCTTGTTTCTAGTGAGTAGTGGAGGCACGATGGTCTTGGTTTTAGGGGCTGGACGGTTAGCATTAATGGTGAATGAAATGAGGGAGTAGTCAGTCCAGGATTGTGGTTCAATGGCGGTAATTGCATTGTCACAGTTATGGTCTGCCAGCCAATTCAGTATTCAACCTTTCGAGTGAGTAGGTTGGTTAATTCTCTGTGTGAATTTCAGTTCATTTAGGGAGTCTTCCAGGAATTTTGCAGACTGGTCATTTGGGTCAAATATGCCTAGGTTAAAGTCACCATGTATTATCATTTGTGACTTTGGTTTAATGCTATCAGAAAGCAATGTGATAATATCCTCCTCTAAGTCTCCTGGGGGGCCGGGAGGTCTGTATATGAGGTGGATGGTAAGTGTGCTAGTGTGGGAAGTTGCTATTTTAACTGTGAGCAGTTCGCATGATTTGAGTGACAGGGTAGTTCAAGGTCTGAGTGCCAAGTTAGATCGAGCTATGAAGGCCACCCCTCCGCCTTTACCATTTTCTCTGTCTACTCGGGTAATAGTGTAAGAGTCTGGGATGGCTAGCATAAGAGATGGTGTTGCAGCGGCATGGAGCCAGGTCTCTGATACTGCTAGGAAATCGAGGTTATTGTCCTTGATAAAGTCGTCTATGTCAGTTGCATGTGCAACTATGGATCTAGCATTAATAAGTGCACCTTTTATCAGCGAAGGTTTGGACTGAGCTGGAGGGTGAGGTAGATTCAGTGGGGCCGACAGGGCTAATAGTTTGTTGCACTTTGGTTTCAGTTTTTTTGGTAGCGAGCAAGTGGTAGTAAGGCAAGGTAAGCTCTGCGTGGAACGGGGTGGTGTGTTTTGGCTAGGTGGGTTTTCTTGGTAGATGTTGAGTAGAGGAGCTACTATGATAAACCTTGAGGCAAGTCTTATATTTCTATGTATGCCACAGCAAGGTTGATTAGGAGTCGGCTTGGTGGCATACCGCTCAATCCATTGCACAGGGGTGAGTGTGGAGGGGCCACTATGGCTGCTGGGCAGTTTGGCTGTTTGGCAATTTTCCAAATTAGCCATTAATTTGGGTAGGAATGGGGTAGGTTTAATGAAGTCTGAGATCAAGGTTGCTTGTAGCGGTGAGAGGGAGGATTTGGGTTTGGCATTACAGTGGAGAGACATTTTCATGGTAATTGGGGGAGCAGGAAGTATGGCTTGCAAGTGTTGCCCCAGTAGTAAAGGGAGTCTTACTAGTACATCAATGATAAGCAAATGGATAATCATAATGAGGTTGAGTCATACAGTGATATCGCGGTGCTGGTTTTAACGCGGTACTGGTGGTCTTGCCATAAAAATGTCCATGATAATATGCAGTGTGTCCAATCTATCAGTCTTCATGCACAAAAAGAATGTATGCACTTCCCAAGACGACAAAATAATCAGGGAAGTATCCACAATCAAGAATCAATACCGATCTTCAATAGCATGTACCCAACCCATACTATACATGTAATACATATCACACTAAAGGATATTTATACCATACTATAAAGAAGATGGACATTTTAAGAAATCAATATTTGTGAAAATCATTCAAATGTACATCATGCTAAATGAAAGACCCTAACTATCCATTGCCGTATTACATCAACACCTTCTGTGTAGCTGCCAAGGAGATCCCTAGATCTGACTGTCAAAAGGATGGCAATTGCAAAACATAATAAGAGCCTAGATAAACCCATGGAAAACATATAGTTTGATTAAAGTCTTATTCTAAGCCCTAGAAAAATGTAAAACGACTCATACTTTGGTTATAAGTCAAAATGCCCCATAGCAGGTATGTACTTCCCAAATTGAGGGCATAAAATTACAAGAAAGTGTGTATGTACAAAAGAAAAGATTGTATGAGACAAGGTAACACAACAACTGAGAAATCCTAATTATACAATTACAATCAAAGTATAAGCTCTCAGGAACTTGGTCCAGAAGATGATCCTTCATATGCGACATCTAAAATGATATACCGAGAGTTTTTCAATGGGATTGTGCGATTGTAAAACACTTTTGTAAATCAGGCGCTCAGCCTTCTTTTTCTTCTGTAAATAATGATGCCTCTTCTCTTCAGATCTATTTTCACTCTCTGTGGTTATTTAGTCTTTCCCTTCAATTGCTTCTGTGTCAGTACTAGATGTAGCCTATTGGCTTATCTATCTCATTCCTAGTGCTGCCGATCGATTCACACCCTTTCCCTGTTGCTTTGATTAAATCTACATGTTAGATTTTTTACAATGTCAGACATCTTAACATTTAGCTTATTTCTGAACATCCCTAAAAAGCTGCCTCATTACTTAGATCAAAACATGTAATTTCCATGTAACTGCCTTATCGTCTTATCTTTTCTCTGTAGAACCTTATACTTCTAAGTTACTGTAGTTACTGAAAAGTATCTTAATTTTCATAATGTGTTGTCTCCCTGCAACCAGGTTTTCATCATGGTTCCTCTACAGCAGTGGTATGCAACCTGTGGGTCTCCGGATGTTCTGGACTTCAACTCCCATGATGCCTTACCATTGACAAGGATGGCTAGGTATGATGGGGGATGTAGTCCAAACCATCTGGACAGCCAAAAGTTGCAGACACCTGCTCAACAGAAACAGAACATCTTACAGTTTCTCGTTGTATCTTCTACGCATGTCATAAAAAGCTTTGCTGTCTTTTTCTACTTTTGGATCTTTCTGCTGCTTTTGATTCTTTTACTTCTGTCTTTGTTGAGTGTTTCTGATACTGGTTTGGCATGGTTTTCTTTTGATTTAAAAGATAGTTCTTCCTCTGTTTTTTAGAAAGGCTCTACTACCCAGTTCTGTTCTTTATTGTATGGTGTGCCTTATGCCATGGTATTTCACGCTCTTATGTTTCCCTTGTCTTCTATTATTTTAGGGTCACTAAATGTGTCATTTGGTTTTCAAGCACATACTTATGCTGATCAACCCCATATTTTATTTTCTTGTTTTCTTCAACAATGACACCAGCAGAGGACCAGGAAACCTGTCCTCATGCTATGCTCCAGAATATTGAAATACCGTCCCAATTGTGATCATGACCACACCAACACTGCTGTAGTTGCGCAAAGAGCTTGAAACCCTGATTTTTTGGTGACATCATAGGTGTGATTTAGGATCCACTGTCCCTGAATTGCCACTGCTCCAGACTTGTCTTGTAAATGTGTCCAACGTGTTCTCTCTAACACATGCACAGCGCTTCATTGCTCCAGACATAGGTTTGCACCATATAAAGACAAATACAAATCAATGATTACCTCGCTGTCTCTCATCCATTGAATCTTGGGTGTATGGGGATAACATAGGGTTAATGTTGTAATCTGTGAATAGGTGTATGTGTGAATGCAGAGGTGGGCCTCATGGAATGTTGTGAGGTATTTTGGAACCTGGGGAACAAAGGGGTTCCAGGAAAGGCAGTTGGAGGACTTGGAGTTGAGACAGGAACCTGGATCGATGCGAGTGGCCTACTCTCCCACCTCTAAACTTTGTAACCTGTAACTAGAAAGAAATAAAGCATCCGGATATTTTGCTCCGACCTGGGTCAGTCTGGTTCCTGCTCCTTGTTCACTTACTTGACCCAGACACATCACTTAAATCTGAAAAAAATGATATCCTCTTCTTTCCACTTCATCTATCTATTGTTATTCCTCCATCCGTTTATTTCCCTCCTTTGCAGGTATCTGTTATTCCTTCTGCATTTAACATAGGAGCTGCCTTTGATCCTGCGCTTCCCTGTCAGGCTCTTACTTGCAACCTGGACTTTGTTTATTAATCTGTCTAGTTATTTATTTAGGTACATGTAAGGCACTTACTGCCATGCATACGTTGCTTTCTAATGGTCCAAGAGGAAGAGAGTGTAACGGCAAGGGTGGGGTAAGAAATGAAAGGCCATTCTCAGTTCCTGGTCTATCCAGACCAATATAAGTGCAAGGGAAAGGGAAACAGAGAGAGGAGCTAAGGCTGGCAGCCGCCAAGTGTGTCAGACATAATCCCTGAGAAAAGTGAAAGACTATAAGTGAAAGGAAGTGTACAGTCAAACAGAGGGGCTGGAGAGAAGCTATGGAGATGGGGGTCCTAGGTAGGTGTACTTTATCCATGCAGTCAGTAATAGTTTTCAGTTATATACTTACATTTTCATTTGCTAAATGTATAATGCAAACTTTAGACCACTGTCTTTAAGCTATTGATGTGCATTTTAGATGGGGTTAGCTAAATATGGGTTGCCTCCATGTGAATAGATATTGCATTTGGCTGATGTACTTCTCTTTGGCTTGGAGTTCTCCTCTTATATTTGTCCTTTTTGCCCTCCTTTCCATCCAATTTGAACTCCAAAGATTGCTATATCTGTTAACTTTCCAATACTCACATTCTGGTTCTAATGAGTTGATACTGGAAACTAATCTATTAACAAGCAGAAAACATAATCGAAACATTGATGCCCTCTTTTGAGCACCAAGTAGATATTTCTGCCATTCTTGGTATTATTGCAAGATCCATCGGCAGGACCGTCTTCATCTTTGTGAAGTGTTGTTGTACTGTATTATTCTTCCACTTAATTTTAAACGAGGCAAGATATATCCAAACTGAATAATATACATTGAGAACAAATTCAAACAAAAAAGATTAAAGACACGTATTTGCAGTTACCTGTTGTGGATATTTACACATTTTAACAAATCATTACTAATACAAAGACTTATACTGTACATGCTTTAAAATAAGCTATCCATCATTTCCTCGAAACCCAAACTACTTTAATAGGCACATATATTAAAATAAGATTCACAATCTAAGCTGAAAATACATTGGGGGTCATTACGACCTGGGCGCAAAGGGATACCGGCTACCGGTAATGAGACCGGTGCCGGTAATCCCTTTGAGCCCTATTCCGAGGTCCCTTTGAGGGTCCCCCCTTAACGCCTGGTTTTACCAGGCACTATGGACGGGACCCGCAAAGGGATACCAGGGTCAATAACGGTACCTCAATTTGCGGTACCATTATTGACGCCTTCCCCCTTCCCATTGAGCCCTATGGGGGCTCAAATGGGAATGGGGAATGGCTTTTCAAATGGGGACTTACCGGTCCCTTGAAGGTCGGAATAGACCGGTAAGTCCCCATACCACCAAGTCGGTGGCGGTACCGGTATTGGTGCTAGTCATAGTAATAGTAATAGCGCCATGACTAGCACCAACCTCGGAATGAGCGCTATTAATTAATGACTGGAGCCTTGTTGACCTTCCCTTCAGAATAACTAAGTGTTGCTTGTATCTCATATTCAGTTTTAAGTTGATATCACTTTTAGAAGTGTATTATGTAAATGAAAACTATTTTGCAAACATCATGATTTAAAACACAAGGGATTTATTCATTTTTTTATTCTCCCCTGCTATAGCCAACACACACCAGTGAATTGGGCGCCTTCTGTCAGAAAATCCAACAGATCGTCAATGGACACATCCACGGCTTCAGTTCTCTCGGTTGCATCTGGGTTAGAGGCTTTGATGCGTGCCTTCATACACTAAGAATATGGGGTGAGCATAAAGTGGTAGGTGAGATGGAAGGTTGAGCAAGTCAGGAGGAAAAGGTCAGTTGTCCATCCAGGAGGGGTTGTAACCTTGTTCTTGTGTTTCTGACTAAATGTGTGTGATCCTTACAGCTGACGTGCAGAAGTGGTTCATTGAAAATTAAGAATAGGTCACATATATAAGCTCAGGTACAGAGACCTACCATTTCTCCTGCCTTGCTCACTTGCCCTTCTCACATTATGGACGAGTCTTCGATGGGCCATGAAGGGCATCACGGTGTAACCACCATAGAATGCACCAGAAGAGATGCCTGGGCCACTTGTCCTGATTTTGAGACAGTCTCAGAGGATTTATTTTATGTGAGGAGGAGGGCAAAGAACAGAATATTCACACCACTGCTATGACGCATGAGTAAAGTCCTGAGTTGCCATGTGATTGAGTTGTCCTATTAGGGGCGAAGGCAGAGAATCTTCTTGTTCAGTCTTTATTGACCCCTTGTCTAAACAGGTGGAGGTGACATTTACCCGGAAGTTTGGAACCCTGGATGTGTTCACGTGTAGGGCCGAAATGTTTTAATAGAAGGGTTCCCCATTAGCATTTTCATAATTCTGCACACCTGCCACTTTACGTTTGATCTGCAATACTACCTAATTTAGGGTACACATCGGATTAAGTGGCATCCCTACCGTAAAGTAGTTAGGAGTGCAGCTGTAATCACATAGTGGGTGGTTTTATAAAATATGCAAATTGCAGGCGGGGGGGCGTCAACATTATCATGTACCTGCATGAAATGTCCAACACTCACAAAGCAGAGTGCAAATGTGGAAAGTAAATCAAGGTGCGAAGTGCAAATGTGAAGAGTAAATCAAGACAAAATCACCTTCATTTTTTCTTGGTGAGAAATAAAACACTGCCTTCAAATTCCGCTTTATAAGCCGCGTTTTATAATGGACTGCAATGGAATACATCTGCCTGATATTTACCAGGTATACATCCAAGGTGTATTCCATTTGAATTCATTCATTTTACGCCTGCTTGAAAACCTGAGACAGTGGAAAAACGTGTTGAGGGCTAAGGCAAAGCAGAGTTGCAAACTTTGCTTTGATGCCCTCTTATGACTTGGAACAGCACAAAAATGGGGCACAGAGTTATAGCGGCATAAAAGCATGCTCCACGTGTACGCCTCCATTTAATGAAATAAGTGACTCCCATTCCGTTTGCTATTGCTGTTCCAATGTGGAGACTGGACCGCTATTAAGCATGTTCGTACTGCAGCCCAGTGACCACATCTTTGGGACTGGAGCTGCAACAAACATTGCTTGATGTTGTAACTCTGTCATAGGGCCTCATTACACGGTAGGCGGTAAACCATGGTGCTACTAGCACCATGGTTGCCGCCGGTACTATACCGGTAGCACCAACGAGGAAAGGGGAATAACCACCCCATTCCAAGGTTGGCGGGGCGGTAATTCCCCCTTTCTCCATGGCCCTTCCCCATTCCCATTTCTGCCCCATAGGGCATAATGGGAATGGGGAAGGAGCTAATTACTGTACCGCAAATTGCTGTACCGTAATTAGCACCAAGGTCCCTTTGCGGGTCCCAACTTTAACGGCTGGTCTACACCAGCAGTTAAGGTCGGGTCCCGCAAAGGGCCCTCGTAGTAAGGCGGTAAGGGTTAACGGTCACCGGTACCTTTAACGGTGACCGTTAACCCTTACCGCCTTCCGTGTAATGAGGCCCATAGTGTAGTTCATACTGAGTTACATCATGCAGTAGCTATCACCTCAGCTCTATAATAATGTTGTTAGTACTCCATGGCCCTGATTATAAGTGTGCCGGAGAAAATGCTAGTAATTCCGGCTCTGCCCTTTTATTCACACAGGCACACTTCAAGTTTTCCAGTGGGTGCCACGGATCTCCCGGCAGGCCTGACCTGCTGGGAGTTCAGGCCCATACCGGCAAATAAATGCCTAGGTCATCGGCACTGGGATTCAGGCAATCACATCCCATCTATGGGACTCCATTGGAATGGGAACATACCGATTCTCCACTGCCCGTAATATTCTGGTAATACCGGGATACCGGGCAGCGGAGACGGAAAGGCAGGATTTTCTGGAGGGATACCTGCAAACCTATAATGAGGGCCATAGACATACACTATATTGCTCATCTATATATTTGGAGAGTGCTCCAATACACAATGTGGTATCCCTTGGTTACTGCTGTCCCTCTATAATAAGGTGATTGGTGCTGCAGCGTTAAAATAATGGCATTACCCGTGACCCTCTATACCAAGCACTTTGTACTATATCTCTATAATAATGTGGTTTGCTCGGCTTCTTTATGAAAAAGTGATAGGTGATGGGGCAGTACACTAATAAGATGATGGGTGCCTCAGCTTCACAATAAGGTTGCAGCTGCACCATTTATTTATTTATAGAGCACACCTAACCCAAGGGTATCTGGACCTCTAATGCAATTGTTACTGCAGATTTACAAGTAAGAGATTACCAGTGCCCCTCCATTAGAAGGCTGATAGGTAATGCACTTAAGCCGGTATATAGTAAGTAATGGGGCTTAATTAATATAAAAACAAAGTTTGCTGTTGGTGCCTCTAATGACTGCTGGCATCAGTTCAAATAGGTTAGGTTTACCCTTTCAGACACAGCGCAATACTTTCCATATCCCTGCGATTTTCAGTCGCTATAAATAAAAGAAAACAGAAGCACGTTTGATGAACTTGTGACTGTGATAAATTGTCCCACAAATATCCAAAGAGATGCGGGTCCGCCGGCGGATATCAGCGACTCAGCATTTTGTCAAAAGTAGTGTTTTAACTCCTTTCTTGGGAGCTGCAAGGCTTCTCTCCATTGCAGTCACCCCGCGTGCCTCCTCCCTCCGCACACTGTGATTAAGGGCGCATTTGATATGAAAGGAATCGCCCATAATCAACCTCTTTCAAGGGTTGCTTGAATTTACTGCCTTAGAAAAACCCTTAAAACCGTATTAAGAGAATTGTTAGTCAAAGAACATCGAAGTCTTCTTTTTCGCCATCTATGAGAGTTTTAATTTTAATCCGCTGAAGGGCAAAACAAATTATTTGAGCGCTGAAATGAGAGATTAGCGATTTCCAATTTCTTTTGCATCTGCTGCTTTTCATCTTCCACCTCCTGTCAACTTTTGTAATGGGGAAATATCTGTACAGCAGCCGGCGGAGGAGAATTGCCATCGTTTCGGTGCATTAATGGCCTTTTCAATATTGTATTAAACACTGTGTGACAGGGGAAATGTTGGCTGCCGGAGTTTCTAATATATGCCTCTGACTCAAAATGATTTTGCTGGTCTCTGTTAGAAGTTTGCGCTTACTGCTAACTGCTTCCTTCAGTCCTTCTTACCCCTTTCTCACCCTTCCAGTCCTTGCCTTTCCTAGCGTTCGTGCGCATTTCGTCCCACATTTTGAGTTGAAAGTTCAACAGGAGGTGTGGGCCGTGCAAACTGTGAAAAAGAGAACTATGGCCTCATTACATGGTAGGCGGTAACCATGGCGCTATTAGCGCCATGGTTGCCGCCGGTATTTTACTGCGTCCGCCTTGGTGGATGGCGGAATTATCAACCTACTCCAAGGTGAGCGGGGGCGGTAATTCCCCATTCACCAAGGCCCTTCCCCATTCCCATTTTTGCCACCATAGGGCATAATGGGAATGGGGAAGGCGCTAATTACGGTAGCACAAATTGCGGTACTGTAATTAGCACCAGGTCCCTTTGCGGCACCCTACTTTAACGGCTGGTAAAACCAGCCGTTAAAGTCGGGTTCCGCAAAGGAAACTCGTAGTAAGGCGGTAAGGGTTAACGGTCACGGTAGTGACCGCTAACCCTTACCGCCTTCCGTGTAATGAGGCCTCTAGTGTCTGGCACAAATTGGGGGTCATTAAGGTTTTGCCAGTCTGGAAAAATTGCAGGTTAAAATTGCCAGTAATTCCGGCACCGGCAATTTTACTGCACCGCCAACACACAAGTTTGCCAGCGGGGACAGTGATTTACCTCCAGCAAAGAGATGGAGGTAAATCAGGCCCCTACAAGCAAATAAATGCCATAATTACTGGCACTCGTGATACCAGTGCTGATAATTCCAGCAATGCCCTCAATGGAGTACTATGGGACTCCATGAAATGAGGATTTGCCACCATTGTCAGGACCTACAATATCCCAGTAATACCGGGATACCAGATGCCGGTAACAGTAGGGGCAGTTTGCTGGTATCCCGCCAGAATTATGGGCGGGATACTGGCGAACCTATAATAACGGTCATTGTCATCAAAGCAAAAGGAGCACAATCATTGTTGCTGTGTATACTGAGGCAAATGAGAACTGTGCCCACTAGCCATCCTGCCAAAAGAGCCAGCTCAATATCACTACAGTAACTGTCCTGAGGAAGTGCCCCAGTGGCACGAAACATCTGCTGACTGTATTTGTCTTTTTGAATAAATGAACTCTTAAACTGTATAGGAATTAGCGTGTTCCTTTAGTTTTGATAACAGGATGTTACTGATTCCAATGATGAACTATTGAGTACAATGCGTGGAGTGCACACGACATACCTTGACTCTTACCCGACAGAGAGGGGGCATGTCCAACAATATTTGCAGCCAAAAATAACCTACTTCCTTGTGCGCAGAGACTTGAATCTCTCTGGTTTCACTGTTTGCAAACTATCTTGCCTCTATGAGCTACAACGCGGAAAAGAGACTGTTGCACATGGTATGATCATAAATTGACCATTTAAGAGAAAGCAATGATTTAATGGACTTCCCAAACATGAACAAAGGTGTCTATTTAAACAGGACAGCATTGTTTGAGCCACCCGGCTACACGGGCAAACCGACGGTCCCCTCAAAAAGGTGCTCAGAACAACCACAAAATTACATTCTTGAGAATAAAGTTCTTCTGGGACCAAAATGCTAAACCTTATCGAACAGATAAGAGGTTGCAATTCTATGGTGGACTTCTAGGTCAAACAAAGAATCAGAAATACCCCCTCTTTTTCAACTGAGAGCCAGCCAATGCAGTGAGACGGGAAACACCCTCGTGTTTCAATAGGCTAAAGACTAGGCACATTTCTGCCTTTTCGTCTGATCTTGGCGTTTGGAGTTGAGAATTACGGTCACCCACATCAAAGCCAATATTAAATTCAACATTAAGTTGATTAAATCAAAAATCAGAAAGGAGTGACTATTGGTTACAGAATTTCATGTAGTTCTTGACCGAGCGTCCTAAATTAGAAAAACGTGTCTTCACCAACTTCATCCCGGCATCTAGCCTCAGCTCTGCATCTTAGATTAATCCATGCCTGTTTGTGCCTTGTTGGGGAAGGTACACTCCAGTGGTATATGTGCACAGGCAGATGGGCTCCTTAGAAGATGGACAGGGGCCCAGAAGAATAACCTCTGAAGTTGAGGTATTTAATCTAAATCCACTTGCCCGCCTCCTTTATCCCAGGGAATCGAGGCTCTCATGCAGTGCATAGAGGTCCTCTTAAGTCCCACTCTAGTGCTGTGAAATGTGTGTACATCTACACATGAATAAAATGCCATTACACATTCCCGGAGGCAATTCATGTGGGGTCTGAAATATACACCAATAAGCAGCTGGAATGGGAAGATGTATGTGATACCTCATTTTCATTTTTTTTGTAGGGTTAGACACGTTCAAATTATTACCTGGTGCATTTGGTTCTTTAAAAAGAACACAAACTCCTCTAATTCATTACACATGCTAAAGGCTGTGAACAAGTGCACCTCTAACAGAATTACCAGGGCCATGTATACTCATCAGCAATGGCCTGGATGCAGAGTTCTCTCCTAGGTCTTGAGTGAAAGTCGAACTCATGGACATCAAGAAGCTGTTGCAACTCCACAAACAGTGGCAAAGGAGAAGCTACTACTTCATCAAGGAACCTTTGCGGCCTTGCTAAGCCTGCTCTGGGGATAGTGTTATTCAGGGTGGAAACATCCTTGGACACGGAGCTCGACCGAAAAGAAGTCTCTGCCAGTAATGCTGTCAATTAAATTCCATGTCCTTAATTTCAGTTGGTGGTTCCAGTCTATTTAATTTTAGTAGTAAAAAAAGTCACAAAAGGCATTGCCTTTATCTTATTTATGCCAGATTTGAGGTTAATTGCAAGTGGTTGGTGGCTGAGAGATGATTGCATTGAATAGAACAACCCTCTAAGACAGGGGTATGCAACCTTTGGATCTCCAGATGTTTTGGACTACACTGTTCAATGGACATAGCCAGCATAGTCAATGGTGGGGATCACAGGTGTCAAGCAGAGTCACAAGTTGTAGACCTCGTCTCTAAGTTGATTGATGGTGTACTCAGAAAACTTATTGTATTTCTAAGAGTAGCGCTTTAGGGAACTCAAATTAGTCTCCAGGTCTGAACATGATATAATTTCCATCTCAATATAATACCAAGGATAGTTGGCACTCCCGTGTTTAAGCATTTTTAACTGGTGATTTAATTACACAAACACACTCAAAGGGTGATTCAAAACCACTCTGAAGGCCATTACAACTTACTTACGATTGTGGTAATACATTTTATTTTCAGATTTCACCATTTATACATATATTCAATTATCATCATGTTAAGTACAAATATATACAATACAAAAATTAACATATCACTATCTAAGAACAGTGACATGTTTGCCATCTGTTCTATGTCTAGCTTCTGCTGATCTGAGCACTGAGTAGAGGAGCCTCATTAGTGAAAGTAGCTTACATGCAGTTCTGTGTATTCTGGTCTAAAGGTTGTGCGATAGCCTCAGTGGGAGGCGTACGTCATTCTATATTCCAAGATCATTAGTCGCAACAGTGAATTTCTTACAAGAAATGTTAGGACCAATCCAGCCAAAAGTGTAGTAGATCCTCGATTTCTCCATCACAATGGTTGCACCTTAAACCAGGTTCACCTGCAGGAATTAATCCATTAAAGCCTATAACAGTGATAGCTTTCTAATTGTAGGAGGATCATTTCACTTAAATATGGCTTAGTTTCAAAGGGATTTGTAGCCTGTACTTACAGAGCAAAGAGCTCAGCCTAATGGCCTCCTCTAAAACTTTCTTTTCCATTTGCACTCACTTTACAGTGCTACTTTTCAGCCAATATGTTATTCCTATTGGGTAAAGACACTTGGGTAAATCACAAACTCCTACCATGTTTCCGAATTAATTATACAAGGTCTGCACTTATGGCCAATGGCTTTTTTTAGGCATAAGACAGAAATCGAACATAGACAAAGAATATTCCACCTATGCTGGTCTTATCATTATCCCTAGGTTCAGACGCCAAACATCAGGCAGCTTTAGCTTCCCGGTGATTGCGGCCAAACTTTGGAACACCATACCCTCGGCCTTGAGGACAAACTTGTCACTATGGTTCTTCCATAAAGGCTTAAAAACCTGGCTTTTCACCCAAGGTTGCATCTAAAGTAAGGCGGGTGGTTTCTCAGGCAGCCAACAGTTGTTACCTATGTATTCACGTTTGTATCTTCTGGAATTCACAAGTTATTCACTCAATTCAGGTGGTGTCTTTAACTTATTACCGCTGCAAATGATGTGTAACTAAATTACAATATCGCTGTCATTTGTAAGTTGCAACCCATATGATCCTTTATTGCAACAACTGTAACCTGTTGCAACAAGCATATTCTGTAACCAAATTCTTAAGTTAAAAGTGTGTAGATGCCTCTGGGTTATGTGTGCTATATAAATGACAAATACCTAAATAAATAAATAAATAAATGTATGCTAATCACTTAAGGCACCCATTCTATTATTGGGGAAGGTTCTGTTAAGTGTATTTACGTTACCATCTTCCATAACTCCAGAACCTCACTGCTCTTTGGTGCTGGATGTACATTTAGCTACAATATCTCAAACAGTCTGCCAATTAAACTGATTAGTTCATGACTAATCATGGTCTGTCCAAATTATCATTCAGAATACTGTCCATATGAAGTTCATACTAAATTACATGATACCAGTCCACTTAATTTCTGTCCCTTTGTATTTTTCATCACCTGTTGAGAAAACATTACAGTAAAAAACCTACAAGAAACCATTACAAATCCCCCCATTGTTCCTGTAATCATGAGTTACCATGCTTTAGGCAAAACAAACATTAATCTATGTTCCCTAACTTTCAAAACAGTAACTCCCAATAGACTCCCAATAGCCTAACTAGTACCTTTCAGATGGGTGATATCTTCAGCCAATTTTAACTTAACACAGTCAACAATAAAGGGTCACAGGAGGTGAAGGTCGAACACAACCACAGACATCTTCCTTTGAGCAGCAAGATGATCTCACTCATTCCTTTTGCTTTGTGTTCCCATTCCTGTTACTTATTGAGTGCTCTACTACTGGAATATGGTTATGAAAGGATGTCCCATTTTTTTTTCGTTCCCACTTTGTTTCTTTACACTGTGAGTGTAATGGAGAAGCACATTTTGGCTAAAGACTAATTCCCACTTGTTTAGATGTTGCTTTGTTTGTTAGATGGGGAATACAAACAATTAGAGCTAGGGGTTCCTCTTTTTTAGGGGGCTGTGTGGCTGAGGACCAAATACAAGCATATACAACAAGAAATGCCACTGAACAGCTACCCACCTACCCACGCACTAGGTGTGTCTAGTTGCAACAGGTGCTACCAATCATGTCAATCACTAGATCAAGACAGGAACAATAGAGATAAACATTTTTTAATCAATGAGTATAAAAACACTTGGAACAATTTCCATATAAAAAAGACAAAAATGCATTTTGTTTACACAATATATCACATAAAACAACATTCTGTGAAAGTCACTGATTTCAATGAATCAAAGCTACCACATTCCCATATTCTAACAATATTGTGAGGTTAGTAGGGGTGTGTGGTGGACATATGGCTGTTTCATATGTCCCTAATTCTTATAACTTGTCCTTGGCTCTGTCGACACAGAGACATGTGTTTCTGGGAACTAGCAACAATTTTTAGAAAACACTCTATAGCTAACTTAAACCGCTATTTGATGTGTGCTGAACCCGTCTTCAGGACGTTAAATGATGACACCAGGAATTTGATATCGAAAAAGGTTCATTAGTTGACCCTTCACATTATGGCAATCTTCTGATTGCTTCATTGGCGTTTGTGGCATCGAATTGGGTAGGCATGTAGACCAAATTCGAACATTAAGGCTGTGGATTCTCACAGTCATTAGAACTTCAGCAAATGGAGATAATTCCTCTGATGGCCTCACTAGCCGCGGCATGCACGTGTTGTGCCCAGCGTTAGTAAAGATTGCCGTGGATTCGGTTTCTCCTTTTTATATCTTTATTGGTTTGGTTGACACACTGTCAGAAAACTGACAGTGTGGCAACCAAACCAATAAAGATATACAGAAAACTGACAGTGTGGCAACCAAACCAATAAAGATATACAAAGGAGAAACCGAATCCACAGCAATCTAGGGTCAACTAATGAACCTTTTTTGACATCAAATTCCTGGTGTCATCAAGTTATAAGAATTGTATTTAATTTATTTTATGTGATATCTTGTATAAACAAAATGCATTTTGTCTTTTTTATATGGAAATTGTTCCGAGTGTTTTTATACTCATTGATTAAAAAATGTTTATCTCTATTGTTCCTGTCTTGATCTAGTGATTGACATGATTGGTAGAACCTGTTGTAACTAGACACACCTTGTGCGTGTGTAGGTGGGTAGCTGTTCAGTGGCATTTCTTGTTGTATATGTTCGTTTGTTAGATTACAATTGTTAATTCCTATGTTTGTTGTTTGTCATATGTGGCTCAAATATGTATTTTTCCTTCTTTCTTTGCTTTTATTCTGAACCTTTAATTCCATTACGCATACAGAAATAAAGACAATGGTATGGGACCAAATATAAAATTAATAGAATAAAAACAAAATATAAAATATAAAATTCAGTCTCATGCTTCCAATAGATAACATTCTAAAATGTTTGACATCATTAGTATTATCAATGTTGCTTCATAACAACTAGTAAGAAATAGTTTCAAATCCTGTTATCATCCTGTCCACAGCAAATTGTTTAAAGCTCCTGGTGTCTAATATACAGAGAGATTGCATCCATTTAGTGAGAGGTGTCGGAATAATGCCTCAATTACTTCATTCATTAATGTTTCTCACCAGTTAACACAAAATGGGTGTTCCTGTAGGGTCTAGGTAGAGTCTAGGTAGTTACTTGTTTCCATGAGGGACAGCATCCAATAAATGATGCAGAATTTGTCACGAATCAGGAACATTACCGGATTGCAAGGTGTAAAGGTCTTCACGCCCAAAGAATGGGTTTTGAGTAACATCAAGTTTCTGTTCCTGCTACACCTGAACATTAATACTTCATCCTGAAAATAAATATGTGAGAAATGCTGAAAAACAGAGAAAAAAACTTAGTTTGCATTGTTAAAATGTATATTAACTGTAGTTCAATCAGGAAAGCAATCCATCTTTAATTTGATAAGTCTGCATGTTAATTGTTCATGAGTAGTTAATAATGAAGAGATTAAATGATGACTTTTTGTTTTACATTTCAATGTGTCTTTTCGGTAGGATATTTTTAACAAAAAGGAGTGAGTCATTGTCAATTATTTGATAAGAATGTCTTAAACGCAACCATTACAACCAAAGTGACCAAGACGTTCATGCATTTTGAGTTGGCTCGGCCAATGCTGTTTGTCTTGTTGAGTTGACCACACATTACACTTCACTTCAGCCCTGCTTACATGTTTAAATAGGGGAGGTTCAAATGTCCCAGGAAATTTGGCTGGGCCACTTGGAGTGAAATTATCATTACTAATGCTTCATGAAGAATGATGGCACGTATTCATGCCATATGTCCCAATGTTTTTTTAGGATGGGGGAATCTCAGGTATCCATAATTCATAGGTGTGGCATGTTCCAAAAGCAAATTAGCCCCCACTTTTATGTGTCAGAATTATGATCAACCTATAAAGATTGGAGGTTTGTGGTTTTGTATTCTCTGGGATTGTGTGGCTATTAAGAAGGCCATTTGAAAATTGAACCAATCAAAAAGTGTGACATAATCATGACAACGCAATGGAATATCATCCATGATAAAAGCAGAAACACAGGGGACAGTGGGTCGGTATCACCCCAGAATGAAAAGCTGCATAGAAGGGATACCACCTGTTCCAAATGGATGAAAGCTAAGCTTGGACTTACCTCACTGATTAGTCCCTATACATGAGGAGATTATTACCTGGAACATACCTTAGTTCTAAGATGGAGACGATGCTTATTGGGAGTTTCTTGAAAACTCATGAGGGTCTGTCCATCTTGGCTCGGTGCCTTAAAAATATCTTCAAAGTGTGTTTATAAATTCCACCACATGTAATTAGATAAGTCCCCTAGAATCTTTGACCTTAAAGTTCATGGAGTGTGAGGGAACTGGGGAGGTGATGTCACTAGGGGGTGTGTGCTAATTTCCAATAGAATACTGCTAATGTTATAATGGGGAAATGTACTATGCTTAATCACTGTATTTAAGCCATGTGAAATTTGTATTTCAATGAGCATTGTTTGAATGTTCTGGGCCCAGTATACAACTGATAGCACTCATGTGCAGATAGACAGTAGTTCTTTGTAAAAACAAATCCAATTAAATTGTACCCAGTGTGTTTACATAGGTATAGGAGACCAGTTAGGCCGTGACGTGGATGCACATAGTCCATAGCCTAATGGATAATTGCTTGATAACCTGCAACCTTTTAAAGACATAGATATTTGAAAAGTGAATGGGGATGTGAAAAGGAGGTTAGCCTTTATTTCCTATAGAAATGATGTACTTCCAAATAAATCATCTGATTTCCCCAATCATTTGTGAGGTCCCCTAACTAAAGCCCTGATTCCTGTATTATTTGTGCTGCAAAAAACGGGATTTGTGCGCCATTCTGCCCGCAAATCCCCATTTGTTAAACAGGGATTTGTGGGCAGAATGGCACACAAATCCCATTTTTTTCGGAGCAAATAATCCATGAATCGGGGCCTAAATATACTGAAACAATTCAAGCGGACTGGTGGAGGACCTGATTGTTGACTTTTCAGAAGGTCAGAAACTGCTGTGGATAAATAAAGGATATACATCAATGCTGTGTGTTCTAAATTGATAGCACAGTTTTCCTAAACACTTACCTATGGACCCTGATTTAACCTATCATTGTGTGTATTGCACGTTCCAGAATTTGCTAGAAACCCACAAACCACATTTAAGCACTGGGGCAAAGTCATGTAAATATGCTTACATAAATATCATTTTTTATGCAACTTTTCTCTGATACCAATACTTGTTTTTGATATGGATGAAAATAAAAGTTTTAATATGCTATTCATTAACAGAACCTCATTTTATGCTAATGTTAACTTAAGGGACTGTGACCATACTGCCCAGTAAGTGGCGAAGTAATTATGGACTAAGATTATGTTTAAAAGTAGGATTTGATTACTAGAATTAGAATCAGAAACATCATTAATAGTTCTATTTTGAGACTGTATGTACATATTAGGGAGAGTGTTAGGGCACTAGAATGTGTAGTCCACTGTGCTTATCAACGATCGAGCTAGTACAGATACCCTGCTGCCTGTGATGTGGTTCAAGAGAGATGGTACCCTTCTGTCCCTAATTTGTGAAAGTAAAACTGGGGTAGAACCTTGTTTACAATGGCGCTGGGTTGTTAAAATGAAAAGAGCGTAGAATTCATATATGTTGGCAAAGGATTGACCCTGGGTAAAAGTTGTGTTCATAACAGATATTGTATTGATGAAAGTTGCTGCCAACAGGTGTTTCAACCCTCATGGGACTTTTTCAAGGTTGTAAGCACCATTATGCACATTAAGATTTGCATTGTCATAGTTACATCACCCAATTTGTGAATCCAAAAAGAAGGACATTAAATAAGTGGTGTGTGTCCCTAGTGAAAAGTGCCACACATAAGAATGCTGGGATGGTTTGGGAAGCAATGTGTCCCAATATGTGATACAGATACATCATGTATTAAAGTCATTGAGTCATGCCAATCATGGTATTGGAATATTATCAAACATTGACATCAAATTAGTACAGATTTCATGGTTAGGGTTTAAAGCATGTTGAGCGAAATAGAGAAAAAATGACCAGGGACAGAAAATAGAGAATAATTAGCTTCACGTTGATGGTTAGCGAACTTGCCTAAAGGGCCCATTGTGGGTTGTTTGTTTATTTTTGTTTATTTATTTGTATAGCGCTCTTGTCCCAGGGGTATATGTGCGCTTTGAGCATCAGGTTACAGGCAACAATAGGGATCAATAGCACAACAATAGTATAACAAAAGGTTGACAAGAAGGCAGTTAGTGCATAGATAGTGATAGGCAAACACAATAAGAAGCATTTGAACATTGGGTGTGCATACATACATGGTTAGTTATTTGTTGAGTAACCAGGTGATGACCTTAGTTCTGAAGGGTTGGAAGGTAGGTGTGGATTTAATATCCAGTGGAATGGTGTTCCAGAGTTGTGAGGACAGAACTGGGAAGCTGGATCCACCAGCTCTTTTGAGGGAGTATTTGGGCACCGTCAGTTGTAGTGTGTTAGATGATCTAGTGGTTCTAGTGTTCTGTCTTAATGTGAATTTGTAAAAGAGAGATAGGGCGGGGCTAAGTAGTTAAGAGCTTTGTATGTAAGGCATATGGTTTTTAAATCTATTTTTTGTTGGATGGAGAGCCATTTACAAGCAATTCTTGTGGTGGAGATATGTTCTCTTCTGGGAAGATTTAGGGCTGCACGGAGTGCATTATTTTGTAAGACTTGCAATTTATTGATTACTGTTTTATTGGCACCTACATAGAGGCTATTACAGTAGTCCAGTTTGGATTGAATGAGTGCTCTGGCTAAAGTAAGGCAGTTGTTGGGGGAGATCAATGGTCTGCAGGCCCTAATTAATTTACCAGTATAGGCAGTGGCTGAGGCAGTCATATTAACTTGTTTGGCTAGGTTGGTATTCATGTCTAAGTGGAAACCGAGGGTTTTTACACTTTTGGCGATGGGTATGGTGTTGCCGTCGATGGTAAAGCTGGTGTAATCGGGACAGAGTTTACGGATGGTGTTAGGTGAGCCGACCAGAAGCAGTTCAGTCTTATCATCATTCAGGCAAAGCCCATGTGTGGCCATCCATGCCTGAATGATGGAGAAGACTTCTTTGATCCATTTGGCGTCCGCGTTGTGGTTCCCGGATAGAGTGAGGAGTATCTGGGTGTCATCTGCGTAGTTCGTGTAGGTGACACCCAAATTGTCCAGCTTGTCGAATAGGGGCTTTGTAAATATATTATACAAGGTAGGTGAGACACAAGATCCTTGTGGGACACCGCAGGTAATAGGGATAGGGTCAGCCGCTGCTACGGGTGAGAAGACCCGCATAGTCCAATTGTCCAGGAAGGATTGGATCCATGTGACCGCAGAGTGGGAGAAGTGTGCTGCCGATGACAGATGGTTGCACAGGATTTTGTGGTCGACCAGGTCAAAGGCAGCGGAAAGGTCGAGGAGAAGAAGGATGGCAGCCTTACCTTTATCTTTGAGTTCGTCTATCTGGCATTTGAGGTCAACAAGGGCTGTTTCTGTCCCGTGTTGAGGTCGAAAGCCAGATTGGGGAGTTCCTAGTAAATGATTAGTCTCGAGGTAATCCTGGATTTGTAAATATGCCACTCTATCAAGAATTTCTAGTAAGAATGGGACGGTGGTGATGGGTCTGTAGTTCGTGGGTATGTCAGGGTCGAGAGTGTTTTTTTTTAGTAGTGGTAGGACCCAGGATTGTTTCAGATTACTAGGGACCAAGTTATTGGAGAAAGACAGGTTTATTAGTTTAGTGATGAAGGGGGAGAGATCCCTAGCTGCATCTTTTATGATCTGAGCGGGGCAGCTATCCCCCTTGCAGTTCGAGGGTTTCAGGGATGCTATAATTTTCTGTACCTCCGGTATGGATACCTTTTTGAAGGTAAAGCCTGAGCTAGTGGCGGTAGGTGGAGGGGGGGTGTGACTAGAGGTAGGAGCAGGAGTAAGTTGTCGTCGTTTGTTGTCGATTTTAGTTTGGAGCCCTGAGATTTTGTTAGAGAGGGCATTCTGGATCCCTGTGCACCAGGGTTTATCCTTAGTGCAAATGTCAGTGGGAGGAGTGGGGTTTTCTAGTTCCTTTAGTATGTTAAAGAGCTCCTTAGTGCTGGAGCTTGCCTGGGAGATCCTGGAGTTGAGAGATTCTCTTTTAGCGCGTGTGATCTCATTTTTGTAGAGAGTGGAGATGTTTGTAAGATTAGTTCTGTTATTTTCTGACGGCACTGATTTCCATAGTGCTTCGAGTTTACTTTTTTGTTGACAGAGAGTTTTAAGCTCCGGGGTGTACCATGTATTCAGGTGCGCTTTCGGTTTCCCTTTACGCAATTTCAGTGGGGCAATGATGTCGATGGCTTTGGCCATGGAATCGTTGTAGACGTTGACCAATTGGTTCAAGTCAGTTGTGGCTGGTAATGCGTTCAGAGTAGGGATCACCAAGGGTATTAAGGCTTCCGCTGTGATGTTACTCTTTTTCCTAGTTGCGCAGGCATGTGCAATAATAGGTCTTTTATGCGCTAAGTTACTGGTATTAATGTCAAATGGGAGGAGGTAGTGGTCGGTCCAGATGAGCTGTGTGGGATCTTTCAAGGTAATGTTGCAGTTAAGGCCGGTGATCCAGTCAAGGATTCTGCCTTTCGAGTGGGTCGGTTTGGAGCAGAGTTGTTGGAGGCCATACTCCTCTAATGCCATGGCCAGGGCAGTAGCTGGGGTGTCGAGAGGGTCATTAAACCCAAGGTTGAAGTCTCCAAGTATAATCATTTGTGCTGATGGTTTGGAGCTTTCGGCAATTAGTGAGGTGATGTCTTCCTCAAACGAGCCGGGTGGGCCCGGGGGTCTGTAGATTAAATGCAGCGTGATAGTGCTTTTAGGGGATGTTTGTAGTTTGACTGTGAGATACTCACATGATTTAAGTGGCGGAGAGGAGGCTAGTCTGATATCAAGCGAGGACTTAAAAATAATAGCTACACCACCTCCTCGAGCGTTGGGTCTATCTGCTCTGAGGATGGTGTAGTTATCAGGTATGGCTAGTGTGAGAGATGGTCCTGCAGCATCATGCAACCAGGTTTCGGTTACAGCAAGGAAGTCCAGGTTGTTGGTTAGAATAATGTCTGCGACTTCTATGGAGTGGGCGACTAATGATCTAACATTTAGAAGAGCTCCTTTAGGAGTATGGGGGGTGGAGTTGATAGGTGTTACAGTACGAGTGTTAGTCATATTAGGTGTTTTGGCTGGGCAATTGCTGGATCTATGGTGGGTTCTGGCACCCAGTCTAATGTTTCGATCAGTAGGGGTGGGGGTAATGGTTCGAGAGACAGTAGGGTTGGCAGTTATGGAGGTGCTGTGGTCGATGGTGGGGCATAATACTCTTGAGTCAGTGGGGTTCCACTTGGAGGCAGCTGAGTGCATAATAGTTGGGGAATCAGAAGAATGTGCATGGCTATGGGTGGGAGAGGCGGATTGTGATACCGGGAGGAAGGCCGGTGTGGTAGGCAGGAATGGTGTGGGGCAGGTGATAGGGTAATGTCTTGGGCAGACAGGTCTGACAAGACCATTATTATGGGCAATGTAGCTATTGCCAGTGCAGGGTGTGTAGCTTTGCATGACACAGAAGGGGAACATAATCACGGTAAGGCAGAGTAGCATGCTAAGGCTAGGGTGACGTGCAGAGCAGTGGCGCATAGGGGGCATTGGTGACATAAGGTGGGCACAATACAGTTCAAATATGGACAGGTAGCGATCACGGGGCACAACACAAAATCAGATGTGGTCTGGAAGCAACCATAGGGCACCGCACAGTGCAAATGTGGCCGGGAGTTTACCATAGGGCATAGCACAATGCAAATGTGGCCAGGAGTTTACCAAAGGGCACAACACAATGCAAATGTGGTCTGGGGAGACCATAGGGCACAACACAATGCAGAAGAGGTCTGGCCGACCATAGGGCGCAACACAATGCAAATGAGGTCTGGGGCGGCCATAGGGCACAACACAGAATCAAATGTGGTCTGGGGCGACCATAGGGCACAACACAATGCAGAAGAGGTCTGGGGCGACCATAGGGCGCAACACAATGCAAATGTGGTCTGGGGCGACCATAGGGCACAACACAATGCAGAAGAGGTCTGGGCGACCATAGGGCGCAACACAATGCAAATGAGGTCTGGGGCGACCATAGGGCACAACACAGAATCAAATGTGGTCTGGGGTGACCATAGGGCACAACACAATGCAGAAGAGGTCTGGGGCGACCATAGGGCGCAACACAATGCAAATGAGGTCTGAGGCGACCATAGGGCACAACAGAAAATCAAATGTGGTCTGGGGCGACCATAGGGCACAACACAATGCAGAAGCGGTCTGGGGCGACCATAGGGCACAACACAAAATCAAATGTGGTCTGGGGCGACCATAGGGCGCAACACAATACAGAAGAGGTCTGGGGCGACCATAGGGCACAACACAATGCAAATGTGGTCTGGGGCGACCAGTGGCACCCAAAAGCACAGGAGAAGGGGCTTACTGTATGTACTTAACTGCATGTGGCCAATAAGGTAGGTGTGTTTAGTTTAGACACTGATAATTTTCAGTGAAGAAAAAATCTGTAGAAAGAATGTGTGGCAAACTGGTTACAGAGGCATGCATTATGCTGGCTGTATAACTTTGTTATAGTAACTGACAGTGGCATTTTTCTGGTAGCAGATTTATAAATTATGGCTCTCGTGGATGGGCAAAAAGTTAGTGTCCTAATATGACATTCCTGATGGAGACTCGGGTCATGATAGGTAATTCCGAGCAATAATTCTGTAAAACATTTGCAAAGGATGGTCCTGATTTAGGAGAAGGGGATCGCTAGCATGGTGATTTCAAAGAAATGTAGAGATTAAGGGCCTAATTCACCGAGCCTTTTTTAATGTGGTTGCATCATTGAAAAAGTTTCTGTGAATCAGGCCCTAACAGTTTTGAAGTAGCCGAGTGGCACATGTGGGATGTGAGAGACCCTGAGAGTGTGAATAACGATATTCTTACCATGGATGGATGGCCAGAGAGCTGCTTAATATTAGAGCATGAAAACTCAGGCAAAACCTAACAAGGCAAGGCAATGACCACATGATTCTACGACTGACCTGTCAACATCTAAAAATAATTTTCTTTAAGATAACTTTGACTCTCCGTACATAGTGAACCTTGAATTGACCTGGAGGTTGGGTCCCTATGCTAATATTTCTATGACGGGATGATGCATATTTCATAGATGGGTCATAGTGTTTGATATGCCTCTTTGAATTCACTGTAATCTAACTTAATTTGATGCTTAATGAATTACAAACTTGACTGGTCATGATCGTGATATGCGTTTTGTATGATATTCATTTCACAGTCCGTAAGGCTTTGAAGAAGAGGACGTATCCTCAAAATGTGTCAGCCACAGAAAGCGGACTTGCATTTTTGCTTCCTTTTTATACAACACTGTTTGTTATTAAAACATATATACATTATTTTACTAAAAGTTACATGATATGACGTCTCTGATCAATTATTCCATTGAAATGTAAAGCTCTTTAAAAGAAATCTTGACTGTTTTGTACAGCATTTGAAAGTGTGTGGGGGATGGGAGAATTCTATTTTTGAGTCGTCTTTTCTTTTTTGTACTTTATGGTGGTTTTGTAACAGGATCACCGTTCCTCCCCTGCACCTCTAACTCTCTTTAATGAATATAAGAACATCTGTCAATTTGGTTCTTTTAATAATGGTGTGCACCAACAATTCTTGGCTTTAAAACCTAACAAGGGCCCTGCAGGCAGGAGCACACATTTATAGCATTGCATTTTTACTATCGCCTGACATTCAGGTAAACCTAGAAGGGCTTCAGGGGCCAACAGAAAACACCCCACTGCGATTAGAGTGCCATGAGCAATTTCTGCTTTTTGAAAGAAAATATTTCAATATTTGATTTAAAATGGGTGAGCTGGCTTTATCCACCCTGAAGTGTTATCCTGAGGCCAGGAATTCTTTAAATCCATTACAACGATCGAATGGTGTGATGCATTGGAATTCCTTTGTTTGTATCCCCTACAACATTGCCACCTGATAATCGCTGCCAGTCGAGTGTTCATCCTCCCCTCCCTGCTCCTCATCAATTGGGCCTCACTCCCACCTTAAGGCCCACCGCTAAGGTCCAGTCTGTGCCTGGGAGGACAAGGAGGACCCATCTTCCGAAACCCTGCAAACAATGAAGCAGCCACATGATGTAACTGGCCACTACATATGAAATTGGACCCCTGAACCTCGATTTGTGAGTGATGGCCCAACTTTTTCAACTCCCTCCTCCAATGAACCATAACTATGCCTTCTTTTTCTGCCTTTCTTGGCTCACATATTCTACCTCCGCCTCCTTCACTTTATTCTGTGCCCTGCTTTGATTTTTGAATTTGTGTGTGTGCATTTTTAACATCCTGCACCCCACTACAGCATTTGCATTCTGAGCTCTGCTTTGATTTTTGTGTATGGGTGTGTGCATTTTTAACATCCTGCAGCCCACTGCTGTATTTGTATTCTGTGCCCTGCTTTGTTTTTTGAATTTGGGTGTGTGCATTTTTAACATCCTGCACCACACTGCTGAATTTGTAAAATCGTGCACCTCACTGCCGCATTGCCTTTTGTGTCTCCCTATAACTACTAGGGAATGGGGTAGCTCGGGCTAGGACTGTACAGTGCAACCACCCTTTCTCCTTCAACTATCCTCTGCCACCCTAATGGCACTCACCATCTCTCCTATGTTCTCTAACTGCTAGACTATCACCTACCTCCATCTCTCATGAAGTCTGGAATGAGAAGCACAAAAAGATATCCTGAGTGCCAACCCTGGCCTACCCATCACAGACACATATGTCAGCACAACTTCCAGACATGTCTTCACCAATATCCTGTTCTTTGTCCCCTCACCAGATCTATGGACTCCTCATCTCATCTCCACTATCTCTCCTTTCACATCCTCTCCCATTAATGGTAGTACCAAATGGAAAGTTCTCTTGGCAGGCTTCTCATCATCACGCTGTATCATTAATGTTTACCACACTGGCACTATCTTGGTTCAGGGCCCTCAACAAAACCTCCTTCTCTTTGACCATTGACTGCCATCCCTCATTAACTTCCTTCCCTCACCTGCGTCTCATCAACCACTCTCTCTGTCCCTCCCCCTCTGACTGGTGTACCACGTCCCTGTACTCTTCCTCAGAAACCTTCAGCAGAGACCTCCTTCACCTGGCTACACTTAACGTCTGTTCAATCAATAAACACTCTGCCGACATCTGCCTCCTTCTTAAAGACATTGGGCCTCATTACGACTTTGGAGGTAGCGATGCCCTTAACAAGGGCATGGCTGCCTCCAAAACCATGTCCGGGTTCCCTGAATGGAGAATAACCGGGCAATTCCGAGTTTGGAGGGCCCGGTAATTCCTCCTTCAGGGAACCTGGGCCCGGACCTTCCACATTCCCATTTGAGCCCCCATAGGGCTCAATTTGAATGGGTGCAGGAGCTAACAACTGGCCGATTACGACCGGCCTGTTGTTAGTTCCCTGGGCCCCTCGCGGGACCCGCTTTGGAACCTCGTAATATTGCGGAATGGGTTTAAAGGCACCACCACCATTAGTGGTGCCCGTTAACCCATTCCGCAATACTTGTGATGAGGCCCATTGACCTTGACATTCTGGCTCTTACCGAGACTTGGCTGAGTCCCTGCTCAGTCACTGCTGTTGACTCCCTTCTCCCCGATGGATACAAGATCATTTCCGAGCCACAACCTAAATATGCTGGCTGTGGGGTTGCTCTGATCTGAGTGGGTCCCTTCCTCCCTTATAATCAGCCAGTCCTATTCTTCCTTTTTGAGGCTGGTCTGCAGATCTACAGGCCCCCTGGCACTACCACCCTGTTCCTCGCTGAATGGTCTGATTTCTGCTCCTCTCTCCTCACTACCACCTATAAACTCCTTCCCTTGGGCGACTTCAACATCCATTTGGAATCCTCTATCACAGGATCCACCCTCTTCCTTGACGTCTGCACCTCTCTCTCCCTTCCTCCCTTATAATAACACAGTCCTACTCTTCCTTTGAGAGGCTGGTCTGCAAATGTACAGGCCCCTTGGCACTACAACCCCGTTCCTCTCTAAAGGGGCTGATTTCTGCTCCTCTCTTCTCACTACCACCTCTAAACATCTTCTCTTGGGCGACTTCAACATCCATTTGGACTCCTCTATCACAGCAGAAACCTCTTCCTTGACATCTACACCTCTCTCCCTCTCCATTTTTCCATCTGGTCCAACCCACTTGGCAGGACACACTCTTGATGCCCTCATCCACTCTGATCTTTCACTCCCCCCACCCGTCTGATAACACCTCTCGCCTGGTCAGATCACTCTCTCCTCTCTTCTTATCTGGGTCCCCTTAATCCTCTGACTGTACCTCCTCCAGCCCTGACAACCTTGTTCACGAACATTCATCCGATGAAGCAAGTGTCAGCTGTTGCCTTCTCATCGACTTCATCCACCCCTCTCCTCTCACCTGTGACTCTACCTCTGACTATGCTCTCAGCAACCTCCATCTGGCCATTACTAACACCGTGGACATTCTTGCCCCAGTCATGAGGATCCACCTGAAACCTGCTACAAAGCATAATACCTGGTATGACTCTCAGCCCTGAAACGCAAGTGCAGAGCTGCAGAATGGAAGTGGGAAACCTCAGGCTCACCCTCTGACAAACTGGCCTGCTGCCTGCTCAAAAGGCAATACAGACTCTCCATCCATGCCAGGAAAAGGGCCCACATTCAAGCACAGGTATCTGGTGCATCCAACAACATGGCTGAACTCTTTAAAATCTGCAAGGAACTAGCCAACCCTTCTGCAGTCTCCTCCTCCTCTCTTCCATCCCAGGCCCTCTGCAATGCACTCGACAAATACTTCACCACTAAAACTCTGGACATCCTGAGCACCCATACTACCCTCTCCACCAACCCCTCCACCACCCCCTTGCTTCCATTGGCCTCCCACCCTGCTTCTTCCTCTCTCTCCTCCTTTTCCCTGTCACACCTGATGAGGTCACCGGAGTTGTCTGCTCTGTGAAATTCAACTCCAAACAGGCTTACCTTTGCTCCTCCAGAACCATCAAGGACAACATTGGCGCTCTTGCCCCCTCTTATGCTGATTTCTGCAACCACTCTTTTGCCACTGTATCTTTCCCCTCCTCCCTCAAGCACTCCCTTATGTGCCCCCTCCTGAAAAAACCTTCAGCAGACCCTACCTGTCCAGCTAACTACTGACCTATTTCCATCACCCCCTTCCTTGGGAAACTCTTGGAGAAGCTGGCCTTTGCCCAATTTAGCTCACACACTGAACCTTTTGGAGGTCTCCACATACTTCAGTCTGGATTCCGAGCATCCAGAGGCATGGAAACTGCTCTTCTGAACACCTGTCAAGAACTACTTGCATCTTTGGATTCTAATTCTATAGCTGTCCTCCTTCTACTTGATCTCTCCTCTGCCTTTGACATGGACAACCACCCCATCCTCATAAAATGGCTCCAGGATACCCTGGGTATCTCAGAGTGCACACTGGACTGGCTGACCACCTTCCTAACTGACCATCCATCCCAGGTTATACTGGGCACATTCTCCTCACCTAACTCCTTCTCCACCTATGGTGTCCAACATGGCTCCAACCTCTCCCTCTGGCTCTTTAACACTTACCTTGCTCTGCTGGCACGTATCATTTCCTTCTTCTCCCCCAACTTCCAGTGCTATGCAGACGACACTCAACTGTTGTTCAAAATTCCTGCTGACCCTCTTGCTTTTTTCATCTTCACAGACTGCCTATCTGCCATCCAGTCCTGATGCACTTCCAACAATCTTTGCCTTAATGCCAACCAGACTGAGATCCTTCCTATCAGGACCCCAGCTCCCTCTTTCTATCCTTCACTCTGGCCTTCCTCTATGAGCTCTCCCCCTTCTCCCTCCTCCAAAGCCAGAAACCTTGGAGTCATATTCAACTCCTCGCTCTCCTTCCTCCCTCACATTCAGGACATTGCCAAGAAGTCCAACTTTCAACTCTTCCTTCTGAAAGGAATTCTCAGTTTTTTCACTTTCCCCCAGAGGCTCAATGTCACCAGAGCCCTGGTTCTCTCTAGGCTTGACTATAGATTTCTCTTGAATATACCTTCCTCCTCCCTACGACCCCTTTACCTAATCTAGATTAGGGCAGTGAGAATTATCCTTGGCTTCTAGACCAGGGATTGCATATTTCCTGCCCTAAAAACTCTTCACTGGCGCCTGGTTGCTGCACGGATTAAATTCAAACCCCTCTGCATCATCCACAAGGCTTTCTAGGGCTAGAAACCACGCTATCTGCAACGTGCTATTACTAAATATTCTACCTCTAGACCTCTACTTTCCTCTGGTACCAACTCCCTCTGTGTGATGTGTTTTGCTAAACAGATGGCCAGAGTATGATCTCTTACTTCATCCGGCTCCCTCTTGTGGAGCAACTTCCCCCTTCCTCTTCGTCTTGAGCCAGACCTCCTCAAATTCCGGAAGCTCATCAATAATTTACTCTTCACTTGCCCTTTTCTTCTCCCCTACTCTGCTAACCTCTTAGTCACTGTGATTGGTGACCAGGGCCCTTATGTGTCCTCCCACTCTCAATCGCCTCAGCTTCTGCCAATACACAGCACTTGCCTCGACACCCACTGGCCTACGCTGCTGTAGGCCTGCACTTACCCAATTGATTGCAGCTAAACACTCCCTAGCACTTACTATACTTTGCACTTACATCTGCTGGATACCCACAAAGCACGGACACTCCAGCAATTACCCCTCAATCACTCTTCCCTTCTTCTCTCGCTGCACTTGCACGTTCTGAATACTCACAGGGCCTAGTAGGTTCGTCGATATTCTCCAGTGTATATATTGATTTCTATCCCATGTTTCCCTCACTGTTGCCATGTTGGCGCTTTGAAACATAATTTACTTGTTGTATAAGCGCCTAACAAATGCACACTAAAATAAATTTAAAAAATAAATAAAGTTGACTGTCCCTCGTGTGGGAACATGACAGTATTCCTTTCTGGTGTGTAACTGTAGTCATGTGAACTCAGCTACTAGAGTGAATCGGTTAATGGGTTAGCTGTGCGGGATAATGGCCCAGGGTGACCGGTGTCAGAATCACTGCTGTTGCTGTGCACGTACATGCATTTAAAACAAAAGGGTCCCGGTGTGCGTTGCCAGAATGTGCATGTGGGCAGTTGGGTCAGGGCATGGTGGTGTGATACGAGGCTGAATCACAAAATGCATATGATGCAGGCGAATGTGGTGCAAATTTAAGGCTATGAAAGAACATTCCTTTGTTTAAAGAAATACTTACATGCCCCTGAAATGAGGTACACGCGAGGTGCATTTTGTAACAGGAGTGCCACGAGGGGCTCACTTACCTGAGGAGCCGTGTAAGGTCTGCATCATGGTGTCTCCTTTGTAGAGTAATCTTTCGATTACACTTGTCACGTCAAAACTCTGCTAAGTAAGGAACATCAACGTCATGACGTGTATACATTAGTCATGGTGTCGTAGGACTGGTGCCAACCTGCCACAATTCCCGACCCACCGAATGATGTGATGTCCATTAATATCGCTAATTGTCCAGAGGAAACCAAAGGGCTAGGAGGCTTCTCAGATAGGTTATAGCAGTAGTTACATGGCAATCACATGCTTCTAACTGCTGAGCAGCAATGAAATGATCCAAAATGCGGTGTCACTAGAGAGAGTGCATAAATAGTCACACTAAATGTAGAAAGGATGCGTCCTGCCAATAGTGCCTGCATGCTGAAAGTTGTATTATTAATTGCTTACTCTAATTGCACAGAAGAACCAACTGGCTAGATCACTACTAAGTTGATTAGTGTCACTTGTACACTGCGATTATAGGCTTCTAAGAGCTTATTAATGGTAAATATGTTCAAAGGTGCGGTGCCACTAGGAAGCGTGTTCACAGTGGGGGGAGGTGAGTTTCTTATAAAGTGGACCAGAGGGGCACTGTGTTTCTGATAAGGCAGTTGCTTAGGGGCCAGGTTATCCTAGTGAGAGGAGAAGAGAAATCAATGTCCATGGGCAGGCAGCCCAATTTGCGGTCATGTCATCATTGTATTTCAACCATGCTTGGGGTAGCCACTGTTGGTCAAAGCCACCATAAGTCATTTAATATTTACTCCTGTGAATGGTTTCGTCATGGTAGGGGGATAAGAAGTGATTACAAAATGATACACGTTACAAGAAGACATTTAGGCATACTCAGTATTAAGGACAGAGATCACACATCTATAGTTGCATTTAATCTTGCTTCTCTTCCATGTATGTACAGCTCATGGTCCCCTCCTCTGGAGTTGCAGGAGACTGTTTCTAGTCCAATGAACCTGATGTATTTTCTTTTATCCATGTGGTGTTTCTCTTGCCAGTGTGTTGCCAGTGGGTATATAGCATCATGAGAGCTCAACATGTTCAAGTGTTCTTGTATTCTTATCCTCAGTTCTCTTATTGGGCTTCCTATATGCATAAGCTGGCATACACACATTATCACATAAACAACATATTTTGTTTTGCAATTGATGAATTGTATCCGGTGACAGTTGGACCCATTTGGTGTTGTGTGCAAATGGACACATTGAACATTTGCCTAACTTGTGGATCCCACTGTTTGTTGTGCTTGTAGAAAGGTCCTTGAGGGATCTGAGATTGGTTACATGAACGAAGGACGCAGGATCGTCTTCACAGTGGGTACCTTAGTGAATGAAAACTATGGTTTTCCTGACCCCTATTTCTTGATATCTGTGTTGATCACTGTTGTTTACGCCTTATGTCCCACAACGCGGTGACGCAAGGTGCTCGAATAAAAGCCCTGCCCCCTCCATGAGGAGGCAGTTCTGGGCCAAAATGAGATCCATGAGTGTGTGTGTTTTCCTTTCTGCTCTGCAGCCAGACCTCGGCCTGCAGGGCCACACACATGCTGTCCATCGCCGGCGCTCTGGCTAGAGAGGACGGAACACTGGCGACGAGGGAACAGAGCCCAACACACCACTTGTGTGAGCAATAACATCGCGAATAAGCCCTTGACACAGGCACATTTTTGGAAACACGGTGGGGGGACCAATGACGTGGGCATCGAGTGCCTGCTGAGTGGGGATGCAGCAGAAGACCTAGAATGAATATGCTTCGTCTGTAACATAACAGACACAACAGACATTGCCAGTCTCCTTGACAAGCACTGAGGCCTCAAAGGCATCGGATGCTTGAAAGGCAAACTCATCAAACTCCTTATCGACCAATAAGTACAACCCCGAGCGGTGCGTCACAGAAGGACACCTTTTCACATGAGCGACCAAGTCAAAAAGGAGCTGCGTGAACTTGAGAAAGCCGGTATCATAGAGGAAGTAACTGGGCCGACACCGTGGGTATCACCGATGGTGGTGACTTAGAAGCCAAAACAACCGGGGAAGGTGTTTTGGCATCGACATGCGCCTCCCCAATGCAGCTATCAAGCGGGAATGGCACATCACCGCCACACTTGACGAAATCATCACAGACCTCACTTGATCAAAGCTGTTCTCCAAGATCGACCTCAACGCTGGGTACCATCAGCTAAAACCGCATCGGGACTCGAGATACATTACGACTTTCTCCACACACCTGGGTTTGCGCCGATACAAAATACTGAGCTTCGGAATATCCTCAGCAGCCGAAGTCTTCCAGTAAACCATCCAGGAAGTGATATAAGGTTTCCAGGGGGTACTAAATGTCAGTGATGACATTCTCATCCACGCCAGCGACAGGCAAGAACACATGCGTCGCCTCGAGGTGGTACTTAGCAGACTGGAGACCGCAGGACTAACCATTCACCAGGAGAAGTGAGAGTTCATGAAGGTGGAAATCATTTTTTTGGGATATTTGTTCAACGGCGCAGGAGTCTCAGCTGACCCACAAAAAGTTGCGGACATCAAAGAAGCCTCACCCCCAACAACACCTACAGAAGTACGCAGCTTCTTGGGGATGGCGACGTACTGTGGGAGATTCATCCCCAACCTGGCAACGATGTCCGAGCCACTCAGGGAACTCACAAAATCGAACACATAATCGATCTGGAACACCAACTGCCAGGAGGCTTTCGAGCAGATCAAGACGTCCCTATCAGCCAACACCACAATGGCATACTACAACCCCACACTGTCAACGGAACTATATGTTGATGCCAGCCCCGTCAGAGTTGCCCAGACAGGAGTAACTAAGCCGATTGCCTAGGTGTCCTGTTCTCTAACTCCCACTGAACAACGGTACTCCCACATTGAGAAAGAGGCCATTTTGGTGCTGTGGGGCTGCCGCCACTTTCACATATATCTTTATGGACGAAAATTTAAAGCACATCGACAACAAGGTGGAACAACTAATAACAGCATACCTTCCGTGCCAGATCACAAGCGCACCACCGAACCCATACAAGCAGCAGAACAGGGGTCCTCAAGATGGGACGCGACCAGCGTTGACTTCTGCACGGTCCAGGAAGGCACGTATCTGTTACTCCAGCTATCCCGAGGTGGAAATCGTATCATTTTCCTCCGCAGACATGGTGATGCCGGCTCTGGAGAAGATCTTTGCCACCCATGGCCTACCTTGCCGCATCCGGAGCAACAACGGGCCACCCTTCCAAGGGGTGGAAAACAAAAAATACCTGGATGATCTGAACATCCAATACCACCACATCATGCCAAGATGGCCCCAAGCCAATGGAGATGTGGAGAGGTTCATGCGTACCCTTAATAAGGTGCTACACCTATCCTGGGTGCACTCCAACCCCTGGGGGGTGGACCTGTACTGATTCCTAAGGAACTACAGAGTGACACCTCACAGCTCCACAGGGTTGCCACCAGCAGATGTCATGTATGGGACAGTGATAAACTCATCCATTGCACATCATCCAAGCAGGGGCACAGATGCCTATGACACCGAGCTCACTCATCAAAGAAGGATCACAGAGAATGAGCGCATGAGCACTGAAAGACATGCAAAGGATCACAGAGAATGAGCGCATGAGCACTAAAAGAAATGCAAAGGAATCCAGACACCAAGTAGGCGATCAAGTGTTGGTGAAGAGGAACCCCTCGAAAACGGAACGGACACCCAGTACAACGTGGCCCCCTGGACCGTAACTCAACGTCGAGGAACCATGATAACAGCCACACGAGGGCAGCGACAGATCATCAAGAACGCATCATAGTTCAAGGAAGTGCCACGACAAATGTGGACTGATGGGGACCAGCAGCCCACGGAGGAAGCTGGGTCACCGCCGGAGGACGAGCACCAACAACCTGAGGAGGAGGAGTCGACCGTGGGGCATGGAACAGACGAACTGATGGATGAACCGAGGGAGGTGTCTCCAAAGAAGGCAGGTGAGACGCAACAGGAAAGAGCCTACCCAGCTGTATTGTGTAATGAAATGAAACATAGTATTCGATTCCTATCTCTGTCCCTCTTTGGGAGTGAGTAATGACTCTCTAGCCAAGCCACTTGTTACCTTTCAGCATGTTCCACTATTTTGGTCGGATATCCTCTGGTGGTAAATCTGCCCCATAGAAGTTGGCATTCAGCTTTGTTTGAGTCTTCATTGTTGCAATTACGCCTGGTGTGGATGTATTCCCTTTTTGGGATATTCTGTATTACTGTCCTTCTGTGGCAACTAGTTGCAAACAGTACCGAGTTGACTTTGGTTGCTTTTCTAAATGTTCTCATCTGTAATCCATCTGGAGTTGCTGTTATTCTTATGTCTAGAAAGTCAAGCTTACATCACTGAGTGCCTGTCATCTGGATACCAAAATAGTATGAGATCAGGATATGGTCAAATGTTTCTAGGCTTGTAGTGCTACCCGACCAGATCATGATCTCATCATCTATATATTGGTATCATTTGATTATGTTGGTGTTGAACTCTGGATTGGAAAAGGTGTGTATGCTTTCAAAGTGGTTCATAAATAAGTTAGCCACTGGTGGTGCATATGTAGCCTCCATGGCAATTCCTCATTTCTGTCGGTAGTAATGTCTGTCAAAGAGAAAGACATTGGGCCTCATTACACGGTAGGCACTAAGGGTTTACCGGTACCGGTAAGGGCACCGGTACCAGTAAACCCTTACCGCCTTACTACGAGGTCCCTTTGCGGGACCCGACCTTAATGGCTGGTCTAGACCAGCCATTAAAGTTGGGACCCGCAAAGGGACCGTAGTGCTAATTACGGTACGGCAATTTGCGGTACCATAATTAGCTCCTTCCCCATTCCCATTGAGCCTTATGGGGCAAAAATGGGAATGGGGAAGGGCCATGGAGAAAGGGGGAATTACCACCCCGCCAACCTTGGAATGGGGTGGGAATTCCCCTTTTCTCCATGGTGGTACCGGTATGGTACCGGCGGCAACTATGGTGCTAATAGCACCATGGTTTACCGCATAACATGTAATGAGGCCCATTGTTTGCAAAGGATAATTCAAGCAATTCTTTCGTAATTTGTAGGTGTGAGTAAAATGACACTGATTCCTTGGCAAAGGTGAAGTCTATTGCTTTTAGTGGCATTGTTTGCTTGATAGAGGTGTACACTGACTTCACATCTAATGTAACCATTAGGTACTTAGGGTTCCTTTACATTTTTTGTAGAATTTGTAGAGTGTGCATCCCTGAGGTATGTAGGTCTTTTGATCACCTCTTTTTCTATTACATTGTTCATGTATTTTCCGATGGGTTCCGGTAACCAGCCAATACCCCTGTGTATTGGTCTCCCTTCTGGAATGGTGTCAATAGAATGGTGCACTTTAGGGAGGAAGTAAATTGTGGGCATACGTGAGTGCCCCACTTTTGAGTATTGCTGTTCATCATCCATGAGGAAGTCTCGTCTATTTAATTTATTTATCAGATCTTTAGCTTTGTATCACTGTCGTTGTTATGGGATTGGCTACTAGGGATTTGTAGCAGTCAGGTTTCTCCAGATTATCCTTTGCCAATTTGATGTAGTCCTTTTTGTCTAGAACGAGTATGTTCCCACCTTTGTCTGCTTCATTGATTATGATATTGTGGTTGTCTCTCAGATTGTTAAGAGCCTGAGATTCGGTGTTACTTACGTTCTGGCTCATCTGTTCTTGGTTTTATTTTTGGTATCTTTCAATTTGTGTCAGTCCAAGGTTACTGAAAGTTGTCTATTGAATTGTCCCCTTGGAGGTTGGGAGTGAATTTAGATTTCCTTTATAGTTCATGTATATTCATACTATGTTTGTTAATGTTAAGGTATTGGATTATTTCCCATTTGGAAACATTGTCTGAATTCTCCCTTTCATCTTCCGGAGCAGTATTCAAATTGTGGGCCGCATCACTGGGGGGGTGGGTGGGGCGTGAGAGCCCACCGTGAAATGTAAAAAACAAATTTGAAAAAAAATGTATTTCTTTTTTTCTTTTCTTGAAAAATTGGGCCACAGATGTAAATGGATATTCATTCTTTTAGTCACAGACTGTTTGAATAGTACCAAAGGGGGTGCTTTGTGTTAAAATGTAAGTAAATTGTGATATTTAAAGAATATTTAGTCAGCAACAATGGTCAAAATTACTACTGCAAAGTGAAGTAACTCATCAAACTGGCCCACCTTGGCCAAAAAGGTGGCCCATTTTAACTGGCCCACACTCGCATTTTGAACTTTTGGTACAGGCATTGACCTATTGCCCTAAAGGCCAATCCAAGCCTGGAGGCTCATCCCTAATTGTGAGGGGGTGCCCGCACAGTGGCCTCCTCACAGATTATGGAGGAGCTAAGGAGCCAGCCCAGTGAAACAATGAGCACTCCCTCAGCTGCTTTTCCAGCTGAGGGAGTGCTCCTGGGCTGGCTGAACTGTCAAAGGGAAACACTATTTCCCTTTGACAATTCAGTTCAGTGACCCAGCCGTACATGCTCACTGAGCCATGCAAGGCTTGGGCGTTTTGCTTCGCCAGCATTGCATAGCTCATTGGAAATGATGGCTGAGGCACTGCATGTATGTATGTACGTGGGGGGGCTCCTGTGCCTTCTCGCACATATGGACAGAGCAGCCTGGAACAGGGCGTTTCAACACTTACACGCAGGCCAATGCAGAAGGTATGTTTATGTTAATTTCTTTTTATTTAAATATGTGTATGGATGTGGGTATGCTTGTGTTATGAGTGAGTGTATGATGATGGATGCTCTTGTGAATGATAGAGTGATTGCTGTATGAATGTGTGTGTGTTAATAATAATAATTTGGCACTTATATAGCGCTACGAACCCTTGGATATCTGAGCGCTGCTTATTATTACCCACGGTGTGTGGTGCTCATTTATCGACCTCGGAAGGATGAAAGGCTGAGTTTGGCCCCGCCGGGATTCGAACCTGCGTTAGCAGGCTCTGCACGGATGTCAAAGCGAGCGCGCTACTCGCTGTGCCACTTGACCGGCTTGGTTAGTTTGTTCTGCTGCGTTGAGCTGATTTTGGCAAGTGGTGGACAGAGGGAGGAAGGAGGGTTGTACAAACAACAAAGGCATTTTAAAAATACCTAAATGCCTTTGTTGCACAATCCCCCTACCCACCTGCCAAAATCAGTCCTCTTTCTGAGGCGCTGTGGAGCCCAGGGGACAGGGATGGTACTTTTTTACGCAATTTCTATCATAGATGTCCAGTCAAAAATACCATGCTTCCCCCCTTGGCACCCTAGCGCCTTGCATACACACATAATCATGTTGACTGTGTTAGGCCCAGGAGGCCCAGGGGATAGGGATGGTATATTTTTACTGGACATCTATCAACTGTTTGGATATTTACCTTATTTTTTTTTAAGTATGCTCTACAGTGCAACATTTTAACCCCTTATTTTTTTTTTAAATGAATGGGGGGAACCCCTCAACCCCCCCTTGATTGGTTCGGGCTCCCCTGCTATGCTTGGTCGCTATGGCATTTTTTGGAGTAATAGTTATGCCCCTCCACTTAAAAAATTCACCAGCTGCCACCTGCCCTCTGACTGTGGTGGGAGCAGGATGGGCGGGAACCATGGGATAGCGGTGGGAGCAGGGTGGGGAGAGCCCAGGGTGTGTGATGGGGTGGGAAGAGCCCAGGGACTGGGTACGAGTGGGATGAGGGAGCCCAGCGACTCTGATCAGAGCAGGTGGGGCAGCCCAGGACTCTACTGGGAGTAGGCTGTGGTGACGGCGCACAATACATACTGTCAATTTGCCATTTTTGGGGGGGCCTGGCCTGCCCAAATTTTGCTAAGTGGGGCCCAGGCCCAAAAGGTTTGAAGACCACTGATCTAGGGAGAGAAGAAGGTGTCTGCAGGTCAGGTTTTCCATGCTGACATCACTGATTGATGGTTTTTCAATCTGTGCTGATCTACATGGGATTTCTTAGCAACAATGTTTTTGAGTTTTAGATTTCATGTGTATTTAAACAGATCAATGTGTGCACCTGTGAGGTTGGCAGTGAAGGTGGGAGCAAAGGCTAGACATTTATTCAACATGGATTCAACAGCAGGTATCTTTGTTCCGCCTGTTGTTTTTTGACTCTGGATCTTGTCTTCTGGCGATTGTCTTCTGATCCTCGAGTCATGTTTAATAATTCCTCCTCTCTTTCCTCTGGTCTTTCTCTGTGTATCATAGTAAATTCTTCCAATAGGAGTCCTGGAAGCGTACGTGTTTCTTTGTGTAGTTGTGGTTCCCTTTTTTGTAGTGCCTTATTTGGTCTAAAAAAGATGAGCCTTGCTGGGCATCATTTCTCTTTCCTGCATCAAAGGTAGTAGCTACCGTGGTCTCAATAATATTGCCTAGTTCACTGCCATTATTCAAACTTCCCGAGGAGTTATTAGATGTGCTTTCTCTTGAGCTACTCATATTAGTGTCATCATACTTAGGTTGAAATGTAAAGACCCTGCCTTCTCTTTAGTCCCTATCATCTCTTGTGAATTTCCTGCATGTTCTTAGTTTTACCTCATGCTGGTGGTTTTTTTAGGATTTCATGTATTTTCCTGAATTTTTTCCCTTGATGGTCGCCAGAGCAGTATGTGTCTCTATTACGCACTTCAGCTTGTCAATTGATGTGTCTATGCTCCTGTGTTTATGGTCAGCATGTTCTGCAAGTAATTCCAGCATTATTATAGAGCCTGATATCCGATTTCCTTCAAACTTTTGGGCGAGATCCGCATCTTCTGGATTGTTGAAATCTGGGAAGATAATAATCCTGAGCACCCTAGGAAGGTGGGCCTGTGCGAGGTTGTTATGAAGAGTCACTGACAGAGGCAGAACATGATCAAGGCCTAAACTAAACACACCTACCTTCTTGACTGCATGCAGTTAAGTACATACGGTAAGCCCCTTCTCCCATGCTGTTAGTTGCCACTGGCACAGCACAAAATGAGCCCTTTCAGCCAGTTCGGCAAAGAGTAATGCAAAGCTAATTGTTCTCTCGTTTCTTTCCCTAGTCATTTTTTCTCTCTTTCACTCATCATTTGATTTCTATATTTGTTCTCTCGTTTCTTTCCCTAGTCATTTTTTCTCTCTTTCACTCATCATTTGATTTCTATATTTTGATAATATTCCAATACCATGATTGACATGACTCAATTTCTTTAGTCCATGATGTATCTGTATATCAGATTGGGACACATTGCTTCCCAAACCATCCCAACATTCGAATGTGTGGCACTTTTCACTATTGACACACCACACTTATTTAATTTCCTTCTTTTTGGATTCACAAATTGGGTGATGTAATTATGACAATCTAAATTTGAATATACATAATGGTGCTTACAGCCTTGAAAAAGACCCAGGATGGATGAAATGATATGATATGGTATGAAATGATATGGCATTTGTAAAGCGCCTATGCACAAGTGTTTCAAGGCGCGATGAAACACGTGTTGTCTGGAACTTTCAATAAAATATCTGTTATGAACGAGACTTCTACCCAGGGTCAATCCTTTGATAACATCTATGAATTCTATTCTCTTTTCATTTGAACAACCCAGCGCCATTGTGAATGTATATATTACATTTAGTAAGATTGTCACAGACAGACCAAGTCTTATTGTGAAAATAAGATTTCCACACTCATGTATCTAATTGCGGTGGCTCCCACTCCATAAAGTAAGGTGAAACACAGCCTATTTCTCTCCCCAGAATTGTGGATGGGATTGTATACCAGGTATGTGAGATAAAGGATTGCCACTTAGTGAAAAGTGTGAGATATCAAAGAATACCTCACCAGGTCACGGACATACAACTTTGCCAAGACTGTATTTACAGATAAAAAAAATGAAAGCTTAAGCATTCAATCAAAAACATTAACTTGTAGTTATGGCCGGTGCAAGGTCATTTTACTGCCCATCATAGAACTCGACTGCTGCATTCCCCACCACTTCAGATAGATGCAGTGCCCTCACATAGTGTGAATGACATACAACATTAATTTTACTCCTACTGTTTAAAATGTTCTTTTGACACAGCGGCTGGAATAACGTAAAGCCTGTTACTTTTTTACCATGTGCTAGAAACAACACATGATCTTGTGGCTATGATGCCTTTATTAGGCTAACTGATATGTTTCTCCTCTACTGACTCTGGTCTTGGAAGCTAGAAGATAAGAATATGATTTAACCTAATAAAGTTACCATCTCTGCAAGCTCCTGTGTTTTTGTGTTTTTTTGTAATGCACTTTTTATAATTGTAAATGTAAACCCCATAAAACATCTCTCTCTCACTCCAGCAGAAATTAGCCATAACAAATAGAATGAAATAAAAGAACATCATTCAAATATTACCATCCCCACCCTACATGCCCAGACAATAGAGCCTGGGTAGTAGCAATGCAAGCCTCCGCTCACAAAAAAAGTCAGAAAATAGGTAACCTTGAGAGGCTTCGCTCGGGCATCAGGGTGTACAACACCAGAATGGTATAATATGTGTCTTGCACAAACAGAAACAACACAGGACAAAGAAGAGCAAGTTTTCTTCTTACATAGTATAGCATGTGCTCCAACATTGCAAGCCTCTCCCTCTGAGAACAGTGGCAGCACTACAACCTCCCTCGTCTTATACACACAGAACAGGAAACAGCATGAGCATCACTGCAATAAGCCCCCGGCAAATAGAACAGGCATGGGATGTGCAACCACTATGCAACTTTCCTGTGCAAACATTATGCAACTTTCCCTCAGTTAGGTACGTTCAGTGTTGGCTAGTGAAATTTTAATGTGGACATACATGTTTTTCCTGACCAGAACAAACCGGATATTTTGAGATTCACCACACAGAGATATTTAGTGAAATAATGCATTACAATGCTGCATTGTATGACACTGGTTATGGTTAATGTCTGTGAAAAGCCGTAGAATTTACCATCAGTTCTTTACCATTAAATATTTGAATAGAAGCCAGGTTGCCCACAGTAAACAGGATCATTTGCAACACATTTTCATACTGGCCACAAACAAAGCCATTTGTTTGTGGCCAGTATGGTGCTTTACCACACTCTATGTCAGCACTAGCAACATATAACATATTTTCATACATTTGTGCCCAACAAATATCACCAAGCCTGTCTTCACAATATTTGCCATAATTTATTTATTGTTTATTGTTTGCTTGTTAGGCACTTATACAATAAGGATATACTCTTTTAAAATGCCCTCAAGGCAGGTAGGGAGGGAGAGTGGGAAATACGATACAGCATTACAACACAATATTTAAGAGGAGAGAGGGAAGAGGGAGGGGGATGAACCTACTATGCCTAGTGAGTATTCAAAATGTGCAAGTGCAGAAAGAAAGAGGGAAGAGGGGTAAGTGCGGGGGTGTCCAAGCTCATGGGAGAGCCTGTAAGAGGATTCAATTCAACACTACAGCTAAGTCAACGCCTAGTCTATAATACTGAATGAAAACCCTTATTGATATATCTTTATGTCCAGTTCATGCGTTCTGGATGACTACCCCTATATAACACCCCTCTCTTGGAATCCTCCTGACCCCACTGAGCCAAGAAGTAGTTCTGTTTTGCAAGTTAAAAGGTTTAATTGATAATTTAAACAATAGATATATATATCACACTTTATAATAAATTAATAATTGAATAGCACACTTAATCTGATATGATAAAGATTAACAACGGAGAATCTGGCACTAGCACACTTCTTTATAATCGCTAAGGAGTTGACATGAAATGGATAAGATAGCAACAATACTTTTATGGTTTCCAATGGATGCACTGTGGAATGAAATGCAGTACAGAAAATAACTTGATAGGATTTCAGCAAAAGACAATGTAATCACTTTCTTGGACAATTCACCCCCCCTTTTATGCAATGCAGGGAAATGGAAGGAAGGCACACAATTCTCAGAAATGCAATCAAATGTAATTCAGTTCACCCAGCAACTTAGACTACAGAAGTTGAAAACACAGGCCCAAATGCTTTTATATGTGCTGGCAATTAAGTGAAAAATATGCTAAATTGCTTTTAATTCCCTCTAGGAGGTTCAGGGTGAGTGAAATCAAGTTAATATTAGTCCAGGCTCACTTTAGCAAGGATCTAGGGTGTAACTAGCAGGTTAAACGAATTTCTGGCAAATGGAAGGCAAGCAGCAGCAGATTTTTACACGTGAAGAAATTTGCAAATCGCGGTAAAATGTCAAATCGTGGCTAAATTTGCGAATGCGCCGAGCGCGATTACAGAGGAACTACAAGGACTATCACTATCATTTTGGGGTCCTAGGAAAGCCTAGGATCTCAGCTTCCAGATGAAAGTTACTGCTAGTCTCTAGCACAAACGGTCACGGAGATATGAGCGATTAAATAAAGGTCGTTTTTCAGATTTGAAATTTTAAAGTTCAAAAAGACAAGTGCAGCTTGCAACTAGAAATCACAGGTGACAGCTTTACAAATGACAGTTGACAGTTAGGAGACAGTTCTACTTAGATTAAAATAGGATTGAATTATATTATTTTAACTAAGAGATTGGTTCTGCACAGTTTTCTAGGTACTCACACTATATTCTTGAGTGAAATGGGCCTCGCCATGGATCTGGTCAGGTTTTAAACTGGACTCCGGTTCAGCTCTCTCTGGTTTTGGATACTGCTCTGCTTTCTCTGGGTCTTTCTGCACAGCTTTCTCTGGAGATTGAGGGATTTGAAGCCCCTCTCCACTTATCATTGGCCAAGCTTTCATTTCTCCCCTGATTGGGGGAGCTAAATTGTGTCAGAGTGATGTCATTTTACAGCCTGCAGAAAGGGCACTCCTCCTGTCAACTTGCACACAAATCTAGATTTGAACCAAATACATATTTGCAGAGGTACATATTGTTTTAAAATCATATGCACCCATCATGCATTACAGGAGGTATACCCTGTCCAAACTCTGCTCTTCCTGAGAGCTTGCATTCAGAAATGGCAATATTTTGCACTTTTTAACTGGTTTGCAATACCGGACATTACCCCAAATTTATACACATGTGCGCAAGGAGTATGGACATTAGTTGATGAAGTGTCAGATTTTTCACATGCACACATTTTGAGTAATATCCTCTTTTCCGCTAAAACCCCCCTGAACATGCCACCGGTTCTAAAAACCTCTTAAAATGTGGGCAGAAAAATCACAAGAATTATGGTGTCATTTAAATAATTTTCACAAGTCCGTACTATGAGTTATTCATCTTTTTAGAGTTATGTTCTGGCCCCAAAGGGGTGTGGTTTTCCTCAGCACAAGGTTGAATTTCTGGTTTTTCCAGTTCTGCCAAGCCAGCTTGCTCTCACAGGCAGTGCCCCTCCCCTTTACTTCCAGGAGGAAGCTCCCTTTACGACTGCCGCCAATAAAACATTTGCCTGAGTCAGGACAGGGCTTTGTTCAGAGCTCCTGTATTCTGTGGGGGCTCCCCTTAATTCAATTATCAGAGAGATGGCATATCCTTAGTGTGGCCAGCAAAAGGCAGATAGGCCTGGGAACACAGCTGTGACTCAAGTTTCACTCCTGATGGGGGGTAGTTGCCAGGCAAAATTGGAATCTCTTTAAGCCAGTTTTTAGCTACATGTCATTTCTGTTCCCCAGTTTTCTGCATTCAAATAAAACTAAACATTTTTACATATGCAGCTAGAATGCTGATTCTAAGTTCAAAACTATGACATTTAAACAATTGCAACCTATGTGACACTCAGAAATAGGTCACTCAGTCAATTTAAACATTTAGATTTGTAGTGTCTTTCAGTCCAAATTTACTTAAACTGCTGAAATCCACAGCTCAGCCAGTCTTGTTATAAACCTTCAAGTCACTTCAGAATATAACTTTACATTGGATCCACCTCTCAGTAAGTCTTTCTTTGGCTTGCTTTGGGTTCATTTATTCAGTTTTCTACAAAATCTGGTGGTTTTAAAACGCCGGCTTTTTGATAGTGGTGAGTACTGGTACTGCACCCCTTTTTGGGATTTAAGAAAATGAATTCCCAACAGTTATGGGTTTGCTTTTGGCAATCAGCATTGCCATTCCCAATGGTTTCAGACTACTGTGTGGGTAGTCCAATGGTGGTTTTAGGCAGTGTCCTTCTGTGCCCATAACATCGGCAAAAATGAGTGGCAGCCTATTCTTCATGCATTTCCCTGTGCATTTTCTGGGAAGCTCTGGCCATCATGATGTTTTCCATGTCAGTACTGCACAGTTTTGAGGTAGGGCTCAGATGCATGGGTAAATACATCCCACAAGCCCCCCTCTTGCGATGGCCATTCGGTTTCACTGATGGGACTCGCAAGACCTGGGATGTTTCCTCATCTTCTTCCAATAGATGGCACAGTTCAGCATCTTTTCCTCCATCCGGTATTGATCGATCGGTTCTCCTCGCCGGTCCTGATGGGAAGATTGGGCGGTACCCCGGGCCCATTGCGTCTCTGCTCCCGGTCTCCGGATCGTCCTCCTTGGCCCGTCTCCAGGTTTTCTTTCTCCTAGGACGACAAAGGAAGAGTGGCAATACCTATTCATAGACATTTTTCCACCACGGTTGAGATAGTGGGGCAGCATATGCATTTCATCATAACGAAACATTACATTCTTATTTTGAAAAAAAACAGTATAACTAAGAGACAGTTTCATGCAAATCACAATATTTTAGAGACTAGATGTGGTATGTTTTATGGTTGGAACTGAATTAGTCTGAGACAGTACCCGCTAGGATTCCAGAGGATTCCTCCAGTTGTTGCAGAGTGTGCCTGGGATGGCAACACTTCAACTGGTTAATGTGGACCCACTTGTCTTCCCCCGCTGCCAAAGGACCTTTGGGGATGTGGATTTTGTAGGCCACAGGGGAGATCTTGTCGATGATCGCAAAGGGTCCCTTCCATGTAGGCAAAGATTTGCGCTGCTTGGCCTGGTTCCTTTGGAAGTTGTATAGATAGACCCGGTCTCCCACCTGATATTCCTTCCTGGAAGTTTTCAGGTCATAATGGGTCTTCATGCTATCAGCTGATCTTTCTAGATTCCGCTGAGCATAAGCAAAAGCATGTTGAAGGTGTTTCCTTAAATTCTCCACTTACTCGTGAGTTGTGGAGGCATTTATCAGTGTCTGCTCTTGGGTCCTGTAGAGCAAATGCTGAGGAAGCACCATCTTGCGCCCAGTCATCAACTCAAATGGTGACATTTTGGTTGCAGATGAAGGGGTAGATCTGATGGCCATTAGGACCAGAGGTAATCGGATATCCCAACTTGGCCCAGAATCTGCCACAAACTTCTTCAATATGCTCACAATTGTCCGGTTATATCTCTCTACTGCCCCAGAAGAAGCTGGCCTATAAGCAATATGCAACTTCCTTTTGACCCCCAGTATCTCCCACATCTTTGTCATTACTTCACTGGTGAAGTGGCTACCCCTGTCTGACTCAATCCTTTGAGGTAGACCAAAACGGGAAAAGATGTGGTTAATCATCAGGGCAGCTGCCGTTTCTGCCTTGCAATTTGGGGCTGGGAGACATTCCACCCACTTGGTAAACAAGCATGTCACAGTCAACATGTACTTATTCCCCCTAGACGAGCGAATCACAGGGCCTACAAAGTCGATTTGTAAATCTGACCATGGCAGTGTCATCCCCCTCTTTTGGAGAGGCGCACGTTGCGTGAGGGATGATGGCTGAAATTGTGCACACACAAGACACCCCTTCAAGTATTGGTTGAGGTCCTGCCCCATGTGTGGCCAGTATGCAACCTCTCTTAAGATTTCCAATGTTGTGTGAAACCCCCTATGACCGGCGGTGGCCGCATCATGGGCGTGACTTAACATCAGGCTTCGGAATGAGGTAGGAACCACCCACTGATCGTGGCCCGCTTTGGATTTCCTTACCAGCAAACCGTCTTGGATTCGGAACATTTTTGGACATTTCATCAACACTCTTAGGTCCTCTTTCCCAGTGTAATCGGTATCCGTCAGGGGAAAGTTCTCAGGGTCCTCAGGGTGTTGGTAAAATTTATCAATTACTGGATCCCCCTTCTGAGCTGTAATCAAATCAGCATCAGGGGTCTCCTTACTCCATTGTGCAATTGAAAGGTCGTTGTGAGCATTTGTCTGGGACCTAGTGTAAGCAGTGACCTGGATTTCCCCCAACAGGGACTCAATCTCAATTAGATCCCCTTGGATGGCCCCGGTTTTGGCCAGCTGATCAGCTAAGTCATTTCCAGTTTTGTCTGGTCCCTCTACTTTGGAATGACCCTTGATCATTTTCCAATAGATGGTCATCTCATTCGAGGTGACCAGATCATCAATGTTTTGGATCAACTTCCCATGTTTCAAGGGTTTGTTGTTAGCACATAACATGCCTCTGGTTTTCCAATTGACCAGGTGCTCCACGAACCCGTTCCGTACATAATCCGAATCTGTGATTATGACCAGTTCGTGGAGTTGATGCTGGACAGCAGTGAGGATGGCCTGATGCACCGCCATCAATTCTGCCACCTGACTACTTCGGGGACCAATTTTGTATCCAGCGGAGGGTTCTGGGGACTCATTCACCCATGCATTCCCTACGCCGGCCACCAGTTCTTTCTCCCCGTTGTTGTCAACATGGTACGAGCATCCATCCACATACACAGTGGGCATTCCCTCACACTTGTCTTCTTCAAAGACTTGGTGTGGGGAATTAAGGTATGCCTCCATGTTGTCCTTGATTTTTAGACTTTCGTCCTCGAGACAGTTTTCTCTGGCACAATCATGCAAGTCAGCCAGACCTTGCGCGAGGGGACTCTTCTTGTTTTGGCCATATCTGACCTCCACAGGAAAGCCTTGCATTGACAGAATCCAGGAAGTAATTCGGGAATTACTCACATTTCCGGCCCGGATTCTGTCACTTTGGAGATATTGCAGAGGCTGGTGTGGAGTCTCCACTATGATGTGTTCCCCATGGATAAACGGGCGGTAATTCTTCAATGCCCACACCGTTGCCAGGAGTGCCTTCTCACAATCGTTGAATTTTTCCTCCACAGAGGATAAAGTTTTGCTCGCATAGGAGATTACTTTATTGACCTTGTCATGCTTTTGGTATAATACTGCCGTCAAGCACGTATTAGAGAACCCCGTCTCCAGGAAGAACTCCTTGTTTCTGACAGGGTAAGCTAGGCAGGGCGCTTGTGAGAGGCTTCTTTTGAGTTGTCTTACTGCCTCGGCTTGTTCTGGACCCCATTCCCACTTGACCCCCCCCTTCAGGAGATGAATCAGGGGTCTGGTGATCTCTGCGTAGCCCTCAATGAACTTTCTGCTGTAATTAGTCAGTCCAAGGAGGCTCCTTAGTTCCCGCAGAGTTGTGGGGTCTTTCAGTTTCTGAAGTGCTTCCACTTTCTTTTCCTGGGGACAGAGACCCTGAGGAGTAATCTCATGCCCCAAGAAATTAACACGGGTTCTACACCACTGTGCTTTCTGAAAGGAAAGTTTTGCTCCGGCGGCCCTCAACTGGGTCAGAACATAACGGATCTCCGCTATATGTTCCTCCACAGATGAACTTTTGATGAGGACATCATCTACATAAGCCAGGTTACCCCTCGCACCCAGGTCGGCCATGGCCTTATGTAGGAAAATGTTGAACTCATTACCGGAGATAAGGTATCCGAAGGGAGTCCGGGTCCATGTGTACTGCTGGCCCCCAAAGGTAAAAGCCAGTTTGTATTGGTCCTCCCTACTGACAGGCACAGTCCAGTATCCATTAGTCAGGTCTATTGCAGTGAATACCTGTGACCCCTGGATCTGGGCCAGCCCTTGGTCAATGTAGGGCAGTGGCCATCGGGAAGTATGGACCCGTTTGTTGAGCTCCCTGAGGTCGGCGCAGAGTCTCCACTGGCCGTTTGGCTTCAATATTCCCAGCACCGGATTATTGAAGGTGCTGTGGACGGGACGGATTATTCCCCTGGACTCAAGGTTCTTAATTATTTCAGTAAGGGACTCCATTGATGCGAGAGGCAAGCGATATTGCTTCACAAACACAGGAGTCATGCCAGGGTCCGTGGGGATTGTTGTTGTGTGGATGTCAGTGCGACCACAGTCATATGAGTCTACCGCAAAGAGATCTTGGAAATCCAAGAAAACTTGTTTCAACTTTTGCTTTTGTTCCAAAGTCACACAGGCATCAGCTAGGTTGACTCTCTCTTCCACCTTCTGCCTGAAGCCTGGAAAGACTTCTGGTTTGGCTATTTCAGCGGCCTCCTCCAGCTGGGTGGAGAAGTCCCTGGTCAGAGTGCTGATTTGGACTGGAGGCGTCAGGTGGGAAAGGCAGCCCTCATGGACTTGGAAAATCACCTCATCCCTCCTGAAGTCACAAGTCACATCTTCCTTACCATAGGGGCAGGAAGTGTACACCAGGAAATTCCCCCCATGCCGGGTAAAAATCCTGTCTGGTGTTGTATTGTCCTCACTGTCACTGTCAAAACAGTCCTTGGGGATTGGTCCTAACAGTTCATTTACTAAGTCGATGGAAAAATGTCGGTCATCAACCGCCATTCCAATAATGGTGCCTGCGGCTAGAGTAATACTCTTTAAGTCGCTGTTATCCACCTCTATTAGAATGGTGTCATGTTCTATGTTGACTAATGGAGTTGGGTTTACACCCAACCCTTGCAGTTGGAGAGAAGCGTTTAGATGAATGTAAGCATCAGGGTTTTGCAAATATTGTCCTCTTTTAGCTTTCACTTCCAGGGAGAATTGTCGGGTCCTTTCTGGGATGGTGACTTCCTCTTTAATCTGAATTTCAACTGCATAAGGTAGCAATTGAGCTGACCTAAATGCTTTTTCTGGATCATCAAAGCCCATGGGATTATCCGCTAATCGGGACCAAGCTTTGAAGTTTATTAGGTCCAAACTAATGGCAAAGCGATTGAGAATGTCACTGCCTAAGTAAAAGGCGGCAGTGACGTCTCGCACGACCCAACAGTTATGGACTATGCTCTTGTTGCCAATGGAGATTTTGAGCATACACCTGCTTGGCAGGAGATGTTTGGAATTAGGTGCTTCCAGGTCCATTTCCCATTTGTCTATCAGTTTGGATGTGGGAATGGCTGGATCTTTTGGGAGTTGGCGGAACATGGCTTCGCTGATGAAGCTCTTACCGTTGTTCACACACACTCGAGCGAGAACAGAGTCCTTCCCATCATTTAATTGGACAGGGATGAACAGCTGCTCTCCAATTTGCTGAATATCAGCCAGGCTCTGAGCTGATTTCACATCTTTCTGGACTATAGGAGTGGGAGTTTCTGATTGTGGATTAGTAAAGAATTTCAGGGTGTTTGCTTCCAGTGTGGAATACCACCTTAAACTGGAAGGAAGGTTGATTTTCAGAAATAGAGAGGACCCCACATCACCAGTCTGTTGTCCTACTGCTATTACTGTCACGTCTGGAATCTGGTTGTTCTGGAAGTGAAATTCTACTTGGTCAGATTTTTGTTCAACCATGTGGCATGTGCCGTTTAAACTAACATGGTTGACACTCTGTTTTAATTTTATTGGTCGGCTAGTCTGGGTCCAGAGGACCTTGTTTATGCAATCTATTAGGGGTGACAACCTTCTCAGGAGGTCATTCCCTAGTAAACAAGGGGTGCCCTCTGGAGTCACAACTATGACCGGGTGTTTCAACTTGTGTCGCCCAATTTTAATGTCCAAGTCTGCCGTCCCCTCGACGGGAATTTCCTTCCCGTCAAAGTTCTGCAGTTGTCCAGGAAGAGAGGTGAGAGGAATTTGGTAATTCTCTCCCCTTCCTGCATTCAATTCGTCAAAGGCCCTTCTGGACAGAAGGGTGGCTTGAGATCCAGTGTCCACCAGTGCCAAAATTGTACCTTGCCCCTGTACTTGTACCGGGGCATAGTATCTTCCCTCCTTCTCCTCAAGGGGGCACAGATAATGCACATTTTTGGACAACTGGTGGGCTAACTTTCTGGTTTTGGACATTGCAAGAGAAGAGATTTGGGCGGAATTCTGTGGAGAGCCTTGGGAATCTGAAAGAAAAATTTGGCAACTGGAGATCACAGCCATTGTGGGTTCCCCTGGCTCCGGTTCCGGGCCGCCCCCCCCTTTTTGGAGGCAGTCACCAGGATGGGTTTGAACCAGGGGATTTTCTTGCTGTTGGTTCTGGGATGAGATGGTGGGCGGCGGTAGCTCAGTCTCCACCTCTCCCCAGTCTGGATTTGCATCCCTTGGGACCCATTTTTCTTTGGGAGGAGTTCCCCCCTCTCTGAAGGAGAAGATCCTTTTCCCAGGATCCTCTGAGGATCCCTCTCCCTCAAATTGGAAGATCTGTACCTCCTCCTCAAACTGAGTCTGTTTGGGTCTTTTGTTTCTCCTACCCCCCCTCTGCTCCTTAGAAGGCAGACTTTCAGGGGCAAGAGATTTTGTTTCCGGTTCCTGGGTTTCCAGGGGCTGTTTACAAGTGAGGAATGAAGCTTCCTCCAAGGCTTTACACCCCCCTTCCCCTTGTGCCTCCTCCCTGGGAACCGGTGAGTTATCGGGGTGCTGCCCCCGTCATTGTTCCGGAGCACCAGGTCCAGAGTTGGGTGCGTTCTGCGCCGGCACGCCCATCTGAGGGTTCTGCTGAGCCCTCAGTATGTGACCCAGATCCCGCGCCATGTTTTGAACCTGGCGCTCTAACTGGGAAACCCGCTCAGGCTGATACGGGGCCCTGTTTTCTCCCCTGGGCTGATCCCGGGAAGGGTAGCTGTCCCTCCTCTGGTAATACCCCGGGTTGTGAAGATTTGGGTACCCCTCCACCCTTGGCCTCCCCTCTCCCGGATTAGGTTGTCTGGGCTCAGGGAATTGGGGAAAGAAGGATGGATGATTTTGGGGTTGGAAATTGGGTGGATACCTGGGGAAAAAGTTCTGCCCAGGATTTGGAGAATTTCTGCCCTCCTGTGGGAAGTTGGGAGGGAAGTTCCCTGGGTTAGGTGCTTAGCTGGATCCCCCCCCTTGGGCTGGAGGAGTCCACACATAACCCAGGATGGGTCGATTTCCCTTGTAACGGGGACTTACATAATCAGGAGAGCGAGGGACCCCATTTGTGGGGCTGCCTCCCTGGCTCCCTGCCTGTGACTGGCCCGAGGACCTTCTGGGCCTAGCATTATTAGGTGCAGGTAGGTTTTTAGGCCCCCCCATCTCCAAATCCAAAACGGGGGTGACCTTTACCTCTGCCACCTTGGCAGCAGCAGGGGTGCTGTTGGCTTTGGGGTTTTTCTGGGCATTACTTTTGCTATCTACCGGTTTCTGCACCTCATAGATCCGGGTAGCCTGTTCAATGACCCAGTCTAAAGATCTTTTCTCATGAAAATCCCTCACGAGCTGGGTCATTATGTATTTGGGAAAGGCATGAAAAAATGTATTAATGAATTCTCTACTGTCTGTGCGCACCCTTCTGGTGGTCTGCGCAAAAGCACGTTTCAGTTCTTGCACAAATTCTTGTGGGGCCTGATCCTCCCCACATTGCAAATTGTAGGCTGCCTTGCGAGCCTCTTGAGGATTTCTGTGAACAGAAAAATGTTTCAAGATGGCCGCCTTATAGGTGGACCATCTTAAATGATTTTGGTCCTCCAGCCCCGCAAAGAAACTGGAGTATTCCGGGGAGAAGGTCCACTTTACATATTGAATACAGCTTTGGCTGTCCTTCAAATGGAAAGTCTCCATCATTTGCTCAAACAACTCTAAGTGCTCCCAAACAGAATACTTAGCGTTCTTATGGTAAGGCGTGATGACGCTCCTGATCGCCTTAATCTGCTTTAAGGGGTCCTTAAGCAAGGCCCTTTTTGCCTTATTGGCCTTTTTGGTTCGGGTAACCCTTGTCCATTCCTCCTCTGACTCAGAGGCACTGCTCCCAGAGGTTCCTGTCTGCTCTTCCAGGTTTTCCCGGATTCTGCGAGCCTGGGAATGGCTGGCCGAATGTGGGGACCTGGTCTCCTGTGTTCTGCGCAGTTCAGAGGAGTCTTCAGATTCCTCCTTGCTGCCAGGATTTGATGGGTACCCCCCCCACTGACCTAACTGGGCAGAGGTTTTCAGGATGCCCTTAATGGGCCTACTCTCCTGGGGTTCCCCATTAAATTGCACTGTGCTGGGGTGCCCATACCCGGATGCCCGCCCCTCCATACCTGGGTGGTACTGGCCTATGAGCCCCATACTTTTGTCTGGATAGTAGTCTGCCATCCCTGTGGCCCGGTGCTCATGTGCGCCAGGGAATATGGGGGTGGCAGAGTCCAGTGACTGAGAGGTATGAGGGCCTCTGGTACTAGGGCTCCTGAGGTTATGCTCCGGAGCTTCCCTTTCCCAGCGAACCTCATCTCTATCCGCCCCTGCTCCCTGTTGCAATGCAAGAGCCTGCATTTGTGCCTTCAGTTCCTCAGTTAAGGCCTTACTAGACTCTATCAGTCTCTCCTGCATCGCTACCTGTTTCTGGAGCCTATCATTGTGTTGACAGAGGGCCTCATTTTCCCTCTGTGCTTCCTGGTTGGTCCTGGAGAACTGGGCCAGTCTTTGCTGCAGGAGGTTTACCTCCTGAGTCCCATCCCTACTGGCCTGCTCCTTTCTTGCCAGAGCATCTTCCACCCTTCTGGTGTGCTCTACCAAGTTCCGGTTTTCTTTTTGGAGGTCACCCAGCCCCTGGAGGGCCAGGTGATTTTCTTCAATTTCCTTTTTTAAGTGGCAGACTTCCTGGCCTAAAGTGTCTCTTTCCTGACTGAGAGCCTGCATCTGTGCCGCCAGGTCGTCCCTTTGCCTTTGGAAGGCACCAGCTTTCTGGCGCTCCTGGTCAAATTCTGCCTGGGTATCCAGGTCTTTCAAAATCAGTTTATTGCTCTCTGCCTTCACTCTATCTAGATGACTTTGCAGGGTGGCTACCTGCTCCGTGCATGCCCTGTTAAAGTCTAATTGTTGCTCCAGCTTTTTCTGGCTCTGCAGTAAGGAGTCCAAACTGTCTTGGTGCTCCTTCTGCAGGGCCAGAAATCTAGTATCCTGGTCAGCCTTTTCCTGTTGCAGTATATCCATGTCCTCCTTTATTTTACTGATATACTGCCTACTGTCATTTTCTGACTCCTGGCTCCTGAGCAGCCTCTGCTCAGAAGAGTCCAGCTCAGATTGGGCCTTCTGTAATGCCAGCAGTTGCCTACTCGCCAGATCTTGGCCTTCAGCACATTTGTCCTGCATGGCTCCCATATGTAAATATAAATATGCCGCTACCCTGGCAATCTTGTTGTGCTCATCCTTGGCCTTAGAGGACATATATAGTTCACTCAGGGCCACATGTAAGGGACCCTGATCTCTATATATATCTGACCCTGTTTCAGTGACCTGTTGTGTGATTGCCTGCAACCACGCCTCCTGGCCCTGTTCGGTCCATTCACCTCTCACAAATAGCTTATGTAAGAGGTGCTCTCTGGCTATTTTCATGTCTACTAAGGTCGTCATTCTAGAGATTGGTCTCTGTCCTGACTTACAGAAGTTTGTATTTTATTTTTGCAAACAGACCTTTTTCTTAGAGCGTTCCTTTGAGAAGTGCTTTACAGCGTAACACAGCGTGTGCTCCGACCGGATATGTGTATCTGGTCAGCTGGCACGCTGTATTAATCTGCACAAGTGATAGATCTAATCCAAACGTCCGGCACGAGCCCCCAATTTGTAAGAGGATTCAATTCAACACTACAGCTAAGTCAACGCCTAGTCTATAATACTGAATGAAAACCCTTATTGATATATCTTTATGTCCAGTTCATGCGTTCTGGATGACTACCCCTATATAACACCCCTCTCTTGGAATCCTCCTGACCCCACTGAGCCAAGAAGTAGTTCTGTTTTGCAAGTTAAAAGGTTTAATTGATAATTTAAACAATAGATATATATATCACACTTTATAATAAATTAATAATTGAATAGCACACTTAATCTGATATGATAAAGATTAACAACGGTGAATCTGGCACTAGCACACTTCTTTATAATCGCTAAGGAGTTGACATGAAATGGACAAGATAGCAACAATACTTTTATGGTTTCCAATGGATGCAATGTGGAATGAAATGCAGTACAGAAAATAACTTGATAGGATTTCAGCAAAAGACAATGTAATCACTTTCTTGGACAATTCACCCCCCCTTTTATGCAATGCAGGGAAATGGAAGGAAGGCACACAATTCTCAGAAATGCAATCAAATGTAATTCAGTTCACCCAGCAACTTAGACTACAGAAGTTGAAAACACAGGCCCAAATGCTTTTATATGTGCTGGCAATTAAGTGAAAAATATGCTAAATTGCTTTTAATTCCCTCTAGGAGGTTCAGGGTGAGTGAAATCAAGTTAATATTAGTCCAGGCTCACTTTAGCAAGGATCTAGGTTGTAACTAGCAGGTTAAACGAATTTCTGGCAAATGGAAGGCAAGCAGCAGCAGATTTTTACACGTGAAGAAATTTGCAAATCGCGGTAAAATGTCAAATCGTGGCTAAATTTGCGAATGCGCCGAGCGCGATTACAGAGGAACTACAAGGACTATCACTATCGTTTTGGGGTCCTAGGAAAGCCTAGGATCTCAGCTTCCAGATGAAAGTTACTGCTAGTCTCTAGCACAAACGGTCACGGAGATATGAGCGATTAAATAAAGGTCGTTTTTCAGATTTGAAATTTTAAAGTTCAAAAAGACAAGTGCAGCTTGCAACTAGAAATCACAGGTGACAGCTTTACAAATGACAGTTGACAGTTAGGAGACAGTTCTACTTAGATTAAAATAGGATTGAATTATATTATTTTAACTAAGAGATTGGTTCTGCACAGTTTTCTAGGTACTCACACTATATTCTTGAGTGAAATGGGCCTCGCCATGGATCTGGTCAGGTTTTAAACTGGACTCCGGTTCAGCTCTCTCTGGTTTTGGATACTGCTCTGCTTTCTCTGGGTCTTTCTGCACAGCTTTCTCTGGAGATTGAGGGATTTGAAGCCCCTCTCCACTTATCATTGGCCAAGCTTTCATTTCTCCCCTGATTGGGGGAGCTAAATTGTGTCAGAGTGATGTCATTTTACAGCCTGCAGAAAGGGCACTCCTCCTGTCAACTTGCACACAAATCTAGATTTGAACCAAATACATATTTGCAGAGGTACATATTGTTTTAAAATCATATGCACCCATCATGCATTACAGGAGGTATACCCTGTCCAAACTCTGCTCTTCCTGAGAGCTTGCATTCAGAAATGGCAATATTTTGCACTTTTTAACTGGTTTGCAATACCGGACATTACCCCAAATTTATACACATGTGCGCAAGGAGTATGGACATTAGTTGATGAAGTGTCAGATTTTTCACATGCACACATTTTGAGTAATATCCTCTTTTCCGCTAAAACCCCCCTGAACATGCCACCGGTTCTAAAAACCTCTTAAAATGTGGGCAGAAAAATCACAAGAATTATGGTGTCATTTAAATAATTTTCACAAGTCCGTACTATGAGTTATTCATCTTTTTAGAGTTATGTTCTGGCCCCAAAGGGGTGTGGTTTTCCTCAGCACAAGGTTGAATTTCTGGTTTTTCCAGTTCTGCCAAGCCAGCTTGCTCTCACAGGCAGTGCCCCTCCCCTTTACTTCCAGGAGGAAGCTCCCTTTACGACTGCCGCCAATAAAACATTTGCCTGAGTCAGGACAGGGCTTTGTTCAGAGCTCCTGTATTCTGTGGGGGCTCCCCTTAATTCAATTATCAGAGAGATGGCATATCCTTAGTGTGGCCAGCAAAAGGCAGATAGGCCTGGGAACACAGCTGTGACTCAAGTTTCACTCCTGATGGGGGGTAGTTGCCAGGCAAAATTGGAATGTCTTTAAGCCAGTTTTTAGCTACATGTCATTTCTGTTCCCCAGTTTTCTGCATTCAAATAAAACTAAACATTTTTACATATGCAGCTAGAATGCTGATTCTAAGTTCAAAACTATGACATTTAAACAATTGCAACCTATGTGACACTCAGAAATAGGTCACTCAGTCAATTTAAACATTTAGATTTGTAGTGTCTTTCAGTCCAAATTTACTTAAACTGCTGAAATCCACAGCTCAGCCAGTCTTGTTATAAACCTTCAAGTCACTTCAGAATATAACTTTACATTGGATCCACCTCTCAGTAAGTCTTTCTTTGGCTTGCTTTGGGTTCATTTATTCAGTTTTCTACAAAATCTGGTGGTTTTAAAACGCCGGCTTTTGGATAGTGGTGAGTACTGGTACTGCACCCCTTTTTGGGATTTAAGAAAATGAATTCCCAACAGTTATGGGTTTGCTTTTGGCAATCAGCATTGCCATTCCCAATGGTTTCAGACTACTGTGTGGGTAGTCCAATGGTGGTTTTAGGCAGTGTCCTTCTGTGCCCATAACATCGGCAAAAATGAGTGGCAGCCTATTCTTCATGCATTTCCCTGTGCATTTTCTGGGAAGCTCTGGCCATCATGATGTTTTCCATGTCAGTACTGCACAGTTTTGAGGTAGGGCTCGGATGCATGGGTAAATACATCCCACAAGCCATGGACGATGTGCTAGGAATGTTGAGTGGCACTTGGCTTGGGCCGTCAGAGGTGTAAGTGCGAGTCTCCAGAGCGGAGGGTGTGCAGATGCCAGTGCTATGAAATGACAGGAGCTGGGAAGAATTGCTGTGGGAGGTCAAGGCCCCAAAGATGCATAAGGGCCAAGGACACGGATTCAGCAACTGTGGGATTAGCAGAGGAGAGGAGGAGGGAAGGAGCGGGGAAAAGAGGAAAGTCTTAAGGAGCTTCCTGAATTTGAGAAGATCCTGCTCAAGGCACAGGGGGAGGGAGCCTGCAGAGGAGAGTGAGTGATCCCCTGCCCTCTGTTTAGCAAAACGCTTTACACACAAAGAGTTGGTGCTAGAGGAGCGAAGTTGTCTAGAGGGAGAGTATTTAGTAATATAGAGCTGAAGGTAGTGTTGTTCCCAACAAAATCTGCAAAAAAATTGGCATTGTTAAACACATGTTCATCCTGGTAGTGCCCGAAGAATGTTATAAGGCCACTCACAGCTATATATGCCAATGTTGAATCTACTATGTCATGCTGCTTTTGCCCAAATCATATAAAATTCACAACAAAATAGGCCAGTTTTGCCCCCTTATGTTGCTAGCACCCAAAGAATATCATGAGGCCATCAGAATGATAGATTCAAGTGCTGCCCCCTTATCTTACAGTGTGTGCGCCCAAAGAATATCATGCGGCCAGTCACATTAACATATGCCATCATCGTCTAATTCCCTAATGCTACTTATGCCCAAAGAATATCATGCGGCCAGTCACATTAACATATGCCATCATCGCCTAATTCCCTAATGCTACTTATGCCCAAAGAATATCATGCGGCCAGTCACATTAACATATGCCATCATCGCCTAATTCCCTAATGCTACTTATGCCCAAAGAATATCATGAGGCCATCAGAATGATAGATTCAAGTGCTGCCCCCTTATCTTACAGTGTGTGCGCCCAAAGAATATCATGCGGCCAGTCACATTAACATATGCCATCATCGCCTAATTCCCTAATGCTACTTATGCCCAAAGAATATCATGCGGCCAGTCACATTAACATATGCCATCATCGCCTAATTCCCTAATGCTACTTATGCCCAAAGAATATTATGAGTACAGTCACAACAATGTATAACACGTTTGACCCCCTTTATCATTCTGCTTGTGCCAAAAGAATATAAAGACCGGTCACAACAATAATATATTTCCATGCTGACTCCCTTGAATGTGATGCTTATTTTGCCCAAAGAAAACCATGATTCTTAAGTAAACATATGCCAGCATTTGTATAGTATATCACATTTTAAACACATGTTTGCCCATTCTCTGCCACATTTGATTTTCTCTTCCCAGGTTCTAATAGCGCAGCAGTTTCAGAATTTTTGAAACAGCTGGATCAGGATGCAGTGGGAATCAAAAGTGGCCATTGACATGTTTTTCATGGGGGTCCCATATTACACCATACAAACAAGTTAAATCACTCTAAATAAGGTCTGGAGGTTCTCGTTCAATAAAATACAAACAAATGAGTCCAAATAGTGAATTTTAAAGCACATTGGTTCTATTAAGGTTTACAAAATAAACAATCACAGAACAACACTTTCATATAGCATTTTTTAAGAGTGAGGAACAACATAACAGAAGCTTCACAAGAAATTCTTAACAAAAGGGCTCCATAGTGCAGAGGCCCACCTGGAAATCTCCAGAGATCCCTATAGGTTATTCCAGCACTGCACTGGGTGCTTTGATTAACCATTTGTCAGAGAAACAGAGAAAAAAAAAACTCTGCAAAGATGCATTCAAGGGAAACATCAGTAATCGTGGCTAAGCAAGTGTGCTTCTCATTTAAGCATTGTCAAAGGCAACAGTTTTGGATTATGTGCAGGTGTAAAATAGGCATTTGCGAGGCACTAGGTGGTGGGAAGGACGCATTACTAGGTAATGGTTAAATACATATGTCAATTTCTGTACGTGTGATTTCAGGTGCTCCAGGTCTGTGTCCATGGCTATAATTGACTAGAGAGACACAAATATATGTTCATTCACAACTGTGCTTCAATTTGTGTTCAAACAATACTATAATACATAAACATAGTTAATTTGACACCTCATGCTATATTACAGTGATGCACAATTGTTATTTAAATTAACACGTTAATTTCAAGTACAAAAGCAACAATTGTATAAACTACAATTTTGCAGGAATTGTACACCTTGTTTTAACCATAGTGTGTTGTTATTTGTGATTCCTGTAGTTACTATGCTTTTCGGGAGTGAACGTCTCCCTTCATCAGGTCAATACTCTCTGTCTTCCTACAACAGAATAATAAAGTTTCCATTTTCTGAACCAGTTTAATGAGTAAGGAGTCTTATGCGTAATTAAAGGACACATCACATTATGATGTACTTACGTTCTTGAGGGCCTATAATTCTTGGGAAGACCTCAACTGATACTGCTACTAGAATAAAGCATCCAATTTGTAGAAACTGTTAAGAAAAATATAATAGAAAGACAAAAAAGGGGGCTTATCTAATTATCATTCAACGTTATGTATGGCATCCAATGTGTATTGAACAGTATATTTCAAGATGGAGGAAATTAATCATGTACTCACTGTTGTGCCTTCACAAAAGATGAATGGCAAGTATGCCATTTCAAGGAACACCCTTTTGCCAGACACTGCCATAGTGGTACCACTTGGCGATAATAAGGCAACAGATGGCTAATGTTGGGAGTACCTGGGCAAATAATGCAGTTCCTGGCAAATGCTATGTTGTGCCTATAAGATAGTCACGCTGTTGGCTTTGCTAAAACTCGTTTTAACAGGAACTGAATGAAAGCACATGCATTGGTTATGACATTTTCGTTATATTAGGATCTGATTTACAACTCCTATCAAGCCATTACCTTTCAGAAGATTGCTTGCAGATAAAGGCAGCACGCTGCAATGCTGACGGGTAAGTAAATTGGATGAATGATGATGTAGAGGGTTAAATAAAATGCCAACATAGTCACCAACACCTTTCACAGGAATTACGGATTAGTGAGTGACTGGACAATTTTTTTTTAAATAGCAAAATGAACATGATCCGATCAGCGAGGTCCAGATCCAACTAGGACACCATGTGACAGTGGGACAGCTCTTGGAAAGAGATGCAGCGCAGCGAACTAAGCAAATTGGATGGTTTGCACGGCAAACCTTAGCATTGGATTGGTGTGCATTTTTGCAAAAGGTCTGAGGCCCAAAAGAATTGTTTTTCATTTGATATTGAAGCTCATTAGGAATGTTCATTAAACATTGTATTATGTGTGGTCTAAGCAAGCTTATTCATGCTTACTTTTGAGGCTGCATCAGTTAAGTTAAAATTGTATCAGCCTTGCCCTTTCATTTAGCCATATAAGCCGCACTGAGATATTAAGATTAAAGCACACGAGCGCCTCTGCAGTCAATAGCAGAGCAAAATAATGTGGAATTAATTGGACTTAATGCCCCAGGGAAGCTGCACTCAACATCAGCCAAAGTGTAAACGCATTTATAATCCCAGCTGCCAATGAAAGTTACACAGAACACCCATACATGTTGACAGCCCTGTTTGGGTGAGTTGTAGGGAAGTTGAGCCCCAACAGCTTGAAGGCTCATTTACAGAGCGCCATAAGCAGAGGAAGGAGTTTCTCAGTCATTGAAGGCATGTAGGGAATGGAACAGAGGGAGATCAAATGTACAAGGGTAAACATCTACCTCATACGAACTCAACCGATCATAGATAAGAGGCCAAGGTAAGTAACTACATGGCGCTGCACTGTTTTCCTAGTCCTGCATGCTCACCCTCATTCAACGAAACTAAAAGGCATTTTGGGGTTTTTGACTGAGTTAATACCAACTCAACATAAGCAGCACCGAATAGGCTGGAAATTAGCACAGTCAGCCTGCAATACACGAACCACCAATGGCTCAAATTTGCTCCTGCTTGGCTCTATTCCAGTTCAGATATTGCTGCCCCCAAGATTGAGAGGCAGAACAACAATTACAAAACAAAAGGGCACCTAACCTGCATGTGCATGTGCCTGATTCTGTCTCAGGAAAGGCCGCCACCCACAGCCACACAGGCAGGCTGCAACTAGTGAAGGGGCAGGGCGGGCCACGGACGTTCCGGAAGACTTACACATATAACAATAAGACTTCAAGTTCATCTTCCAGGCAATTAAAATGTGTGTTCAAACAATGATACAGACAATTTGCTGCAGGAAAGGCCCAAGACAGGGATACCACTTTAACAGCCTATTTCAACTTGCATACACTTCGAAAATATATACATTAAAAAAAAAACATCTAAACAGAAATTAATTTGATTAAGCACTATTTCTCTAATAAAATAAATTACTTTATTTTCAATGTACTTATATGTTATATAATTATTAATTGTAATATGTATTGGTAGTATTAGTATATCAATAATATTCTTCATGTACGGTTTAAAGTTTATTTGTCTTCAATTTCATTTATTTGATGGTCTCATGTCTACTTCAAATTATTCTGTACATGAATTGTATTATTCTGACATCCCTCCAAAATTATATATTTGAGTCCAAAACCCGTAAGTGGAATCCAAGACAACGAGTTGCAGATACAACAATTTGCCATATGTACTATGTTGAACTTTCAACTGATTCTGTGAGATTTTGTTTGAGGTTACGTCTCCTCCATGTAAAAATATGTTAAAATACACCAATAATAAATTCGCACTTTGAAAACGTCTTCCTTTACGCTCATTAGCCCGTGTACACAACCTTTTGTACTAGTTCTTGAAATAGTGATAGCCAAGGTTTTTGTCAGAAATCTACTTTCGGTGGAAATGTTCCTGCATGTCTTGTGGACTTTACCCATTATGAGGATGGAGGATGTTGACACATTTAGTTACAAGTCCCTTTCAGTCATAAAAAGATAATGCATGTCAATTAGGTCTTGTAATTCCCTAGGGTCCTAGCATACAGTACAACATCGAATATGTACTACAGAAATGGCAGACTATGTATACCAACATGTGAGATGCCAGGGGTAGAAACTTATAAACATATCTAGGCTACAACGTTGCTGATGACCTCTGGCGGTTCATCATACCTGATGGCAGCCTCAGTATGAGAATATCATTCTTTTATCAATTTTAGAAGAACACCAGGGATTGGCATTGCTGTAGGTATTACCCAAACCCTCTACATTGACCCAATCGAAGGACATGGATGGATCCATAAGGCTATGTAAAGACTCAAATGAACAAATGATTGAGAGCTTGGTTTGTGGTCTCAAGACCTTCGCTGAAGATCAGGTGCGTTACTGCAATCATATTCTTATTACCCACCCATTCTTTTAATTTACTTAAGAGAAGACATACAAATATTTTTAAAAAACTGTCTACAAGTGAATTGGGTGGAGGGTAGGAGATTAAGCATCCCCTATTAATTTTATTATAAATAGGTGCAATTACCACGTCTCCAACTATTTGTTAGATTACATGGAAAAGCTATTGCACTGAAGATATTTAGTAATGGTGGACCTGTTAGATCTACGATGGATCTGAAAACATCAGACAAAAAGGTATCAGGTCTCGGACTTTTGATAGTAATGGGATATTTCAAAGTCACAGTGAAAACACCAGCCTAGGTGAAATTAATGAATATGTAGATGCACTGAGTAATACTTAAATAGTTTTGTCTTTTGCCTCTCCTTGTCAAAATACCATGAAAATGTTCCTCCAAGTCTCTGTGGGGCATATTGATTGCTATATCTTTGTAGACTACTGGATTTAAGCTATTGAAAATAAGATGACAAAACGGTCTTGAATTCATGTCAGGAGATGCCACTGATCCCAGACACTTTTTTTTAAAATCACTAACTGGCCTTTTCAATTGAAGCTAAAATACATTTCTAACCTGAATGCAGGATTTGTGAACCATTCTTTTTTCTAATGTATGTAGTTCTTTTAACCTAAGTATTAAATCAAGGTGATATAGAGGGCAGTAGATTTATCAAAAGTATGAAGTTTGGATTCGATCCCTCTACTAAACATGTAAACATTGCTGGGGCTTTCTTTCTATGTACTAGCATTTGTATATCTCGACTTATTCTCATTACTTACATTTTTCTTCTGTTATTTATCAATTCACCCCTCAGATAATTAACAATCAATTTCTCTTGGCGGTGTGCAGGTGTCGTCATAAGTTCCAATGAGAGATCTTCACTTTCAGGATGATGAATGGCATTCATGTCTTTCACACAATTTCAAACATTGTCAATCGACCACCCACCTTTGCTTCCTCTAAACAATGTTATGCCAGGAGTATCTGATGTTGTGCATCAATTACCTACTAATTACCTAGAAGGAGGATATTCAAGGAACAGCCCTTAGCACATGTGTAGGAATTGAGAAGGCTTGATGTACTCCACATGCAAGCTACTCTTCACCATCCAGCAAATCCTCAGGTAGACCATATTTTAACTTGATGTTAGAATCTCCACCTAGTGAGTGGTGACTTTATGGGAGAAATACTGATTTTATTTTGGAGGGGATCCTGTGACATAGTTAACAGATTTGTGGTTATCTGGATTCGCCAGACAGTGATAGAATTTGTTGAGATTCAGTTTGTAGTCTATCAACCCTGTAGGTAAGAGAGGTGAACATGTATGTTGCCAATAGACACAAATTCTGCTCGGAATCATCCAAAACGTCAAAAAATAAAAGACTGTATGGCATATTTGCCCAATATTTGGCAATACGAAAAGCTTGCATAGTCTAAAAAGTAAAACAAATATTCCATACAAAACAATAGAGTGAAGAAGGGCAGCTGGGACTGCAGGGCTGTCCCCCCACACCCTTCTTCACTATAGTGTGAGCAGGGGTTGTGGGGTGTCTACCACAATCCCTGACTCAATCAAGAATGAACAAAAAGAAAGAAAAGCTGACCCTGCAGCGCCAGTTCCCACACACGCAAGTGAAGAGAACCAGCATCGCAGAGGGATGTTGGAGACGACAGCAGACAAGGAGGTTTTCCGTCCACAGGTAAGTAGGGGGGTGGGGGCACGGGCAAAGTCTGAAATGTTCATGGGAGTGAAGACTGAAAGTTATTTTTTATTTTCTCCCTCAAACATTTCAGCCACTGGCTCTCAACCCAAATCCAAATTTAATCCTCTTGGATTAGCAGTCACTTTAACCTAATTAAATATGAGGCCATCAAGACAGAGTGGTATCATGGCCCAGTTATGTTTACATTAGTTGCTAGCCCTGCCATATTCCAGGACCAACACCTCATTGTAGGAATCTTATTAACATTTGTTTCTATTGATGGTTGATTGTAGAGCCCAAAGGAAATATCCTTCGATTCTCAACTATTAAAGTGGAACATAGTGTTATGTTAGTACATGGTGCTAGATGGTGAGCATAGTGAATATCCTTCCAGAGAAATGGCCAAACAGCTTTGCCATCAGTGACCCACTTGTCCTCTTTTGGGTGGAACACCCATTTAATAAAACTGAAATTAGAGGATATTTCATTTTAATGTTTTCCTTCTTTCAAAATAATATAATAATGATCATAATAAAAAATAATAATAATAAAAATAACAATAATGTTATTTATATAGTATTTTCAGAAAACCACTGTACATTGAACATTTTTCTCTACAAGTATGCCGCGTAATGATTAGCAAGGCATCAATCATGACTGCCCAAACATGACAGAGGTACAAATATATTTGATATTTCAGCTTGGGCTATCTGCTTGCAAGTTTTATATCCCAGTCTCTGTGAGTCATTAAAGGGGCTCTAAATAGTTAATACATTTTGATGAATGTCATGCTGTATTTATTTATTTATTTATGCAGGACAGAACAATGATCTTTTGATCACAAGGAATGTACAGTAGATAAGAAATCCAATTGGATGGGAAGCAGTGAACTTCTTACAATGGGGTGAGTTTGCATGACATTCTGATCAGGTTGTGGAGGGGAGTAAATGGAACATTCGCCAGGTAATGTACATGGGTGGAATTAAAAGAATAAGGACAATACACATTAGACATAATTAAGTCAGGGTTGTGACCATGATGGATGAAGTGCTAGAGTAGAGGCAGAGAAGGTTAGGGACAGAGGCAGGTTAGAGGCGAGGGAAACATGTTAGCTAGAATGCAGATGAGAGTTACGTTAAGAGTGTAACTCAGAGACAAGGAGGTAGACATTCAGTTTGGCTTTGAATAACTCGTTATGGACTATATCTCAGATGATCAATGGAAGAGAAAATAATTCCATGCAAGGTGAGCAAGAAGAGGGAATGGGCAGAAGTGAGAGTAAGCACAGTTAGGGCGAGGGGCCACAAGGGTAGTCGAAGAGGCAGAGCAGAGGTTACAAAAAGACTTGTCGAGTTGGATAGGGGAGCACAGATACTGTGGTGCCTTACCATGAATAGATTTGTGAACCAAGAAAAATCATTTAAATCTGTCCCTGTTCTGCATCTTCAGCCATCCAGCCTGGTGGCAGTATGAGGAAGTCGGTGTGACGTGACAGAATTCAAAGACATTCCGGCAGCAAAGTTAATGATCTATCCAAGAGGACAGAATGCATAGTTGGGGAGACCAAAGAGGATGCCTGCACAGAAGCCAGGTTAGGGAAGAAGAGAGTGACTATCTTCTTGGGGGAATAACTGAATAACGGCTGGCAGAGGAGGCAGACTTCAGATAAGGTTGCAGGTCAAAACCCAACTTTATTCTTAAGACATCTACTGGCAACGGACTGATTACAGGAGTTCCCCAACTCCATCTATCTATGTTCCAACTGTAACCTCCTCCCACATGTTCCGCAGCCCAGGACCTCCACAAAACTGCTCTGGGTTAAATGTGATTGTAAAAATCTATGTACAAAAGTTGGAAGTTATGATGTAAGAACAATGCAGTATCCGAGGATGATGCTCCCCCTACAACCCACTCATCCATTTCGATGCAGGATTTATAGGTGGTTGGGGAACCAACAATTCTTGTGTTTATCCATTATCTTGCTTACTTTAAAAGGGAAGATGCACGTTCGACACCACTTCATGTTTTTTGTGAATGGGACTAATTTTAAAATAACCACGTAGGTGGTAGTTGAAGGTGTTACTTTCTCAATGGGCTTTCCATTCTAGGTTTATTGGGATGGCTAATTTGACTTTACTCTGAGGTGGTTTTGCATTCTCTAAATTTTTCTCTTGAATGGATTGATGCTACTTGTTTATTTTCAGCAATCGGCTCAGTGACTGGGAGTGATCCATTATGCTGATAATTGGTAGCATAATCATTGTTTAGGGGTTTCATTACCCTAATCCCTAGGAGTTTATATGGGATGTTAATATCTATACATGTGTTATGAGGGAGTAGTGAGGAAGAATTTCTTTAATTTCCCAAAACTATAATGTGGGCTAATGTGATTACAAGTGTTAGGAAAATGTTCATTTTGTCAAACTTTCCCTTCATTTAATTACATGAAACTCCCGGTATATCCATCTATGTTTTGTTATCTTGGCTACATTTTGTGGGAGTCCTTCTTAGCTTCGTCCACTAGTTTAACTCACTTGTTTTGGAGGCACTGGTCAGTGCCTGTGACTACCAGTGAAGGGTTAGCTTTTCTCTCATTTACATATTCCTGTATTTTTACTTTTCACACAATCCAGCTGAAATATAGTGCTCTGTGCAATTATGTCCCTTTTCTTTTGTCTGTCAACATTTTCTGTTCCTTTTTGATGTGCTGAGGACTGCCTGGTAGCAATGAACCATGTTTTGCAACCTTTTCTGCTGTGCTAATGTGTACCATCAATTCTGCCACAATGAAATCATTTTCATTACCATATGCTCAACATGGCGGACCCTCATGTTTTATGACTTGCCCATTGGCCATTTTGGCTGTCCTCTCAAGGTGAAATTCCCCAAATAAGAGTGTGCACTTTCACTGGATCCACCCTTGGATTCCCAGCCAGTGCTTTGTGTGAACGGAACTTTTTGGAACAGGGGTTGGGACTGTCTGGTCAGAATCCACATCTCTCCTAGTTGCATGTCTGTTCCTGGGAAGCTATGAGGTAGCTGCCTTTCCGGAATTAGACAGCCACAACCTGTTTGAATGGTGCAGATCTTTCCCATTGATTGTCTTGTGCAGCCAGATTGTGGATAAGAGGAGAGGCTATGGAGCTATTTGGCAGGTTGTCCACTATAGCCAAGATTCTGAAAGGACAAGAGAGCCCTGAGATGGGTGGACTGCAGCTAAGGAAACCAGCATTTCCAAAGCCAGGAATTGGAGATCCTCTACTTCATCTCCAGTAACAAGGGACGACCATCATCAGTGCCTTCCTCCCTGAACTGGTGAGATTTACCAGTCGTGGGTCCAGCATTGACTTGCTGCCATCAGTGGACTTCAGAGTTACCCCTGGACCATGCTGGGGTGGCCATCTACTGAAGAGGCACCTACTCTGTAGTGGATAAGACTTGGTTCAGCCATGAGAAAGCCAGAAAAATAAATATGCAATGCCCAACCCTTGCCATTTACCCAAAATTCTGAAAAATGGGTATTGAACTAACCTACTGAATTCTACTATGCCAGCCACGTGATACTCCCCCACGGGGGTTGCATGGAAGTAAGACCTGCATCTGCAGGTAAGTGGCCCTGATGTGAAGGTGATGCTTGCTTCATAGTGTTGTTTTCTGTGCCACAGAGGCTGAGTAACAAGCACTACTTTGGGCAAGTCGACGACGGACCAGAGCATCCATTCGCTCTGATCAAGCGTAGCTTCCACCAATGTGAAAGAGATGGGGAGCTAGGCCCTCATAAATTAATTCACAGCATAGAATGCAGCATTGTGCTCAGCCCTTCTACAGAGTAGCCTCTCGTCCCTACTTAATTGTGATATCTCTACAAATTGATGCAGTGGCCATAGGCATATCAGTGCTGCCACATTTGTTTGCCCCCACACAGATCTACTATCGTGCAAAGCCCACAACTGAAGGGGCTATTCCCATTCTGTGCCTCAAACAGAGAGCCTGTAGGAGGTATTTGTATTTTAACAGATAGGGGAGGAGAGAAACCAAGATGCTCAGGTTACTGAGAAGCATACTTATTGGTAGCACGGCGGTTTTTCTGGTGTTGACCTTTGATTTGTGATGTGGTTATGCAGTAGTGGAAGTTGAGAAATTCAGAGAAAATGGGTGTTCTATCTTTTTGCATCAAGGCATTTTGGATACATGTCTGGTGCATGCAACCTGGTTGAAATTGGGGTTTGAGGCGTGTGGGAGGGACTTGGCGTTGGTGTGTACCTCAGGGTGACCAGTACGAAAAGACAGTGGCATTGTTTGAAAAGAGCTTAGCATATGCTTCGTGAACTGAATGTTTTAATTCCCATTTCTTAACGCTTTCAACAATCATGGTTTACTGCAACATTTCACGTATCTGAATACCAGTCCCCCCCCCCCGGCCTTTATACAGGATTGGTGACTTGCCACCTCTGCGCGGATATCTCCAGGTATTGGTTCCATTGTCTGCATCCTGAAATGCAAAGCATTTCCATTTGCATTTACTCAGTAGGTAGGTAGAAATGTATCCCCAAATGGCCATGCATAGGATACAGTACATATAGTAGAAACGCGTAGAAACGAAACTCGGGTATGTTATTAGGCGTGTTATAAAAAAAAACAATTACATGAATAAAATAAAGTAGGAGAGGCAGTCCGTATGAGGGTGCCTGCACAGAATACGAAGATTATTTGTTTGAGAGTAAACTGATTGGTAGAAGAGTAATGTCATGAACTGAAGACAATGAGTAGGGGAAAAATAATGTGATAGACATGTAGGCCTTAGGCCAGTAATTACACAGGTGCAATTCTTCATATATACAGACATATGTACCACTTCTGTAAAAAGCAGGCTAGGAAGGCAGATGTGGAAGGAATCAGTGGGGGGTGACAATTCATCTTTGCCATCTAACAAGTGGAGCTTCATTCTGATCTTGTACTGTTCCACTGATAGTATTGATTTGATGGCTGGGGGGTGGAAGGGGGCATTCCAGCTAAGGGGGCGAAATTGGAAGAATCAAATAAGAGGAACAGGGACAGATAGTTGTTGAGAGAACAGGTTTACAGAGTTCAAGATTGAGAGCAGAGAGAGATGCAGTCAGCAACATAGAGAGGGCAAGGCCATGATGTGATTTAAAGACAAGGAGAAATTTGGAGAGGAAATGAAGAGTGGCATCTAGGATGTAGGTGCTCTTTCATAGCGCTGCATACAACATGTCTTACAGATGTTTAAAGGACTGAGTGTGCCCTGCCAGGATTCTTCGAACTGCAATTTGAACACATATATTGTCTTGGGAGAATAGCTCAGCTGCAACACACTCATCTTTGAAGCAAGAAGATGTGTAGCAACACAGGTTTGTTCCCCTGGTCCAGTCTTGGAAACCTCTGGGTATGAAGCACGTAATAAAACAATACTTATAATTATGACTATATCTCAGCAGCATCTGTTAAACACACAAAGCTATATTTTGGAAATAGCTCAGTGGATTACATTTCCTGCTGAAGAAATCTGTATACAATCGGACTGTCACAGGCCAGGGTCCTGCATCAAACTTTTATTTATATTTGTATCGTGTTTTTGGTGTATGTTAAACCTTACACAATTTATAATACAAAACGAGAAATAACATAATATATAAAAAACATTTCATTACAGTCTACTTAGAATATTAATCTTTGACAATAAAAATCACCTATAAATTCATAAAATGCATCTTAAAATAAGGTGGAGTTGATCGTGGAGGGACTCCCTTTCTCCTGCGCACCTCCTCTTATCTTGTTGCCGAATCTGACCAGCAGCCTGGATCCTGGTTTGTTGAGGAACCAACTCCGGGGTTCCTATTAGAATGTAAGAGTTTTGGGGATGACAAGCTCTGGATCAGTTGGATCAGTCTACACAGCTACGTAGCGAGTTACCATGTCAAAAACTTGTCATTCATTTCTACAATGATGTTTTCTTTGGTGCCAACTAACCAAAAATATACAAATTAATCACTATGACCTGACTGGACCATATAATTGATCTAATCGCTCAACAAGCGACCATTGGGCCACCATACCCTACCAGCACCCAACTGATCCAGAGTTTGTCATCCCCACAACTCTTGCATCTTAAAATGATCATTATAATCAAAAACAGTCATCGTTATATATTGTACACTCCTACTTCCTGAAGGGTACACATCTTCAATGTTCTAAATTTCTTTCATCTATCTTAGAGTCATCAATATCAGGGGCACTAGTTTCCCTGCACAAATACCTGGCCACAGATTAACAAGAGATATTGTGTTGTATTGTATTAAGAACTTCTTAAAGTATTTGTATCTTTTCCTGGCTGGAAGGTTGAGGGCAATAAATCATATGCTTTAGTGTTCCCACTACCTCTTCATTCATACAAAGTTACAGAGGATCTTACATCTCAATACCTTCGATCTAGCACTGATTACCTCAGATATTGGTAGAAAGTTTAATGTCAATCTCATATAAAGAGATCTCCATTTACAACATGGGAATGTTTTAAGGTGCTTATGTATACTACTATAGGCTTTTTCTTCTGAAAAGATAATTGTAAAAAAGATGACATTTCCCTATCATATAAAAGGATTTTCAGGATCTATTCAGATTTAAACTACTCAATAGTTTATCACATTTCTCAGTTCAACTATCATATACATACAATGTACTTCTTTTCAACAGGATATTAAAATCCAAATACAAGGGTGTGGCCTGGGGATCTAGGATTTTCCTATACATCATTAGTGTTTTTCAGTTGACGTTAGATATTAGCGATAGAAGGCCCAATTAATATTTCAAAACTGAGATTGGGATACATTTGGGTAACATCAAGACTCTTGTCCAGATCAGTCCTTCTAATTCCATCCACATTTGGTCATCCTGATCAAACAACAACACAGAACCATACAATAGGCCTGGCAACACCTTCAAAAACAGTTATTAAAGAATATCACCTGAAGCATACCCCTTAAGTGCCAGGCTATTATGCAAGTCTATGCAGAAAGGACAAGCATACTCGTCCTTGGCACATAAAGGGTGGGCAGTCAGAATCGTACTTTTGGCATGCAGTCTCGTGAGGTTTCAATTACAAACTTTTTTTTATAGAAAGAAAAACCTAGATAGATACATTAATCAACAATTTCTATTTCAAACCTATCCAGACACCATGAACATTGATACTTCTTACAAGCATTGCTAAAGATTAATATTTTTGACTTATTACAATTTAAGTCTAGGTCATTATCATTCATATAACAATACAATAGATTTCAACTCTGTTGTAGCCCAACAAGGTGTTGGTCAAGGATGACCAAATCATCTGCATATGCCAGATAATGAATAGGTATATAAGACAATTTAGGAGGAAATGCTTTAGCCCTATTAATATATTCCCCAAATCAGCAATATAAGGATTAAAAAGGGTAGGGGCTAAAACACACCCTTGGCATACGCCTCTAAATGCATTCACTGAATCAGACATTCTACCTGTCCCATCAGGACGTACTCTTATTTGGGTGTTAGTGTGCATTTGTATAATAATGTCCAGCAAATTGTCTGGCAAAACCCAAGCCTTAAGCTTCTTACAAAGCTTCTTCTGATTCACTTTGTCAAATGATGAGGAAAGATTGATAAACGCAACATTGTGTTTTATTGTTTATTTGTATAGTGCCACAAGCCCGTAGGCATCTGATCACTCACATAAAAATATACAACAAGTCACATTGGTTAATGATGAATACAAACATAAGAATAATACAATAACAATGCATTACACAAACAGCGCACAAGGAAACAAAATGGATATGAAGGAAAAAAAAAAAAGAAAAACAAAATAGTTTGCTCAAATATACAAGAACAAAAAAACAAAAATAACTTCCCCTTGGAACCTACACAGTTCGGGTATTCAGGTTGTGCCATGAGTCAAATGAAGGAGCTGTCATACAAAACTTAATTTGTCCAAGGAGGATCAGCCCAGCACGATTCATAAACAGTTGGGAGGCAGATATCTCAAACTCTAACAGAGGACAAGCACAAAATAAAACCAAGCAGTAAAGTAGCAACCCTAACACATCTGAAAATATAATCATTACTTAGGATACTATGCAGCCCTGTGAAAAATCCAAAACTAATTTCAAACTCGAAGGTCTATATGAATTTGTTTTTAAAATACTCAAAAAGTACGGGACATTGCTTCTGCCACAACCCACAATTACACAGTCACTGTGGCTCCGAGAAAACCATACCTCCACTTTAATCCTTTGAAGGACCTTCAGGACAGCTGATCTGATGAACCCAGGGCTAAACCTCTGATGTAGCCACATTAACACTGTGTTCCTGAGAACCTCTACAGGTTAATTCTGTGCAGGTTTTTCAACATCCGTAATGATAACATTATTCTTATTGAAGATAACTCCTCTTACATTCTCATCAGTATTATCAGTCATGTGAGTTTTATTGACACAAACGTTCCTATGGATGAACGTTTTTTGTTTAAGGCTAACATAGCTAGAGGGGCATGGTCTTTCAAATCCATTCATACAATTCACCTCTGCTGGGAGTATCAACAGCTGGACTTGAGAACCAGAGGTAGCATTTAGCACCAAGCATAGGAATACCATCGGCTTCAACTGCAACAGCTTGACAAGCCATGTCCCTGGTTCCTTGAAGGGCTTTACTCCCATCTCCTTCCACCAATTTAAGCCAACAGAGAAAATCCATGAAATTACTGAACTGGGTCAGATTGGCAATAATACAGTCCATCATTGATTACCAGTTACCCAACATGTTGAATTTCCTATCTAGTTTAGCTTGTAATACAGGTTGCACTAGGCAATTCCCGATAATCTCTGGGTCTACTGGCAAATAAACGAGTGTTCCCAAAAATGGCTCATTAGTAAACTAGTGAGGCTCCCCTTGCAAAACAGGTTCTCCACTTGGGTGAGCTAATGTACATGATCTAATGGGCATGTCAGGTTTTCAGGAGCAGACTGTATTTCATAAGGACCAAAATCAACCAATAACTTGATCACCTCTCTTACCCGTCGGCTTTGGTATTAATACACCAGCCTCCAGAGCGGATTCAAGGGCTCAGTTCTTCTGAACTCTCAAGTGCTGTTTACACCTGGCACTTAGGACTAGCACCTCTGAAAGCTTATTCCATTTTAATAAGTGAATGCCTCCTCCCTGTTCCCCAGGGAAGGCTTAAATCCTATTTGGATTCCATTAGGGTATAACTCACTCTCCAACTCAGTGGGAGATAGAAAAAATAAATATCCCTTAAATTCAATAATGTTTCTTTCTGAGTTAATTAGATGATAAAGCCCTTCAACTGGGCGCCTATACCCCTGTGGATGCCTGATTGATGTTTATGCCAAAGGTCAGAACTGCATCAACCATTTATCCCTCCAAAACCAGTAAAATGAGCACTATTTGTAGGTATTCACCCCATTGCCAGGGGAAGCCAATGAATGCTCAGGTACTCAACCAACAGTTGTTACTACCAGGAAATGCTCTGGAAATAGTCCCAAAAGAAAGGCATCCGTTAAATATCCAGGTACCCAACCTATGTCCAGTAATTGCCACCAAGTGCACAGGTACACAACCCATGGCCAAGGATTGTCATCAAAAGCCAAGGTACATACCCACCGCCAAGGAATGCAATGCAAATATACGGTATTCAGCCCCTTGTCAGGGAATGGCAGCAAACACTCAAGTACTAGCACTAGTGCCTGGGATTACCACCAAAGGGACATTTAATGGCAGACCCTAGTTATGTGGCTGGGTCAGGAGGATAGCTGAGGGGCTATGTGCTTGTCTTGGGAAAAAGACAACACCGAGCAGCATGGGTCCACTACACGTCCTTAGAGGTTGGACTCCAGCACTAAGCAGTGATATAAAAGCCCTGTTTTTTTAACATAGCCAAGTCGCCACCCCATTAACATGGACTTCTATCTAATGGCCCAAATTTACCAAAACAACATTGGGACACGAGCAAATGGCACTAGATATGACCACTACCGGAATTGGCATCAAATGCCCACAGAACTGAAATCACAACCCCAAAATATCTCTTTATTGCTAAGTAAATGCATAAGTATATTTAGTCAGGTTACCACTGGTCCTATCAAATAACCAGGTAATCACTTTCTTAGCAGGGGTAGTCATGGAATTACCAGGTAACCACCCCATTGACAAGTGGCAATTATCAAATTACCAGGTCCTAGCCTCAAGCCAGGGATTCACTGCAAATATCATGGGGTTATCACTTACTTTGTCAGATGTTGCAACCCAATGTCAAGGTACCCAACTCATGGATAAGGATTGCTGTAATAGTCCTAGCTGTGTCACAGTTTATTACATGGCACACGCCAGCTAGGAAAGTCCTTCCTCTACAATGGATGTGGCGCACAATAAAACGCTTTTTATTTTTAATACACTACAGATTCTTTTGAGTAGGTCTCCAACCTGTCCCACACCCAACCTCCACAAGCACCCCATGTCACAGTGGACTAGGAATCAGGCCAGTGTGTATCAATAAGATATTTATTATTGTATTATTTAAAGAAAAAGGAAAAGCACACAATTTTACAGCCACCATTGTCATGGCAACACAAAATGCAACATCTCTACAAACCCATCGGGTTGAGATCTACTATTACAGTAAATTCTGTTTTGGCAGAACAGAAAAAGAACAATTTACACAAATTCATAGCACCAACAGTTAAGCACTCCCCCCAACAACCATAGCAATATGGGTTTTCAATGATTCAGGACTACTGCTATGGGACAGCACACAAGAGTACTTTGGGCTGCTTACACTAAATGACAAATGGGCTTCAGAACAGACTAACTAGCACACTTAGGAAATTGATTTGAACACAGGCAGCACATGAGAAGTAAACGTCAAAAATAAAAGGTAATATATTTCGAATCAGTGATCAGGGTATGATAGGGGAAGAAGGATAGAATAGGAAAAACGATTTTTGAAAGATGAAAAGAAATATTTAGAAACACGAAATTGCAAATCCCACTAAATTTAGCTGGAGCTGAAAATGACAGGCAAGCTCAAAACCATGAAAAACAAAGAATAGGCAATACCAAATCTGTGCTCAGAATATGATAGAGAAAGGGGGGTACTCTAGGAAGAACACTTTTTAAAGGATGAAAAGACATTTTTAGAAAAACAAAAATGTTAATCACCTTAATTTTGCTGGGGCTGGGAATGACACACACTTTCAACAAGGAGAAAGGCACATAGGAAAATTGTTTTTATAGTGGAATGACAGGAGTAGCTCTCAGGTAGGCTTTGGGCAAAGGGATGGCTCCCAATGGGAACAACGGTTTGGTTTTAATAGGACAGATGCAAATGGGAACGACACTGGCAAATGAAGATGTGCTTAGCTGGGCATAATTTAGACACAGGGACAAATTCGGTCTTCAGCTCACAATAGGAATAATTATTTTGAGGCAACACTTTAATGACTATGACAATTAAATAAAAACACTAGACAAGGATAGTTGGTTTCAAATTTCAACAATCCTGATCCGTGAAATTCAATGGGGGAATTCATTGATTTACTTACAAAAATACTAAGGATTTACACAAACAAATAATGGGTTTTACAATGAGGATATGCTAACATATAGAGGCAAACAAGAGATTCTACTATAGGGAGATGGCTGAACTACACAGGCAATTGGTGATTTAATGGGAAAAGATAGGATTCACTGCTACAAAAATGAAGGGCTTATGATATTTATGGTTGGAGTGATGGCTACTTACATAGCAAGCCTTGGTTTAAGATTCAGGAAAGCCAGCTGGATCTCAGGACAATCTGCACGGATAGGGCAAGGGATCTGGTCACTCCACTCTCAAAGATGGTAAGGTTCAGCAGCCTTCTCTCTGTCTTCCTTTTCTGTCTCCCTGGTTTTTGTGTGTCCTGAGTCCTAGTACAGTCCCCCTTAAATAGCAGAAATGACATCACTAACATTGCAATGTGGGGGAAGTACCCTGTGATTATCCCTGCCGCTAGGATTGGACAGTTACCATCCCTCTCTCCGCCCCCAGTCAGGATTGACGCAGGGGAGGAGAGCACCATCTGTCTTTTCCCATTTGTCTTCATACTTTTGTTATCCTTAAAATATTTTGGCAAAAACTAGTTATGTATCATAACTTCATAATTGTACTAGCAACTGCCATATGAAACATACATTCTGTTTGAGTTGGTCATGGGGAACTAGATATAGCGATCGCCAAATCTGTCACATTTTGTCATTTTCATAAAATGTACAACAGTTAGGAATATGTAACTGATCATGCATGTTCCTAATTTCATTTTCCACCTTTTCACCAACTGTCACATTTGTCAGATCTTCATATCAGCAGGAAACCTAATCTAATTTGCCATTACAGATCCCAAATTCACAGGTAAATGCAATTTAGATCCTTAAAACTGCCTGGAAATTATATGAAACATGGCATAACATTGAAATCAATCTTCAGTCTGATGGCTGGGCAAAATGCCTAAAATGAAATAGTCTTTTAATATTAATTGGGAGTGTCTTGTTCAACATGTGGGAGGGCTACTTGATCCCCAACAGCCATCTGTTCCCTGGGTCAGCCTGTGACCAGAGATTTGTATGAGTCTTTTTGAAATATGCAGTTTGCTCTTTGAGGTGGGTGCAACAAAGACTCACAACTTTTTTGTCATGCTTCAGCCACAGATGGCCTGCGTCTTGCCATTCATGTGACAGGGCAAGCAAAGTAGGGCCTTTTTTGGTTGCAGCGTTTAAATGCTGCTGTTCAAGTGAAAGGGACTTCTTTTTTGGGTCTTTAAATGTACCCCACAGCTGGTGTACACCTGTTGGAAACGGGTTCACATCCCATGGAAAACAACTCAGTCTTTTATCCTTCCTAGTGAGTACTATGTTCAAATATGCAAGGCATTGCCAGGGATTGCACTAACCTCAAATGCCATGCACCTCTTTGCTACGGACTGCCATCTAATGCTCCTATGCCCTTCCCATTTTTTCTGTATTGCCATCAAATGTTAACTTACTTGCTAAAACCACCCCAGGTTGGATCCTCAGTAATGCTAGTTCACAAGACGTTCAGAGCAGCACAGCCAAATATGCAGCTATGTTACACTTCTTGTCCATGGAAAAGTATAAATTAAGAGCTGCAGTTGATATTGGAGTACACCATTCTCTGCACGCTCACTGCCTGCCTCCCTCCTTACATTGATAGCACGTCCAGGGAAGCAGGAGGGGCCAGGGAGCACACAGACAGTGTGCCTTTTCTGTCCCACCAGATATCTCCTTCTCACTGCCTTCCACTGCAGGACAGGAGAGGCAGGCAGCAAAGCAACATCACTGCAGAGGCAGCAGGAGGTAAGTTTAATACAAGTATTGCCCTCTTTGTCCTGCTTAGCAAACCAGACCAACTTCCAAAGTCAGCTGTTTTAGCGAGGGAGGCGTGGCAGGGGAATCACTTATGCCTTGATTTTCTCAGGGTGTGGTGGCCTCCTGAGTTTGCTTTCACTAGAGACAGAAGCACCTGAGACATACGTTATCTCCCTCACTCTCCTGTGGACTACCTGTTCTTTGAGACTTTCTCTCTCCTGTATCTTATATCCTCTTGTGATCTGGCAATTGCTAGGAGATTGCAACATGGATGTAGGTAACTGGACACGAGAGACGTGTTGGCTATAAGAATTCTGATTGCTGTTTGGGTCGAGCACTGTGAAGCCATTCACTGTAGTGCCTCTTGCGGCATCAATAGAAATAAAAATAGTACCAGATGAAAGGTAGAAGAGGGACACACCTAAGGAGGACACATGTCTTAGGTAATTTTGCACTGTCCCACATTATCTATCTGTCTACTTTTTGCAATAATGCTGCCTCACCAATACTGTTAAACGCTTGCTGTAGTACTCTCAGGATGATCGAGGGAGTAACATATTGAGAGATGAGGGTTTTATTTGCCACTTACCCCTAGCTCTCAGGCTGTTTGGTTAGTAATGTTACTAATGTTTCAGAATCTCTTGAAGTACGATAACACTGAGCAAAGATGTCATGTAAATCTGTACTCCTCCTTAAATGTTATGGTTTCAGGAATGAATGTATTATGCATCAGCAAGTAATTACCATCATCTACCTGAGTCCGTGTTTCATATTGAGTGGGGATGGGCATGATCGAGAACAGAATAGTGCAGGCTTCCCCAGCCCCCCTGGCTTCTTCGAGTACATCATGCATTGGACCCTCCTCATGTTCTTCTCACAACCCCATTTACTTTTAAGCTTGGCTTATTCACTGGTCTCACTACCATAGCCACTGCTTATTTCACTGCTCAACCGTCCTCATTTACTGCTCAGCCTGCTCGATTAAATGCTTAGTCTGCCTCCCATAATGTTCAGCCTGGCCAGTTCACTACTCAACTTTAGTCACCCCTGTTTATGCTCCGCCTACTGGATGCACCTGCATGCCCCATTAACAGCTCCCCTCCCCATTCCATTCCCACTTCTTTATTTACTGCATTATTTACCCCATTCACGCCTCACTTTACACATTCACTTGCCATCCTTCCAGTTTCACTTGTCATCCTTCCTCATTCACTTGCCATCCTTTCCGGGTTCACTTGTCATCCTTCCTCATTCACTTGCCATCCTTCCAGTTTCACTTGTCATCCTTCCTCATTCACTTGCCATCCTTTCCGGGTTCACTTGTCATCCATCCTCATTCACTTGCCATCCTTTCCAGGTTCACTTGCCATCCTTTCCAGGTTCACTTGCCAACCTTCATCGTACACTTGTCATCCTTCCTCATTCGCTTGCCATCCTTTCCGGGTTCACTTGTCATCCTTCCTCATTCACTTGCCATCCTTTCCAGGTTCACTTGCCATCCTTTCCAGGTTCACTTGCCAACCTTCATTGTACACTTGTCATCGTTCCTAGTTCGCTGATTCAGAGATTGCAACGCCTGCAAAATTTAGCAGCCTGTGTGGCAACTGGTAATCCTTTTGGAGCCCACATTTCCCCAGTGTTATGGTCCCTCTACTGCCTGCCGGTGATCCAACGCATCAGGTTCAAGGCCCTATGTATCGTTCACCGGGCGCTGAATGACCAGAGTGTGGAATTCCTCAGAGCAAAGTTTACACAGTACCTTCCAAAACGCTGGCTGTGCTCTGCATCTGCGGACCTGCTTGTTGTTCTATCCTGCCAGCGTTTGCGGATTGGAGAACGGGTCTTTTCAGTAGCAGCTGCTATGCTATGCTATGGAACGAGCTTCCAGTGCCCATAAAAAAACTCCCCAACCATTTGGCCTTTAGAAAGGCTGTAAAAACATTCCTGTTCTAGGTAGGAGTGGGTTTTTTTCTGTCGTTTTTTTTTTTTGTTTTTACTGGTTGGGGATGTATGCCTGCTCTCTAGCACCAAGATACCTCAGGGTGACTGCACGCTCTAGAAATGTTCCTAACATAACATTTCATCCTTCTTCACCTGCCATCCTACCACGTTCATTTGCCATCCTTCTTCGTTCACTTGCCATCCTTCCACGTTCACTTGCCATCCTTCCGTGTTCACTTGCCATCCTACCATGTGCGCTTGCCATCCTTCACTTGTCATCCTTCCTCGTTCACTTGCCATCCTTCCATGTTCACATGCCATCCTTCCTCGTTCACTTGCCATCCTTCCTCGTTCACTTGCCATCCTTCCACGTTCACTTGCCATCCTTCCTCGTTCACTTGCCATCCTTCCACGTTCACTTGCCATCCTTCCTCGTTCACTTGCCATCGTTCCTCGTTCACTTTCCACCCTTCCACATTCACTTGCCATAATTCCTCACACAACCCCATTCACTGGACACTCTCGCTCATTCACTGGCTTTCACTAGTAACTTTGATTCACTCATTGGTCGCTATACTTGTTTCACTGATCACTCTGGCACATTCACTTGTCGCTTTCCATATTGCCTGTCACCCTCTTTCAGTCATTGGCCACTGCACTCTTCGCAGGGTAACTAACTATGGCTTGTTTACCACCACACTATCAGTTCATATCCCCAGGCAGCCTCCTCACCTACTGGTCAAGTCGTCTCATCAGATGGCCACCCTGCGGCCTTAAGCATCCACTCCTTCTTCTTTCTCACCATGCTTTTCTCACTCACTTCTCTGCTTAACTCACTGGTCACCCTGGCTCACTCATTGATCACTGTGGCCCATACACTGGCCACCTGCATTCCCTTTCTGGTCACCTTACCTTGGCTCATATTTCTGCATCAGCCTGAAGCGTATTATGTTACGTTATTGAAATGTATAAAGCGCAAGGTCGCCCTTGGGCATCATGGCGCTAGAGGAAAGACAGTGATCCATATGCCCAACCACAGCAATCTTCTAGAACAAATATGTTTTCAAAGCCTTTCTGAATGCCAGGTGATTAGGCAGTTTTATTACTGCCAGTGGAAGGTCATTCCATAGTATTGCGGCGGCTAACGAAAAGGCCCGGCCACCAATCCAGGAACGACGTATTATGTGAATGTGCCCACCACTGCTGGTCATTATGTTTCATGTTTTGCTGCTCCCAATATTCTTGTTACCACTGACACCTGCCTTACATTGCTAATAAAAAACACATATTCTCTTTTTAATCACTCCCTCATTTGCTAGTCGAGATAAGATAAAGGCGTATTTGTGTAAACAGATGCATTAATTCTAAATGTCCACACCTCGATGCCGATGTTATTCATCCCTTGGTGTGTCACTGTCATAGGCGGTAGACTAAGCAGGGCCTTTAATCCTGCATACAGCTGCTCAGATAGTCTCACGCCCTCTCAGACTGCAGGTGTCTGGAGAAATCTGACTGTCTTCCTTCCCTATGTATCACCCAAAGTGTAAGGAACCACTGAGGTCTCTAAATGGGCCCTGGAGAGCCGCATCTGCGTTTCAGACTTTGGAACTGTTCCCAAGGGTAAACTATATCAAAATCTGGACGTGCCATAAAGACCCCCTCACAGCACCTGAGAAGGACTCATACAGGGTAATTCATAGAAATTCACACACAAATGGCGCACGCGGCTGGTGCACAGTGTCCCCGTGCGATACACTGGCCAGCCGCGTTCGAAAAAATCCTTTTTGTCGCACAGCGTATTCATGGATTTTAGCCTCCGAAACCAGCCGTGGCGCAGAGTGGCGCAGCGACCCTGCAGCAGCGCCAGTTACGCCCCCAAGAACGCCCGTGCGCAAGGAAAAGCCTTCAAAATCCCCAAATCATCGCAAAGGGCTGCGCTAAACCTGGACCAGTTCACAGGACTGCCAAACAGCAAACGCCAAGCGGGGAACGTGTATTTCAGTGGTTCGCAGGAAGTTCCACACGCGATTGTCCTGGGTACGTGTACATCAGGGGTGCGTGGGAAGTAACACACGTGATTCGATCAGGGCACGTGTATTCCAGGGGTGTGCGGGAAGTATCACACGCAAAAACAGCAGGGTACGTGTATTCCAGGGGTGCGCAGGAATTATCACACGCAAAAGCAGCAGGGTACGTGTATTTCAGGGGTACGCGGGAAGTATCACACGCAATTCCATTAGAGTACGTGTATTCCAGGGGTGCGTGGGAAGTATCACACGCAAAAGCAGCAGGGTACGTGTATTCCAGGGGTGCGCGGGAAGTATCACACGCAAAAGCAGCAGGGTACGTGTGTTTCAGGGGTGCGCAGGAAGTATCACACGCGATTCCATCAGGGTACATGTATTCCAGGGGTGCGCGGGGAGCACCACACGTGAATTGCACATGTGGGTCCTCCCAGGTGTTCCCTCTGCACCCTCCACGGCCCCTGCAGGTGGCCCACACAACAGGGGCCTACCCTGCACATGTCCCGCAGGCACCCCATCCACCATGGCCATGTCCCCCAGCCAACCCACATATCAACTTGCACTACTACCCACCAACGCATGTCCCCCTGCACCCCCAGCCACCAGGGGCACCCTCCACCAGGCCCCCACTCATGTCTACCACCACCCCCACCCCACAGCATCCAGGGGCACCCTCCACCAGGCCCCCACTCATGTCTACCATCACCCCCACCCCCCAGCAGTGCAGGGGCAGCCTCCACCAGGCCCCCACTCATGTCTACCACCACCCCCACCCCCCAGCCACCAGGGGCAGCCTCCACCAGGCCCCCACTCATGTCTCCCACCACCCCCACCCCCCAGCATCCAGGGGCACCCTCCACCAGGCCCCCACTCATGTCTCCCACCACCCCACCCCCCAGCAGTGCAGGGGCAGCCTCCACCAGGTCCCCACTCATGTCCCCCTGCACCCCCACCCCCCAGCATCCAGGGGCACCCTCCACCAGGCCCCCACTCATGTCTATCATCACCCCCACGCACCAGCAGTGCAGGGGCAGCCTCCACCAGGCCCCCACTCATGTCTCCCACCACCCCCACCCCGCAGCATCCTGGGGCAGCCTCCACCAGGCCCCCACTAATGTCTACCACCACCCCCACCCCACACCATCCAGGGGCACCCTCCACCAGGCCCCCACACATGTCCCCCTGCACCCCCACCCCCCAGCAGTGCAGGGACAGCCTCCACCAGGCCCCCACTCATGTCTAACACCACCCCCACCCCCCAGCCAACAGGGGCACCCTCCACCAGGCCCCCACTCATGTCTCCCACCACCCCCACCCCCCAGCATCCAGGGGCAGCCTCCACCAGGCCCCCACTCATGTCTACCACCTCCCCACCCCCCAGCAGTGCAGGGGCAGCCTCCACCAGGCCCACACTCATGTCTCCCACCACCCCCACCCCCCAGCATCCAGGGGCACCCTCCACCAGGCCCCCACACATGTCCCCCTGCACCCCCACCCCCCAGCAGTGCAGGGGCAGCCTCCACCAGGCCCCCACACATGTCCCCCTGCACCCCCACACCCCAGCAGTGCAGGGGCAGCCTCCACCAGGCCCCCACTCATGTCTACCACCACCCACACCCCCCAGCATCTAGGGGCACCCTTCACCAGGCCCCCACACATGTCCCCCTGCACCCCCACCCCCCAGCAGTGCAGGGGCAGCCTCCACCAGGCCCCCACTCATGTCTACCACCACCCCCACCCCCCAGCATCCAGGGGCACCCTCCACCAGGCCCCCACTCATGTCTACCATCACCCCCACCCCCCGGCAGTGCAGGGGCAGCCTCCACCAGGCCCCCACTCATGTCCAACTCATGTCCCCCTGCACCCCCACCCCCAGCATCCAGGGGCACCCTCCACCAGGCCCCCACACATGTCCCCCTGCACCCCCACCCCCCAGCAGTGCAGGGGCAGCCTCCACCAGGCCCCCACACATGTCCCCCTGCACCCCCACCCCCAAGCAGTGCAGGGGCAACCTCCACCAGGCCCCCACTCATGTCTACCACCACCCCCACCCCCCAGCCACCAGGGGCACCCTCCACCAGCCCCCCACTCATGTCTACCATCACTCCCGACCCCCAGCAGTGCAGGGGCAGCCTCAACCAGGCCCCCACTCATGTCTCCCACCACCCCCACCCCCCAGCCACCAGGGGCACCCTCCACCAGGCCCCCACTCATGTTTCCCACCACCCGCACACCACAGCATCCAGGGGCACCCTCCACAAGGCCCCCACTCATGTCTACCACCACCCCACCCCCCAGCAGTGCAGGGACAGCCTCCACCAGGCCCCCACTCATGTCTACTACCACCCCCACCCCCCAGCAGTGCAGGGGCCGCCTCCACCAGGCACCCACTCATGTCCCCCTGCACCCCCACCCCCCAGCATCCAGGGGCACCCTCCACCAGGCCCCCACTCATGTCTACCATCACCCCCACCCCCCAGCAGTGCAGGGGCAGCCTCCACCAGGCCCCCACTCATGTCTCCCACCACCCCCACCCCCAGCATCCAGGGGCAGCCTCCACCAGGCCCCCACTCATGTCTACCACCACCCCCACCCCCAGCATCCAGGGGCACCCTCCACCAGGCCCCCACACATGTCCCCCTGCACCCCCACCCCCCAGCAGTGCAGGGGCAGCCTCCACCAGGCCCCCACTCATGTCTACCACCACCCCCACCCCCCAGCCACCAGGGGCACCCTCCCACCAGGCCCCCACTCATGTCTCCACCACCCCCACCCCCCAGCATCCAGGGGCAGCCTCCACCAGGCCCCCACTCATGTCTACCACCCCCCACCCCCCAGCAGTGCAGGGGCAGCCTCCACCAGGCCCCCACTCATGTCTACCACCACCCCACCCCCCAGCCACCAGGGGCACCCTCCACCAGGCCCCCACTCATGTCTCCCACCACCCCCACCCCCCAGCTTCCAGGGGCACCCTCCACCAGGCCCCCACACATGTCCCCCTGCACCCCCACCCCCCAGCAGTGCAGGGGCAGCCTCCACCAGGCGCCCACTGATGTCTACCACCACCCCCAGCCACCAGGGGCACCCTCCACCAGGCCCCCACTCATGTCTACCATCACCCCCACCCCCCAGCAGTGCAGGGGCAGCCTCCACCAGGCCCCCACTCATGTCTACCACCACCCCACCCCTCAGCCACCAGGGGCACCCTCCACCAGGCCCCCACTCATGTCTACCATCCACCCCCACCCCCCAGCAGTGCAGGGCAGCCTCCACCAGGCCCCCACTCATGTCTACCACCACCCCCACCCCCCAGCCACCAGGGGCACCCTCCACCAGGCCCCCACTCATGTCTCCCACCACCCCCCAGCATCCAGGGGCACCCTCCACCAGGCCCCCACTCATGTCTTCCATCCCTCCACCCCCCAGCAGTGCAGGGGCAGCCTCCACCAGGCCCCCACTCATGACTACCACCCCCACCCCCCAGCAGTGCAGGGGCAGCCTCCACCAGGCCCCCACTCATGTCTACCACCCACCCCCACCCCCAGCAGTGCAGGGGCAGCCTCCACCAGGCCCCACTCATGTCTACCACCACCCCCACCCCCCAGCATCCAGGGGCACCCTCCACCAGGCCCCCACTCATGTCTACCACCACCCACACCCCCCAGCAGTGCAGGGGCAGCCTCCACCAGGCCCCCACTCATGTCTACTACCACCCCCACCCCCCATCAGTGCAGGGCCAGCCTCCACCAGGCCCCCACTCATGTCTACCACCCACCCCCACCCCCCAGCATCCAGGGGCACCCTCCACCAGGCCCCCACTCATGTCTACCATCACCCCCACCCCCCAGCAGTGCAGGGGCAGTCTCCCACCAGGCCCCCACTCATGTCCAACTCATGTCTCCTTGCACCCCCACCCCCCAGCATCCAGGGGCAGCCTCCACCAGGCCCCCACACATGTCCCCCTGCACCCCCCACCCCCCAGCAGTGCAGGGGCAGCCTCCACCAGGCCCCACTCATGTCTACCACCACCCCCACCCCCCAGCATCCAGGGGCACCCTCCACCAGGCCCCCACACATGTCCCCCTGCACCCCCACCCCCCAGCAGTGCAGGGACAGCCTCCACCAGGCCCCCACTCATGTCTACCACCACCCCCACCCCCCAGCATCCAGGGGCACCCTTCACCAGGCCCCCACTCATGTCTACCATCACCCCCACCCCCCAGCAGTGCAGGGGCAGCCTCCACCAGGCCCCCACTCATGTCCAACTCATGTCTCCCTGCACCCCCACCCCCCAGCATCCAGGGGCAGCCTCCACCAGGCACCCACACATGTCCCCCTGCACCCCCCACCCCCCAGCAGCGCAGGGGCAGCCTCCACCAGGCCCCCACTCATGTCTACCACCACCCCCACACCCCAGCATCCAGGGGCACCCTCCACCAGGCCCACACTCATGTCTACCATCACCCCCACCCCCCAGCAGTGCAGGGGCAGCCTCCATCAGGCCCCCACTCATGTCCAACTCATGTCTCCCTGCACCCCCACCCCCCAGCATCCAGGGGCAGCCTCCACCAGGCCCCCACACATGTCCCCCTGCACCCCCACCCCCCAGCATCCAGGGGCAGCCTCCACCAGGCCCCCACTCATGTCCCCCAGCCAACATGTCACCACAATCTAAATCCCTGGCCCTTATGGTCAGCCTCCAAATGCCAACCACCCACCTGAGTATTGCATCCACCCATTTAGAAATGGCAAAAACATGATAGAACCCCAATTGCAAGTTTGGAAATGAACACATGTCCCTCACATACACCCAATGGGTGTCAGTGAATGTCAAAACCCATATCATGATATGCATGAAACCAATGAGATGATACTACACATTGAAGTTTGAAGAAAAAATATGTATTATAAGCAACATAAATTGAATCAAAAATAAACAAATAATAATGGAAATTAAAAAAAAAAAAACAGCGGGTACGTGAAATAATGCAAAACCACAAATCATAATGCAAAGGAAAGGTGTCCAAAGTCACAGTCTACAAAAGTAAATCCAATGGAAAATTAAAATCGAAAACCATTGCTCCATGGGGAAATCATAAAAAAAAATGAAAATCCAAAAGTCAACTATATACAGATAAACAATCCAGGGTCCATGATCCCAACCGAAGAAATGAAACCTATCTAATAACACCACCTAAAAAAAAAAACTATATACAAAAATGTGGCCCATTGTCCAAAAGGTCCAAGGTCCAAAAAAAATGCTAAACCAAAGGAAACCTAACAACTAACTACAGAACTATTTACAAGGGCAGCGGGCTAGTCCGACGGCTCACTTCGGGATGTTCCGGGCCAGGGCATCATCGAACTCCTGCTCAATGTCCCGGAGGCAGTCCTCCTCCATGGCCCCGAGGGTCCGCAGGGCCGTCCACATGTTCACCCCAGACTCCCTGCGGATTGCCTCGAGGCACTCGGCCCGCCTCAGGGCCCTCAGCATGGAGTTCTCCGCCCTGACCATCGTGAGCCGTGCCTTTTCCGCCCGCTGCTGCTCCGCATCTATGGCGTGGCCCAACCGCTGCCACACAGAAGACACTTCCCGTCCTGGGTCCTCCTGCCCTCCGGCCGATGCCTGCCCCTCCGATGTCGAAGGCCCCGAACCATCATGGCTCCCACCACGTTGCTGCTGCTGCTGCGCCTCTGCCCGTGCACTGCCTCCTGCTGCCTGCACATACTCCGCTGGCTGGGGTGCAGTTGTTGATGTGGCCACCCCTGCTGGACGTCCGACTCCCGACTGTGGCAGGGATGCCTCCTCCACCAGCCTGGCTGCACCGTCAGAGGCAGCTCCACAGGGCACCCAGGTGACTGATGGGTGGGAAGATGGCACGGAGGACGACTGGCGCATAAGGGGTTCAGTTGAGGAGTGGGTCTGAGCAAGCCCCATCAAATGGTGGAATCCGGCCCGGGTGACCTGTCCCAGTAGGCCGACGCGGTCAACGAGCCATTCGAGATGACGTGCAGTTTCCTCATGAAAAGACTGCAGGTCACCTCGCATGGCCCGTTGACGCAACGCCACACCAGTCAGGACAGGCTCAACCCGGACCCGGATAGCCACGTCCGCAGGCAGAGCAAGGCCAGTTGTCGTGAGCTCATCCCCTGCCTGAAAACGGGTCTGGACGTAGGCATCCCTGCTGGTGCAAGATGATGCAGTGACAGGATCAGGGACAGGATTGCACACAGGCACCTCCGCGGCGACCTGTGCTGCCTCCTGTCCCTGGTCCTGCACTGCACCACTGGCACCAGTGGAATCCCCACCTCCAGACCCCGTCTCTGTTGCTTGCACGGCCTCCTCCTCCACCAACCCCCCACCAACCTGGATGACTCCGTGCCATCTTCCCCCGTTGGGCCCTGTGGGGTCCCTGCTGCCCCTTCTGCTGCCGAGGAGTCCAACTCAGACCTCTGCCTCTTGGACCTCCCCCCGGCAGCTGCGGCCTGGGACGCGGCACCGGACTCCTCACTCCCCGACGAGATCACAACCTGGGAGGGGAGCCGGGCCTTGCGTCTCCGGCTGGCGGTGCGATCCCCGCCGCTGTGCTCCACAGCACCTTCTCCGTCCTCTTCATCAGTTGACGCTGCAGACAGGGAGAAATAAAACACAGGCATCAGGGCACTGTACAATGGACACATACACACATGACAGTTGCACATGAGTGGCATTGGCAAACCTCAGACATGGCATCACAATTGGCAACACACATGTCATTTCAACTTGCACACATGAGCCATACCACAGCCACATCGCAACTGCCAGCACCATCCATACTCCTACAACAGCATGAGCAGGCAAAGGTGAGCCAGACATCACATGCAACACAGGGAGTGCACTACACATGCACGCACACCACCACACTTGCATGAATGTGTACACCTCAGCCAACTGTCGCAGTGTTCCGATGGGCATCCATGTCACATCTGCCAATCAGGCTTCCACTTCCCGCTGTCACATGCATCCATGTTGCATCACTGTTGCACCCTTGTCAAATACACACACATGCACATGTACACAGTGCTGATACATGCAGCTGAAAACAACATACGTGCGTGACATCACGAACATCCCTACTTACATACACATTCATCCAAACTTGTGTGTGCGCACACAACTGCATTTGGCATGCAAGCCTACACACACAAGCACCATCCATGTCTCACACATGACAGCCCTCGCATGTGTTAGCCTCATGGTCCTGTACACCCCCACCCATACTCGGCCCCATACAAACAGATGTGCAACCGGCACACTACTGGCACATCACCACACGCACAGCTTACAATCATGATGCATGTACACTTACCGCTCGACTCCAGATGGGTCTGCCTCTCAAGGACCTGGACGTGGACCGCTAGGGATATGTGTTCCAGGACCCTCATCTGATCTTCCGACAAGTGGCCCCGGCGCCCCTTAGCATCCGCTGCCTTCAAGAGGCGCCGGGCCTTGTTCAGGGTCCTGGACCTGAAGTCCTCCCAGCGCTTCTTTACATGTTGTAAGTCACAGACTGCCACCCCCTCCGTGTTGATGGCAGTCATGATGTCCGTCCAGATCCGAGTCCGTCCTTCCTTGTCGGAGCGCACACTTCCGTAGAGGGCATCATACTGCCCCAGGACTTGCTCCACCAGGACACCAACTTCCCTGGCACTGAAGCTGGTGCCCCTCTGCCTCTCTGGCGGGGGTTTTCAGTAGTGCCAGATGTTGCAGTGCCCGACATGACAACCCCAGAGGCAGGAGTGGGTGGGCAACTGGGTCCTGGGGCTGGGCTGTGGAGCGATGGAATCCCAGTCGGGAGTCTTCGGTTCCAGCAGGGGTGGTCACAGCAACAGCACCCCTGGCTGATGTGCAGGCAGCAAATGGCAGGGCACGTGGGCAGTAGGCAGTCAGGCAGCAGCAGATGGCAGGTGGGAGCGTGCTCTGGGCTCTGGGGGGCAGTAAATCGGCTTTCTGGGCAGGACCGTGGTCTTCCGTGTGCTTACGCGTGGCCAGCTTGATACGGAGTGATTTGGCACGTGAAAAGTCCTGCACGTCTGCGTGTAATTCGAGGAAAGGCCCTTAGCGCGTAAGCGCGTCTGCACGCATACGTGATTTCATTGGCCCAAAGGCCCCCATGCGCAGCTATGACGTCACGCGCATGGCCGTAGAGAATGGCGCGTGTAAAAAAAAAGATACACGTGCGAGTGTCAAAGCGTGTAATTGGTGGAAATGGCCTCATCGCGTATGCGCGTCTGTGACATGTGTATAAAAGGTACGTGTAGAACGCCATTTCCTTGTACGTGCTTTTCGTGGAGAGCGAGTGGGTGAAATCTGTACTTCTTGAAGGTTCACACGCGATTTACTTCACAGCGTTTCAAGTTCGTACTCCCTGTTACCTCTGACAGCTTTTTCTCTTTTCCTCTTTTTCCTGGGCCTGTTTCCTCAAACAGCGTTCCCTTCTACTGTTGTCCTGTCTCCTCAGACAGCGTACAATTCTTCTTTTGGCGGGGGTGTTGCCAATGCGCACACGCGCGTATTTAACATCTGTACTTGCCCCGTGTGTCGCGTACCCCTTCAGAGGATATTCTAGGCTGCGTGTGACACGCATACGTTCATTCTTGTGTTTCTGGGTGCCACAGCGTAGTGCAGGTTTATTTTTCCACACACGTGGTCTAGGAGGGGTTACGTGCACCTTACTTCCCTTTTTTGGGGTGCCTGTGCATTGCGTGACCCGTCATCTTTACCCAGGGGTGACATACAGCCTTGCTAGAGCACTAGGGTATGATTACCATCTGGTACCCAACCCCTTTGACCCCCAATTGCCCAGGACAATAGTTCACATCGACTCCCATACGCACAATAACATCAGTGCCATGGCTGGGAGGCGAACAAGCCGTAAGGGTGGCAAAGGTGGCCGCGCCCCAAGTGGTGGCCGTGGTGGATCCGGTAGGGGACGTTGCCATGACTTGCAGGGTGCCCCTAGCCCCCCATGTGTGGAGGAGCAGTCAGGGACACCCATGACCCCTCCCCCCCTGGTTGAGGTTAACGTGGCTGACACCATCCATGCTCAGCCCTTGCTGGACCAGCCCACTGTGGAACCAGACCTGGCACAGGGTGACTCCATGGCTGACTTCCAGGTCAGCAGGTCTAGGCCATGTGCGCCGGTGCACGTTGGTGTCATCAGGCCACGTGGATCAGGGGCAGCTAGGTCATCTGCTGCCCCGCATCGGCAGGCTGGGGAGGCTGCAGGGGCAGCTACGGCCCCATCCACCCTACCTCTCACACACCCAGCCAGGACAGCGTCGGTCCAAGTCCATCATGCTGACATTCCCCCTGACACCATCACACTTGAGCTAATGACTGCACCAACTCCCATGCTGAGTGTGCAATCCCACACTCCTAGTACAGAGTCCACCAGGGCTCCTTCCCCTAGTGTCCAGAGTGGCGTAGGACACTCAGGATCCCCACCACCTTCCAAGCGGAAGAGGAAGAGTGCTCGTCCAGTAGAGGCTGATGCCCCAGACACGGCTACACAGTCCGGCCTGTCAAGGAAGCCCAGCTTCAATGAGGCCGAAGTGAATGCACTTGTAGAGTATGTGTCCGCACATGACCGCGAAATGGTGATTGTTGCAGGATCCAAGACCACACCTGCACAACGTCAGGCACACTGGTAGACCATTGCGGACATCATAAGTGCCCTTGGAATCGTGAGGCGCACAGCTACTGAATGCTACAAGCGTTGGAATGACCTGAAGCGCAGGGCAAAGAATAAGCTGGCCTCATGTCATGCCGCAATTCTAGTGACTGGAGGTGGGTCTCCAGCAGAGGACATAGAACTCACTCCACATGAGCAGGTTGCTGGGACCTACGTCACGGAGGAACAGATCCAAGGCGTGGGAGAACTGGCAGATTATGAGGCATTGTCCGGTGAGTGCACATGCATGTGTGTGTCATCCATGTGCATGGTGTGTGTGGGAGGGCTTCTGTTTGGGTGCCAGGTGAGGGTGTGTGTGCCTGAGTGGTTTGGGTCACCCATGTGCCTCATCCAATACATTCTGCGCACCAGCATTTGGGTATAGCAGCATCCCTTCTGCCAACATTAGACATCCAGCCCAACACCACGCCAGTTGCCCTTGAAGTGTCATCTTGCCACAACATTGTTGCTTATTTTCCTCTGTTTATTCAGGCAGATTGTTTGCATACCACCACTTTTACTCTGGATTTCTCAGTCCTATTGTCACATGTCTGACATGGCTATGGTACAGTGGACTGGCTTTGTTTCCTGGACATGATTTGTTTAGACATGTCCCTGTGCTATAGGACCATTTTGGACTGGCAGCTCCAGGTTAAACATTTGAACCATTTCAATTAAAAAATCAATTTCATGAGCAAACTGGACTGAATGAACAATTGGTGCCCTCCTCTCCCTCTTCACTTTATGGCTAGGGTGCATGCCATCTGTGTGATGGCATGTGTATTTGACCTGCCAATCACTGGCCAATGTGTGATGCCACTGCTAGGCAGCATGCAGCAAATGTGTTCATCTTCCATCTTGGTGTCATCAATGTGTGCCATCTGCCTACCCTTCACACGCAGTGACGGTGCAGTCATGTGGGACATGTGTCAATCAAGTACTGTTTCTGTAGCCTCTCAGCCCTAATTGTGTGCCATAGTGCTAATGCCAGTTTCCATATGTTTTCTTTTATGTCTTTGCAGGGGATGACGCACTTGATCCTGCTGGGGTTGTGGAGATGGTGCACACCCAGGAGGGGTCTCAGGCCCGACCGACCACCAGTGAGGGACGTGGTGTGGTGGTGGGTGAGAACCCACAACTGATGCAGGTCGGGCTCTCAAGGGGTGTCTCTGGCTGCACCTCCCCCGAGCTGTATTCAGGTGTCGATTCGGATGATGAGACCTATGTGCCGTCGCAGGTGAGTGTTCCTGGGAGGGATTCTTTTCTGTCCGACCCACCTGCACCAGGGTTAGAACCCTCAATGGGGATGTCAGTGTTAGCAGGTACGCCTTTGGTGGTTATGGATGCAGGGTCACACTCCACGACATCTGATCCTGTTCCTGGGCCAGCAGATCAGAGGGGGAATGCAGTCCTGCAGCCTCAGGCAATGCCGGCACAGCAAGGCGCAGTTCGCCTCGGCCCAGACAGGTGTGGTGCCCGCCGACGTGGTGGCCGTCAGCCACCTGGCAATACCGCATGGGAGCAATCCATATACGGTATGGCAACCCAACAGGCAGCATCATCAGAGATGATGGCTCAGGCCATGGATATGGCGGCCACTTCTATTGTCCCCCACGAAAGGCTGATGGAGCGACTACAGCAGACAACAGACTCCATCTGCCAGTCACACAGGGAGGACATGTTGGCGTCTGACAGGGACAGGCGGGCGGCACTGGCGACTCTGCGTGAAGCCATGTCCATAGAGTCCCAGGGCACAGGGAAGCCCTGAGGGTGGAACGCCTTCACCTCAGGACGACTCTTGCTGAGCTTGTGGCTTCACCAAACAGAAGGACAGAACTGCAGCTGGAGCTTCTCACACGTACGCTCTCAGCTGAGATGCAGGCAACTACGGCGGAGGTCCGGGCATCCCGTGAGTTGTTGCATGGGGACAGCCGCACAATTATCCTCCAGAACGAGACCTACCACACCCGCATGCTTGCTGCCATGGAGGAACAGACTAGGGCTTTGCGTGGGCTGCCTCCCATAGTGCCACCACCTCCTGATGCAGCTGCAGAGGGTGAGGAGAGTGACAGCAGTGATTCTCCCACAATAGGGTAGCCATGTAGGCCATGAGCCCATGGAGGTGTTTTTTTTTCTCGCAAGATCCACACAGGTGGGTTTTGGTGTGCACCCTGTCCTCGGACCTCCTGGGTGGCCTACACGGCCATTAATGGCCATTTTTGATTATTCTTTTTTTGGGAAAGTGTGTTGGCCTTGTGTGGCTCCCGTGGGCATACGCTGCATTGGGGCTGGGCACATGCAGGCTTGTCATGAATTTGGTTCAGATGCTTGGGTTTTTGTGACACACACCCCTCCTGCTTCCCGTTTCCATGGGCTTGGTGTGGGGGCCTGGTGGAGGGTGCCCTGCACTGCTTGGGTGTGGGGGTGGTGGTAGACATGAGTGGGGGCATGGTGGAGGGTGCCCCTGGATGCTGGGGGGTAGGGGTGGTGGGAGACATGAGTGGGGGCCTGGTGGAGGCTGCCCCTGCACTGCTGGGGGGTGGGGGTGCAGGGAGACATGGGTTGGACATGAGTGGGGGCCTGGTGGAGGCTGCCCCTGCACTGCTGGGGGGTGGGGGTGCAGGGAGACATGAGTTGGACATGAGTGGGGGCCTGGTAGAGGCTGCCCCTGCACTGCTGGGGGGTGGGGGTGATGGTAGACATGAGTGGGTGCCTGGTGGAGGCTGCCCCTGCACTGCTGGGGGGTGGGTGTGGTGGGAGACATGAGTGGGGGCCTGGTGGAGGGTGCCCCTGGTGGCTGGGGGGTGGGGTGGTGGTAGACATGAGTGGGGGCCTGGTGGAGGCTGCCCCTGCACTGCTGGGGGGTGGGGGTGCAGGGGGACATGAGTGGGGGCCTGGTGGAGGATGCCCCTGCACTGCTGGGGGGTGGGGTGGTGGGAGACATGAGTGGGGGCCTGGTGGAGACTAACCCTGCACTGCTGGGAATGGGGGTGATGGTAGACATGAGTGGGGGCCTGGTGGAGGGTGCCCCTGCACTGCTGGGGGTGGGGGTGATGGTAGACATGAGTGGGGGCCTGGTGGAGGGTGCCACTGGATGCTGGGAGGTGGGGGTGGTGGGAGACATGAGTGGGGGCCCGGTGGAGGGTGCCCCTGCACTGCTGGGGGTTGGGGGTGGTGGGAGACATGAGTGGGGGCCTGGTGGAGGCTGCCCCTGCACTGCTGGGGGTGGGGGTGGTGGGAGACATGAGTGGGGGCCTGGTGGAGGCTGCCTCTGGATGCTGGGGGGTAGGGGTGGAGGGAGACATGAGTGGGGGCCTGGTGGAGCCTGCCCCTGCACTGCTGGGGGGTGTGGGTGCAGGGAGACATGAGTTGGACATGAGTGGGGGCCTGGTGGAGGCTGCCCCTGCACTGCTGGGGGGTGGGGGTGCAGGGAGACATGAGTTGGACATGAGTGGGGCCTGGTGGAGGCTGCCCCTGCACTGCTGGGGGGTGGGGGTGGTGGGAGACATGAGTGGGGGCCTGGTGGAGGGTGCCCCTGGTGGCTGGGGGGTGGGGGTGGTGGTAGACATGTGTGGGGGCCTGGTGGAGGCTGCCCCTGCACTTCTGGGGGGTGGGGGTGCAGGGAGACATGAGTTGGACATGAGTGGGGGCCTGGTGGAGGCTGCCCCTGCACTGCTGGGGGGTGGGGGTGGTGGGAGACATGAGTGGGGGCCTGGTGGAGGCTGCCCCTGCACTGCTGGGGGGTGGGGGTGCAGGGGGACATGAGTGGGGGCCTGGTTGAGGCTAACCCTGCACTGCTGGGTGGTGGGGGTGATGGTAGACATGAGTGGGGGCCTGGTGGAGGCTAACCCTGCACTGCTCGGGGGTGGGGGTGGTGGGAGACATGAGTGGGGGCGTGGTGGAGGATGCCCCTGCACTGCTGGGGGGTGGGGTGGTGGGAGACATGAGTGGGGGCCTGGTGGAGGCTAACCCTGCACTGCTGGGGGTGGGAGTGATGGTAGACATGAGTGGGGGCCTGGTGGAGGGTGCCCCTGGAGGCTGGGGGGTGGGGGTGGTGGGAGACATGAGTGGGGGCCTGGTTGAGGCTAACCCTGCACTGCTGGGTGGTGGGGGTGATGGTAGACATGAGTGGGGGCCTGGTGGAGGCTAACCCTGCACTGCTGGGGGGTGGGGTGGTGGGAGACATGAGTGGGGGCCTGGTGGAGGATGCCCCTGCACTGCTGGGGGGTGGGGTGGTGGGAGACATGAGTGGGGGCCTGGTGGAGGCTAACCCTGCACTGCTGGGGGTGGGGGTGATGGTAGACATGAGTGGGGGCCTGGTGGAGGGTGCCCCTGGAGGCTGGGGGGTGGGGGTGGTGGGAGACATGAGTGGGGGCCTGGTGGAGGGTGCCCCTGCACTGCTGGGGGTTGGGGGTGGTGGGAGACATGAGTGGGGGCCTGGTGGAGGCTGCCCCTGCACTTCTGGGGGGTGGGGGTGGTGGGAGACATGAGTGGGGGCCTGGTGGAGGCTGCCCCTGGATGCTGGGGGGTGGGGGTGCAGGGGGACATGAGTGGGGGCCTGGTGGAGGCTAACCCTGCACTGCTGGGGGGTGGGGGTGATGGTAGACATGAGTGGGGGCCTGGTGGAGGGTGCCCCTGGATGCTGGGGGGTGGGGGTGGTGGGAGACATGAGTGGGGGCCTGGTGGAGGGTGTTCCTGCACTTCTGGGGGTGGGGGTGCAGGGGGACATGAGTGGGGGCCTGGTGGAGGCTAACCCTGCACTGCTGGGTGTGGGGGTGATGGTAGACATGAGTGGGGGCCTGGTGGAGGCTGCCCCTGCACTGCTGGGGGGTGGGGGTGGTGGGAGACATGAGTGGGGGCCTGGTGGAGGGTGCCCCTGGTGGCTGGGGGGTGGGGATGGTGGTAGACATGAGTGGGGGCCTGGAGGAGGCTGCCCCTGCACTGTTGGGGGGTGGGGGTGATGGTAGACATGAGTGGGGGCCTGGTGGAGGCTGCCCCTGCACTGCTGGGGTGTGGGGGTGGTGGGAGACATGTGTGGGGGCCTGGTGGAGGGTGCCCTGCACTGCTGGGGGGTGAGGAGGGGGGGGGTGGAAGACATGTGTGGGGGCCTGGTGGAGGGTGCCCTGCACTGCTGGGGGGTGGGGGTGGTGGTAGACATGAGTGGGGGCCTGGTGGAGGGTGCCCTGCACTGCTGGGGGGTGGGGGTGCAGGGGGACATGAGTGGGGGCCTGGTGGAGGCTAACCCTGCACTGCTGGGGGGTGGGGGTGATGGTAGACATGAGTGGGAGCCTGGTGGAGGGTGCCCCTGGATGCTGGGGGTGGGGGTGGTGGGAGATATGAATGGGGACCTGGTGGAGGGTGCCCCTGCACTGCTGGGGGGTGGGGGTGCAGGGGTACATGAGTGGGGGCCTGGTGGAGGCTAACCCTGCACTGCTGGGGGGTGGGGGTGATGGTAGACATGAGTGGGGGCCTGGTGGAGGCTGCCCCTGCACTGCTGGGGGGTGGGGGTGGTGGGATACATGAGTGGGGGCCTGGTGGAGGCTGCCCCTGCTCTGCTGGGGGGTGGGGGTGATGGTAGACATGTGTGGGGGCCTGGTGGAGGGTGCCCCTGGATGCTGGGGGGTGGGGGTGGTGGGAGACATGAGTGGGGTCCTGGTGGAGGCTGCCCCTGCACTGCTGGGGGGTGGGGGTGGTGGGAGACATGTGTGGGGGCCTGGTGGAGGCTAACCCTGCACTGCTGGGGGGTGGGGGTGGTGGGAGACATGAGTGGGGGCCTGGTGGAGGATGCCCCTGCACTGCTGGGGGGTGGGGTGGTGGGAGACATGAGTGGGGGCCTGGTGGAGGCTAACCCTGCACTGCTGGGGGTGGGGGTGATGGTAGACATGAGTGGGGGCCTGGTGGAGGGTGCCCCTGGAGGCTGGGGGGTGGGGGTGGTGGGAGACATGAGTGGGGGCCTGGTGGAGGGTGCCCCTGCACTGCTGGGGGTTGGGGGTGGTGGGAGACATGAGTGGGGGCCTGGTGGAGGCTGCCCCTGCACTGCTGGGGGGTGGGGGTGGTGGGAGACATGAGTGGGGGCCTGGTGGAGGCTGCCCCTGGATGCTGGGGGGTGGGGGTGCAGGGGGACATGAGTGGGGGCCTGGTGGAGGCTAACCCTGCACTGCTGGGGGGTGGGGGTGATGGTAGACATGGTTGGGGGCCTGGTGGAGGGTGCCCCTGGATGCTGGGGGGTGGGGGTGGTGGGAGACATGAGTGGGGGCCTGGTGGAGGGTGTTCCTGCACTGCTGGGGGTGGGGGTGCAGGGGGACATGAGTGGGGGCCTGGTGGAGGCTAACCCTGCACTGCTGGGTGTGGGGGTGATGGTAGACATGAGTGGGGGCCTGGTGGAGGCTGCCCCTGCACTGCTGGGGGGTGGGGGTGGTGGGAGACATGAGTGGGGGCCTGGTGGAGGGTGCCCCTGGTGGCTGGGGGGTGGGGATGGTGGTAGACATGAGTGGGGGCCTGGAGGAGGCTGCCCCTGCACTGTTGGGGGGTGGGGGTGATGGTAGACATGAGTGGGGGCCTGGTGGAGGCTGCCCCTGCACTGCTGGGGTGTGGGGGTGGTGGGAGACATGTGTGGGGGCCTGGTGGAGGGTGCCCTGCACTGCTGGGGGGTGAGGAGGGGGGGGGTGGAAGACATGTGTGGGGGCCTGGTGGAGGGTGCCCTGCACTGCTGGGGGGTGGGGGTGGTGGTAGACATGAGTGGGGGCCTGGTGGAGGGTGCCCTGCACTGCTGGGGGGTGGGGGTGCAGGGGGACATGAGTGGGGGCCTGGTGGAGGCTAACCCTGCACTGCTGGGGGGTGGGGGTGATGGTAGACATGAGAGGGAGCCTGGTGGAGGGTGCCCCTGGATGCTGGGGGTGGGGGTGGTGGGAGATATGAATGGGGACCTGGTGGAGGGTGCCCCTGCACTGCTGGGGGGTGGGGGTGCAGGGGTACATGAGTGGGGGCCTGGTGGAGGCTAACCCTGCACTGCTGGGGGGTGGGGGTGATGGTAGACATGAGTGGGGGCCTGGTGGAGGCTGCCCCTGCACTGCTGGGGGGTGGGGGTGGTGGGATACATGAGTGGGGGCCTGGTGGAGGCTGCCCCTGCTCTGCTGGGGGGTGGGGGTGATGGTAGACATGTGTGGGGGCCTGGTGGAGGGTGCCCCTGGATGCTGGGGGGTGGGGGTGGTGGGAGACATGAGTGGGGTCCTGGTGGAGGCTGCCCCTGCACTGCTGGGGGGTGGGGGTGGTGGGAGACATGTGTGGGGGCCTGGTGGAGGCTAACCCTGCACTGCTGGGGGGTGGGGTTGGTGGGAGACATGAGTGGGGGCCTGGTGGAGGATGCCCCTGCACTGCTGGGGGGTGGGGTGGTGGGAGACATGAGTGGGGGCCTGGTGGAGGCTAACCCTGCACTGCTGGGGGTGGGGGTGATGGTAGACATGAGTGGGGGCCTGGTGGAGGGTGCCCCTGGAGGCTGGGGGGTGGGGGTGGTGGGAGACATGAGTGGGGGCCTGGTGGAGGGTGCCCCTGCACTGCTGGGGGTTGGGGGTGGTGGGAGACATGAGTGGGGGCCTGGTGGAGGCTGCCCCTGCACTGCTGGGGGGTGGGGGTGGTGGGAGACATGAGTGGGGGCCTGGTGGAGGCTGCCCCTGGATGCTGGGGGGTGGGGGTGCAGGGGGACATGAGTGGGGGCCTGGTGGAGGCTAACCCTGCACTGCTGGGGGGTGGGGGTGATGGTAGACATGGTTGGGGGCCTGGTGGAGGGTGCCCCTGGATGCTGGGGGGTGGGGGTGGTGGGAGACATGAGTGGGGGCCTGGTGGAGGGTGTTCCTGCACTGCTGGGGGTGGGGGTGCAGGGGGACATGAGTGGGGGCCTGGTGGAGGCTAACCCTGCACTGCTGGGTGTGGGGGTGATGGTAGACATGAGTGGGGGCCTGGTGGAGGCTGCCCCTGCACTGCTGGGGGGTGGGGGTGGTGGGAGACATGAGTGGGGGCCTGGTGGAGGGTGCCCCTGGTGGCTGGGGGGTGGGGATGGTGGTAGACATGAGTGGGGGCCTGGAGGAGGCTGCCCCTGCACTGTTGGGGGGTGGGGGTGATGGTAGACATGTGTGGGGGCCTGGTGGAGGGTGCCCCTGGATGCTGGGGAGTGGGGGTGGTGGGAGACATGAGTGGGGGCCTGGTGGAGGCTGCCCCTGCACTGCTGGGGGGTGGGGGTGGTGGGAGACATGTGTGGGGGCCTGGTGGAGGGTGCCCTGCACTGCTGGGGGGTGGGGGGTGGTGGTAGACATGAGTGGGGGCCTGGTGGAGGGTGCCCTGCACTGCTGGGGGGTGGGGGTCCAGGGGGACATGAGTGGGGGCCTGGTGGAGGCTAACCCTGCACTGCTGGGGGGTGGGGGTGATGGTAGACATGAGTGGGGGCCTGGTGGAGGGTGCCCCTGGATGCTGGGGGTGGGGGTGGTGGGAGATATGAATGGGGACCTGGTGGAGGGTGCCTATGCACTGCTGGGGGGTGGGGGTGGTGGGATACATGAGTGGGGGCCTGGTGGAGCCTGCCCCTGCACTGCTGGGGGGTGGGGGTGATGGTAGACATGAGTGGGGGCCTGGTGGAGGCTGCCCCTGCACTGCTGGGGGGTGGGGGTGGTGGGATACATGAGTGGGGGCCTGGTGGAGCCTGCCCCTGCACTGCTGGGGGGTGGGGGCGATGGTAGACATGTGTGGGGGCCTGGTGGAGGGTGCCCCTGGATGCTGGGGGGTGGGGGTGGTGGGAGACATGAGTGGGGGCCTGGTGGATGCTGCCCCTGCACTGCTGGGGGGTGGGGGTGGTGGGAGACATGTGTGGGGGCCTGGTGGAGGGTGTCCTGCACTGCTGGGGGGTGGGGGTGGTGGGAGACATGTGTGGTTGCCTGTTGGAGGGTGCCCCTGCACTGCTGGGGGGTGGGGGTGGTGGTAGACATGAGTGGGGGCCTGGTGGAAGGTGCCCTGCACTGATGGGAGGTGGGGGTGGTGGGAGACATGTGTGGGGGTCTGGTGGAGGGTGCCCTGCACTGCTGGGGGTGTGGGGGTGGTGGGAAACATGTGTGGGGGCCTGGTGGAGGGTGCCCCTGCACTGCTGGGGTGTGGGGGTGGTGGTAGACATGAGTGGGGGCCTGGTGGAGGGTGCCCCTGGATGCTGGGGGGTAGGGGTGGTGGGAGACATGAGTGGGGGCCTGGTGGAGGCTGCCCCTGCACTGCTGGGGGATGGGGGTGCAGGGAGACATGAGTTGGACATGAGTGGGGGCCTCGTGGAGGTTGCCCCTGCACTGCTGGGGGGTGGGGGTGCAGGGAGACATGAGTTGGACATGAGTGGGGGCCTGGTAGAGGCTGCCCCTGCACTGCTGGGAGGTGGGGGTAATGGTAGACATGAGTCGGGGCCTGGTGGAGGGTGCCCCTTCATGCTGGGGGGTGGTGGGAGACATGAGTGGGGGCCTGGTGGAGGGTGCCTTTGGATGCTGGGGGGTGGTGGGAGACATGAGTGGGGGCCTGGTGGAGGGTGCCCCTGCACTGCTGGGGTTTGGGGGTACAGTGGGACATGAGTGGGGGCCTGGTGGAAGCTATCCATGCACTGCTGGGGGGTTGGGGTGGTGGGAGACATGTGTGGGGGCCTGGTGGAGGGTGCCCTGCACTGCTGGGTGGTGGGGGTGGTGGGAGACATGTGTGGGGGCCTGGTGGAGGGTGCCCCTGCACTGCTGGGTGTGGGGGTGGTGGTAGACATGAGTGGGGGCCTGGTGGAGGGTGCCCTGCACTGCTGGGGGGTGGGGGTGGTGGGCGACATGTGTGGGGGCCTGGTGGAGGGTGCCCCTGGATGCTAGGGGGTGGGGGTGCTGGGAGACATGTGTTGGTGAACAGTAGTGCAAGGTGATATGTGGGTTGGCTGGTGGGCATGGCCACGGTGGATGGGTTGCCTGTGGGACATGAGCAGGGGTGCAGGGTAGTCCCCTGTGGTGTGGGCTGCCTGCAGGGGGCGTGGAGGGTGTAGAGGGAACACCTGGGAGGACCCACACGGCCAAATCACGTGTAGCATTCCCCGGCACCACCGAAATACACATACCCTGCTGAAATCGCGTGTGAATCTTCCCGCGCACTTCGGAATACACGTACCCAAGCAAATCGCATGTGGAACTTCCTGTGCACCCGAAGTACACGTACCCAGGACAATCGCGTGTGGAACTTCCCGCGCATCCCGAAGTACACGTACCCAGGCCAATCGCGTGTGGAACTTCCCACGCACCCCGAAGTACACTTACCCAGGCCAATCGGGTGTGGAACTTCCCGCGCACCCCGAAACACACGTACCCAGGATAATCACGTGTGGAACTTCCCACGCACCCCGTAGTACACGTTCCCAGGCTAATCGCATGTGGAACTTCCCGCGCACCCCGAAGTACACGTACCCAGGACAATCGCGTGTGGAACTTCCCGCGCACCCAGGAACACACGCACATGCTATTTTTCACACAGCGGGTGTCCGTGTTTGTCGGTACCCCTTTGCACCTCATTTGTCCTAGAGGGCCACTGTATGGACCATTCATCATGGCTGTATGTGGGTGCTTTTTGTTAGTGCACATTTTGGCGCACATTTTTTTCAGGCGCAGGGGCGCTACCGCCTGCTTTCTTGTCGCGTACTTGTTTGGCCCTGTGCGCGTCTTTGATCGTGCGCTGGTTTGCCCTGTTCGATTCCATGAATACGGGTTGTAGGCGAGTGTGTGGGCGTTCCGCGCACTTGCCTCCTGTACTTCCCCCGTGACGCCCATATTTTCACGCGTTGTTCCCCATTCCGAGTGTTACGCCCCGTGTTCCGCCTACTTTTGTGATGTGCGGCGCGCTATGTGCGATTTCGCAGTGGCCGTGGCGCACGCTGTTGGATGATCTGTGCACCGGCGTGCGCGGCGCACATTTTCAGCGCACATCCAATGTTTTTCTCGCGCACGGACTTCCATGAATCGATGTGCGCTGGTTTCCCTGCGATTTTCGCACTTGCACTGCAATTTTCGCACTTTTACTGCGAATCGCACGTTTTGGCACCTCTGCGCGGGAATTTTCGGCGCACATTAATTCCATGAATCGACCCCATTGACTCTTTGAGCCAATGTGTTTGAGCCAATGTGTGAGAGAAAAAGTTATTATTTAATAGACATGGTTAGTGTTAACAGAGATGCAAATTGGTTTGCAACAGCTTACAACTAGTCCCTTTAATTATTAAATTGCATTAATCAGTATATAGACTGAAGCCAAATTAGCTTGCTAATATTTCGACCCTCATTCAGCTTCCCAGTCCAGCGCATAGGCGGCAAAGGATATTTACTGGAGGCAGTTGCCGCTAATTGTGGCACTTAATGCCTCTCTGGTGGCGCATAAATCCACACCAAGCCAAACATGCATTATCCAAAATATGTTTCCTGTGAATTAATAGAGCTGTGATTTGTGCGTTCCTGTGCAGCTGGTTTCGAGTGCGCGTGGAAGACCTATGCGGCAATACCAGAGGGGGAGAAAAATAATAAAGGGGATTTAGAAACCAATTTAGTAAAAAGCAATACATAAAATGGAGGACCGTAAGACGGCGGGCTAATAGTCCTATTTGTTATGTGAGGAGCCGTTTAATAGGATGCATATTCACAGGGGCTATAAAATCTGCTCTACAAGCATATGGCCGCGCGCTGTGCTGCGTAAAGACCCCGTTACACCTCACAGGCCATGCCGCGTGATTGAACAAGCAACACTATTTACACAATTGCGGCTTTCCCAGACTTACTTCATGGCTTGTGATTATGGGCCAAAATCGTCCCTTTCAGACGCACTAAATATACAACACTCCAGCTCTTGGGTAGAGTAGAGAATTTGTGGGTCACTAAAGCAGGACGGAGACTGTCAGATTGTGTGCATCCGTACATTTTGCTTTTTTGAGTGAGTAACGGCAGAAAATCCAAATTCTAGATGCAAGCATTTTTTATGCAATGAAAAGCACCTTGAATAGAAAGACGGATGAAAAGGCGTGCTATTAATTCACCTATAACATGCTGAGTCACGTGTGCGTCAGCACCTCCCGGTGTCATGACTGTCTTTTTTTCAGCATTGCAGACTGGGTTGTCTCATACAGCATTGTGCTTGAAGACCTCACCCTCAGGATTGTTACTGATGTCTTTATGATCCATACGGGACAACGTTGCTCTCTAGGTTATCATGGCCAGTGTTAGTGAGCCCTGTCTCTTTAAGAGAGAGACTGGGGTCACAGGAGGAATGAGGTGGGAGCGGGGAGGAGCGAGGTCAAGAAAAGTTAGTATCTCGTCTCGTTGTATGTGAATAAAGAACAACGTACATCTTCTCCCTGGTGTCATGTCCTTCCTTATGTGGGTCGCAAGGGCCCAACAACTGCGACGAGGCACACTCCATCGTGCACCAAAGTCCTCCTCATTTCGGCTACGAGTGATCCCGCTGCGCTGTGCTCCGTTCCTGCGACCGAAACCAGGCTGCGTTCACAGCTACTTTCCACACAAACGTGGCGATCCCGCAGACGCTGCGACGCCCGATCCCGAGTCTACATTGTGCGTGCAGCACACGTGCTGCACACTGTGGGAACAGTTTGTTGAGCTCCGCTCCTTTGAAGCATGGCAATCCGCCAGCGTGGCTTAATGGGGTGCTGGGTTCAACTTTGCACCAAGGTGCTTCAACGTTTGGATGAGGCTTTGACACAGTGGGCCTCATTAGGACCCTGGCGGAGAGGGTTTTACGCCAGCGTAGTGCATGGCGTACCTCTCCGCCATACTACGAGTTCCCGTAGCGCCATGGCGGCCTTTTCCGGCTGGTTTTACCAGGCGGAGAAAACCATGGCGCTACGGGACCTCGTTGTTAATTACGCCACCGTATTTTACGGTGGCGTAATTAACTCCTTCCCCACTCCCATTATACCCTATGGGGCAAAAATGGGAATGGGGAAGGGTAAAATGGGGAATGGGGATTCACCGCTCCGCCAAGGTCGGAATGGGGCGGTGAATCCGCCAACCCCCATGGCGCTATCGGCGGCTTTCCGCCATGCTTCGCGGTGCATTTAGCACCGCGAAATCCGCCTGGGTCGTAATGAGGCCCAGTGTATTGTATTGTTGAGAGAGGAATCATGGTCTAAACTGTTGGTAAAGATGTCTTTCTTTTCGGGTATTTTGTTATGGTTTGGTTTCCTGTTACAAGATAGAAAGTCTGCTAATGCCCTCTTCCTGTCAAATGTCTGGGTCAACTATTTAGGCATCTCATGACAAAATGGAAGCATGCTGCAGTTTCTTCTCGCCAGTATAGCTGCTTCTGGACTCCTCAGCACTTTTCTTCTTTGTTTGCTAGTCCAAAAACTCCATTTGGATGTCTCTAGTCATGGTCTTATTTAGTTGTCTTCTGCTTTTTCCCCAGCAAACCTCCATACTTGTAGAACCACTGCATTTGTGTGGTTTGGGTACAAGGTCAGAGTGTGGCTGGAGGGAACAGTTTGCCATTCCTTTGGACCAAGAATAAGAAGGGGATGCCGGCACAGCTTGAACACAAAGCTCAGATATGGCAAAGGTGTTACACTCTGCACTAATCTCTTGGTTCACTTCCTTTTTAGTCAACTATTCAACGCAATTTATTCTGTGAACCTTTCTTATCTGATGGCCAGCAGGTGACTTGCCAAGCAATTCAAAGAACATGCTTTTCTCCTGTGGTCCAACCTCTTCCAATGCTGCTGTGATGAGGTCCACATGGTTCTAGGGAAACAATATGGGGTGTTGAAGGCTGCCTACCCATTCTAGAGGATGATGGGCTTGAGGGTGGTATGGGGAGAATCCCCTGGTCAGTGTCACCTAGAACCCATCATAAAGCAGGGGCCAGTCACATCGGACACCTGCCTCCGACTGGCACATTTTAGAATGCCTATTGCCCACAGCAGAGACTTTCCCCTTTGTAGCAAGATCGGCGCGGATCCTGTCATTGGCCCATCAATGATAGTGGACTATACTGCAAACCCATACCGACACATATTAGAGGAAGCCAGGTGGAAGCTTATCACATTTGATCTTCACACAGGAGAAGACATGGTTCTGCTGGTGGGGGCCAGCCCTCCAGTGTATGAACAGCCGCGAAGAGCCTGTAAACCCAAGAGGGTGTACAATCACACACACCAAAACCAGCCAAAGCACATCCATCACATTCATGCACAAACAACACAAAGGCATGTTCACAGTTTGGTGTGCCCAAAACTGGTGCAGAGCATAATGCAGTCTTGAGCAAATCAGTCGATTGCTGGTGTGCCGCGTTCCACGGCAATGGCTAAGAAATGCCCTTCTTTGTCAAAGCCAACATCGATTTGATCACTAGTGAAAAATTTGGGATCCACAACCTACAGTAAGAAGCCATACCTATCAAGGCTCTAATTTCCTTCTGTGTATTTGGGAACGACATGCCAGAAATGTGTTTTATATGTCAGGTGTCAATCTTCTTCCCTCATTTGACAGGAGACAACAATATTGAAAATTTTTAAGCAAAGCTTTGTGACCATGCTTAGCTAGATGGATAAGCAATAACACAGTGCCCTCCTTACAGGCGCTCTCAGAGTCAGCAGTTAAAAGCAAGTCATCAACATATTGAAGCAATGTACAAGTAGAGGGCAATTCAAGGGTATCAAGTTGTTCTTTCAAAGCCCTACTATGCTAGGACTCTCTGTGTACCCTTGAGGTGCACGAGTAAATGTGAACGTGCGTCCCCCTAAGGTGAACGCAAACAAGTATCTACTATCCTTGTGTATAGGAATACTAAGGAAAGCATTCTTTAGATCCTCAACACTAAAGTAAGTAGCTGTATCTGGAATCATGGTTAATATTGTCGTCACATCAGGCACAATTGGAAATTGCGGAGCAACAACTTTATTAATGGCACGTAAATCAATTATGAAAAGGAATGGAATTGCATTATCGCCTTTCTTGTACATGGGTAAAATCAGACTATTGCACAAACTTCCTGAAATTTCTTCAATCACCCCGCGATGCACAAAATCGGAAACAATGCATTTCAAAGCACGCTCGCCCTCAACTGAAATCTTATACTGGGGATTGCGTTGCAGCTCAATTCCATGTTTCAAAATTATCTTAACAGGCTCAATCTGTAAAACACCGACATCATTGTCGTCAACAGCCGATAAACTCTCTGGTACATCAATGAATTCTGGCGGCAAAGGTCTAGTCAAGAATTGCGTGACAGAAAATTGCTGTGGTGAAATCGTCAAGCGCACTCCATCAGAAGAACAATAAATTACTGCATTTAATTCTTTTAACAGGTTCAACCCCAGCAAATTCTCTCCACAATTCGAAGTCAACAGAAATGGACAGTGGTCCATAAAGGGACCCAAAGAAATTGGTACCGGTGAAGAAAGTGGGCAAACAACTGGTGTGCCAGAAAACCCTACAGAAACATTGGTTTGCCCTGACAGTGGAATGTTTGAAACCTGTGAATGATCAATGGAACACTTCTGTGCTCCAGTATCTATCAAAAACTGATGTTTCCTATTTCCCACCACTATTTCAATGTAGGGACCTTTCTGATTGACGGGAATAGGTATAGGTTCCAAACCCTGCTTCAGGCAATCCTAACGAAACAGAATATCATCAAAAGGAAGCTCTTCAGATAGATATGCAGCAGAAGGATGATCAAATATGTTCCTAGTATCCACACTCGGAGTCTGATTATCCTGTGAAAAAAGTTGCTGAGGATCCTGTGCAAACTGACCTCTACCAGGGCCCCCTACACCCGGGCGACCTCTGGATCGTCTACCCATATTCCCAAATGTGTTATTCGACCTCTGTCGAAGGACGGGGCATTGTACACGCCAATGTCGACAATAGGCACACTGGGTAATGTTCACAGGACCCAAGGGCACATTCATTGCGGGACATACTGACCTCTAATCTGCGAACTACCCTCTCTGGGGCCACTAACAATTTGCTGTAATAGTACTTTAGTCTTCAAATCACCCTTTTGTTTTTAAACTCTATCTTTTTCATTATTGACACGATTCTCGTGGTACTGAGCCATATGCAGTACTTCTGATTGGGACTTTGCCTGCCAGACGCTCTCAGAGGACATAATCTGTGACTGGAGGTCAGGTAGCAATCCACGCACAAATTTGTCCACAAATAACCTTTTCCCAGACTCTGTGCCTAGGTCTTGTCTGCTGAAATCCGAGAATACCCGTTCAAACCAATTAAAGAACTCGGTAGCACCCTCAGACTTCCCTTGGACACAGGCCATAAGTTTGTCCCAAATAATTCTTTTCTCGGGGATAATGGTTTTTAATTTTGCAATAATTCTATCAGACAAAGTCAGTATCCACTCGGGCGGTCTTTCACCATCTGACCTTTCTCCATCGAATCTAGTTATATTTGCCCATGTATCCCCCAGCCCTGGCACATCGTCTATAGTCCTAACTTGTTTCCATAAATCTACGGGCAGGAGTACAGGAAGTAACAAATCAATATTGCCTAAGGTGAACACTGAAGACTACAAGACGGACTATTTCTTTATAGAATCCCGTCGGATTTTTCCTAATATCAGGAATAGATTGCCTAATAGTATTCACTTCCTGTCTTGAGAACGGGACATGAACAAACTGCGATACATAATGTGCAGGAATGTCCACAGCGACTATACCTCGTGCAGCATCGGCCGCAATCTCAACCTTTGGGACAAATGTCGGAGGAACCTCTCTCATAGGCAACTGAGAAGTAGGTGACTCCGAACGCTTACTAAGCAACAGAGCTAGGTTGAGCGCTAAAGCAGTCAAAGAAGTGTCAAGTGAAAAAGCTCTCTTATAAATACTCAATAACTTGTGAGACAACTAATCTTTCTTTTTACACAATCATCCTGTAGGTACTCTATCATTACCTATATCACTTTCGTCTGCATTTTCTGGCGTATACTGACTATATGTGTCATATACCTCAACTGGAGTTATCGACATATCTGAAATCCACCGAAGCGCGTCCTTCATATAAATTTGTGCTTCCTCAGATATCGATTTACGACAAGGAAGGAACCGTTTCTGTACATATATACGTTCCCCCTCGTCATCCTCATTCTGTAACCTTTCCAACTCCTTTCTATACCCAAATAACCTCTCGACATGCTCATTTACTTTCTCCATAGTGTCTCTAGAAAACGCTAAAGTATTTAGATCCCTTAACCCTTGCGGGAGATCTGTATTTTTTAATTTGCCCCACATTATACATAAATTAATCCCTAAACCTTCAATATAAACATTTTTCTCAGGAAAATTATCCATATTATAAAGTGTGGCAAAAACATTAGCTTGATCATCCCTCTCCATACAATGCTTAGCCCATGCAATCAACTCACGTTTCTTCTCTGGTGGTACAGTATTGTGAGTGACAACCTTCGACCCCTCACCTTGATCAACTACAAGCGGCACAGGACCACTTGGAAGAGAGGGAGCAGGCAAATTCAATGGAGATACTGTTACTGGTGCGATAAGAAGAGGTGGAGCAGCTGGAGGAAGAGGAACATTAGGAGGAGCAGGAACAACGGGAACAACAGCAGGTAGAGCAGGAATAGCAGGAGGAAGAGGCAAAGCAGCAGGAAGAGGAACATACAGAGGTGGCGCAGAGGCACCAAGCCTTGGTTCATTTAACAATTTGTCTATGAATTTGTCGGAAGCATGAAGGTCTTTAGAAGGATAGATTTTCTGAATTCCAAGTGAGAAAGCCCTAACCATATTCCTAGTTGATTCAGAATGTTTATCTTGGTCATACAATAATGCCTTTTCGGCCTTTGTCTTATGACGGCGCGCATGTTTTTCTCTACTTTTAAGTTGCTGCAACGCTTCTTTTTTCCAATTCTGCAAAACATCAAATGCTCCAGGTCTAGCCTTTTTCTTTAATAGAATTGACTCTAAATACTCAATACGAGGGATTTTGAAACTACCATTGATTGGCCACTCAAGTTCGGAGGCATGTCTGGTTTGTCTGTGCCAAATGTCATTAAATACTATACTTCCAATGCCATACTTACAGTACATAGTACAAGCCGGTGACCCCTCCTGTGGTGCCGGACGGCTAAATTCCAAAGATTGTCTATCGCTGCGGAATAACGCCCTGAAGCAGGTAGACAATTTCCCAGGCATATGAAATTATTGGTTTTACCTGGTCAATAATTGTGTCTGCAGACACAATACGCCAAAATCAAATTATCAGGATTATATTAAGAGTCGGGTCACGACTCACCTGATCAAGCCTAAGGAGGTCTGATCGGATTTCAAAGAATCTTACCTTACTAATCTTACCTCGTGTGTGGTGATTTTGGCAAATCTGCCCGCCTCGATAAGTGGACCCTCGTCAAGATGCCGTTCTCAGACCACAAGCTAATCGTCCAGGGATCGGGTCGTGCAGCGCTGCTGAGGTGTCGCATCTCGTTCAGAGGGGCCCTCTTTTTGTCACACCGTCCGATCCCGGTCTGATAGCGAGGGTCAAGCTTCGATAATCCGGCATCAATCTTGAGGGTCCCTATTCGGACGCCAACTGTGAAAACAAAATCAGAATATCGAGGCTGAGTACCCCAAAAGGAAATATACCGAACACGGGTCACAAAGGAACATACAAAGTACTTTAATTTATACTGAATTCAGTTACAAAGAACAGAACAAAATCAGATAGCTATCGGCACTCAGTGCAACACAACGAACTCCAGCGTGGTTCAGTGTGTTTAGTGAGAGACCCTGTACATTAGAATTCATTGCTCTTTTATACTATTTGCGAACACAATGTCCAACCCTACTTCGGGTTTATATTCCTCTAATACATTACTGATCTAGGGTTCATGCCGAGTTCGCATATCCACATGTAACTGGTTTACTTGTAATACAAATATCAACAAGCCTACACGGCATTCTGGGATTTCCCATGCAGGTCTTCTCAAACATTAATACAATGTGGTTAAACAAGTGTTCTACGTTCAGTATTTGAATACATTGTTCTCAACATATGCTCGCGGATTAGTTTCATTGCATGAGTACACACAGGTCAACGAAGGACATGGTCTCAGTTCACAACCTCAACAAGTGCCCTGCAGGCAAGTTACATATTAGCTACATGCAGAGGTCAAGACGGCCATGTTGTATTTTGGAATGACATCGTCCACAATTTTAACTCACAGGGTGACTTTACAAAGCGAACCTAAAATGGCGGATTGACCTAAAATGGCGGCTTACATTGATTTTAAGGTCAGGAACTTGCAACACGGATTTCTTCGAAAGTGACTTACAAGCAGCTTGGCGTAGGCCAATATACATATATTCATTGCAATAGGAGGCACGATATACTTTCTCATTTGACACCACTACCTCATCCTCCTCCAAAGAATTCCTAACCCAGTCACTCTCATTGAAGACATATTTGTCATGGTCTAAACTGAGTATCATCTCCTCCCTTAAATGCACTTGAGGGTTCTTGTTCAGCTCTAATTTCTTTATTTTATTTATTTATATATGTATAGCGTGCAAACAGCCCAAGGGCATTGAGGCGCTGTTACTTGCAAGAGCTTAGTTACAAAGGTACAAGAGTGGTAGCAGTTGATGGCACATTATAAATCAATCAATACAAAATAAGATAAGTACATAATTCTCTCATTACAGCTTATTGTACAGCTTATGCAATGGGTCATATGTTTAGTATTCATGCTGATAAGAGGGGCCTTATGTGAAGAGGATGGTTTTCATAGCTTTGCGGAACGCGATGTGGGAGGCCTCACCACGGATTGTGGGAGGTAGGGAATTCCAGTGTGTGGGTGCGAGATATGGGAAGCTGGATCCGCCTGCTCTGGCTCTTTGTTCTTAGGGGCACACAGAGCATGTTGGTATAGGGTGATCTAATATTAGTATGCCCACCTTCAGGTCAACCAAGTGAAAATCATCACTATTTCTGGCAGTCTCCTGCTTCTGAAAGCCTTTTAGGTAAGTCAAAGGCATGTTATCAGGTATATGACAGCCCAATGGACCTTCCAGTGTCACTGGCCTTTTAAGTATGCTCTTATTATCAATATAGCCCAGTTGTCTCACTCTTGAAAAAACAGATCCTTTTGTCGAATAGTTTGTGACAAAGCCATAGGCTGTCTCTGTTACCTTGCTGAACCAATGAGGATGTGTGTAGCATCTAACATGTATTCCTAGGGACCTCATACATTCCAGAGGATAATTGACTATTGTGGGCAAATTCTCCAAATGATGCTATGCAAAAGGGAATATTCAGTTTAACATGGAAGATATGACGGCACATTATGATACAATTCCATACACTCAAACGGTAAATAGCAGTAGGATCTGTAACATTTGCTACACATTTTGCGGCTTTAGTAAACGCGGGCAAATGTAATAAAGTGTCCGTTGACAAAAAAGGCCCTTGGGTAGCCGAGACATTTCTCTTGTGAGGGTGCTGGAGGGCAGGAGCTGGCCTGCCTTCCCCCATTCTAGTAAAGGGCCTGCCTGAGCATGTACATTTGGCATAACCCCTTTAGTTTTGACCAGCAACCATGTCCCCAGTGAACTTGTGACCATGCATACATCTTACAATTGTGTGCACATTCCCCCAAAAAACCTGTCCTGAAGGAACTGGCAGAGTACTTACACTACTTAGAATTATGTTCTGTCATGAAGCCAGCTGGATAGATCAGTGATTTTATGTTGGGATGGGTGAGCCTTAAAGTGCTAAACTCGAAAGCCAGTTTCAACAGTGCAGAAAGTGGTTCAAATCGGCTTGAGCTATTTGAGCCTCTGTCGAGATGGCTCACTAGTAGAGTTGAGCCAAGTCAATCAATATCCAATTCCACTTGTAAGCATCTTGATTCAGCTCAATCCACTTCAAGCCAATAGATCACTAGGGTATGAATTGGGTTCAATCTGTTTTTCGAACAATACACATATATTGATTTTACCTCCGTTTAATCATTTTCAATCATTTAGAAACTATTGATACAACCCACTATCTAAAAACTATAGTGGCTACCCTTACTGAAAAACCACACTTAAAACAATTGTACCTGCTCTCCCTCAATGAAAACCCACTGCCACAAAATATGTAATTGCGTTCTTTCACGGAAAAGCTGCTCTCTGGCAAATTATTATAGCTCTCCATTACTGTAAAGTTGCTCTCTGCAATGTGTAAAGTCATTCCCACACAGGAGTGAAGTTCTCTCAAAGAAGTGTGATGTCTCTCCTCCTCCTTTCTTTTACATTTTTCAAACCACTGCCAAACCTTTGAAGAATATGTTTTAGTTGGAATTATATATATTTTCAATGTTCAAGAGAAGAGGGATTGAAATAAAATGAAAAACAAAATTTAGTAAGAAAGTTTGCCTCTGCTAAAGACATTGATGGAAATTGTACCGGAAAGAAAATGCACTGTTCGTGTAGAAAACTACAAACGTGTGATAAGGCCAAGGACTTGGCCTTGAGAACATGGGGGATGAGGCCCTCCCCTTACAAAGTGGTAGGAGAATGGGGATATCCTGAGCCATCCCAAGCTCTATGGGAAAACACCATTTAGAGAGACACAATTTATGTTTTCTCCCCAAGTTTCTAAATGCATCTGTGCAGAACCTTATCCCCAGCCTTACCTCAATATAGAGATACTGGCCAGTGTCTTTCTTCTGTTTGCAGAACTATGTTAGAAGACGAAGCATCCCCACCCCACTGGGAAAAACACAGGCAAAAATGTTGACCCCGAACAGAGCTCTCCTGCAGTGGACGAGCAGGTCAGCATGGGAAGATGAAGGAGCAGAGCCCGCACCGAAACACGTAGGGTGCACGTATGCTTTGGGAACAGGCACGCATGAGAGAGAGAGAAAAGCTGCATCTCTAAACAATAGAAAAGAAAGTCTCACAGAACCACCAAAGGGAGCTGTCCTACCTGCACCTCAACTAAGATCCCTAGGACACTAGGCACAAACAGGGGAGTGAGACCCTCCCCAAGGAGACTTACCCAATGCAACATCAAACCTTCTATGCTGCTATATCCATTATGCAGGACACCTGTGTGGAGACCTTGGGCAGGGTTTAGCCCCGTTTTTCCCTAGCACGTACATGCCGCTGGAGGAAAGTGAGCACAGATTGGCCAATCCCCACAAGGGGAAGGGTATTAGAAAACTGATGAGGAAGTGTGGCTTAGTTGGATAAGGTCGGCAATGGAAATGGAGGTGAACTAAGAGACCAGCAGGAGAAAAGAGGGAGCACCCAATTGTGGAGGATATCCAAGCGTTCCCAGTCAGTCAGAGACTGGGGTAAGTGCTGAGAGATACCACTCTTATGGGTCATTGACCAAGTGCAGTAACGATGAGGCAAGTATAGGCCTGGAGGCAAGTGCGAGAGGACTGGCGAGGGTGCCACGGTCCTGTGAAACTCTGAGGTACACCCGGCAGCCAGTCAGCAAGCTGTGTGCAAAAGGAGGGACAGAGGCATAGAGCAGATAGAGAGGTTAGCAGGTTAGAGGGAGAGAGAAGGAAGAGGAGAAGAGTAATGTCGTAAGGAGTTTCCGGAACTTGAGGAGATCAGGCTCAATACGGGGGCGTCAGGGAGGCTTATCCAGAGGAAAGCCCCTGCTAAGGATAATGATCTCCCTCCAAATCTCTGAAGTAATCTATCTTTGGGGATCCACAGAGGAACCTGCCTATCTCCCTGCACACTACAATCAGAGTTTTCATGCAAGCAATAAATGGTATACATCTGTAAAAGTACAGTTTTCTAGGTACTATGTTAATCGTAATACTATTCTCTTTACCCTGTATGCCAAAATTAATTCTTGACAACCTGTTAAAGTCAGTCTTCAGTTTATCAACTAATTTCCCTAAATTGTCACTTAAAAACTTTCCACATTCATACTCATCTCTATTCCCAGATAAGTCAATCCGTCCACACACCAGTGTAGAGGAGGAGCCAAGTACCCCCACTCCAACTACCCTGCCTATATTACCTGAAAGGCATGAACTAAAGTATGTGACATATACAGCACAATTAAACCACCAAAGAGAAGAGCGTGGACTCTGTGCAGTACCCATAAGAATACCTATACCTAAGAGAATATGGGAGGTAAAGTACCTGTTGAGGAAAGCATACCTTCATCCAAGACAATATGATGGCCATTTGAATGGGATTCCTGAAGAAGCAGAGAAACTAAATGGAAAAGGTGAATGGTGATGTCATATGAAGTTGAATCGACATCCATATAGAAAGATAACCAGACCAGAGAGATAGATGAATTTTAAAGTACAAGAAGGTACCAAGGATAAGGGAAATCTTGGGATCAAGATGAAGAGACTTATGCCACAGACCTGATGAAGATACTTAGTTAGATTAAACGTGTACAGATGCAATGAAATGCAAGGAGCAAAACAATCATGAAGCTAGCTACATGCTCTTAACTAGTTAGATTGCGGCAAACACCAACATATACATATATATATATATACCTGTATAGACACATGGACTAAGAAAAGACGGATGTTTCTGCTACATATATAAGTAGTACTGAACAAAACAAGAAGGCCTCATTTCAGTTTTGCAGTCAAGAAAAGCAAATGAATTAAACAGAATAACAGCTCAGCTAAGGATTTGACTGAGCCAAGAAAACCAAGGTCATATCAAACTGGAATTGGCTGACATTGGATACAATTAACGTGAAAGAACAGAAGCTCCTGTTCATAGAGGTCAAGCAAAAACAAAGATGTCAGAGGACTATTGAAAATAAAATCAAATACACGAAAAGGTTCAATTTCATGGTATCCAGTCATGTGATAGAAGGAAGTTGGATGAACGAGATGATCACACCTACGTACGGAAGCCGGCTAGCGCCCATACTACTTAAAAATTCTGAGAGAACAGTACAAACACAAGGCCAACTTCAAAGCACTAATAGACACTGGACCATTGAGGTGATGATGGATGATATTTTAATTGGTGGGAAGCTGGTGCTAAGACGAGCTCACCCGCACCTGGTTGTTCAGTCTGTGTACTGCTAATGTAGGTGGAAAAGTACTGATGGGGGTTAGAAGCCAACCAATTGTAGAGGACCACGTAGTTGGGGGTCCTATAGTGTGTGTAACCAATGTGACGTCTTACATTTAGTGACGTTCATTGTGGCCATTTTTAGGAGAAGGCTTAGTTGCCCCACCGGATGTTAACTATCCAATTAACTCTTTCTGTTACTCTATACAGATTTGGGACCTATGCTTAGTTATTCACATAGAGCCAATCCCACCTTCCGTTAGGTTTTTGTAGTTTGCCACGTAGGATGACGTTGGTAATGACACAGGTCAAAACGTCGATGATGATCAGTCATGGTTATAAGAACCCAATTTTTTATGAAGTAAGCAGAGTCAGAGTATCGAGTGATTGCTGATGTCCATTGTACTCCCTGTTTTATATACTTGACATTAAAACAGACAAACTTTGCCAAACTATTTGTGTCGTCTTGATCATTGATATATGAATAAAATCTGCATCTCCATCTATTTCCAGGGTATTGCTACTAATCTTAAAGGACTGTTTGTGAACACACCGAGCTCACCAGTGAAAAACACAACTTTCCATGTGGTCCCTATGCTATGTCGTAGTTATTGCCATCACTTCAGATTTCTCTATATTTAGCTTGTCACGTGAGATTACTCTGACCTTCTCGTATTCTCCCTGGATCTCTTAAGGGCAATCAGACATTATCTGCATATGAATTTACTGAATTCCATTATTCATTTGAATAGTCCTCAAGAGTGTCACCGATGATGCACTGTATCATAGAGGTGATAATGGGCACATGTGCCTGTTCCTCTATAGAGGGTAAGATCATCCAACATTAAACCGTTGGCCACTGTACTTGTTCTTGCTTTTTTTGTAAAGCATATTCACAAACACAACAAAACTATCTGGTAAATCATATTTACATACCCATCTCTCCAAGAGCTGCCAGCGACCATTATCAAAGGATTTTTTACAAGCTGAGGTGATCATCACTTTAGTAGCGTGCCATGTAATCCAAACAGAAGAAGAAAAATCCTAATGTCCGAGGACCCTTACCTACCTTTTTTGAAAACTACCCCCTTCCTTATTCAAACATCTAACTATCCTTTCTAAAGTGAAAAAAAAATCTCTTGACCCCTTTCTTACCTCTATTGGCCCATCTCACTTCTTCCTTTCCTTTTTTATCAATTTTAGAGTATATTTTTGTAGAAATGAGTACTTGAGGTAAGTTTGCAAACACCTTTATTGACCAGCCAGAACAACGAAGTCCCTGCTCCCTCAGAGTCCCAGCAACTGCTGTTTTCAAAACACTACAATAGAACAAAGAATGTAAACATGGAGTGTGGAATTCCACGGGTGTGGAATTCTACACCATAATTAAGCTACTTACAACACCCCCCCCTTACACATTCAACAAAACGCCAGAACATGGCACACACAAAACACACAAAATAGAAAGATGGAAGAGGAAAAAGGAAGAAAAGATCCAGGAAAAATAACCGTGCAAAAGCACTAAGAACAATTAAATGATTTGGGATCGCCGTGCCACAGCACCGAGAACAAACTCGTCGTATTTAGAGGGGACCCTTCTTTCCCTCGTCCGGTGTATTCTGCGACCACCAGGATCAGAACCACAAACTCTGGGAGCTTGAATGGTAACACCCCTGCGAGGATCGGGCGCGGTACACTCCAAGTGACCCATGGAAACAGACTCAGTATCCCTTGGTCGTGCCCCATCAGTGCTAGCACCCTCCCCACCAGAAGCAACCACACCAGAAGGGGACGGTATCCCATCACAGCTGCCATTGCCAGAATGGGCAATAATATCGCCATCAACCAACACACCACTCACATCCCAGGTGTCATCCCCGCCATCTACGGTAGCCAAATCTAGCAGCCTACTTTTAAGTAACTCCGGAGGAATTAGCCTCAATCCCCTGGACACGCCCCACGGACCTTCTGACAATTCAGCCCAAACATGACCAAACAATTTCGACAGTTCCTCATCATGCACACCCGTTCTAAGGGCCGACTTGACGCCAATCAATACCTGATCCCGACTACACTCCTCACTCCACACCTGTTTGCACACAGCAGGAGTGACACCAGCCACCAAAGCAAAATCATCGGCGGTTAGTTCCTCGGTGCGCTCCACCACCCACTGACACAGAAAACGAGATAAGCAGTCAGCGACAGCGTTCCTAGGACCAGGCACATATTCAACCTTAAAATTAAACTCCCCCATATCGGCCATCCACCGCATGGACGAGGACTGTGATAAACCGTTGGTCGTTAAAACATGAACCAATGGATTGTGGTCAGTGTGCAAGTTGTACTCAACACCCCAAAAGAAGGTTCTAAAATGCCTCGAGGCCCAGACAGCAGTGAGAGCCTCTTTCTCTATCACGGCATATCTGTGCTCTGCATCCCTCAAGACCCTGGATGCGAACGCTACAGGGCGAAATGCACCTCCTTCCCACTGTTCCAGCACAGCCCCAACACCGTATTCACTGGCGTCCACGGTCAAAACAGTTCTCCTTGATGGACAAAACGATGCCAACGAGGGAGCCTGGTCAACATCTACTTTTAACCTTTCAAACTCAGTCTGACACTGCTCCGACCAATCAAAATGCACACCCTTCCTGAGTAAAGCCCTCATGGCAACCGTCTTGTCGGAATATGGCTGTACAAATCTACTATAATATTCCGCCAGGCCCATAAAGGACCTCAATTGCTCCTTATTGGTGGGGGAGGGCGCGTCACACAAGACTTTCACCAAATCATCCTTAGGGTGAATCCCAGAGGCATCCAATGTATGTCCGAGGTATGTTACACTTTCCACTCCTACCTTGCATTTGCTCAACTTAACAGTAAGGCCACTCTTTTCTAATATGCCCATCACACGCACAACCCTCTCATCATGTCCCTCGCGAGAACACCCCTAGACCAGAATGTCATCTTGGAAGTATTCAACTCCACGGACACCAGCAAACAACTTCTGCATTACTTGTTGAAATACAGCTGACACAGAAGCCTAACCAAACAGCATTCGGCAAAACCGGAATGCCCCAAACGGAGTGATGAAGGAGGTGAGTGGGCGTGACTCAACATGTAAATCTATCTGATGATTGGCAGAGGAAAGGTCAAAGGTAGAAAAACAGGAGCCCCCGCCCACCAAAGAGAGCATCTCATTGATGTTGGGCAATGGATGTCTGTCAACCCAGATGCTGCTATTAAAGTCTCTAGGTTGACACACATCCTCATGCCCCCGTCTGATTTGTGTGCCAGAACCACAGGAGCCAACCATTCCAAAGACTCCACCTCCTCAATCACGCCCGCTTCCAAGAGTTTATCAATTTCCGCCTTAAGGGACTCACGGGCTGCAATAGGAACACGCCTGACCTTGTGAACCAGGGGAACAGCATGCCTTTTTAGGATTATCTTATGGGAGAAACCCCGCAACTTGCCTAACTTGGGGGTGAAAACGGTGGGAAAACCACTCTGAAGCGAATCTGCTGTCAAGGGCATGGACAGGTCTCTAACACTCTCGCTCCCACCACTTATACTAAGAACCGGAACGGGCTTGCCGGGGCGAATCTCTATCTCCAGGGCAGCTTGTTCATCCCATCCAACTACGGGATCGCCCTTGTGTGCCACATAGAGTTTTCCTTCAGTCACCCGCCCTTGAAATTCTATATTCATTCGATCAAAACCAAGTACCTTAATAGGAACACGCCCGTAGGCGCAGGGGTTGATGTCGGAAGGGTACAGATCAGACACTCTCTTCTTAAATTTGGTACAGTACAATTCGGGGGACAACATGGTGTAGGGGGAACCTGTATCAACAATCAAATCCACATGGAACACCATCTATGCACAGGGTTGCCCATGCACTCTTCCTTGTCGAACCCACACTCAACAACAAGCCCTCCCTTGCTTCCGCGCCACTAATTTGGGAGGAACCCACATAGCTAACCACAGTAACCCCATCATCCCCATCAGCAGAATCCACCATCCTCACACTCTCCCTGACAGACACGGCCCCCTTGCACATCCGGGCATAATGCCCCCTCCTTCTACACTTCCGACAAACTACACTAGCTGCGGGACACTCCTTGGATCCAGGCACATGCCCACGCCAACCACATTTCTTGCACACATCTCTTAAACTCAATGTTCCCTTGGGGTCCTTGTCTCTAGTCCTTGCATCATCACTCCTGCGTGGCTGAACCATGTGTATGTTATCGCTCCTGTCCACCATCTCCTTCACACTTTTCCTAGACTCCTCCATGGCACGAGCAATTTCAACCACCTTCCCAAGAGGAGGGTCCTTCTCTGTCCATAACCTCTCCCTAACCCTACTGTCACTTGTCCTCATCAGGATCTGATCCCGAATGTATTCATCCACCACACCAGTGAATTTACATGTAGCAATAAGTGTGCGTAGAGCAGTGGCATATGAGTCAATTCCCTCCCCTACACCTTGCGCCCTTGAAAATAAGTGATACCTTTCTAGAACTACATTAGCTCTTTTGCCAAACCGCTTCTCTAACTTGTTGAGAGCCGTCTCATATGCCAGCACAGGCCACGGCGCACTGTCCCCCCTTCTCCGCCATCCAGAGGAGGTGCTCGCACACAGGTTCCGGGCAAATGTCTAAAAACATTCAGGCCCTCTGTGCCAAGGCAGTTCAGCAAGGCTGTCTCCTTATCATCATCCGAGAGCCTTGCGCCCCCAGACACCCTTATTTAGACTTTGAAGGTATCTACCCACAGTTGCCAGGGAATGGGAGGCTCTCCAGGGCTAGGCAAAAAGGCAGGAGGCGGGCGAGCATTGCTATGTTGCATAGTGGATAACGTAGCAACCAAAACTGTTCGACTGTAGAACACCAATCCAAGCTGCATTGTAGGATCAATTAGAATCCGGTCTCAAACGGTGCCGCACAGTGCTGTGCACAACCTTCAAAGTTCCACCTGGGGAGCTAAAGGTTAACTCCCTGGGGAAGGAAAGCCGAGACAAAGTCCTTCAAGGAGTAGGTGAGTAAAGGGTTAACTCACTCAACGAGAGAAGGCACAGTTCCACCGAAAGGGGCGGGCTATCTCACTGAGCCACTCCGAGAGGCCCAAGGAAGTCCTTACACGTTTGCGGCGTGTGGCGAGGTGAAGGGAAACACCGGAAACATGGTGCCGCTGCTCCACAGCAGCTCGGTCCTGTATGCAGGAGCGGGGACAGCAGGATGCATACGCAGGTGGCCCCTCGGCCGAGCCCGCTGTCCCAAAGCAACGCTCCCAACGTTGCTATACAGCTGCTGTCACCCTCGCTGGCAGCGCGGCCATTCTCGGCAGTCCCAAAGCAACGCTCCCGACGTTGCCGTTAGGGCGCTGTCACCCCCGCTGGCAGCGCGGCCCCTCTCACCTGTAGTCCGGGCCAATTGAGGTTGCGCTCGCAATCGCTGGCCGCCGCGCTCGATCCGGGAAGGTGAGCACAGCTGGCGGATGCAACACGGATGGAGGAAGAGTCTCAAGGCAGGCGAGGCGGCGGCAGGCTCACTCCAGCTGGTCTAGGGTGTGCTCCGATCTCTGCAGGGGTCACAGGCCAACGACGCTGAAGATAAAGGCGCGTGGGTCAGCTGGCTGGTCACTCGTCGCCAGTGTAGAAATGAAAGTACTTGAGGTAAGTTAGCAAACACCTTTATTGACCAGCCAGAACAGTGAAGTCCCTGCTCCCCCAGAGTCCCAGCAACTGCTGTTTTCAAAACACTACAAGAGAACAAAGAATGTAAACATGGAGTGTGGACTTCCATGGGGATGGAATTCCACACCATAATTAAGCTACTTACAACAATTTTCTATTCTCAGTTCTACACAATTCTACACTTATTACAACGCTGCTTCTTTTCTCCAACTATATCAATCTGGCTTTTACCCTTTGTATTCCACAGAGACTGCTTTCATAACTGTCTGTTATTCTCTCCTTTCTGTCCACTGTGCTAAACAATCTGTCTTGTCATCAGCCATTGAACTGTCAATCATTCTCTTCTCCACCACTCTCTCTCTCATTCTGGTATCATGGGTTCTGTTCTAAATTGGTTCCATTCTTATCTTTCAAATCACACATGTTCTGTATCCTGTGCAGATCAAATTTCCCAAGTGTTTTGTTTTCAAAATTGTGTCCCAAAGGGTTCAGTCTTAGTTCTCATTGTATTCTCTCTTTACACAATTCCTCTTGCCTCTATCATTTTGTCTTTTAGTCTGTCTCATCACTTTTATGTGGACGACACACAACTTTTCATCTCCTTCTCTTCCTTTTCCCCATCTATTCACTCTGCTCTTACTTTTGGTCTTCTTGGGCTTCAGTCTGGAATGCGTGACAATTATCTCCATCTTAACCCCTCCAAGGTGGAGGTCCTCTTATTTCTTCCCACTGTCATATCTCTGCTTCCCCCTCTATTTATTTTTCTCCTGCCTCTCTTGATATCCTGCTACCCACTTGGTTACTCTCTTCTCCATCTACAACTCATCTATATGTCTACTCTTCTCTTCTATTTATCCTCTCGTGACTCTATTTCCCCAGCACTGCTACACACCAGTGGCTTTTGTTTGAATCACGTTTGTTTAATTTTTGTTGCCTTGCCTTTAACTGTCTCTATGGATTGTCCCCACACCCCAATCTCTCTTCGCTGATCTCTTTCTATTCCCCTTGCCTGTCTTTTTACTCTCAGTGTCATTTGCTACGATGTGTCCCTCCCCTGCTTGCCTAAATCAGGTGTTTGTTCTGTTTTTATCTCTGCTTCAATTCCTCTCCCTCTTCCTTCTTGTCCTTGTTTACTCAACTTCACTCTCATCTCACAGCCCATTTGCCTTCCTGCTGATTTGGTTATTTAACTTATTTGCACCTGACTTGCACCATTCCTTTTAACTTTGTTAAAGCACTTTGGTGTATAGCGCTCTAAAAATACAATAAAATACAACAAAATACAAATGATGAATAATATTGAGCATTGTTACCAATAAACGATTTGCCATAATTATCCAATGACCATTGAGTAAGGAAAATGGAATATAATGTTGACATTTCCTTCTGTGTTCACCACCACTGGACATCGCAGCAATTAGGCCCTGCTCAATCAAGGGTGTTTTCAGCCTCCCCACCGAAACCTCATTATATACCATGTGTAAAATTGGCACAACAAAATGTTTCCATTTCACATAGAATTCGGCTGGGAATATATCCAGGCCTGGGGATGTCCCCCTTTTTTCTCTGTTATCACCTTTTTCAATTTCCCTCATCCAATATTAGTTCTCCTAACCTCTTCACTTTCTCTGTGACTAGTTTTTCTCACTTTCTCCGTGACAGGTTTTTCTAGCTCTTCTCTTCTAGGATATTGATCAATCAGTGTATCCTGTCCTTGAACCTACTCTGTATAAAGTAAATGACAGAGTCAGTCTGTGACACAGTAGCATGATTTTCAAGCTCCAGAATCAGCCTGGAATCTTCCATCCTGGAATCTTCCATCCTCCATACCAACAGTTTACCCCCTTTTTCCCCATATTCCCAGCAATACTGTTTGCTCCTGACCAGCAAACTTTCAGCTGTTCTAGGAAGTGGTTGTTAGTGAGTCTCTTGCTTGTGTCATGCTCTGCCTTTCATTCTCACTACAGTGCTTTCTAAACCTACTTTCACATAAGCATATTATGTTCTGACCTTTTCCTTTTTTCTTTGCCAATCCAGAACTACACAGTCTACCATTCAATAAATGCATTTAAAGCATTCCAACATAGACCTATAATGCCCAAATACATTCTCTTCTGGAGAATGTGTTATATCAATTGCCCAAGCTCTCAACTGTGTGCTTACCTAGTAAAAGAGAAGTTTTAAAATCTCCAAGAAAGTCAATTATCCTTTTGCAATCTCTCTTAGATTATCTCTGATGAGATGACAGTGTGATCTGGGATGCAAATATCCCCAATGTCCGCATTGCAGGGTTTCCTCACTAAGCATTTGTATAAGCTGAGATAGTACAACCTCAAGGAGATGTGAAGGGTATTTGAGGATGAGGTGTAGTTTCTGTCTCTTGGAAGGAAGGTAAGCCAGATATTCATTAATTTCAGCTTATCCATCACCTTCCTAAAACATCTATTGACATTTCTATCTGTATTCTTTATCATACAAACCTGTCCATTTCCGGTTAAATTGTGATATTGAATTCTCTACCCAGTATCGCTTTACATTTGCCCATGTGTTCATTCTTGTTTACTAACTCCTCACAACTTCGCATCTGAGCTCTTTTTAAAAAAAGTATTGAGACCCTCTGCTATTCGAGTGAAGGGTACTGGAGAATTCCCTGTAATAACTGACTCTACTAATGAATTTCAGGTCTCATCTAACAAGTGTGTTTCCTGTAATAGGACAATATCTACCAGTCTCTTCTTTAGTGCTGTCCATATCATATTTCTCTTCCTCCGTAGGTTGAGACTCTTATGTATTTCAGTGCCATACCCAGTTAATTTACAGAGCAACCTGTGTAAGCCAGTGTTACATAGAAGTGTTTTTTTCTCTTCAGCCTCCATGTTACACAAATGATGCAGAACCTGCATTTTAAGATGCACGATGTGTCATGTCTCTGATATAAAGGGGGTAATTCATGGAATCAAGTGCAGAATTGGCGCACGCGGCTGGAACACAGAGTGCGTGTGCGGCAGCTTGCGCCAGCCGCCTGTGCCAAAACCCATTTTGACGCACAGTGTATTCATGGATTTTTACATCCATAACCAGCCGTGGCGCAGAGTGGCGCAGCGACCCTGCAGCAGCGCCACTTACGCCCCCAACTTCGCCCCGTGCGCCAAAAACATTGCACAAATCCCCTACATGGCGCAAACCAGTATACAGCCTCCCAACCACGAAAACATGCTAAAAACGCCACACAGACCTCACGTGACAGCAAAATTGCGTGTAAAAATCCCTGCGCACCCCTCGGAATAATCGTACCCTGCTTGCGCTAGCGAAACTGCATGTAAAATTCCCTGCGCACCCCTCAGAATATGCGTAGCCCGCTCGCACCAGCAAAATCGCATTTAAAACTCTGCGTGCACCCCTCGGAATACACGTACCCCGCTTGCACCAGCAAAATCACGTGTAAAACTCCCCGCACCCCGCGGATTACGCGTACCCCGCTCGCGCCAGCAAAATCGCATTTAAAACTCTGCGTGCACTCCTCCGAATATGTATACCATGCTCACGCCAGGTAAATTGCATTTAAAAAGTCCCTCCTGGGGTGTGGGCTGCCTGTAGGGCATGGGGAGGGTGGATAGGCTGCCTGTGGGTGATGGACTGACTCCGGAGCATGCCCAGAGGTGATGAGCTGCCTGCGGGTCATGGACTCTGGTGATGGGCTTCCTGCGGGTCATGGTCTGGGGTGATGGGCTGCCTGCAGCTTGGCATGGTCATGGTGGATGGGCTGCTTGCGGGGTATGGGGAGGGTGGATGGGCTGCCTGCGGGTCATGGTCATGGTGGATGGGCCGCCTGCGGGGCATGGGGACGGTGGATGGATTGTCTGCGCTTATTTCAGGGGTGTGCAGGGACTTTTACAAGCAATAGGCCTGGCACGAGCGGCGTGCGCGTATTCTGGGGGTGCACGTGGAGTTTTACACGTGATAGTCCTGGCGCGAGTGGGATACTTATATTGCCGGGGTGCGTGGGGACTTTTACATGCGATTGGCCTGCCGCGAGTGGGGTACGTGTATTCCGGGGGTGCGTGGGGACTGTTACAAGTGATAGGCCTGGTGCGAGCGGGGAAAGCGTATTCCAGGGGTGTGCATGAAGTTTAGGCCTGGCACGAGTGGGGTACGCATATTCCGGGGGTGCGTGTGGAGTTTTACACCCAATTGGCCTGGCGCGAGCAGGGTACGTGTATTCCAGGGGTGCGCGGGGAGTTTTACACACGATAGGCCTGGCGTGAGCGAGGTACGCGTATTCCGGGGGTGCGCGTGGAGTTTAGGCCTGGTGCAAGTGGGGTACGCATATTCCGGGGTTGCATGTGGAGTTTTACACGCGATAGGCCTGGCGCGAGTGGGGTACGTGTATTCTGGGGGTGCTTGGGGAGTAATACACGCAATTTGGCGTTGTGGGCCCTCCCGGTTGTGCTGCTCCCTCCCTCCCCATGCCTTGCAGGCAGCCCACACCACAGGGGACCACCCTACACCCCTTGGCATGCCCTGCAGGCTGCCCATGACCCCAGACCATGACCCACAGGCAGCCCATCACCCCTGGGCATGCCCTGTAGGCAGCCCATGTCCCCAGACCATGCCCCGCAGGCAGCCTATGACCCCAGACCATGACCCACAGGCAGCCCAAATGGCACCATGCACTTGGGAGCCCCGAGTCATGTCCCCCCACCTGACACCCAGTGACGGGCACCTGCCAGCAGGCACCGACTCATGTCCCCCACCCACACCCCCAGTGACGGCAACCTGCCAGCAGGCCCCGACTCATGTCAAACACCCAACGAAGCATTCCATACACTCCACATTGAAATCCCCATGTCATGATAGATCCCAAATAACCAGTATGCCCATGAATACATGTCCGTCAGACCCACACAATGGTGACACATGACTGAGAAAACCCACATTCTGACATGCACAAAACCAATGAGAGAAGACCACACAAATGAATTAAAAATAAAAAATGTATTCTATACAAAACTGAATGAATGAAACGAAATCACACAAGAAAATAAATAATGAATAAAAGTCTGGATGTCCAAAATAAAGGAAAACAAATGAATGCTGAAATCAATAAAATCCAAAGTAAAATGGCTCTAAAACATCCGTCCATAAAACAAAATCAAAAGTTTAAAAAAAAGCAAACCATTCCTCCATGGTAGAAAAAATTCAGTAAAATCAGGTCCATAACTATATATAAATTAAAGCTCAAGGGTCCACAAACCCAACAATCCAAAGGAAACCTAACAAAAAACCTACCTAATAAATAACTATTTACAAAAAGGCGGCGCATAGTCCATGTGCCCCAAAGGAACAAAAAACAGAAAGGAAACCTACACCTACATAACTATTTACAAAGGCGGCGGGCCAGTCCCACGGCTCATTTAGTGATGTTCCGGGCCATGGCATCATCGAACTGCACGTCGATGTTCTGGAGGAGGACCTGTTCCCTGACCTCAAGGTCTCGCAGGGATGCAGCCATGGAATCCCTCATCTCCCTGCGAGTTTCCGTGAGGCCCTCAGCTGCCTCAAAGCCCGGTGCATGGAGTTCTCCACCCTGACCATCTTGAGCCATGCACTCTCCGCCCACTGCCTCTCTGCATCTATTTGCTGGCCCAACCGCTGCCACACGGAAGACACTCCCAGTCCAGGGTCCTCTTGCCCCTCGGCCGATGCCTGCCCCCGTGGTGTTGATGGCCCTGAGCCATGATGCCTCCCATGCTGAGCCAGCTGCTGCCTCCGATGCAACTGCCTCTGCCACCACGACGGCCTCCGGGCTGATGGAATCCCCCGGCGATGCTGTGCTCGTGCCCTGCCCGATGATGCCGGCACATCCTCCATCTGCTGGGGTCCAGTTGGTGGGGTGGCCACCCCTGCTGGACCTCCAATTCCCGACTGTGGCAGGGATGGGATCCCCACCAGGCTGGCTGCATTGTTTGGGGGAGGTTCACAGGGGGCCCTGGTGGCATCTGGGCCAGAAGACGGCACGGAGAACGACTGGCGTATAGTGTGCACAGAGGAGGAGAGTGATGCAAGACTGTCCGACACATGGAGGAAACCGCCAACCATGGTCCCTCCCAACTGGGCCGCGTTGCCACACAGCTCTTCGTGATGACGTGCGTGGTCCCCCCAGGAAGCACGTATGTCATCACAAATGTCACGTGTGCGCAACGCGACACCAATCAGGACGGACTCAATCCTGTCACGGGTCCCCACGTCGGCAGGTAGAGGAGTACCAGATGACGTGGACCTCCCCCCTACCTGCGGATGGGCTTGGGACGGGGCATCCCTGCTGGTGCTTGGTGATGCAGTCACAGTGTCAGGGACTTTGACATGCACAGGCCCCTGCGCGCTGACCTGTGCCGCCTCCTGCCCCTGCCCCTGGACTGCACCACTTGCACCAGTGGTACCACCCCCACCAGACCCCATGTGTGGCTCTGTAGTGGCCGCCTCCTCCTCCTCACACACCACCAACTTGGATGGCTCAGCACCGTCTTCCACCATCGCAAGCCCCTGTGGGGGCTCACCCGCCCCTTCCGCTGCAGCCGTAGTGGCGGACGCGGCACCAGTCCCCTCACTCCCGGATGATGGAATTTCCAGGGAGGGTAACTGGGCCTTGCGTCGCCGGCCAGAGGAGGCATCCCTGCCGCATTCCTCTACAGCGCCGTCTCCGCCCTCTTCTTCACTCACCGCTGTGTAAAGGGAGACATTGAACACAAGCATCAGGGTACTGTACAATAGTCCCCTAGACAAAAAGCAATAGCACATGAGTGGCACTGTCAAACGTCACTTCCATCATGCCCCTCCACAACACATGGGTCAGTGCAGGCAACACACATGCACAAACAGGCATGGCACATGCAACAAAAATGTGCATCCATGTCCAACGCACCGTACGTAGAAACATCCAATGGTGGGCTGAAACTCACATGCATCATGGGACATGCTGATCACATGCACACACATATACACACATCACCGGAGGGTCATGCATCTGGCCCCGTATACCCACAGACATAGCGGATACAAGGATGACTAGGCTGTGTCAGTGAATCAACACATCGTCATGAACATCTGTCATGCATCCATGGCACACACACTACTCAGACACACGGACATGTACACCATGCATGTCCATGACAGCAGCACACCTTCTCTCACACCCCAAACATGTCCAAGTACAGACACACACATGCATACATGTGTGCATTCCGCATGCTGCTCCGCATGATGCATTGTAACACATACACCATCCATGTGGGTCACGCCTGACGGGACTGAAATGCGGCACCATCATGTCTCTGCACACACACATCCCATACATGACCCATGTCACACATGCAGCCAAGAAGCTAACTACCACCACACTGCAACATGCACTGTTTTAAACATGAATGCTTGGGCACTTACCGCTCGACTCCAGACGGGCCTGCATCATGAGGATCTGGTGGTGAAGCACTGGGCGAATGCGCTCCAGCACCCTCATCTGCTGGGTGGGAAGCTGGACCCGTCGCCCCACTGCATCCGCTGTGTCCAAGAGGCGCCGGGCCTTCTTGAGGGTCCTGGACTTATAGTCCCCCCAGCGCTTCTGGACGGGTTTGATGTCGCGGGGTGCCACCCCCTCCACGTTAATGGCACCCACTATGTCCTTCCAGTTCCTCTTCCGTCCTTCCTTGTTGTCGCGCAATGGTGTGAAGAGGGCATCATAATGCCCGAGAAGTTGCTCCACCAGGATACCAACTTCCTTTTCACTGAAGCTGTTAGCCCTCTGCCTCTTTGGTGGGGGGTTGCCACTGGTGCCAGATGGTGTTGCGTCAGACATGGCAACCCCCAAGTCAGGTGTGGGTGGGCAACTGGGTCGTGGGGCTGGGCTGTGGAGTGATGGTACACCAGTTGGGAGTCCTCTGTGCAAGCAGGAGTGGTCACAGCAACTGGACCCCTGCAGATGGCAGATGTGCAGGCACCAAATGGCAGGGCACGGTGGCAGCAGGCAAGCAGGCAGCAGAAGATTGCTCGTGGGAGGCTTCTCAGGGCTCTGGGGGGGCAGTAATTTGGCCTTCTGGGCAGGAGTGTGGTCTTCCGTGTGTTATTGCGTGGCCAGCTTGATACGGAGTGATTTGGCACGTGAAAAACAGCACGTTTGCGTGAATTCCGAGGAAAGGCCGTTAGCGCATAAGCGCGTAGGTGACGTAACATGCGTGGAGGCGTTTCCCTCAGCATGGGTTAAAGGTCCCACGTGGCTCTGTACGTGCTTTTCGTGGAGAGCGATGCGTGTGTTTTCCAGACATTGGGGTTCACACGCGATTTCTTCACAGCGGCTACAGTGCGTACTTCTTCTTTTGGCGGGGGTGTTGCCTACGTGTTCTTCTTCTACACGAAAGACAGACGGTGAGTCACGCAAATTTTTTTCTCCCACTGCGGGTGTCCCTGTTTGTCACGTACCCCTTTTTTTCAGTCATACTTGCCCGCGTGATGATCACGTATGCATTTTTTGTTTTCCTGGCTGCCACAGTGTACTGTGTGAGTTTTATTACACGCATCGGGGCTACAGGGGTCGTGTATCTCTTTTTCATGCTTTTTTGGGATGCCTGAGCGTTCCGTGACCCGTTATTTTTCCTAAGAGACCACAGGCAGCCTTGCAGGAGCACAGGGGTGCTGTTTGCATCACGTACCTTGCCCCCCTCACCCAAGTTACCCAGGACAATTGTTGTGTGCACCTCCCATTGGTACTAGAACATCTGTGCCATGGTTGGGAGGCCACAAAAGGTGAGGAGCGCGTCAGTTGGACGGCCTCCACGTGCCATTTCCCCTCCCATGCGCAGCACCTTTGCGTGTGGTTGGGGATGTGGGGCACCACCATGTCCACCGGTATGCCCCGCCGTGTTGCAACATTGTGCAGGACACATGCTGCCACAATGATCCTGCACACTACTTGGGGTACATAGAGTAGCTGCCCCCCAGAGTGGTCAAGGGAGCAGAAGTGTGACTTGAGCACTTCAAATGTGTGCTCCACTATGGCCCAGGTTGCAATATGGGCTGCGTTGTATCTTATCTGGGGTGGGGTGGTGGGGTTCCATATTTGCATCATCATGTGGGTGCTCAGGGTTTAGGCACTGTCCCCTGGGGAGGTGATAATGGTTGTCATTAGTTTGGTTTGTGTATTTGTCTGTGTGTGACATGCATGCATATGCACAGGCATTTGTACTCACCAAAGAGCCTGTGTCGCCATGCTTCAAAGCTTCCAGGTCCCGGCTCAGGGCGGACATTCTGCATATGAAACTGTCATGGGTGGACCGAGGATAGTTAGCATAGACAGAGGTGATGATCCCCTGTGCATCGCATACAACCTGAACGTTGATGGTATGCCAGTGCTTGCGGTTGTGGTGGATATTCTCCGTGGCCCTAGGTGAACGTAGGGCCACATGGGTGCAATCTAATGCATCAGGCACTTTGGGGAAGTGTGCCACCCTGTAAAAGTCCTGGACCATGGCCTGCCTTTTTGAGGGTGTTCTGGCCATGTATTTGTGCCTGCGGACTGAGGGTCACGCAGTCATTATTGCCAACACCTGGTGTAGGCAGCGTGACTGCGTGGGCTGTTGGGCTGTGAGACCCCCCCCCACTATGGCAGTGGTCTGCTGAAATGGCCCAGTGGCCAAGTAAAGCAGTACATTAAGCACCCTTTTCAAGGGGCTTAGTGCTTGGGAGCACAAGGTGGGTGATGTGAGGTCATCCTCCCACTTCTGGACCAGGACTAGGATGATATGAAGTCGAAACCTATACCTGCCATAGACCTGGTCATCAGGCATCCCTAAAAGGCTGGTCCTGGGCAAAATAAATGCAGTGCCTGGCTATTCTCCTCCTCCTGCGGTGTCCCATGATCAGTGCTGCGAGAAATGGGACATTCATCGTAGCTGTATGTACGTGTTTGTTGTTTGCGTGCACTTTTATACTGTGCAGGGAAGCTTCTGCCTGCCTTCGTGTGGCGGACGTGTTTAGGCCTGTGCGTGTCTTTTGGCGTGCGCGGGTTTCCCCTATTTGATTCCATGAATACATGTAGTTCACGTGCGTGTGGGCGTTCCGTATATTTCCCAGCAGTACTTCCCCAGTTACGCCCTTATTTTCACGTGTTGTTCCCCATTCCGTGTGTTCCGCCCCCTTTTTGGTGTGTGCGCTACACGTTGTGCGCTTTCGCTGTGCGTGTCACGCACAGGGTTCGGGATGTCGCAGTGATGTGTGCGCCCATGTGCGTCGCTCATGGATTTGGTTCTCATCCCGGGGACAACACGCACAGGGCCTTCCATGAATCGCACTCGTGCGCGTGCACTTGCTCTTTCACGCTTGCGCCACAAATTTCGGCGCACATTTGTTCCATGAATTGGCCCTAAAATCTCATCCTAATGGTTCATAGTCAAAATGTTTAAATTAATAAGTGTTATTTTTGCACAACCAAATGATATAATAATTCTTAAACTGCAGATAATTGCGCTAGAAATCAGCCCTGTCCTTTAAAATGCACTAGCCATTATGCCTATTGAATAAACTTGCATTACCAATTGTCAATTAAGAGATTAGACACATTGTCGTGTCTGTTATTGTAATTGTCACTATAAATAGACGTATCTGCAGATAAACACAGCAAGACCTGAACATGTTTTAAAAGCAGTTCCCAAGCCAAGAGGTTCAAAATTCAACCATCTGGTGCAATAAAGGCCTATCATTGATGAGTTACTAATCCATTAAACTGAGCTGGTACCACAGGTGTGGTGTCCAGAGCACATAGTGGTTCTGAAATAAATTCAACAAATATACATTTGCATGCCCACATTTTTGTTTCGCCTGTTGATTAGCAGTTTTATAGACTAGGGGCCTGATTCATGGAACGTGGTCCTATGGGATTGCGCCATTATAAAACACTTCCATGAATCAGGCCCTAGGCCTCATCATAGGAAAACGTTCTGGCTTTTCAGTATATAATGCATCGAAGGGATTACATTCCAACACAATGTTAACCTTTTGACTTATGCCTCACCATAAAATACCATCTGTATGTGTCTGATTTCATGACATTGGATTGCAAGGGGCACAGGCCAGCCTTTTAAATTAACATTTACATTAGATGGGACCCCCGTGCACGCAACACAAAAACAGAATTGCAATGTTGGATTCAATAGACTGTACAAAAATGAAATCATCTTAATTTGAGCTCATAACTTTCTAATGCTTTGTTTGATTTAAGAAACAAAATGAGACTGGGATTAGTCCCCGTAATATAAAACTAAAAACAATATATCAATTTCTGAAAAATATTATTGCTTATGTTATTGGTATATGTAAAATATCTCCAGATAGAGCTATTTAGTATGATTTCAAAAATATATAACTCAATAATGAGCTACGTTATTAAAATACAATATGGAGAACATTTTGATTTGAGCTCAAATCTGACCAGGACCTCTCATTGTCACATAACAAAATACATTAGACCTACCATAATGGGAGTGGGGGGAATTGGACATGTCTGTATTTGAAGAGAACCAGTGATAAGACCCATCTATTGAGAAACTGTTAAATCAAAGGATGCTACATAGGGGAAATATTGATCAGCTATTTAAACACAAACACATAGAGAATATGGAGATTGCTTGCAAAATTTGCAGAGGAAGGAGTTTGTCTGACAACAGATGTGCTGAGTAGGATTCTAGCTTTGTTGTAGCTGATGGGAATTCCCTTAAAATACCCTTTCTCCAGAGGGAGCCTACTCCAGAAATCTTGGCAAAGGCATGACTCGATGTTCTGAGAGGAATTTTGAATGTAGGGTATGGACTAAGTCAAGAACATACCTGGCAGAGATTGCCTTGTGCTGTTGATCAGCTATCTGCCCTGTGCCATCAAAACCAAAAATGGGTATAACAATCCCTAGGTATTTGGATAGGTCCCTAGCACTAGCTAAATGTCTGAGAACAGCTGAAACTCCTTTAGGGAAGCATTTACCAGCTAGGCAACTGAATGGGGAGGTGGAGCCAAATAGATTAATTCCTGCATTTTTTTTTTTTAATAAGGATAATGGATGACTGGATATTTGAAATGGTGTACAAAAGATTCCCAGATGAGCAGGAGATTTCTGACTTGTGGAAATGATAGTGCATACAAAGAGGCATCCTGAGTGAAGCTATATCCTTAAAGTGAAATGGAAAGGAGGTTACTAGATACACTTTTTAAAATAAATGATGCCAATTTAAATGCCCATAGTCATATTTTCTGAGCAACATTGTGCACAAAATAAAGGACTCTGCATTAAACATACTTCTAATGGCCATTACACATTAACTATTGATCCCTGTTTAATTTCAAAACAGAGTTTCCTATTTGTGTAACAGTTTAAAAAAACTAGATGTTGTGTTCTCCTAAAATAAAAGCTTCTACTTCAAACTCAAACCTGGAGATCAAGAAGTTCATCATCAAACCCTGTATTTTAAATAAATGTTCAAATTAGAAATCCGTCATACACTACTTTCAGAATAGGATTGTTTTGAAGATAATTATTGATTCTAATGTATGTGTTTCTATGATACCAACACTTGCCAATGGTGTTACAAAAACCCAAATGTAATGTATATATAACATTAATCTGCAATTCCCAACATGTGCCGATGATGCTAGTGAGATGAAAGCAGGAGGCATATCTTTCTCTTCTGGAGGCAAGCACCCTGTTTTTAATCAAATATTGACGTCCCAAGGATACATTTATGGGAGCACCTTTGGTTTTGATTTACTATTTTGAAATCTTAATATCCAGATAAAAAAAGAGCCTGTTTCTTGTTGCTGAATTTTTATGTGAGTTTGTACTGATATGGGGTGTTAGATCAGGAGGCACCTCACTGCATGAATATGCAAACTAGATAATATTGTATGCAGCCCGTTAGGCAGTACCCTACAATAGACTCATTCTTGCATTGGCCCTCATAACACGTATTAAAACTACCCAATGTAATGGTTTTCCATTTATCTACATTGGAAGGCTTATGGGCTAAGTCAAAATTGAAACCTGCAAGTGCAGGATGAATGAAAGCAGATGGATGTGGCTAGTGCGTATCTTACTAGTAGGGCATACTTACACAATTAATATATTAACTGCTATTTAAAATGAACACATTGAAATCCTTGGTTTAATAACTCAAGCCTTCAAATACATTTGCAAACTGATATAGGCTCGCATTAATACTGCACCACAAAATTGCTGGTGGTAGCGACCAAGTGTTTCGAGCCCAGCATGGTTAGGCTTATGCACAGAAGAAGGATGCACAGATATTTTTCTGAGCTCACAGAATCCAACTGTCAGAACACAGTTGGATGTTGGGGTTGTGGCGAAAGGTTGCACTGAAATGGGGTGAGCATGTTAGGCTGCATGGAACAGGGCACCTTGGCACACAGCGCAGCACAATCTATCATTTTAACAAGTTAGCAAGGATAAGCTGGGTGATTACAGGGCAGCGTTTATCACATAGATCCAAGCCAAGATGGCCTCCAGGCAACGGGGAGAATGGCGAGAAGGGACAAGAAGTCCCTTCTCCCCATTCCATGGCAGCCATTCATATAGCTGCGGGTACGTACCGGGAACACTGGTGTACCCGGTGCCGGCGAGGAACCAGGTAGCACAAGGTAAGTGGGGTAGGGTGTGTGGGTGGGAGGTGGGGTGAAGAGGATGCAGGATGCAGAGGAGCACTTACCTGGCAGGAGAAGATGGCAGTCTCCAGCACTGAGGCGGCTCAGAGCAGCAGGATTACTGTATGGTAATGCCCCGCTCCGAGCCTCCTCTTTGAGTGGGAGGACTAGGACACGTCTTCGCTGGGTACTACTACTACTACTACTACTACTACTACTACTACTACTACTACTAATAATAATAATAATAATAATAATAATACATGGATCAAAATGCATGTGGTCCTCTAACTCACAATCCTGGGAAAGGTACCCAAAACACTACAAATTAATTCAGGCTACAAACAAATGAAATACTCGGTCCGATAGCACAGCGAGTAGAGCGCTCACTTTAACATCTGTGCAGAGCCTGCTGATGCAGGTTCGAATCACGGCAGGGCCAAAATCAGCCTTTCATCCTTCCAAGGTCGATAAATGAGCACCACACATAAGCAGCACTCAGATACCTGAGGGTTTGTAGCACTATATAAATGCTAAATTATTATTATTATAAAACTACAGTCTACCTACTATCAATTCTAATAAGACAGGAAACATCAAGTTTACTGTGCATAGTCCCACAGACATGAATACATAAATATGCAAACATGAATGGCTATTCTGTGTGATATAATCAGGTAATTCATGTAAAGTACTATAATGAATATTACACTTTGCCAGCATCACATGAACCACACTTCAAAACTTAAACAATGGAAATTAAACTTACTTTAAAAAACAACAATTATGAGCATGTCAAATATAACTCACTAGCATAAATACTAATTCTCTGAATGGGTTCTGTCGACTAACATGATAACATTGTTCCTGTGGATCGCTGTTCTGATTCACTTATTACTTGATGTGCTTTGCACCCTGAAGTCAACTGCACTGAGAATGGGCACGTGTAACTGGCTGACATACCCCAGAGCAGACTTTGAGGGGAGGCGAGAGTGTTGTGCTGCTGCATACTGGGACCTTATGTGCTCTCTTCCCACCTGTCGCCTCACCCTAATGCAGTTCATTGCAGTGTATTGCAGTGCAAATATCTTGGAAACCATGTATCCTAGGGCCTGGACCTCGAGTTTTGGTCCTCATGTCAGGACCAGCCCTTCTACAACCACATTGATGTTTCGCTGATTTCAGGCCACTGTCTCATTTGTGAAGGTGCTGAAATCCAGGGAAAGGGGTGGGGTGTGCAAATCTCATGTAGCTAGTAATGTCCGTTGGGTCGTAACAGGTAACTATGCAAGATGTGGTGGAGATTAGTGAACTGTGTGGAATTGTATAAGGAACAACGCTTCTCCATGCCACAAACCAACAAACAAATTGTGACTTGGGCTGAAATTCAGGGAACGAGGTGGGATGTGCAAATGTCATGTAGCCAGTAATGTCCGGAGGGTCCTAACAGGTAGCTATGAAAACATTTTGTCCAAATTGGTGAAATGTTGTGGAATTCTACAAGGAACAATGCTTTGCCACAAATCCTGCCACAAACAAACATGTTTTGACTTTTATATATAGAGATTTTAAGGGGAAATTGTAATGAATGGCACCTTTTATTTAATAGTAGATTCAGATTTCACCAATTTTCTTCCCTCTTAAGAAGGCATATAATTCAATACAAAGGGCTGAGAAATGTGAGTCAATTATTCTACTGGGCTCTGCAAATGAAAATTTTACTTTTGAAAACATTCTCATTCAAATTAAAGTGCTTTAATTTATGAAACATGTGCAGAGACATAACAAAATAATTTGGGTTTTCAAGTTGGAAATAAGTGACAGGAGCATTTCGAATGATGTTGCTTTCGTTTTGGAATGAGAGTATTGTTGGAATGGAATCACTTTAAAGGGCAAGATCATGTAGTTGATTTTTGTTAGTAGGGCCCCTGCTCGAAGTGTTCACACTTAAAGGAATAGTGCGCTCAAAAATGTTACTTTCTTATTGGCAATAATAAAAAAAGCATATATTAAACATCTTTTTAAAAATAATTCAAAGGTAAAATTTTGCTCAAATAATGTTAAGCCCCTTTAATTTCTGGCACTAGCAGGCATCCATTTTGTGAAATGGATGAGCCTCCTGCGCTTGTGTTAATCTCTGCCCTCGCAGCACTAATAAGGCAAAAGCCACCTGCTGGTAGCTTTTATTAGAGCGGATTTTGCTTCATTAGTCTGGTCTGTGACCTCTGAGGTGGCACAGACCAGACTTGTCATGAGCCAGTAATCTGCTTATAAAGAGGAGACTGTGTTTTGACACCAGGGCCAGTGCTCATTTGGCCATCTGTGCCATCCGCTCTGGTGGTAGGAGGGCCTGACTGACCGTGCCACCTTGAAGAGTCCGTAAATAGACACTGTTTCTTTCTTATGTCATCTGTCTGCATGGTGAGTTATTTTGTGTTTGTGCAGCTCTCGCCCCCCTCTTTCCTTCCAACTCTTCTTGTCTCTCCTTCCATCAATTGTGCTCTCTATTTCGCTTATCTACTCTAACTGTTACTCTATCACCTACCCTACCTCCCCCTTGAAGTCTGGAAGGAAAACATTCAAAAAGAACTCCTGGTCTCCAACCCAGGCCTGCCAATGTCTGGCACCTTTGCCAATGCTTCTTCCTGGCAGACTGCCACCGACATCTTATTTGTCGTTCCCTCCCCAGACCTATTGTCTCCACATATAGTCTCTGTCCTCCGTCCTTTCGTCTTGTATCCCTTAATTGAGGCACCAGATGGGAAGTACTCTTGGCGGTTTTCTCATCCTCAAGGTGCATCATTAATGTCTATCTCAATGTCACTGTCATGACCCAGGGCTCTCAGCCCAACCTTCTCCTTCATGAAAGCCATCTTCCTTATCTCCTCAACTTCCTCCCTTCTCCCACCCCTCCTCCAGCAGCCACCCCCCTTGCCTCTTCTCCACCTCCAATGGGCATACCATGTCAATGTACCCCCCTCAGAAGATCTTTAAAGATGGTAACCAGGTCCATCTTGCAACCCTCAACTCCTACTTTTCCGTCCAACATTCATCTGATATCAGTCTCCTCCTCGAAGACTTTGACCTTGATTTTCTCACCCTCGCTGAGACATGGTTCACTGCCAGCTCTGTCACTGCTTTTGAGACACTTCTGCATGAGGGTTACAAGATCCTCTCCAAGCCCAGGCCTAACCAGGCTGAAAGCGGAGATACCATGGATGCACTCATCTCTTCGGACCTTCCTATATCCAACCTCCTCCATTCTCCTCTCTCCTGGTCTGATTAATTCATCCTGTCTTCCCATCTCGATCGCTTAGGTCCCCCTATAAAACCTCCATCGGCTCTACCTGTCTCCTTCTCTGTCATTTGATGGATGAAGCGAGTGTCAGTTACCGCCTTTGTTGCTACCTCCAATCTCCCTACCACTCCTGCCACAGATGCCCCCACTGACTCTGCCCTTACTAATCTTCAACTTTCTTTCACCAACACCATGGATATGCATGCCACTGTCTTGAGGATCTGAATGAAGTCTGCCTCCAAGTGTAACACTTGGTATGATTCTGACCTAGACTCTCTGGAATGCAAATGCAGAGTGGCTGAGCGTAAGTGGCAGGCATGCGATGCATTCTCTGACAAATTGGCCTGTCGCCTGCTCCAAAGGCATTACAGACTCTCCATTTGCTCAAACATCAGGTTCTGCATCACTAGGGCCACTAATAATTCTGGCAAACTGCTCAAAATCATCTGAAAGGAACTTGCCATTCCTTCTGCAGTTTCCACATCCCCCTTCTATCCTTGACCCTCTGTATTTCTCTGGCATCCCCTTTTCTTTCCAAAACCCAGAACATTCTCCTCTACCACCCACCCTCCTCCCCGCCAGCTGTCATGTCTCCCATGACTCCCCCTGCCCTCCCCTACCTCTCTCCTCCTTCTGTCCCATAGCACCGGATGAGGTCTCCAAACTAGTCCTCTCTATGAAAGTCTCCTCCAAAGAGGTGCTCCCCTACTCCTCTAGAACTATCAGGGACAACATTGCCTCCCTTGTGCCTTCCCTGGCTGATTTCTGTAACCGCTCCTTTGCCACTACTCCTTCCCTCAAGCACTCCCTTGTACATCTCCTCCTTAAAAGAAACTTTCTTTTGACACCTCCTGCCCTGCTAACTACTACCCTATCTCCATTACCCCCTTCCTGGGCAAACTCCTTGAGAAGCTTGCTATCTCACAACTGACCCAACATTCTGATTCTGTTGGCTATCTCCATGACCACCAGTCTCGCAATAGAACTGCCAGAGTCACAGAAACTGTGCTACTGAACACCTGTGATGACTTGCTCTCTAATCTTGACTCTAACTCTCCTCCTGTTCTTATCCTCCTGGATCTTGCCTCCACCTTTGACAAAGTCAATAATGTCATCCTGTTATATCGGCTCTGTGACACCATTGGCATCACAGGTCTGGCTCTTGATTGGCTGACCTGCTTCCGCTCCAACAGACCTTCTCAGGTTCAACTGGGCCCTTTTCTCTCCTCTATCACACTCTCCACCTGTGGCATTCATTGAGGCTCTATGCTCTCGCTGTGGCTTTTCAATATTGACCTTGCCCCTGTGGCCCTTCAAACAATATAAAGGGGGTGTTGGAACAAAAAGGTCAAATGTTTGTGATTTTCTAGTGTTGGCGATTTGTTGTTGTAGATAGTTCAGGTCACAGGATGGACTGTTGTGGTGTTTTATAGGAGTATTGAGAGGGGTGAGTGGGTGTGTGTGTGTGTTGAATGTGGAAAGGGTGCAGGTGAGTGAGGATTGAGGGGAGGAGAGGTGAACCGTGGTGAAAGGCGGGGCAACGGAAGGGGTTTTTGGTTTTGGGTTGGGGCAAGGGTGTTGAGGGCATTATAAAAAAATGAGACAGGGTGGCTACAATGTAGACGGCAACCCTGTTGGAATATATGTGCAAGGCCATTCCTTTGTATCAAGAAAAGATTCCTAAGTATCATAAGGAATGGCCTGCGGAAACTAAAGGAGGAATGTATAAAACATGGCCAGAGCAGGGTACAAATAACAGGGACATACTAAGTCACATATATATATATATGTAAATAACAGGCGTGTGAGGTGAGTTGTCCGCTTCATCGCACCAGTACTTTGCAAACTGTGCCTGTGCCACCGTATAATAAAGCTCAAGTCTGGTGCTATTCCCTCCGTTTCATATGGTTCTGTCATTCTCTCCCAGCTGATCCTAGCCGTCTTCCCGTTCCAAAGAAACAACACCACCATGGATCGAAGCCTGGAAAATAATTCCCTCCCCTGCCATATATGGATAGTTACAAATAGGTATAACAATTTTGGAAGTACAATCATTTTGTGAATGGCAATTCTACCATGTAGTGAAATTGGGAGGTGCCCCCAGACCTGCAGTTTAGTGTTAAGTGTTTGTAGCGCCCGATCGTGATTATCAGTGTATAGGGTCTGTCTACTGTTAGAGACGAGAACCCCAAGGTATCTGATGTGATGTTCAGACCACTTGAGGCTGCACATTTGAGCTGGGCATTTTGTGGAGGGGTGAGCGGGAACACTTCTGATTTGGCATTATTTACCGAATATCCCGAGTACTCTGCAAATTTGTTGATGTCAATCATGATAGGAGCAATGTTTTTGTCGGGATCACTGACATAAAGCAGCATATCATCCACGTATAATGATATTATTTGGGTGGCTCCTTTCAGTGTTAGGCCCTTGTTGTTATGCCTTGACCGTATCGCCGCCGCCATGGGCTCAATTGTCAAAGCAAAGAGGATAGGGGAGAAGGGGCATCCCTGTCTGGTACCCCTGCCTAGCTCGAACAACTCAGACACAGTTCTGTTCGTGCATACTTTCGCACATTGGGCTGTGTAAAGCAGTTTGACATATTGAATGAAATAAGGGCCCACCCCGAACGCCTCCAACACCATAAAGAGGTACTCCTAGGAGACCGAGTCAAACGCTTTCTCAGCGTCGAGGGATACCGCCACTGCTTGCTTGTTTGGGTTGATTTGTGACATTATGCCGAATAGCCTACGCAGGTTCAGGGCAGTGGATCTTTGGGGAATAAACCCGCTTTGATCTTTGTGTACCAGTATTGGCGTTACCGGTAGCATGCGGTTTGCTAGAACTTTTGCAAAAATCTTGGCATCTACATTTATCAGGGACAGGGGTCTATAGGATGACATATCCTGTGGCGGGCGTCGGGGTTTGGGCAGAACTGTAATTATGGCCTCACTTATCATCTGTGGCAATATTTGTTTACCCAGAGCTTCTCCCCACACCTCCAGCAACACGGGGACCAATTATTCCTGGAATTCCTTATAAAATTCCACTCAGAGGCCATCCGAGCCAGGCGCTTTGCCAGACGCGAGCCCCTTGATTGCCTCGGTGAGCTCCTCAGCCGTGACAGGTTGCTCCAATATTAGTTTATTTTCTACTGTAAGTTTAGGGAGGTCTAATGTAGAGAGGTATTTTTTGATCTCGTCAGAGGATTTCCTGTCTTTATTCGCGCATAGTTTTTTGTAAAAATCAACAAATTCATCGTTTATTCCCTGCTCGCTTGTTATTATCACGTTTTGTGTTGTGTGAATTGATGCAATCGGGGTCATTTGTTTTTCATGTTTAACCAAATTGGCCAGCATTTTCCCTGCTTTATTCCCTTCCCCGTATCTGCGAGCCCTAGCAGGGGCTGCTATATATTGTACTTCCCTTACTGCCAGTCGATCAAAGTCCCTAAGAGACTTGTGTATTTCAGCAAGGGTGTCTCCATCCTGCGTCCGGCTGTAAACATCTTCTAGTACGTTCAGTTCCCTCTCCACCCTCTCCATGTCCCGGCGTACTTCCCTTAGAAGGCCCGTGGTTTTAGATATCAGGGCCCCTCTCGCCCAGACTTGTTGTCTGCAAAGAAATTGGCAATTTCTGTATGTAGGGTTTCAGAAACATTCGGGTCTTTTAGTATATCTCTAGGCATTCTCCATCTCCTAGTCGGCCTAGGGGCATCTCCCAGAGTAATTTCCAGTGTCACCGGGGAATGATCAGATAATGTGCGGTGGAGGATTTCGCAATTCTCTAGGGCGTGTGTTGTATTTGAGGAGACGAACCAGTAGTCTATACGTGACTCGCTGTCATGTACGGAAGAATAAAACGTGTACCGCTTGCTTGTTGGGTGCAGCACTCTCCAGGCATCCAGCATAGACAGTTGCTGGATGATCTGCTTCAAAGCTAGTGCCGTCCTGGAAGGCGGCCTGATTGCCTTGGCGGATCTATCCAGAGTCTGGTCAAGCACCACTTTGAAGTCCCCTCCCCATAGTATAGTTGCTGCATCGTGTTAATAAGGATCTCAAGTATGTGTAAGTAGAAGTCGGGGTCATCGAGATTGGGACCATAGGTGTTCACCAGGGTCATGTGTTCCCCCACCATTTCCCCCCAGACCAACACATATCTGCCCATCGGGTCCGCAAGGTAACCCTTGGCGATAAAGCCCAGTGATTTGTGAATAAGAGTGCATACCCCTCTGGACTGCGATGAATAGTTCGTATAGTAGCGCTGTTTGCCCCATTTTGCCAGTATTTTCTCATTGACCGAGCCTTGTACATGTGTTTCTTGCAGCATTAAAATGTGGGGCCCATGCCTGGTGACATAATTACCGACCTTCCTGGCCTTCATTGGATTATTTAGGCCTCGGACATTCCATGACATTAGCTTTATCTTTAACCCGTCCCCCATTTTCTATGCATACACATTGTATTGTACTATAACAACCATGAATGTGCGAGTAACCAGAGCTTGAGTAGCACCAGTACCTGCGAGACCTTATTTCAACAAACCAACAACCTTCAACAGTGCAAACTCTCCTCCCAGACTTAAACTCATCCGGTTGGTTATCACAACATAAAAACTCCCCCATTCGCCCTGTCCCACCCTCCACCCACATCATCTGCCCCAACTTGATGATGTACCCAGATAACTGCTTGGAACATTCCTGAGGGTGCTTTGTTGCCGTCCAGTGACCGGCCATCTGGTCGCCCACATGGGAGACTCTACGGCTCGATAATATCGAATCTTGGTCCAGTTCAGCTGTGTTGACTTTACGAAAAGAAAAGCATGTTACTACTGCAAAGGAGGTGCAGTTCATCCATCTATCGGATCTCCTCTGCCTTCACCCGGATTGGGTCTTGCATTTGGGTCCCTTATGCGATCCCTGGGGGGCAGTGGAATGGAGGCCTCCACAAATGCCATTGCCTCTGTAGGGATTTCAAAAAAATGGGCCCTGCCTCCATGCTGGATTCTCATTTTCGCAGGGAAAATTAAAGCATAAGGTATATTGCAGAGTCGTAACTGTTTCTTGACCATCTCATAGGATCTGCTTTGTGTTTGTATGTTCGCAGAGAAGTCTGGATATATATGGATCCTGTTTTCTTCATGGTGTAGCGTTCCTTTTTGCTCTGGCCAGTCGGAGTATCGTGTCTCTGTCCCTATAATTCAGGAGACGTGCAATAATGGTACGGGGTGGAGCGCCCGGTTTGGGGGGTGGTGCAAGGGTGCGGTGAGCTCTTTCAACGAGGAAATGGTTTGAAAGGGATTCTTCCCCCAGTACGGATTTCAGCAGCTCTTCCACCCGTCTCTCCATGGAGCCTTTGCCAAACGTCTCCGCCACCCCAACAATGCGGATATTATTCCTGCGGGATCTGGACTCGAGATCCTCGCACTTGCTCAGAGTCTTGCGTAGCTCCGTCTGGAGTAGGGCTATATCACGGCCATGATGCGAGAGCACATCTTCATTTGAACTTATCCTGTTTTCTGCTTCCGAGATGCGTGCACTTTCCTTTTCCACTCGCGCTTTTAAGGATCCAATCGTCGCCACTATGTCATTCAGCTTTACGTTGACGGCCAGGAACCCATTTTGCACAATAGTTGCCAGGCGATCCAGGGGATCTGTGTCTTGGCTTTCGGGTGTTTGTGTTGCCCCTCCTACTGTTGTTTGTGGCTGGCAGCTGGTGAAGGAGTCCATTGGGCCGGTCTTTCTTCCCCCTGTGGCCTTTTTCTCAGTGCGGCCCATTAGGCAAAGTGACCACCTGCAGAGTGGATTGTGCTCTCCCACGTGAATGCAACCGCTGTCCCTGCGACCAGTTGCTGCCCACAGCGGCTACAATCGAGGTTGGCAATGCAGCCCCTGCCCCAGTCTCCTCGGCCAGGGTGCACCGTAGCGCAGGCAGGAAACTGGGCCTTTGTCACTACTGGTGAAAGTTCTGCACTTCAGAGGCCTAATTGCGGAACTCCCACAGCTCCGGCGTGTACACGGGTATTGGCCACAGGGTATGCCGTCAATATGATCACTACGTGATTCCCTGCAGCCCTTAGTGTTGTGGCAGCCAGGTGATCGTTCCGGCCTGTCTCCTCGTTTTACCATGTTTCCCTGTGATCTTGTAGTTGTGTCTCTTCACAGTTGCCAGCCTATCCTCAATGTCTCCCCACCAATCGTGCCCCCAGCTCTCTGCACTTATATGCCTGAATTTCTAGTGACCTCTTTAGGAATTCAGCGGGTGTGGAGGCTGGCTCCAGCAATTTGTGTCAATTTGCAGTAATCAGGCCGTGCCACAATGCACCTTAGGGATCCAGTGCTGATTTATCTGCGGTGTGCTTCCCTGTCACAAGGATTGTTGCAGTACAGTTCCCTCCATTGGCGAGCGGGTATTGGGTGAGTTAAGCAAATATTGCACCCTGGGGCCAGCCGCACACCCCGCCTCTCCTCCGAACCGCCGCTATCGTAGGGAGGCCCTGGTCTCGTTGTTGTGTTTGCTCCCCATTCTCAGGCGACCCAGGCAGGGCCCTCGCGCACTAAGCGCTTCTCACCCTCCACAGCCCGCAGCGGTGGCCGCCTTATTACAGGGCGTCTCGCCTCCCGCCGTGCCTCCCTTCAACATTGGCCGCCCGATGTCACAGGGCCCACCCCGCCTCCCCCAGCGGCCCACTTACTTCACCAGCGTGCCTCCACTGGGCTTCGGCCGCGGGGGGGTCCAGGGCACGCGCTGCAGTCATGGCCGTCTCCGGGCACTCGGCAGGAGTCCTCTCAGGCCTGATACAAAGGGAGCCACCTCAAGCTCTCGTTCGGCAAAGGAGAGGGAGCCAGAGCGCCGCCGTCCCCAAGCAGCACCTGTATGTTGGTGGGCCGCACCTCCCCCTCTGGGCTCGCGCAGGAGTGGCGTGGAGCCTTACAGCAGTCGTGTCACAGCTCCATAGACGCTACGACTTCACCAGCCCATATCTTCGCAATCCCGGTGTCGGTGAGCTCCGTTTTCTCAGGGGCTCTTCCCCGGATCCTCCGCCACAGTCTTTTATAAATTTCTATCGAACAGCTGCGGACTGGCAGGATATTTGGGGTAAAAGGATTTCACTCGATCCGGAGCTCTCCACCTTCGACGTGTGCAACAGCGCCCCCCCTCGGAATCCTGTCTATTATTATCCACCATTGTAAATGCTTGAAAGAAAAGGAGAGGGAAGTGGCACAGTGAGCGCAAGCGGATGAAGCAAAACTGGTTCAAAAGGAGCTAGCAAATGTTGTGTTAGAAGGAGCTGCATCAGTAGTGCAGGCGGAAGGACCAGCAGAGTTTAGGGCAATCCAGACCGATGTGTGAGTGGGACCGGGGGGTGGAAGAGAGTGGGCAGGTGGGTACCAGCCTCAGTACCATTCTATGGGGTGTCTCAGTAAGGAAGAGGGGGGGTTCTGGGATTCAGGGAGGGTGAGGAGTTTTTGGAGGCATGGGCCCTTGAGGAGGAGGAACGGATCAGTGCTGGACATGTGGGCGAATGGGTCACTTTTCAAGAGAGTGCAAAAGTAGACAATCGTTTCCATACCCCTAGCAACAAATGTATCCCTATCCCCAGTCAAGTCTGGCACTGTACCCTCAGTCATATGGCCAATTGCCCCTGGCAGTTCCTTATTGTGTGCCAGTGCCTATCGCCCTGCCTGCTACTGCAACCCCATCAGTCCCACAGTTGCCAGATCCAGCCTCCAGTAACATGCCACCACATTTAGTGCATCAAGAACAAAAGCAGGGCCCTCAGATAGCGCTTAGTAATGCTGTGCCAAATGGCACAGTGATGCAATACCAAGGGGACACAGTGGTCAGAGGTAATCCATGTGTCTTTCCAGGGGCAAACACATGTTCAGATTAGGACAACCCAAAGAGAACCTTTGGTGGGCATGGGATTAAACCATGTATTTTTATGGTGTACACAGATGCAACTAAATCATGTATTAGTGAGGGAGGATTGCTGTCATGAGCACTACTCCCGAGGAGCCAGGACTGGCCCAGCGCCCCCGGAAGCAGACCCTTCTTCCACCTCTCCGGACCCAGCAGACCCCTACAGGGGCCCTTTGGACCGTGTCCTGGCGCCTTTGGCGCCAGGCTCATAAAGGACTTCAGTCCCGGCACCATAGGCGCTGGGCTCATATTGATAAACTGTGTAATAATGCTTGGGTGGACTTACCTGAGGCAGACCATACTGCATACTTACCCAGAACAATCCAGTCTGGCTGAAGTCCCCAGCCATCAGGGCTGGGAGGAACTGTTTCCTCTATTCAGGAACTCTTTTCTTACCTGGGTGGGGCCGGTGGAAGAACACACACCTGAAGCACTTCTCTGCTATTTAAACCACGCCCGATGGAATACACGTGCTTCGCGTTATTCTGCATCAGCAGCAGGACGCTCACCGAGTCGGTTCCTGCATCCTGGCTCCTGACACGCCCGCCAGCACCCGGAACACCTGCAAACAGACAAGAAAAGAGAAGGCGAGCATTAGAAATTATACTTACCGGAATCCGGCCTCAGCAATCCTACCTCCGACGATCCTGCAAAGGAAAGGTACAAGATTAGCAGCGCTCTCAAATGCTCGCAGCCGCGCAGCCTTGCCTTACCCATCCGTGGCCTCGCCGAACTCCACCGCGGCCACGACGCCGGCAGCATCTCGGCACCTGAAAAACAGAAAAAGACAGTCATTAGAGGTGCCCGCTCTAAAGCGGCCACATTTACTTACGTGCCTCATCACGCGCGACAGCGGCTGTGTCGCCGGCAGCATCTCGGCGCCTGTAAGCAGAAAAATACAATCATTAGAAGTAAGCAGTCGCTTTTCTTTCACTTACCTTCCTCCACCGCGGCTACAACGCCAGCTACATCCCAGCACCTGCATAAGAGGAATACATGGTGAGCACTAACTAAGCACGGAGAACAAATACTCACCAAGAGACTTACCTGCTTTAGGTTTCTGGGCCCCGGCTCCTGTGGAGAAAAGACACTCATATTTACGGCTACCGCAGGAGAGACGAAAGGACACAGTGTCCGCAACTATTTCCCATTCAGTGACGTAACTGGATTCTACGCACCCCTGCACCTGAAGCAGGATGGAGAGCTCATCTTTACAATACCTAAGGTGAGAGCTCGCAGAAACCAAGTTGGGCGTCAAGAAGAGTGAGAAACGGGAGATTGGTGGGAACACATATCCACCCCAGCTGGTAATCAATCCCTTTTCTTCCACCTGCAGAAAACTTACTCTACAAGCCAGGCAATCCAAATTCAGAGGCCCCGTCCAGAGCATCTTCCAGGCCCTGCACCTCACGATAGAAGAAACGGTAGCAGTCCAGTTCGGGTCAGCGTCTCTGTGGGAATCAGGTGAGCGTTACAATTCCCTTTGTCAGGTGATGTTATGGATATGCATGACTTCTCTGGGGTAATTCATATGGTTCCTTTCATGAAAGAATTACCCATTAAGGTGGGCGGCCGGGATGTGTGAGCCCCTTTGTTGTATACTTTTGCAAACCTGATCAAACGGCTCAGAAGGGACCTCTTGAGTGAGCTCAACATGACCATCTCTTACACTGAAAGTGGGAGGAATACCAGTAGCCCCTGATTTGTTCATATACGGTATGATGATAATGCTCAGTGCAATACCACACGTGGCATACTGGTACTGGCGTGTGCCTGCAGAATTCTTGTTCCGGCCCGCCCAAAACCCAGTATGTAGTTGCTGGGACAATTATCACGCTTGACCTAGAAGGAGTTCTAGTGTCTAAAAATAGAATTGTGTTGATCACAGTTGACTCTGGAAATGAGGATTGGTGACTGTGTTGTGCATCGACCCCATAATACAGATGTAAAATGTTTCACATAAGGACTTTTTTGAAAATAAAGAAAATGAGGGGGAGATAATATTGGAAGTATGTGTCCCGTGTGAGATAATGATTCAATATAGACATGTGGCCTGTTCTATGGTAATGGTAGCGACTGCCTCCTCCTTTGCTTGAGAAGATTTGTCTCAGGTGCCGTATATGTTATGGACAAGTAATCTGCACAATGTAGGGCTCTTACGGAGTGTTGCACCAGTGCGCATCACATTGAAATGTAAAACTGTCTTGCCCAGGGTGAAGCAGTATCCCCTATCAAAGGCAGAGGAAGAAGAGATTTATGACAACATTATGGCCTGATTGCCTTGTAACACAGCTATCTACCCAGTGAATAAGTCGAAGCGGGCTAGTTGGAGTAAGATTCAGGATCTGTGGCTCCTCAATGATGTAGTGCTGGTGAAGTTTCCAGTTGTTCCCAACCCTGCCATGATACTGTGTAATATACCTGTTGAGGAAACCCATTTCACTTTGGTGAATTAGAAAAATGTTTTCTTCTCAGTAGCCTTACATCCAGACTCCCAGTATCTCCCAGTTTTTACATTTGCCGGGAGCCAATTCAAGCATACTTTGTTTCTTCAAGGGATCTGTGAATCCCTGAGTATTTCTAACATGGTTCTGCATGAAAAAGTGGAACATATTGATGTACCTAGTACTATTATTCAGGATGTGGATTATCTGTTGGTATGTAGCACTACTGAACAACAGTGCAGGGAGGATTCCATTGCTTTGGCACAACTGCTGGCTCACAAGGGATATAAGGTAAACAAATCAAATTGTCTCTACTGTCAGTGCAAGGTGTTATATGGGGGTCAATTAATATCAGTAATGGAAAGAAAGTGACTCCAGAACGTGCAGAAGCAGTGCACACTACCCTATAGCCACTGACATTTAAGGATATGCAAAAATGTATGGGTTATGTAATTATTGTACAGCTTGTATCTTTGATTACACGTCCTACACTCGACCCTTGCTTCAATCCCTCAAAGAAGCACACCAAACAAAAAACAGTATTTTTTGGACTGACAAGATGGCCAGCAGTTTTCAGGAGCTGGAAAATGTTATTTCCAGGGCTCCTGTTTTGGCAACTCCTGACTATACTAAAGAGTTTTATCTTTTTTCTGATTCTGACGGTGAAATGATGACCGCAGCATTGATGCAACAGAGCACCATAGGTAACTCGCCCCTAGATTATTATAGTGGCATGCTAGATTCTGTTATGCAAGAACATTTCCTGTGTGAACAGGTGTTAGCTGCTGCTACATTTGCTATTGAGAAGTCTGCAACTATTGTCATGGGGTGTACAAGTTGTACGTCAAACACGCTGTTTTTGCAATACTAGAAAGGTACAACTCTGCATTCAGTACACATAGAGCCTCTGCTTATGAAGTGATTCTTTCAAGCCCATCTGGCCTGATTGTTTGGTGTAAAACTGTAAATTTGGCCATGTTTTTAAATGAACCCATTACTGAAGATGCCGAACTGCATTACTGTGTTATGTACGAGAGTCCTGAGGATGGAATTCCCAAAGCATGTGACTATGCTTTAGATGATGAGAGGTGTTCTTTGTTGATGGGTCTTCCACTATTGACCAAGTGACATGTCAGTGACATACTGGGGCAGCACTGGTGCAATTATTGGACACAGAGTATGAGGTTCTTGTACAGCGCAGGTTGCCCAGTCACTATTCAACACAGGGAGCAGAATTAATTGTGTTCATTGACGCGCTTGAGGAAGCGCAAGACTGTTTGGTCACAATCAATTCATATTCAACTTACATCACCACCACCGTTCACTCAGGGTTGTCAGGTGGATGAGAAGTGAGTTTCAGAGAGTGCATGGGTTCCGAATTCAGCATGTAGCGTTGCTAGATCAATTGAGAGATGGTCTATCACACCCCTCACTCGCTGCTGTTGTCAAATCTACTGCCCACACAAGTGGTGCAGACATTGTGTCCCTCTGGAACGAAGCAGCGGACATGGCAACAAAATTGGCACCATATTTCCCAGCGCTAGACATTCATCAGCATCTAGGATTCGCAAAAATGCAGCTACAATTGCAGGTTTCATATATTGCACTCCTAGTCACCAAAATAATTGAGATACAAGGTCAGGCACTGCAAAGTGAGAATTTGTTATTGCTCAAAAGGGGTGTGTGGAGTCCCCAACTGATTTGGGGTGGAGAAAGATGAGAACAGAGAAGGTGGTGATGCCCCAGCATTTGGCTTTAGGAGTGTATGATCGGCTTCACTCTCCACTCACGTGTCCAAACAGCATATTGATGCAGACATTCAAGAAAATTGGTATTTGCCCAATATTCAGGAGTTGTTGACTATGGTTAAATCCAATTGTGTGGTTTGCCAGACATATAACAATGTTCAGACATTAAAAACTGGGCAAGTTAGCCTTGTCTAATTGGTCTATTTTGAGATTTGCATATTGATTTTGCTGATATGTGGGAAAGGTGTAACACCTTCCGCTAGCTCATAGTTGTGGTATGTCATCTTTCCCATTGGATAGAGGCTGGTCCATGGGTACGTCCTGATGCCAAATTGGCTGCCAAATGTTTGTTGAGAGAAGAGTTCCCCTGGTGGGGGGTGTGATACTCTTAAACGTGACAACGGTACACACTTATTTAATGAGCTGTCAATGAAATTGCAGCTCTTTGGGGATTTCAACATTCCATTTATCACCACCTGGCCAGCAGTGTTGGGGAAGGGATCAATGGTTTATTGAAGAAAAAGCTATCTAAACCTTGAGTGACTATCAAAAAAGATTGGGTTCACTGTCTCCCTGTGGCCTTGTTTAGTTTGGGGACCCAGCCCTGTTAGGATTATCACCTCTAAAACCCCTCAGATAGTGATGGGGAGACTTATTCACACACCATTATTTCCTGCGCATAGTGCATCTGATGCTCAAAGGGGTGCGTCAATTTTCCATTTGTATTTAAATCAGTTAACAAAGTGTATTAAATACCTTTCTCAACAGATTTCTCCATGTCAAACAGAGGAAGGTGGAAACAGCGTTACACCAGAGACCACAGGCTCACGGCCATTACAATTGTTTCCTGGAGATAGGGTCTATGTTAAAAACTTTGTTCGCAGGTGGCGTGAGCCTCTGTACAATGGGCCTTCCATGGTGGTTTATTCTACTCCACTTGCGGACAAAGTGAAAGGATTTCAATACTGGGTGCATGTGTCTGATGTTAGGAAGGCATCACAGACTTTGCTTTCCCCAACCACCATTTTATTTGAATTTTTTTGAACTGGCATTTTTCGTTCATGTAAATACATTTGTGGTTTAGTTGTTCAACACTGTCTGAACCTGTGTTTTCAGTGATTTATTGATGCAATATTTTTGACTATGTATTTGTCCGTTTGTGCATGTTTTAAGAGTCTTCACTTAAAAAGTGTTTCTATTTGTTATAGAAGAATGTTTTTTTTTTCATGTGTGGGTTTTCTTTGGATTATTCTTATATTTTTCTGGTGAAGTTATATGGTTAGGTCATACAAAGGGGGTTGGGGTGTAAAATAAGGGATGTGAAACTACTCACTGTATATGCTACAACACCAAGTGATGAATATATGTCTACTGCAATGAATTTTAAATATATGAACATACATGACACAATAATATGGAAGTCACATTTGCGGGTATTGATGAAGAAAACAAGTATAATCAATACAAAGGTGTAGCATTTGATACAGTGGGGGTCATTCCGAGCTTGGAGGTAAGGTAAAAACGATGCCGGTAAAGGATTACCGGCATCGCTTTCCGCTACGGTCTATTCTGACCAACCAGACCATTTTTTACGGCATCGTAAAGTACGATGCCGTAAATAGCGGTCCATGCGCACGAGCACGACACAGCATGCCGGCAATACCGGCATGCCGTAAAATGGATCTGATCACAAGCCCTGCGGACATGCAAACACCGGCCTACTGAAGGCCGAAAAGTAGCTTACCGTCATGGAGTAAATACCGGCATCTACGAGAAGGTGTTAAGAACCCTGAGCAGTGTTACCAAGAGCCACAGGCTCACACAATCAGCACAGGTGGAGGCAATGGAGTCTGGCACAGCACAAAAGGAGCACACCCACACACCACACCCCCTCCCACACCAAGATTATACCAATAGTAGTGGCATTAATGGAGCTGGAGGCCCTGCTTGCAAGGCAGCAAGAACAACAACAACAACCACAACCACAGCCCCCGCCACAGAGGAGACACAGGAGGAGAAGTAGGGTGAGACAGGCCCAGCATGCCTCACCAATGCAGCCCCCGTTACCACGCCGGCAGCCCCCAATCCCTCGCATTAGTGTCACCTCCTTCAACCTAACACCAGAGCAGATGCACACACCCTGTACTGGCTTGACCGTGACACCATCACCACCATAGTGCACCTGATCATAGTGAGCCTTATAGAAATACGCACCGCCATCCCCCCTCTACTGAAGGTAGAGACTGTGCTCCACTTCCTTGCCACAGGCACCTACCAGCACACAGTGGGGAACATGCATGGCATATCACAACCCTTATTTTCCCGGATACTGAACTAAGTGCCGGATGCCCTACATAAGCACACAAGGGACTACACATCCCTACCACGGACTCCCCAGGAGATATTCAATACAAAAGTTGCCTTCCATTCACTGGCAGGCATGCCAAATTGTATAGGTGCCCTCAACTGCACCCACGTGGAGTTTGTGGTCCTGCATGCCATTGAGGTGGCATTTTGCAACCGCAATCAATACCACTCCATCAACGTGCAGATGGTATGCAACGCCAGCAAGATCATCACACATTGCTGTGCCCGACAGCCAGGATCAATTTATGACTATTTGGTCCTGCAGAACTCCACGCTACCACGCCATATGGAGCGACATGCAGGATGACATGCCTGGCTGCCTGGTGAGTTGCCTGACTGGGCAATGCAGTGCATCGGGGTTGTGAGGTGAGTGGCTGCATACCCCACCTGGGTGGGAGGGGGGGGTGCACACTCCACCTGGGTGGAAATGTTGAAGAAAGTGCACGATGTGCAACTCACCGAACACTGTGCCCCAAAGCAAGCGAAACGGCACATGAGTACCAAATCCCACGGTGAGGAAGTAAGGCCGACACCTAACACTACATGACTAACAGGTAACCTGGCAGCATTCAACAACACATGCACCAGTCATCGGTGGCCCTCACACATCGTAAGGGCTTCCAGCACTATGCACTGAATATGCACTATGTCGCTGCCTCCAGCATATCACCACTCAGGACAGTCATCCCTGGGAGTGCATTGATGTGAGCCCAACAGGGATACCACAGCGTGTCACTGGTACTGCACACCCATAGGAGTGCTGTAAGTCAACATAGTACGGATCAGTGCAGAATGACGAATATGCTACTGACTACAGTCAACACTCCCTACTACCAAATCTCACAGAACACAGCACTTCAATGATCTTACCCCAAGACTGCTGCATGCATATATGATGCATGTTCTACAATATGTGAGTGCACACCATAAACCATCTTGAAGATGCTACCCCCTCCATCATTCCATTGCAGAGGACATATAGCGGGGCCAGGAATGGGGTCAATGCATACAGGGACATGTGCGTATGGGCAGAAATCACCTGCTGCCATGTAAGACTAGTTCAGTCGTCCACCATGAATGTACAAACACTTACCTTCATTCCCCTCTCATGCAGGTGATGGTGGCTATCCCTTGATGCCGTGGCTCATGACCCCTGTCTGAAACCCACAGAACAGGCACGAGGAGGACTAGAATCGTTCCCATACCTGTACACGTGTGGTGATTACGCAGGCCATTAGAAGGTGTCCAAGATCCCCATGTCATGTGTAATGCTGCACAATATGTGCATCCGTCGGAACATGCCCCTGTCCCCTGACATGGGACTGCTACCACCAGATGATGATGAAGGGTAGGAGGAGGAAGAAGGGGCAGGACAGCATCACTGTGCCGATGCACAGGAGGGACATGCCGTGTGGCAAGCATTGATTGGACAATATTACTGCCACACAAGTCAGCAGAGGGTGTCATGACATGAGGACATAGGGCACTGGATGTGGGGATACATGTACACTATGCACTGTCAGATATCAAAAGACACATGCGCAATGATGAATGTCCACACTGGTTTATCTTTGCAACACAAATGGTGTATTGAAATTGAAAATGCCTAAGTGAATAACAAACCCTCCACCACCCCACCCCCCCACTTCCCCACACACCCTCACGCCCTCCCCCCAACTCCCCCACACACCCTCGCCCCCCTCCCCCTAGCCCCCGAACTACCCAACACTAGTCCCATGGTGTCCATGTAGGCCACATGTGGCTGGTAGGCAAGTTACTCTGCGCTCCCGGGGCTAGGGGCAGCCATGTCCCGGCGGTGCTGGGAACGGAGTGACCGACGCAGTGAGCTTGTGCGTGTTGAGTTACTGGTCGACGGGGTGTCCTCATGCTCGGCCTGTTGTGAAGGACGTGCAGCCTCCAGGGCGTCGGCAATACGGCCGAGGACCTCACATAGACGGTTGGTGCTGTCCGTCACCACCTGCCGCCTTGCCCTTAATTCCTCCCGCCACTCCTCCCTGCCCTGCCAATTGTCCTGCATCAGCTCGTTGATGAGGGCGGTGAGCTGCGCTGCACACTGCGCGTCAGCCGATGGTGTGTTGTCCCTGCAGGGGATTTTGCTGCCATGACCTGCCAGGGCTTCGCCTGGGGGACTGGGCACAGGATTGGCTTGTTTCTGTGATGGTCCACATGCACATTGGCCAGGTGTGTCTGGCTCGCCTGAGTCGCTGCATGAGGCGTGTGGGTAGTAGCTGGCCTCTGGGTGTGGATGACTGAAAATGTGTCCTCCTCTGCCGCTCCACAAGTGGAAAAGGGGTTGTCTACTGATTCCAGGGGGGCCGTGGCTGCCACCTCCCCAGCCATGCTTGACTCCGCAGACCTTGGCGTTGCCGATGTTCATGGCGCCAATGCAGGGATGGGTGGGGGTGGTAAAACCTCCATGGGCCTTGCAGGAGCTGGTGTTGTGCTTCCAGGTATGCTCTTCCTGGCTGGGATGCAGCGGACCCTGCCTTTGCCCCTGGAAGTGTTGGGACAGCTGGTCTTGTGGTCCTCACTGTCATGCTCACTGCCTGTGGGGGTAGAAGAGAGGGACGACATGAGTGATGATTTGAGAGCCAACTTTCATACATTACATTCAATTTATGGGTGGGATATGCATGCAGGTGTCGGTGTCACTCATCTTGGCCGGGTACTGTGCTGTCAACAGCTGCCTAGTGTCCCTCATGGGATAGGCCACTTCGTGCAGTATGTGTAATGTGCGTTAAGCCCTTGCACTTGGAACTTGCACTTGGAAAATTGATTGGGTCGCAGTTGCTTCGGCATGAATTTAAGGGGGGGATGCCATGACTCATTGGCCAGGCATTTCCAGTGTATGTCATGGCATTGGCATTGGCAGTGTTGACTTTGGACACTCACCTCCATCAGTGGACGACGGTGCCCCACACTCCATGTTACCGACCCCTTCAATTGATTCTTGGCCGATCAAGCTGGCACACATATCCTCCCATGGCATCAGTTTAATGGGGGAACTTGGGCCTCCTCAAGTCTCCTGGGCCTGGCTGCGATTTGCTGAGAGGATGCTCTGCACCCTCAGCCGCAGGTCGTCCCACCGCTTGTGGCAGTCCTTGGGGTTGCGGGGGGGTGTTGCCGACTGCGCTCACCCTCTGGCCCACTAGTGCCCAGATGTTTTTCTTCCTGAGCACTGGCCCTCTCCGCATGTCACTGGTGAAGACAATGTTGGCATGCTCCTCGAGGGTGTCCACCATCATCTGCAATTCATCGGGGCTGAAGCGCTCCTTGCAGAGCCGGTCTTCTCCCTTCTTGGGTGATTTTGGCATTCCTGGTGCTTCTGTTAGGCTTTTCCAAGATTCACAATGGTCCCAGAGGTCCTGCCTGGTGAGGATGGCACTGGATTGTGTTTTTAAAGATGGCCACCGCGCTCCTTCCCATTCCTGTGCGATGACGATATTTCCGGTTCTGCTATTTAGCGGTGGCTGTAATTTATGGTAGTCGTAATTTACGGCCACCGCTATTTACGGCCACCGCTATTGCCGCTTTACTCTATGGCGGTAGTGTTATGTACGGTGCGCTTCATGCCGGTAAGGGCTTTTTGGGGCCATTATGTGGCATGGCGCTAGGTACATTACCGGCATGGCGCAAAGCTTGTGCCCACAAAGTCGTAAAAGGCTGCTTTTAGCAGTCTATTAGCAGCTCCGACACGGTATTTGTTCCATGCCGGTAATGACCGGTACTTACCTCCAAACTCGGAATGGAGCCCAATGTCTGATGTGCACCATCCAGAATTCAGTAATATCTGGTACAGTCATATGAACTCAGTCGAGAAACAGAGGTATAATGGGAGTTGCTATATCTGCTCCCGTATCCCTCAGTCATCTGAAGCACTGACAATTTTAGTTATTGCCCTTGGAAGCCCAGTGTTTGGTGCATTTAGCACTGTGTCAAGTTTGCAGTCTGTTCCAGGGGCGCAAGGTACAAGTTGTATTAATGGTTGAGGACAAAGAGAAGTGTGCTAAGGACTACAGTGCACCTCAATGCAAGCCACATCCCATGTTAAAATTGGATGGAGCGTTGTTTGTGTCAAATAGATGGGAGAAGGTAGTGGTGAGTTTGGCAGGGTTCACAGAAGAAGGGATAGGGAATGTCCACAATATGGACTGCGTAAATATCAAAACTAACATGGATAGAAGCATGTGAAACACCAGTAAAAGTTCAACTAGCAGAAGGATATCAGTTCTGTTTTTGAGGGCATGGGACTGTTCCTGTAGTCACTACCCCTAAGTGCAACACGACAATGTTAATCCCAGATCTTGCAAAAGGAACGCTGGCCTTAATGGAATTGTACTGGGTATGTGGTCAGCAAGCATAGCTGCATCTTCCTTCTTCCTGGCAAGGCATGTGTGCATTAACATCATTGCACTCAGATATCCTAGTGATGCCTGAAGCTCATCTGACAATAGCATCCAAACATGGAATGCCACATTCTATTTCAGCTCCCACCCAACCCCCCAGAAAAAGGAAGTGGTCGGTGAAGCAGCAAAGGAGGAGATCGAACTATCTGTCGGAAGATTCGTCCAAGCTGCTCAAAGCAATTCCAGATAAATACTGGCTGTACACCAAGACAGAGGTATTCTTTGCATCACTCTTGCGTCCAGGGATCCAGGCTACAGCAAATAGCAAATGGTTCCAGATTGTCCGGCGGAAAGTGATTCAGTTGGCAAATGACACCAAACAAGGTTTAAACGCTATCAAGAGTGAGCTAAGGGTAATCCGGTTGATAATTCTCAGAAATCCGGTATGTTTTGAATCTCCTGACGGCCATGGAATTTGGCGTGTGCAGAAAGATAGGATTATATTGCTGTACATATATTCCTCCAAATGATGCTGTGAACAGGCCTCCGAAACACTTCATAGGGGCCCAGCACAAGTTAAAAACTGATATGGCAACTGAAGCAGGTGTGCAGGCTGAAGATTGGTTAAACATGTTGATTTCTTAGGCACCATCTTGGCTTGGGGCAGTGGTGAAGATATTGGTTTTGATTGTGGTGCTCCTGCTGGTGTTGTTCTGCAAGTGCCAGATGATGCTTCGATGTTGTGCAAAGCCTATCCCAAACAGTTCAATGATGATGGTTACTATTGGGGCAGGAATGGTTCTCCCAAGTACAAAGGATAAGCAGGCTCAAACAGAGGACCCAAATAAACCATGAATGATGAGAACTGAAAGACCAATAGCAGCCTCCCCTAGCCACCCTCATTTTATCTCACATGTACCCCTGAAAAATATGCCCAAGCAGGGGGAAGCTTGCATCATGTACGTAAAGTATGGGGGCCCAAGGATGATGATTATAGAAGAAGGAAATTGGTTGGGGAAGTTAATGAAGGATTAATTAAAGGGGCAATATAGGCATGCACATTTAGATTACCGCACTTCCCAAACGATTTATGTTGCATAAAATATATTAAACTGCAGGGAATGCTTAGAGGGCACTGTAAGAGGGAGTGGGGAACATGTGGGTGGAAGTAGTCGATGGGGAACACATGTATTTTATTGTAAGGGAATACGGTTACAAGTCTTTCCATCAAACCTTTTCCATCGAGGAATAGTTCCATCGAATAATTTCCATCGAAAAAATGTCAATCAAATGCATTTTTTATTTATTTTGTATTTTTTATGGGGGGCGTTTCCCCAACCCCCCCTTTTGAACCCTTAAAAACCTACCAAAACAAAATGAACCCTTTAACATCATAAATTTGCATTCAATGGATATTTTTTCGATGGAAAATATTAGTTGGACTATGCTTCAATGGAAAAAGTTTCGATGTAAAGACTGCACACCGAGAAATACTAACCATTGCTTTGCAATAGTGTCACTTAGAATACATTGCATGTGTGCGACATTCACAACATGAACTAGGGCTGCATTCGAGAATAGGCCTGAATCCTCACAGGCTGTGTCAGAGACACAGAACAACAAGACCTCATCTATTGCTTGATTATCACATTCCAATTCCCAGGTGCGGCAAGAAACACGTAGACTCACATATAACTGTATCAAGTTAGCCCTTTGAACAATTAGGTAGGAAAGTCAGAAGTTGAATGGAAGACGGGTTATGGCCCCGTATGAAAGCCACATTGATGGAAGCCGGGGCAGAGGTCTTATCACTGCCAGAACAGGAACTGAGATTTAGGAGACTATCGTCCCCCCAGAAGAATGATCATTCTATTTCACCTACTAGAACCACAGAAATAGTGCTCTTAAATACTTCATGTATTGAATGGATTAGCAGGATCTCAGGTCCATCCCCAGTGAGAGGTAGCTAATACAGGAGGGAGCTGAGCATAACAGGGGTTGTGATTTGTGCCAGGGAGAGCAAATGTTGATGCCAAGTTATAAGATTGTGACTGGGAGGCATGAAGGGTGTGCCTACATGTCTGGGATGAGAAAAGAGTTGCCTTGTTCGCCAGGACCAGACTGACCTCCAAGTTATCTGCTGAGTTCATGTTGACGAATAGGTGCACATAACATGGTTAGGAGTGAAGACAGGATGTTGCCTTTTTAAGTTTAAGGAATTACCTTGCAGTGCTCCGATCGGAAGAGTTTGTTACCCACATGGAGAGAAGATGGCGAAGAAGACAACACAACCAATCGGTACAGGGGTTGAATGTAATCATTAGCATCTATATAGGTGGCCGCCAATGAGGGTGGGTAATTAATACTGTATATTGAATGTGGCATGAATGGGGATGTTTATGTTTGTAAAGTAGACTCCATTTTGATGAGGACAGAGAGCTCTTTGGTAGTGGACATAGTATACCATTGTCACCATTTTCTTTTTTGTATACAAAATTCTTGTTCTTCTCGAAAAAGGGTGAACTAGCCTTTTTCCCTAGCAGGTTGTTTTCTCTATGTCTGGTTGTTGATGTGTTTCTCTACACTGGTCCTGAAAGCTTACTTTTGTAAATGTGGTGTAAATCAGTTCAGTAGACTTTTGAAAATGTGCAAATTGTAGGGCAAAAAGAATTAGTGATATTCATGTCCGGCCCATGGACTCACTTCCTGATTTGATGTCGGCGGATCCTCTGGACCAATCAGGGAGGGGGGGCACATAGCATCTGCGGACATCATACACAGCCACTGATTGGTCAATTGAGAAACTTGAGGTGCGTCAAATGTTTTGAATATGGATGCCATATTGGATTCACAAACTGCATCCATAGTTGGCAGACATCGCAGTACACAAAATCTCTGAAGAATATATTTCTGGTTATTCTGAGGATGAAAGAGTGCCTGGGGAGGTGGGGGAGAAATGAAAGGGAACAATGTATGCGTTATTGTGTGTAGAAATGGTGGATGGCTTACTCCATATTCGCAGTCACTTTTACTGCCTGTGGTCAACACGGACAGCAATGAGTGTTCACTGACATCCATTGAGAATGGTGGTGTTTTGTTATCTCCTACAACAATGATTAATTTGGGTTTAATACTTATTTAATGGGACTAGAAGGTATGATTGTGACTATAGCCGTATTGTTTAGGGCATGGCTACAAGACCATGCTTACTTTGGGTTTAATGCCCCCAACAATCTGGCCAATGACTCTGGTGAGAAAAGTATGCTTTCTTTGGGTTTACCCATGACCAGAACAGTATGCTTACTTTGTGTTTAGTAGTTATGTGGTTTGGACAATGTGACCTCTGGCATGGCCACAGCTCCATTGGGCGTTTTGGTGTGTGTATATAGTAGTAGTAGTAGTAGTTACAGTTCATATTGCTGTGGCCATGGCCAGTGGCCAGATTGTTTGGGGAATGCCATGGCCACAAACGTATGCATAATTTCGATTTAATGCCCCCAACAATGTGGCTATTGGCCATGGCCAGAATAGTACGCTTGATTTGCGTTTAGTAGTTATGTAGTTTGGAGAATGTGAGCACTGGTGATGAAATAGCCACATTGGGAGTTTTGGAGTGTGGGGATATCAGTTGTAGAAGTCACAGTGCATGTGGAAAATAGCTGATTGAGTTTGGAAAGTAGTGGACATGGTAAGAAGGGAACATCTGTGTTTCTTTATCTATAAAGAAAAGAAAATACAGTTAGTTGTAGAACATGATGCGAAAGATATACATTCTTTAGGTTTTATATGTACATTTACTTTTTGTGACCCTCATAAGTAGTATATTGTTTAATATGTTTTCTACAACAATTGTGTGTGATGCAATGTTGTATTAACATATTCAAATCATTGGGTAATGGGGAAAAAATCCAAGGTTCTTTGAAAAAACACATTGGGGGTCATTACAACATTGGAGGTAGTCATGCCACTACTTGCGGCATGGCTACCCCGATTCCGGGTACCGGGTCTGGGTTCCCTGAATGGGAAATACCGGCACATTCCGACCTTGGAGGGCCCGGTATTTCCCCATTCAGGGAACCCAGACCCTGTGCATCGCCATTCCCATTCGAGCCCCTATAGGGCTTACTAGGAATGGGGAGCATACTAACAATGGGCCCGTTAATGACGGGCCCGTTGTAAGCAAGCTCGACCGCTTGCGGGACCCGCTATGGATGCCTGGTGTAACCAGGCGTCCTTAGTGGGTCCCGCGAGCAGACCTCGTAATGAGGCGTTAGGGGGTTAACAGGGCCGGCAGCTCTACCGGCCCCGTTAACCCCCTACGGCCAGGGTTGTAATGACCCCCATTGTGTACATTTACTGTTAATAACAATTACATTTTCTTTTAACTTTTTCAACATGTAACTTGGGTATGAATATATCAATAGGTTCGGAATGGTTGTCCATTGATTGCTGGGTCTTTGCTATATACATCAAATGCTCATAGTTATACGGTTTCAAATGCTTGTTAAAAGACTATCCCTTTTGGCTGATGAGCCACAACACATTCATATTATGTTTTGGGAGCATACATAGGTTCTAGTTGTACTGACGTGGGTGTATGTGTCTGCATGTGTGCAGTGAGGGGCCTTGTAGAATGTGATGAGGTATGTGGAACATGGGAGACCTGGAGGTTCCAAGAAAGCCAATTGGGGACTTGGAGTGAACATGGCGACCGGAGTGGATGCCAGCAACCTTCTCTCCCACCTCTGTTATGTAGTAACTAAGAAGAATAAAGCATCCTTTTCTTTTGTACTGGTTCCTGCTCCTTGTCTTCTTACCGTCCCAGACACATCACTAGTTTGTTTTCAAGTGTTTTGTATAGCTATCCTTTTTCAGATAACACAGGGTAGGGAGAACCTCTAACTTTAGTAGAAATCAGTAACAGAATGTTAAGTGATCATTTAAAGAAGCCTGATCTTCTGTAACTATAAATCAAATGACTTTCAGTCATGAGAAGGAGTAGTTATTGAATTCTCCATTAAAAAGAGAGATTCATACTACACACAATGGTATCCCCAAAATAAATATTGAAGGAATTGTAGTTCTCAGACAAAACTGAACTATGCAACTCATTTTCAAGGTTTATTCTGAGAAATAAATACTAGAATTTCTTAAAACACTCCTATACTTCCCTCTAGTTACATATCTACATCTACGTGCAATGAACTGCGGTTGTGTCAATTTGTTTGGAAACATGCCTCTGTGAGTCTTATGAATTCCACACTATGAAACTACCTTTCTCATGTTTGCACATTTCCATAACAGACTAACAGTTGTCAAAAGGAAATGGTGTATTGACTACAAAGATACAAAGAAGATAAAACATGATAAAACTATGTGTTGAACAAATGAAGTCTTAATATCTAAAAATATAATATCTTGCTTACTTTAAATTGTATTCAAGCATTTGACAATATTTGACCTCTGATTGAGCTTCAACTATATTTCTTCTGCTTAAGAGTTGGCACGCATGTACAGTGTTTTGCCATGTATTTACTTGCTTATAATTACTTGCATGCCGTAAGGGTGTGGAAGGAACACCTTGGCTATAAAGTTTTATTTTGACAGGAAAATAAAAAGAAAACCCTAACTTTCCCTACCTACTAAGAGGGGTTTCCCTGCCTCAGCCAAATACTAAGGATGTGTGAGAATGTTTGTAACTAAAAGTTCACTGTCCTGTGTCAAAAACCTATTCCCTTCCCTTACACTTATAACTAACTAAAGGATTGGTGAGTCTTCTTGGTGCAGAAAAATTGCTCCCTTCATCTGGAGAGTGGACCACAATGCCAGTGGTCTGTAGGGATTATTTCCTGAAGTTCCAGATTGAAAGTCTCAGTTCACTTATAAACCAATGTTCCAACTCTAAAACATCAACATTCCTTATTGCTTGTGGTGGCTCTTCACCATATGTGCTCTGGAGTACGTCTCCCTTCTCCAGGTTTCTTCTTCCCAGTATTTACACTTCTTTCCCTGGGCCATTCTTGGCTTTGCAGTAGACAACAGCAGAGGGTATGGCTGCATTCTCCTCATCTCTCTTGGCTCTTCTCAGACTCTTTGCCACAGTTCACACAAGTTGGGGGAATGACTCCCTCCCCCAGACTTGTACCAACTTGGTTCACTAACCTGCCAAGTATAATCTTGTTCTCACAATGTCCACAACGCCAGAGGGAAGGACTCCCTTCCCATGGTTTTTCTCAGGTTTCTTTCAGTATTCACACTGACAGAAGGAATGACTCCCTTACCCTGGCCTTTTTCAGGTTTCTCACAGTGTTCACAATGCCAGGGGGAATTACTCCCTTCCCCTGGTCTTTCTCAGGTTTCTCACAATTCCAGGGGACTAATTCCCTTCCCCTTGCATTTCATATGCTTCTCACAATGCCATAGGAAAACAATCCCCTTTCCTCTGGCTTTTCTCCACCTTCTTGGAACACCAGGGGTGTAAGCCTTCCTTCCCCTGGTCTTTCTCAGGCTTCTCTGCTGAGTATATAACAGACCTGACTCTCTACCCTGCCATGTACTGCTATTGTCCATACAAATGTTATTCTTTCATTTCTGTAATTGGGGGTTCCATGTCCTTACTTAAGGTGCAATTATTCATTCAAATTCTCTTTTCCAGGCTACCATCTCAGCCCTCTTCTCTAGGGTACTTCCAACCTTCTTTATATGGCCCCACCAGCTAGACCTTGCAAGCTCCTACCTCCAGTGAGCTTCTCCGTATGGTCCCAGGACTCAGACTCTTCATTTGCGCACTCCCCGTGTGGTCTGCTCCAGCTATGACATTTCTGTAGCTGCTGTGCCCTGCTTGCCTAACTTTCCAACGTGGACCATGTGGTCCCTTCTGTTCCATCGACACTGGCAGCTTGCTTCGAGTCGAGAAAAGAGCCCTCTCTCAGGAGAGCCTTTTTGGGGGCTTCACCTTCTTGCCTCGTGTCTCGGTCTCCTGGGTTTCCCTTCGCTGTACCGTCAACCTGTTTGTGGCTCCTTAAGGGAAGGCTGAATGCCATCTTCAGTCCTTTTTCCCTTTGATGTCCCACTGGCTCACATAGTGTCTGTGTTTACTAGAATGCTGGTGTTGGTTCTGAGGTGCGGTCTTCATTACTCTGCACCTCTTTTTCGTCTTGGTGTCTTGGTACTGATGTATCATCCTCAAATGGGTTGCTTGGAATCTTCTTCATCCCAGTCTTCACATATAACTCACATAGGTACTCCCTATTATTCCTCGTCTCTGTACTTCCTGAGGAGGGTGAGTTACCCTACAAAAGTACATGTAAGTGTGGGGTATTATGGTACCCTGTATAGGATAGGAGGATGGAGAAGGTTGTGGTATTATCTGAATATACTGGGTTTTCCCCGGATAGCTCCCCCCATGAGGTCCACCCGCTGATTACCACCCCGAGAGGGACTATCGGGTAGCTGCCCCATCTCACTGGACTCTTGGGAAGGGGGTCCCCCTAGGGGAGAAGGAACGACATACAAGGATTTGTCACAATGCTAAAAAGTGCACAGTCATGGTAAGAACATTGATTTAATATTATTTCAGTTTCTATCAATTTTGCCCATCTCCAGCACAGAGGGGGTCATTACGACCCGGGCGCAAAGGGATACCGGGCAACGGTAATGGCACAGGTGCCGGTAATCCCTTTGCACCCTATTCCCAGGTCCCTTTGCAGGTCCTTCCTTAACGCCTGGTTTTAGCACCCTCCCCATTCCCATTGAGCCCTCTGGGGGCTCAATGGGAATGGAGAATGGTATTTTCAATGGGGACTTACCGGTCCCGCAAAGGTCGGACTAGACCGGTAAGTCCCCATTGAACCAGGGTGGACACAGCACCGGCACCTATGGGGGTTCAAATGGGAATGGGGAATGGTATTTTCAATGGGGATTTACCGGTCCCGCAAAGGTCGGACTAGACCGGTAAGTCCCCATTGAACCAGGGCGGACACAACCTCGGAATGAGGCCAAGAGTCTTCCGCAGATCATCAGGCTGTGTCATTATTCCTGTTGGGCAAATGAGATACATTCAATTTCGGAATTACTATGAGGGAGAGATATTTAGAGATATTTAGAGGTGATAGAATAATGAAGCACAAATTATTTGTAGCGTAAAATGTTGTAGAACTCTGGCGTAGAGGGACAGAAAAAAAGGTGGTGGGTACATGAGATGGATTGTAATTTGAAATTGGTTTGTGAAAGACGGATGTATAGGTGATGGACAGATGTGTGATAACATGTAGTGTTATGGGTTGCAGAGTGGTGATGTTATAGGATGAGGAAGAGTGGTGTGGCTGTAATGGACAAGAGTGTGATTGTGCCAATGGAATGAGGAAGTGGGAAATAGAGAGTATAGTATGAATGGATAGTTTTGTAAGATAAAAATACATTAAGGATAATTCACAGTATAGTCATGTTATTAACATTGCACTCACATAGATGGCACATTAATATACTTACTTTTTTTTATAAATGGAAGAGCTTGCATTCTTGAGTAGATTTCTTCAGTAATCATTGTCTGGAAATGTAAAAGGAAGACCGTTGGCAACTTTGGAAATTGTGCACTTGTATAAGTATTAGGACATGCCATTCAATATGCTAGCAGACATACTTTTAAAAGAACAAAATAACTATTGGGATGGGTGCTGCACTGAATCATGTTTTGCAGCACAGAAAAACAGTTATAGTTTAAATAAATTTAAAAGGAAGGTTCTATAATGCAGTGTAATATGAAGATCTGCTATAGTTCTGACAGAAGCCAGGTCATGTTTTAAAAACCTTCAATTCTTGCACACTAGCTTGATATTTGAGGTATTTTTAATACTGGAACTGTGCAGAAGTATATGTAGTAGTACATGTAGGCATATAGCAGTCCCTATGTCAGCAGAAGTTTTGTTAAAAGCACTAATGAACTATGGGGGTAGGTTGCAGTGTAGCATGTTTTACAGCACAAAAAAACAGTTATTCCTGAAGTTAGATTAAAAATGGTGGTATAGAATATTGCTTCTGAAAATTAAAACATACCTGTCGTATGGCTTCTTAGATGTAAGGTTTGGACTGTAGATCCTGTAGGTCCTGGAAATAGTAAACTGTAAAACTTGGTAAAGTAGGTTGTGATAGAGCAGGCTTTGAATCACATCACAAATACACTCTCAGAGTTGAAAGATACATCTGAACTGCTGAACTAAGGGAAGGTTCAATGTGGGATTTGTGTATGTGATTGGTGGATGGGTGTTTGACTGTTTGAATGTAGCCAGTAAGAGAGTGTTACAGAGATATGGGTAAAAAGGGAAGAAGGGCTGCCCTGTGCCCCAAAGTCTTTGGACATATGCAACTGTTCGCAGATTGACCGCATGTGTCATGAAACACTTGTGTGTGAGCGTGATATAAATAAAATATCATATTGTATCATATCATTTGGGCTCTTTTACCATGCCCTGCAGGGAAAGAGGACTGCAGAGACTGAGTACAATGCTGACGTCTGAAACGTCGGGAAGGTCAACCAATCAGACATCTCTTAATGGAGGAGGCATTGAACTGTAGAGCAGAACAGGTTAGCAAGTGCTTCATTTCTTGTTTGAATTGCTGAATGCATGGAGCTCAACAAGAAGACTCTTTGGATTGTAAGAGATTTGTAAATTAATTGGTTCCAGATATATGCAGAGCAGGTTGGTATCTCAAGTAATCTTGGCCTTGGAAAATTGAAAGTGGTATGGTATGGAGTTTGTTATATGAAATGGAATTAACTGATACCCATGTGTGAAGATATGGAGCATTTGAAACATCCAGAAATGATTATAGTACATTGTGGAGGTAATAGTTTACGGATGTAACTGGTGTATATTAGCACTAAGCCTTGAACAATACTTTCAAAAGCTAGATGAAGAATTTTCTATAAGCCATGCTTATTTTTTCACAAATTACACAGAGTCGTGTGCAAAAGGTGTAAGATGTTTTGTCTGCAAACGAAAATAAACAAGACAAAATGTGAACAATGCTGTATGTGCATTTTTTTAGATTTTCTAACGGCATCTTTTAAAAATGATAATATACAACATGATAGAGTAAATATTTTTAGAAAAGATGGAGTAGATCTTTCAAATCTTGGAAATTAGTATTTTCTTTCCAAGATCCACAATGCAGCGAACATTGTTTGTGTGAAAGAAATGATATTGGAAGAAGAGTATGTAATGATAAAGTGCATTAGTACACATTGCATGTGTACATGTTAAGGTCACACTCTTACAAGAACAAAAAGGCTCTTTTAAGAGACAACATAAAAGACTATAAAAAAAGTAGTCAATTTAATACAGCTTCCATTTCACGTTTTTTGATCGTATCATCTGCCGCAATGGCATTGCACGTGGTCATCAAGGGTGGAAATACATAAAAAGGAGCTCATGTGCTTCGGCGGTGTAACGCCACAATACATTTTCAATTCTTTGTATGGGTGAGAAGATGGGTGGGACAGAACTTAATTTCTGCCATCTTTTATCCTCTGTGCTATACAAATGCTCAAGTATTTGCGCACACATGGATTTTCATGCTGGTGGAAATGCTAGAGATTCTTATGGACTCCATCTGCTTTAAGCATTAACATAAAGCAGGTGGACTAGATGGGGACTTTGAAAGATGGGTCCCCATGGGACCTATTCTTTTTTTCTTTTGTTATTAAGTTTTGTTTTGTTCAGGAGGCATGAAGTGATGGAGGTAGAATGGGGGCCACCAACCAGCCACAATTAAGGAGACATGGGTGGAGAAGGGAAGCTGTTGGTCACCAATAATGTAACTTGGAGATGGGACAATTCTTTTCATGGGCCTTTATACCTGTCTCAAAGGCGCTGCAGAATTGCTCACCCAGCAGATGAGTGCATCACAGTATGCACAAAGGACAGTTGTCCTCTCAAGTTCATGTTCAACTTATCATCTTCCCAACTGAGGTGGCACTAGTGTGGACAGGAGTGGAAGAAGAGGATGGTACAGTACAAGAAGTCGATCTACGTCCTGTGAAAGCACTGCCTTTATGCATTACTACTACTACTACTATTTATCTGACATGACCAATGTTTTGCTCTTTGGAAATGTTTAATTTGCAAGTTCCACAATGTAATTCATCTGGATAGGTTTTGGGGTCACTTATGTCTTTCAGCTAGTTGTTGCAAGGTTCTTAATAGCCATGAGTATCAGGAAACACATGTTTGACGTATTGTCTTTTCATGTCTTGAGATACTCCAAATAAAAATGCTTATCATTGCTTTGATATGATATGATACGATATGTAATTTATAATGCGCTTTTACACAAGTATTTCTAGGCGTCACAAGACAAGGGAGGGAAGACAGAGAGAGGCCAAGACAAACGATCTTACTAGGCTTTGTATCATTTAGATTGTGCAGGTCTGGCAATGTGATAAGCAAGGGGAGGGGGTATAGGGAAGTGCCAGGAGCGGTGCAGTGGGCTCGCAGGCAGTGTCCCCTCTGTGGGGGTGTTAGAGGTGAAAGGTTCAGAATCCTGGCCCCAGATGTGTTGCAGAGTGAGGAGCATGCTAACGTGTAAAATTCAGCAAAAGCTGACATGCCCTCTGTGTGATCCCTCATCCTCTGCCCGACAGTTGTTGTTGTAGCTGTCACCATGGACAACTTCCGGCACTGGCAGTGCAGTTATCTTGCTATTCCCTGTGAGGAACCCTGCATACTGCTCCGTATTGCCTGCCGGTGCAGCACCTGCATCTCCACCAGGTTTTCGATGGTGACATGGTGGTGCTCGATGATGTCCCAGCTCCCCCAGATGGCATCCAGTGAATGATGTTTCACAGCCTGTGGATTATAGAGATGGCCAGGGCTGAAGCAGGGGGACCTGAAGCCTCTGTCTTCTCTATCAGTTGTGCCACTTCCATCATTCCCCATATCCTGCTCACCCTGGTAATGGGAAAGTGAGTCTGCCTCAGGTGATGATGGGGAATAAGGGAGCATGTGGGTGGGTGCAGGTGTTGTGATATGTCTGACACTGACCACAGGTATCCCCACAAGGGCCAGCTGTGGTGTGGAGTTTGCAGATGTTGAGAGTGCTGCACCTGCAGCTGCATGGGAAGTGCTGGTAGAGGGGCTACTGCACACACATGTGGGAACTGTGACTGTCTTGCCACTGGCATGGCGGCTGACATGCTGCTGCTGTGCTCCAGCCCTGGTTCCTCACTCCTGCTGTTTGTTCCTCCTGTTCTTACCATGGCAGACCTGTGCAAGGGTGGATGTTGGTGCGCCACAACCAGTGGGAGTTATTTAGGAAGTGAGTCAACTGTGAACCTGTTGGGGGGATAACGACTTGCTGTCAGTCTTCATGCATACTAGTAGGTGGGCTAGCAAGACACTCATGCAACATAATGAATGGTCATCCTACATATCTTTTGTCTGATGGACAGGATTGTTTGCAGGCCAATGAGTACGGATCATGCAAGGTGTGAGAAGTGTTGGCAGAGCATGTACTTGGCACATGCATGGCTCTTTGCCTGTTGGCATGCCACTATTGCTTGTTGATGTGGTGGCGCAGAGGGGTAACTTTGCAACTTGGACTATCACAAAACACATGGGTGCTTCTCATGGCTTCATATGCATATTTCCCTATTGTGCATGTGTATTTCAACAATATCCCACCTTCCCTTGCACATGCATGCAGTCACAAAATGTCTTTTTACAGATTGCCATGCAATCGCCTATTCCCCTGACCACTAGGCCCATCTATGCTTGGGTAGAGATACTTTTGCACGGTACATTGTCATCTGAGAGGGAACTTAAAGAATCACAAGCATCACCTTGTTCCCACTTCAGCACTAGTGATACCCTCTATCACTTCTATGTGGATGATTCTGCTGGCCGTTTCCTCCCATGTGGTCAGGATGAGTGGTTGAAAAGTGTTGCCTCCTGTGGCAGAAATATCACACCTGTGGTTGGCAATAAGGCTGCAGACCCTGGCCTTGAGGTCATTCCATCTTTTGTGGAAGTCCTCGCTCTCCCGTGGGACAATTCCCACTGCCACAACTTTGTCCCGGATGCTGGCCCATATGGATGCCTTTGTTTGGCCAGAGATCCTCCCCTGCTTTGAGCCATACAACTCCTCTGCATGAGCAACCACTCCATCCGCCAGGACCTGCAGCTGTGCCTCATTGAATTTCTTCTTTTGCAGCCTCATCTTGCCTTTCCCCTTTTCCTGTGGCATGTTCCACACGCCTGTTGGCTTCGGATGGCACCAGGAAATGGGGGATTTAGGGTGGATTGGGTTTTGGAAGATGGCTGCTGCCGGCTTCCCTTTCCTGTGATGACGCTTTTCCCACCCAGCGGTAATTCCACCATCAGAGATATCAGCAAGTTGGGCGTGATAACAGTAATTACATTGATTCTGGGTGGAATTACTGTCCGAAGTTGATTTACATTTGCACACGCCGATAATGTGTGCGGGCTTTCCTCACATTCTAATGTACGGGTAATCCCACCAAACACCACGTCAGTAGCGGTAATTCTGTCTGGCGGAATTAACACAACCCAACTCGTACTGAGGCTTATTATCTTTTTTTAAAGGCTCTTTCCATGATGGAACAATGTCTTCTCTTAAATGTGGTTACTTTGAAAGTTACAGAGGTAGATTCAGTTTCCTAGTTCATAATCTTTTTTAGAGGTCCTGAGGTGATAGTGTGACTTCTTATTGACTGCAGACTTCTCAAAGTTTCATTGGGCATAAGCGAATGTGTATTGCAAATGTTTTCGAGCCTTTCAGCATACAAATGAGAAGATTCATTAATCTAAATCTGCTCTTGTGTTTGGTGCACTAGATTCTGAGGTAAAACCATCTTTCTAACAGTTGTGATGTCAAAGGGGACATTTGGTTGGCTTAAGTAGTGGAAGCCCTCAGAGCCAAGGGTAATCCTAAATCCCAACTGTGTCCAGTCTGCAACACAACTTTTTAAAGAATGTCCACATTTGTCTCATTGGATCACTCTGTACTGCCCTCACCACCACCTCAGATGCTTGGTGGTAGGTGATATGTAGCTTCCTTTTTATTGCTAAACTTTTCCACATCTTAGTGTTTACTTTAGTGTTAAAATGACTGTGTCGGTCTGATCAATCCTTTGAGAAAGACTAAAATGAGAATTATGTGGATGATCTTCAAATAGCAGCAGTCTCTGCCTTACAATTTGGGTCGGAAAGTCATTGAATACACTTTGTAAATAGGAACGCATCAGTCAATAAGTATTATTTTCCTGATGCTGAAAGCAAACACAGTTCGGCTGAAATCAATCTGCAAAATTAGATGACAGTAATGTTGTTCCTCTTTTCGTAGGTCAGCCGAGTGTCTTGGAGAGCTGGGCCACAATTGTGCCCACTCAAAACAGCCCTTTAAATGTGTATAGGGCTTGAACTATATGTAGCATATTTGCAACCTCACATAGGGTCTCCATTTTTCTGAAAGCCCCTTTAGTTTACCATAATACTTCTAAATGGCCCTGGAGGATAGGTCAGGGGCAATGCGTTTGTCTTGGAAGCAAGACAACACAGGTTCAAATCCATGTCCTGTGCTTTAGAGACTAATATCCGATATTAAACACATCATAAAAGATGACTTAATTAATTAAATGATGTAGATACCACCAACTGATCCTAACCAGAATGTGGTTTCATAAACAGAAATCCATCTTGATTCGAAAACATCTTCTAAAGTTTCATGAATATTCTCAAATCTTCCACTGGTAATAGTGTTACACAAGAGAAGCTTTTTATAGATCTTGAAGATATTGATAAAATGTACCAGTAACAGCATCTTCCCTTTGAGCAGTAATAAAATAGGTATCTGGAGAATCTCTACTCCATTTAATAGTGGAAAGTTTACTTTTGGAATGAGATTGGGATCAAATCACCACTGTTATTAGGATTTCTACCAGGAGGCGATCCATATGAATGGTTCGCCCATGTAGAGAACCATTTTGGGGTAATTCATCTGCCATATCATTTTCTGTGTTGTCAGTACAATCTATCTCAGAGTGACCCTAATATTTTTTCAATATATTGTCATGTTTTTGATGTGACCAAATCATTTATGGTTTGCATTGGTTGCAAATGTTTCAGAGGATTGCTATTAGCATAGAACATACCTCTAGCTTTTCAATTTCTCAGATGTTCCACAAATTAATTACAGACATGGTTTGACTTGTAATTATCACCAGTTCAGTGAGTTGATGGTTTTCATCTTTAAGGACAGCTTTCTAGATGGACATCAGCTGTACCATATGAGTATTCCTGTAACCACTGTGAATGTGTGTATGGGTCCAAACCCTTGAGAGTGCGCTTTGACCACTATCAATAATAAAAGCGGCATGCTGCGTCACCAATTCCACAAAGTCTACCCAAAGTCTACCTGTAACGCTTACCTCTGGGGCCCTGCAGGAGTGCCTAGTCTGGTCTGTCGGTGGTTTCAGGTCCAGTCTGTCGGCAATCACCTGCCCCCTTGAAGGTAGCCCGAAACACTCCTTTCCCTCTGCTCACTGCAGGTTATTACCCAGTGGTCAGAGAGTTGGGAGTGATCTGGATTGATAGATGGATCCTGGGGCACACTGTGCTGCTAGGTCTCTGTTACAGTTCTCCGGATGAGTGAAATGTCAATCCCAGTTCCTTCACTCGGTGGCCCATGTTGCAATCCCAGCCCAGTTCCTTCACTGGACTATGATGACTCAGGCCATCTGTAGAACACCAGATTGCACAGCCCGCACAGGTTAATGTCCTGGAACCTGCAATGTTAAGTTCACGGTGTGCCAGCGTACCGTCTTGAATGCAGAGGCACGCATTGCTTTAGAAAGTTCAAATTGTCTTGAATGGTCTAATAGCAGGCTTTCCCCCCTTCCAGGTCCACCCTGCTGAAATCACTGAGAACCGGCAGAAGTCAGCAGAAGGTTGATGGCAGGAGCGTACCAAGGTGAGTTCTGAATTGGGGAAGCATGGAAGGGCAAACGGGATCTTAATTCTCACCCTCTTGTTGTTGTTTTGTTTCGTAGGTGAAGCAGGATCCAGGATGCAGATCTGCTGACGGTGCACGGAAGGGTCTGCGGAGAAGGCGGTGTCGGGGAAGAGATTCCGAAGCTGCTCCAGACAACGCCGAGCCGCTTCTGCAGAGCCGCGGGGAATCCGGATGAGGATGCACTCACTCGCAATGGAATTCAGGTAAGGTTGAGTGCTGGAGGCTAGCTGCTGGAAGCGCTGGTGTCCTGAAGCTGGATGCACGCGAGGAGAGCTCTGGTAACTTGAAGCGGGGGCACGCGTCTCACTGATCCCCAGCCGAAGAAAACGTTAAGCGCTGGGTGTGGCCCAGGGCAGGGTTTATATACCCTGGGCCTACCCAGCACCACTAGACCACCAAGGATCCATGAACAACGGGCTCTCTGGGGGCCATGTTGTGTACAGTCAAACATCCTAACCTGGGGGCCATTTTGGTAGGGGCAGCTACCCGGGAATAATTGTTCTTACGCCACTCAGCTACCCTTTTAGACCAACTGTCACCAATACTACCGGGGGAATCATGACAAGACCTTAGATAAATAATCCCAATATATACGGGGCATCTGGCCCCGTATACCCACAGACATAGCGGATACAAGGATGACTAGGCTGTGTCAGTGAATCAACACATCGTCATGAACATCTGTCATGCATCCATGGCACACACACTACTCAGACACATGGACATGTACACCATGCATGTCCATGACAGCAGCACACCCTCTCTCACACCCCAAACATGTCCAAGTACAGACACACACATGCATACATGTGTGCATTCCGCATGCTGCTCCGCATGATGCATTGTAACACATACACCATCCATGTGGGTCACGCCTGACGGGACTCAAATGCGGCACCATCATGTCCCTGCACACACACATCCCATACATGACCCATGTCACACATGCAGCCAAGAAGCTAACTACCACCACACTGCAACATGCACTGTTTTAAACATGAATGCTTGGGCACTTACCGCTCGACTCCAGACGGGCCTGCATCATGAGGATCTGGTGGTGAAGCACTGGGCGAATGCGCTCCAGGACCCTCATCTGCTGGGTGGGAAGCTGGACATGTCGCCCCACTGCATCCGCTGCGTCCAAGAGGCGCCGGGCCTTCTTGAGGGTCCTGGATTTATAGTCCTCCCAGCGCTTCTGGACGGGTTTGATGTCGCGGGATGCCACCCCCTCCGCGTTAATGGCACCCACTATGTCCTTCCAGTTCCTCTTCCGTCCTTCCTTGTTGTCGCGCAATGGTGTGAAGAGGGCATCATAATGCCCGAGAAGTTGCTCCACCAGGATACCAACTTCCTTTTCACTGAAGCTGTTAGCCCTCTGCCTCTTTGGTGGGGGGTTGCCACTGGTGCCAGATGGTGCTGCGTCAGACATGGCAACCCCCAAGTCAGGTGTGGGTGGGCAACTGGGTCGTGGGGCTGGGCTGTGGAGTGATGGTACACCAGTTGGGAGTCATCTGTGCAAGCAGGAGTGGTCACAGCAACTGGACCCCTGCAGATGGCAGATGTGCAGGCACCAAACGGCAGGGCACGGTGGCAGCAGGCAAGCAGGCAGCAGGAGATGGCTCGTGGGAGGCTTCTCAGGGCTCTGGGGGGGCAGTAATTTGGCCTTCTGGGCAGGAGTGTGGTCTTCCGTGTGTTATTGCGTGGCCAGCTTGATACGGAGTGATTTGGCACGTGAAAAACAGCACGTTTGCGTGAATTCCGAGGAAAGGCCGTTAGCGCATAAGCGCGTAGGTGATGTAAAATGCGTGCAGGTGTTTCCCTCAGCATGGGTTAAAGGTCCCACGTGGCTCTGTACGTGCTTTTCGTGGAGAGCGATGCGTGTGTTTTCCAGACATTGGGGTTCACACGCGATTTCTTCACAGCGGCTACAGTGCGTACTTCTTCTTTTGGCGGGGGTGTTGCCTACGTGTTCTTCTTCTACACGAAAGACAGACGGTGAGTCACGCACATTTTTTTTGCTCCCACTGCGGGTGTTCCTGTTTGTCGCGTACCCCTTTTTTTCAGTCATACTTGCCCGCGTGATGATCACGTATGCATTTTTTGTTTTCCTGGCTGCCACAGTGTACTGCGTGAGTTTTAATACATAATGACCCAGCTCGTGAGAGATTTTCATGAGAAAAGATCTTTAGACTGGGTCATTGAACAGGCTACCCGGATCTATGAGGTACAGAAGCCCATCGAAAATAAAAGTAATGCGCCGAAAAACCCCAAAACCAACAGCACCCCTGCTGCTGCCAAGGTGGCAGAGGTAAAGGTTGCCCCCGTCTTAGATTTGGAGATGGGGGGCCTAAAAACCTGCCTGCAGCAAATAATTCACAGCCCAGAAGGCCCTCGGGCCAGTCACAGACAGGGAGTCGAGGAGGTAGTCTCACAAATGGGGTCCCCCGCCCCCCTGACTATGTAAGTCCCCGCTACAAGGGAAACTGACCAATCCTGGGTTATGTGTGGACTCCTCCAGCCCAAGGGGGGGGATCCAGCCAAGCACCTGACCCGGGGAACTTCCCTCCTAACTTCCCCCAGGAGGGCAGAAATTCACCGAATCGTGGGCAGAACTTTTTCCCCAGGTATCCACCCAATTTCCAGCCCCAAAATCATCCATCCTTATTTCCTCAATTCCCTGAGCCCAGACAACCTAATCCGGGAGAGGGGAGGCCAAGGGTGGAGGGGTACCAAAATCTTCCCAACCAGGGGTACTACCAGAGAAGGGATAGCTACCCTTCCCGGGATCAGCCCAGGGGAGAAAATAGAGCCCCGTATCAGCCTGAGCGGGTTTCACAACTTGAGCGCCAGGTCCAAAATATGGCACGAGATCTGGGTCACATACTGAGGGCTCAACAGAACCCTCAGATGAGCATGCCACCGCAGAATGCCCCAAACTCTGGACCTGGTGCTCCAGAACAATGACGGGGGCAGCACCCCGATAACCCACCGGTTCCCAGGGAGGAGGCAGAAGGGGAAGGGGGGTGTAAAGCCTTGGAGGAAGCTTCCTTCCCAACTTGTAAACAGCCCCTGGAAAACCAGGAACCGGAAACAAAATCTCCTGCCCCTGAAAGCCTGCTTCCCAAGGAGCAGAGGGGGGGTAGGAGAAACAAAGGACCCAAACAGACCCACTTTGTGGAGGAGGTACAGGTCTTCCAATTTGAGGGAGAGGGATCCTCAGAAGATCCTGGGAAAAGGATCTTCTCCTTCAAAGATGGGGGAACTCTTCCCAAGGAAAAATGGGTCCCAAGGGATGTCAATTCAGACTGGGGAGATGTGGAGACTGAGCTACCGCTGCCCATCATCTCATCCCAGAACCGACAATACGGAAATCCCCTGGTTCAAACCCATCCTGGTGACTGCCTCCAAAAAGGGGGGGCGGCCCAGAACCGGAACCAGGGGAACCCACAATGGCTCTGATCTCCAGTTGCCAACTTTTTCTTTCAGATTCCCAAGGCTCTCCACAGAATTCTGCCCAAATCTCTTCGCTAGCAATGTCCAAAACCAGAAAGTTAGCCCACCAGTTGTCCAAAAATGTGCATTATCTGTGCCCCCTTGAGGAGAAAGAGGGAAGATACTATGCCCCGGTACAAGTACAGGGGCAGGGTACAATTTTGGCACTGGTGGACACTGGATCCCAAGCTACCCTTCTGTCCAAAAGGGCCTTTGAGGAACTAAATGCAGGAAGGGGGGAGAATTACCAAATTCCTCTTACCTCTCTTCCTGGACAACTGCAGAACTTTGACAGGAAGGAAATTCCCGGGAATTAAAATCAGTTGGCACATTTTCCCATCCATTGCCATCACATTTAAAAGCATGTTGGCCTGTGTTTCAAACTCCTACCTGTTTCCTCTAAGCTTGCTGGGGGGGGAAACTGAATTTTGTATTGTATTTGATTGCATTCCTGAGAACTGTGTGCTCCTCTTTCCATCTCCTTCCATTTCTTACATTGCATAGGGGAGGGGGTGAATTGCCAGAGAAAAAGTGATTATCTTATCTTTTGCTAAAATCATTGCTTTTGTCTTGAATTCATAAAAGTGTTTTTGCTACTTTATCCATCCTATACTAACTCCTCATTGATTGTAAAGAAGTGTGCTAGTGCCAGATTACCCATTGTTGATCAACATCATATGTCTAAGTGTACTATCAGATATTAATTTATTATAAAGTGTGATATATATATATATTGTTTAATTTTTCAAATATACCTTTTAATTTGCAAAACAAACCTACTTCTTGGCTCAGTGGGGTCAGGGGGATTCTAAGAGGGGGGTGTTATACAAGGGTTGTCATCTAGAGTACTGAACTAGACATAAAAATACATTAATAAGGGTTTTCCTCAGCATCCCAGACTAGGCATTGACTTGGCTGTAGTGTTGATTGAATATCGCTTACAGTACGCAAGTGTTTCTAGGTGCAACAAGACAAAGGAGGGAGGACAAATCAAATAATCTTACTAGGCCGTGTGTCATTCAGATCATGCAAGTGTGATAACCAAAGTGCAGAGGGGAGGTAGAGGGGGAAAGTGCCAGGGCGAGGGAAAGGGGAAGTGCAGCCAGGGCAGCGTGGCTATGGCTAAGTACAAGGAGGCAGGGGGCTATGGGGTTACAGTTACAGCTCCTAAATGTGTGGTAGGCCAGGAGGCAGTGGAGGGGTGACTGGTCGTGGGGCAGCCTGGTACCCAGTGAGACTCTGAGGGTAGCCGGGCCAACTGTCAGCACAGCAGACAGGTAGGTCAGCAGGGAAAGAGGGAGAAAGCAGAGGCAGAAATGAAGGACTTGAGCTGTTTCCAGTACTTCAGGTGCTCTGGCTCAGGTTTGAAAGGGGCAGGGAGGCCGTTCCGGAGGGAGGCACCTGCAGAGGAGAGAGCTCTACCCCCACTCTCTGTCTGGAGAAACGTCTGGCCCTCATAGAGTTAGGGGTGGCTGAGCGAAGGGCTCGAGAAGGAACATGTTTTGGACGAGAGAGTTGGATGTAGTGCAGGCTCTGGACCCATAAAGCCTTGTGGAAGATGCAGAGGGTCTTGAGCTTAATCCTTACAGCCACTGGGAGCCAGTGGACAGAGTTCAGGGCTGCATAGATATGGTCCCTGGGCTTTAGGCCAAGAACAAGTCTCGAAGTTCTATTCTGGATTAGTTGCAGAGGGCAAGGAGTAGAGGAAGGCAGATGGAGAAAGAGGGTGTTGCTGTAGTCCAGAATTGAGAGAACCAGGGCTCTGGAGACAGTGAGTGTCTGGGGGAAAGTGAGAAAAGGAAGAATACCTCTGAGGAGGTGCCGCTGGCAGTGGGCCTTCTTGACAAGTGCTGTGATGTGAGGAGAGAAGGAGAGAGTTGAGTTGAAAATGACATCAAGGCTTTTTGCCTCACAGGAAGGCGAAGGAAGAGGGCCCAACGAGGGCGGCCATATGAGAGAGGGAAAGCGGGAGCAGGGGTCCCAATGAGAAGGATCTCAGTCTTACTGGCATTAAGGCAGCGATCATTGGATGTGCACATATCCTGAATCATGGATAGACAGTCAGGAATTAGCGAGAGAGGAAAGGAGGCTGAGGGGAGCCTGAAAGAGAGCTGTGTGTCATTGGCATAACACTGAAAGTTAGAGGAGAAGGTAGAGATAAGGTGGGGCAAAAGGGCCAAGTAGACCTTGAAGAGCCAGTGTGAGATATTAGAGCCCTGGTGAACCCCACATATGGAGAGAGATGTGGTGCAGAGGAAGGACCCAAGTTGCACTTGAGAGGGTCGGTCCAGGAGGAATGAGGATAACTACTTCACGGTCTGATCTGTGATGCCCAGGTTCTCACAGAGTCGATTGATCAGGATGGTGTGATTGACCATGTCAAAAGCAGAGAAAAGGTCAAGGAGGATGAGGACAGAGGGAAGGCTTGAATCGAGATTAGTGAGCAGATTTTCACGGGTGTTCAGGAGAGCTGTTTCCGTGCCTCTGGCTACTCTGAAGCCAGACTAATGGTCATGGAGACAACCATAGCTCTGAAATGTGGTGAGTCAAATTGCCTATGTGCAGTGGGTCACCTGCAATATTATTCTCCAACCACAACTACCTCTATGGGATATTGGGTCAATCCAGTCTCTTATGATATTAACGTGCAAAGTCTGATTCTACATTCAAAAAAATGTTCTGGGTACCCCGGGCCACCATCTCTTGGCATGCCTGCAGCAGGAGTCACCCTCTTCTCCCTCGTTTACATTGCATGAAATTCTTCTGCAGTTTAAGCAACATAGCCCATGTCAGCTGTGGACCGCATAATGGTTCAAAGAGAACCATCATTTTTTTTTATTTTAATGATTTTTATTGTTCTAAATATTGAGAATGATACATGTGTTAACAAGTTACAGACTTTGAATGAAACAGGTAACCATAAAGGATTAACAGAGTGAATGATCTTAACAAACTATATTATGATTTCTATATAACATATTCATTGGTTAAATTCACTAATGTTCCAATTTAAACAAGAGTAGACTTGAAGTTGTAGCTATTACTAATTACATATGAGTAGTTGTATATCAAGTCTGCAAAGAGTAACTAATATGGAGAGAAGCATAGAAATATGGGGAGACGTACTAGGAGACATACAGGAGACATACAGGAAACAGATGGCAACAGGATGAGGGGGGGGGGGAGGATGGGTATAATAGATTATTTCATAAAACTGATCTGTTCATTTCTATAGTAATATAGACCAAGCATTTCAATATGAGTATAGTCATCAAGTTGATGAAGAAGAAATAAGGATATATGTTCATGTACCATGAGCAGTTGTGTTGAAACAGTTAAGATAACAGGTGAAATAGTACCATTTAGCATTGTATTTAGGAATTGTATTTTGATTGTTAGCCATGCACATTTCCAATGTATGAATGTGACAAATAACATTCCACCAGACCTTGGTAGAAAGCAAACGAGAGTCTTTCCAGTTAGCTGTGATACATTTTAATGCTATACAAATAAATAGATCATATAGTCTGGCTGAGTCAGGTGGAATGTATGTTGTAATAGCCAAGCTTCCTAAAAATATATTTACAGAAGAGAATGGAACATCTACACAGAAGATACATTTGAGAAGCTTCCAGATTTCATGCCAAAATTCAACAATATATGCACATTCAAAGAACATATGCATATACGTAGCGGGAGATAAGCCACATGACCAGCATTTTGCATCATAATTTGGGTTAGCCATAGCCAATTTGGCCGGAGTAATGAATGCTCTATGAATGAAGAAGTAATAGTGTTGTGTAATATTTGCTGACACCGATAATTGTTTAATTTTGGAAAACAGGCGGAGCCAAATATGATCTTCAAACATTTAACCTAAGTCAAATTCCCATTTCAGACGAATTGGGAAAACCTTAAATGTTGAGGTGAGCAAACTATATATTTTTGAGGCTCTAACTTCGCTCTTCATGGTTAGGTGCAGTAGTCTGAGGTAGTCTGGAGTAAGAATCTCATAAGAAAAGTGGCCAAGTGCATCAAGACAGGAGTTGATTAATTTATTGTAAAATTGAAAATCTGTCTTGGGTATGTTAAATATGGTAGAGAATTGCTGGAAGGAGAGAATAGAAGGACCATCTATAATGTGTTGGATGAATCTGATTCCTTTTTTAATCCATGCTTTGCGATTGAGGATCTTATTATTTATTACTATATTCTTATTATGCCATGGTAACAGGGAAAGATACTTATTGGGGGTTTTAGTATGGGGAAAGAGAAAAGTTTGAAGGGCTAAAAAGGATGCTTTAATGGGCTCCAAAATGTTTTTTGAGGTATGTTTAAATATGTATATATAATCAGTAAAATGATGTGGTTGAACTGTGTGTTTTTCTAATATACACCAAGTCGGGGTGTCGGAGAATTCGGGATCCGTGAACCATTGGCGAGACTGTTTTATGAGAAACACAGAGTGGTATAACTTAAAGTCAGGGAATCTAACGCCTCCCATTTCGTACGGTGCTTTAAGTTTAGTTAGAGCAATTCTTTTACTTTTTCCTACTCCCCAAAGAAAATTTAGTAGTATAGAATAAATGGATTTGAAAAAGGAAAGGGATAATGGAACGGAGAGAATCTGCAGATAATATAGAACTATAGGAGTTAGCATCATTTTAATTGTATCTAGACGCCCCCACCAGGAAAGGTAAAGTGGGGACCATTTGGATGTAAGATCCTTAAGAGTATCCAGTAACGTTATAGTGTTGAGTTTGATAGTTTCATGGATTGTAGGGGCAAAACGAAGTCCTAAATATTTGATGGAACCACTGCACCATTTGAACCCGAAAATGTCAATGTCATGCTTAAGACAGTAGGGATTTAAGGGCATAATTCTGATTTTTGTCTATTCAGTTTGTATCCAGAAACATGAACGAACTGCGATAGTGCATCCAAGAGGTTAGGAGTATGAAGTTTGGGGTTTTTGATTAAGATAAGAATATCATCCGCATATGCGGCTATTTTAGTAATTGAGGCACCTACTTGAATTCCCGGGATGTTCTTATTAGATCTTATTAATTCTAGTAACAGTTCAAGAGAGAGGATATATAATAATGGTGAAAATTGGCATCCCAGCCCCATTCCTCTAAGCAAGGGAAAGAATGAGTATGTTTGACCATTTAAGTAGATAGCAGATTTGGGGGCATAATAAAGGAGTTTAACAAGTGAGATACATTTTTCACCACACCCGTGCCAGCGTAGGGTTTGAAACATAAAATTCCAACCTACACAATCAAAAGCTTTTTCTGCATCCAATGCAATGGCAGCGTAGTCTTGAGTGTCTTTTTTATCTTTGGCTGCTAGGTTAATGGCATTAAGTAGGAGTCTGGCATTAGAGGATACGTTACGTCCTTTTACATAACCTGTTTGATCTGCTTTGACCATATTTGGGAGTGAGGATTCAATTCTATTGGCTAGTATTTTGGCAAAAATTTTGCTTTCTATGTTGATAAGGGAGATGGGTCGATAATTACTGGGAAGGGTAGGGTCTTTATCAGGTTTAGGGAAAATGATAAGTAAAGCTTCTGAGAAGGAAACTGAGGAACATTTTTGTGATATAAAGTATGAAAAAAGTGTTTTAAGTTTTTGGGTTAGTACTTGGGATAAATTACTGTAGAATTTGGTGAATAATCCATTGGGGCCGGGTGCTTTGCCTTTACCTACGCTATGAATAGCTTTAGTAATCTCAGCGGAGGTAATATCATTTTCAAGGTGAGATAGGTCAGCTCTGGGGTATGTGGTGCGACTAATATTGTTCAGAAAGGAATCAATATTGTCTTTGGGAATAGAGCTTTCAGGAGTATAGAGATCAGTATAAAATTTCATAAAGCATTCAAGTATTTCATCACACCGCGGATGAGTTATGCCTTGAGTGTCTTTAATGTGAGAGATTTGAACTTTTTCCTTTTTGGTTTTTAAATAGGAAGCAAGCATTTTGCCTGCTTTATTTGACATTTGATATATCTTTGTTTTGTATTTAAGTATGGTACCTGCAGCAAGCTCTGTGAATTTTTTATTGATTTCAAAGCGTATTTTAATAACTTGTCGTAGGTTTGTTGAGTTAGTGTCAACATAGTAGTGTTGCTCTGCAAGGGTGAGTTTAGAATAAAGGTCATCTAGGTGTTTTTCCTAAGTTTTTTGTTCATACCTGAGAGGGCCATTATGTGGCCTCTTAGGGCCGCTTTGAAAGCATCCCAATTATTAACAATAGAGGTATCATAGTCTTGGTTGTTATTGAAATATTGTTGAATGAAAGATTTAATAGATTGAATAAACTGTGAATCATTTAAAAGGAAATTATTAAGTTTCCATCTGGAGGCAACACTGTTCGTATCTGTAAGGCAAAAGGATGTGATAACCGGTGCGTGGTCTGAAATAATAATATTGGAGATTTTAGAATCTATAATGGATCCAGATAGGGACTTAGTAGCAAAAATATAGTCATGACGTGATAATGTGTTGTGAGGGGGGAATGAAAGGTATAGTCCAATTGTGTGGGATGAGATAGCCTCCATGAATCAATAAGTCCTGTTTCCGCTAGGCAATTTACAAAGGACTTGTGAGTTTTATTGGGTTTAAACATGCAGCTGGATTTTCGGTCTAAAAAAGGGTGAAGGACCTGATTGACATCTCTGCACATTATCAAATTGGCAAAGTTATTTTTAAGTATCATTTGTTTAATAGCATTCCAAAAGGGGTGATCTGGTAATGTGGGCACATAGATGTTTAGAATTGATACTTGTGTGGAGTCAATTAAGTGTTTTACCAAAACCCATCTATCATTGGTGTCAGCATCTTGGGCAAGAATTTTGAAGGGCTGTTTTTTACTGATTAATATAGCAACTCCATTTTTCTTGGATATAGCCGGACTGGATATAACCTCCTTAACCCAGAGAGATTTAAGTTTCATTGTTTCTTTGTGGGATAAGTGGGTTTCTTGTAGGCAAGCAATGGTTGGTTTATATTTGTTCAAGTGAGAAAAGACTTTGCATCTTTTGATTCTTACATCCCTTGATGTTCCATGTTATGCATTTAAAGATCATTTAGTCAGAAATATATTGATAGATATGCAACTTATAGCTGTAGAATGATAATAGAAACATATCTTTGTCATATGGTTCAAATCATATATACCCAAATAGATATACAGGAGGATAGAACATTGGGGGTCAGGGTGGGGAGGAAGGGGTCTGATCAAACTTTGAGAGGACACAGACAATGTCATATAAGTGGTTTTAGAGATCAAACAGGACATGGGAGAAGGATCAGAGAGGAAAGATATACTGGGGACAGGTAACGCCAACTGGGTCGCCAAAAGGAAAAGAGCGACCATCAGTGGAAGAGGGACACCAGAAGAGCGCCCGCCCCATTTAATTAATGTAATTGGATAATCATTGCATTAGGTAAATAATAACACAAATATAAGGTTATAAAGACTAGATTTCAAGTAGTAGGTGATGTTGAGGCTGCTGCAGGAGAGGAGGTGTCCATGCCGTCACTTTTAATGGATTGTATGAAGAACCTCAAGTCAGCTGGATCATCAAATACTGCTGTACGACCCTCATGTGTTACTTTAAAGGAGCATGGGTGGAATAAGCCATAGCGGATATTTAGTTGTTTTAGAGCAGGACGGAATGCTAGAAAAACTTTTCTTCTTTGTGCCGTGCTTCTGGCCACATCCTGTGAGATAAATAGCTTGCTGCCATGCCAAATGAGTGCCAGCCCATATTATCTTCACAGCTCCTTGGGCCTGATTTACTAACCGTTCAAAGTTACTTTGCGCCAAAAAAGTGCACTTTGTGCAGTGCAAAAAGTCTGAATGCCACGGGTGCCAATTTGTCCTGGCCCTTCGCCCCTAGTGCCACATTAGCGTAAAGTAAGGGGAGTGACATGGGTAGGGGCAGAGAGGCACCAAGCAAACGCCCAAAGACAGCCTCCGAAGTGCAAAACAAACCTAATTCACACACAACATATAAAATAGTTTAGTCGTGTAAGAATTAGCAGTCCTTTGCTGAATGATGCTGCTACATGTAGGACAACCTTAAGAAGGTGTGCAGATGGTCTTCCACAGGGACATGGATCACGTCCAGGTGCGATGCGACAAAAGTTTACATGGCAGGTGTAAATTACCTACCTGGGATGTTGGACTATTGTTTCATTTTGGTTGCATGTATGTAGTCATGTTTTTCCTGCTTCATTGCCATGTGCTCATTGAAGGAGACAAGTGCCTTTGTGTAGGTGGCCAGCTGGTGCGGGTTTCTGTAGATGACATGACCTCTGCAACACCCACCTGTGCTCATGTGCCCCTTACTTTCCTTTCATCCACAGTTATGTCACTGCCCATCTCTCTCTCAGGGTAGTACTGATCAGTTGCATGCTACTTCCTGTGTGGTGGTGTTTGGACCATATGCTTTGTTCCTCATACATCAAGAGTGCTCCCTGTATTGATGTCAACAGTCCACTATCTCTCCCTCCAGGCCACACACACAATGTTTAGCCATTGTTGATGTCCCTGGTCATAGGTAACAGCATTGACATGCCATCATGTCTACTTCACACATGTGACCGTAGGACCCATAGCCACAACAACTGATACCACTGCATGAGGCGTGATTTTCCCTACATAGATGCAACTACCAAAGATACATCATACTTTGCCAACCTGAACACCACACACATTTATATATTATTCATGGTTGATACACATATGTCACAAAGCTACTCCCACAGGCCAGAGATCCTCCTGCACAATGTCTACTGCTGACTATGAGGGACTGTCCTTGAAGATGGTGAGATGCATCACCATCATTCACTGTATTCCATGCACAATCACTCTATTGGACCTCAACACCAGAAGCTGTTTGCTAATAATATTTGCCATCTACCCACTTTCATGAACAGGCACATTAGCTTAAACATCATGTAACTCCGACCCAAGTATTGTTAAAGATCCATTACAGACTTAACAGACTTGCTCACCGCAATGTGTATCACACCTACGCCTTCTTTGTATGTGGGTTGGATTTTCCTGCCAATCATGATGCATACTGGCTGACTGAAGGTATGATGTGCACTGTCACCAATCTAAACCAGAAACAGTGCACATTAGAGAAAACACATATGAAAAGTTCCTTCTTCAACATAGACACTGTCATGGGTTTTGACCCATGCTGAATCAATAGACTGGGTAGATGTGGGGATGAGCTGTCGCCGCCCATTATTCTATCCCAGAACAAACTAAATCAATAGACTGGGTGGATGTGGGGATGAACTATCGCCGCCCACATTCACGCCAGAATAGGAGAACTGCGCAGTTGGCACAAGACCACTCCAAAGATACAACTTTCTTGTGGGGAATTAATTTTCTTAATCCCAAAAATGGTTGCATTACCAGTACTCACCACCATCAGAAAGCCAGCGTTTTAAAACCACCAGACCTTTGTGTAAAACTGAACAAATGAAACAAAACCAGACCAAGGAAAGACTTGCTAAGAGGTGGATACAATGTAAAACTATATTCTGAAATGACTTGAAGGGAGTAATTATTTAATGTATAGGTAAAAATTGTCAGTTTGATTTGAATGTAGAAAACTGGGAACAAAAAGTGACATTTAGCTGAAACCTGCCTTAATGAAACTGAATTCTGCCTGACAACTACCCCCGACAGGAGTTGATACTGGATCAACAGCTGTGTTCCCAGGCCTGGCTGCCAGGCCTGGCTGCATCCTGAGGTCACGTGGCCCTGTTGATTAGATTAGGGGTGGAGCAGCTGGGGACTACAGGGAGTTGAACAAAGGCCTGTCCTGGACTCAGGCAAATGTTATATTGGGGGCGTCGTAAAAGTGGCTTCCTCTTAGGGGAAACTGGGAGGGGCAGTGCCTCTGCTAGCAGCTGAGCTTGAGGGAAGTGGATAAACCAGTTATTTCACCCTGTGATGTGGGAAGCCACACCCCTTTTTGACCAGGGCATAATTTTAAAAAGATAGTAGATAACTCAAAGTGCGGACTTGTCAGAATTATATAAGTAATATCATTATTTTTGTGATGCGTTAGGACCCTGTGGTGTATTCTGGGGGGTTGCTAGCGGAAAATAGGGTCTCACTCCAAATGTCTGCATGTGTCATGATCTCTGCTTCCAAAAGGTCAGGGTTTTCCCAACTCCCTTGGAAGCAGATCCATAACCCAGGTTCCGAGTGCCAACCAGTCCCAATTGGGACCTTTTGGACCCAGTCCTGGCGCCAGTGGCACCAGGCTCATAAATATGCCCAGTCCCAGCGCTGGAAGCGCCGGGCTCATAATGCTTGGGTGGACTTACCTGCAGCAGACCATGCTGCTTACTTGCCTGCCAGTTGAGCCTCTGATCCTCTTCTGTTTGGAACTACTTTTCCTGTTGGGTGGGGCAGGAGCCACTCCCTAGATTCAGAACACTGGAACTCTTCTGGAAAGCAGGAACTCTTTTCTTACCTAGGCGTGGCTGTGGAAGGAGACACCTAAGCACTACAGGAGGCTATTTAAACCACACCCGATGGATGAATCTTGCTTTGCGTTATTCTGCATCCTCTGCAGCAGAACGCTCATCGTGTCTTCTGCATCTGATCCTTGGCCTAAGGAAAAAGGCTTACCATCCTGAATCCAGTCTTCAGCAACACCTATAAAGACAAGAAAGAACAGGTTAGCATTACGGTCTTCAGTGACAGCTCTTCACTTACCTGGTCCATCGGCTGTCACCAACGCCTCGCGCTGCATTCCGGCATCTGAAAGATAAAGGCTTACCTACTCTTCGTGCGCTCCGGAGGTCTTCACACTGCATTCCGGCATCTGAAAGACAAAAGCTTACCAACTCTTCGCACGCTCCGGAGGCCTTCGGCGCTGCATCCCGCATCTGAAAGACAAAACAAGGTGCGTTTAAAGACATTGGGGAACTTTAATACTCACATGCCATTACTCCTTTCCACATCTAACCCAGTGGGTATTCCGGCACCCTGCAGCCGCTCCGAACTTGTACCTGCAAAATAAAAAGACAGTTAGAGCGCATCGTGAAGCAGGCAACAAGCGCTTACTTACGTGCTTCCAGGCGCTTCTATTCATCACACGGGCTCCATCTTCAACTCACTTCAGCCCGTCATCCGCCATCGCCGGAACCCTGCAAAACAAGAGACATCATTACTAAAGACTTTAAAGACATTAGAATTACTCGAAACTTACCGTTCGTGCAGTAAACGACGGACAGCAGTCCTCTGAAGTCAAGAGGCCTGCTCCCCTTATCCAGTGAAGAAACTGGTTACAGCACCCTGCCCCGAGGCAGATGGAGAGCACAGCGTTCACTTACCTAAGGTGAGAGCGTTAACCTTTGGGGTTCTACAGGAGAAGAGAAAGGGAAGAAGAGAGAGACATTCAATAACCCAGTTCCTTAATCCCATATTTTCTATCTGCAGACATCTTACCCTTCGAGTCAGACATACAGTGCACAGAGGTCCAGCCCAAAGAGCCAGCCGTGTGCTACACATCACCTTTGAAGATACGGTATACGCCCAGTCAAGACCGGCGCCTCTACGGGAATCAGGTGAGCATTACAGAACGCAAAGCCTACCACAAAACTCCCGTCCAGGCGCTATGGAAACCTCGGATACCGACCAGCTAGCCCAGTTACTTGGGGAACTAAGGGCAGAAGTGCATGCAGCCCGTCAGGAGACGAACGCTCAAAGAAGGGAACTGATTATTTCCAAGGAGCGAACAGATGATCTCGCTAGACAATTGCTACAGTCACAAGCCGGACAGACCCCGTTACCCGCATCTGGGGGAAATCTTCCTTCTACATCCTCTATGAATCCAGTGCAGATCAACCTACCTGGGAATGTACCTCTGGCTCCGCCCGAACGATTTTCTGGTGACCCAAAGAGGTTTGCAGTATTTATCAATCAGTGCCGGTTGCATTTCTTATGCCGGCCAGCATCCTTTCCAACTGATCAAGCTAAAGTAGCTTTCGTGCTTTCGTACCTTAGTGGCAATGCGGCAGACTGGTTGATCCCTCTAGTAAATCAAGATGATCCGGTCCTCCATGATTTTCAAGCTTTTCAGCTCAGTATGGAAAAACTGTTCGCAAGACATTCACAGGGGCAGGCCTTGGACAATGAGCTTCTTTCGTTGCGACAAGGTAATCAAGACCTTTTGGCTTATATTGCGTCTTTCAACAGACTGATAGTGGAAACTCAATGGCCTGAGGACAAAAGGATTACGCTGTTTTATAGAGGTCTACGTGGAGAGCTCAAAGATGTGTTAGCCCAAGTAGTGAATCCCCCACAAGATTGTTCGGACTATATAGACTTAGTCGTTCAAATAGATCACAGACTGCAGAACAGGAAGGCCGATCGTTCCAAGTTTGATGCTCGAGTATTTTCCAAACCGCCAACTCCTTCCAAAGGAGTAGACACCGGGGAACCCATGCAAATAGGGGGTCTGAAAGGTCCTCTAACACAAAAGGAGCGGGAAAGGAGAAAACAGTTGCAATTATGCCTCTATTGCGGAAACTCAGGGCACTTTCTTCGAGACTGTCCGGTGAAACCTGCCAAGAAGGCAGTAGGAGCTGCAGTTACCAAAGTTACAAACTCTGAGCAGGGAAACGACCTCGCCCGACAAGAATAGAGGTCCTCTTGCCGAGCGTGAAAACCAGTTCCGTGATCTCGCATTTCGTGATACCTATGGTCCTCATTAGCCCTGATAATCCGGATCGATTACATGCAATTGAAGCTTACGTCGACAGCGGTGCCATCGGCAATTATGTGGATCATGAAATGGTTTTGAGGATGAATCTAACTCTTTGTCCCAAGGCTGTAAAGGACGTCATTACTACGGTGGATGGTACGGAGATAGCCTCCGGGCCAGTAACGCATACCACTCAAGAGGTGACGCTAGTAAGTCAAGATGGACACCATGAGAAGATCGTGTTCGATGTGATCAAGGCCCCTCAGTTTCAGATTATTCTAGGAATACCTTGGTTAGAGAAACACAATCCTCTGATCGATTGGCGAGCAAGAACGGTCCAGTTTCCAGAATGTGTCTCTACTTGTCACCCTCCACCTGGTGTTGCACTGGCAGCAATTTCTTCAGAGACTCCCCAGTTACCTCCCGAATACCTAGAATACCAAGATGTTTTCCGGAAGGATCAGGCTAACTCTCTACCTCCTCATAGGTCTTATGACTGCCAGATAGACCTGATACCTGGATCTACTCCTCATTGTAATAGAATGTATGCCCTCACCGAGCCTGAGAACCTTCACCTTCGACAATACCTGGATCAATACCTGGCAAATGGGTTTATTCGTCCTTCCAAGACCCCTGCTTCTTCAGCTTTGTTCTTCGTTCCAAAAAAGGAAGGAGACCTTAGAACTTGTATAGATAATCGCTCCCTGAACCAGATCACCGTTAAGAATAGATATCCGTTACCTTTGATCCCTGAACTCCTGGACCAAGTCAGAAAAGCATGCATATATACAAAGCTGGATCTTAGAGGAGCTTACCACTTGGTACGAGTAAAAGAGGGCGATGAATGGAAGACGGCCTTCCGCACCAAGTATGGGCTATTTGAATATCAGGTCATGCCCTTCGGACTTTGCAATGCCCCGGCCGCCTTTCAATATTTTATGAACGATGTCCTCAGGGAGCTCATAGATGTGTGTGTTGTTGTTTACATTGACGACATCCTCGTTTATTCTTCATCGGAATCTGAACATCGGAAACACGTGAAAATGGTCCTCGAAAGATTGCGTCAACACAAACTTTTCGCTAAGATGGAAAAATGTGTTTTCAACGTGACTGAAGTTGAATTCTTGGGATTCATATTATCTCCTGGCGGAGTGCGTATGGATTCAAAGAAGGTCGATGCAGTTCTCAAATGGCCATCACCATCCTCCGTAAAAGGTGTGCAAAGCATGTTAGGCTTCGCTAACTTTTACCACAGGTTTATCCCAGAATTCTCTCGAATAGTCCAGCCCATCACTGCCTTGTTAAAGAAAAACAAACGTTTTGAATGGTCTACTGAGGCGGAACAAGCTTTCCAGGATTTGAAGACTAAATTTATCTCTGCACCAATCTTAAAACACCCTCGCCCCGAACTCCCCTACATCGTGGAAACTGATGCTTCAAGCCTTGCCATGGGGGCAGTTCTATCACAAAAGGACCCGGTAACCAATCAGTTGCATCCCGTGGCATTTTGGTCCCGCAAATTCTCGCCTCCTGAAATCAATTACACGATTACTGACAAGGAACTTCTGGCTATCAAGTCTGCCTTTAAGGCTTGGCGGCATTATCTGCTGGGGGCCCGACACACCGTTACTGTGATTACGGATCACCGAAACCTGCAATATTTGAAAACCGCAAAAGCCCAATCCTCTAGACAACTCCGTTGGGCATTATTCTTTGCCGAGTTTGACTTCATAATTACCTATCGACCTGGTACAAAGAACGGTAAAGCTGATGCCCTTTCTCGGATGGGAGTGGAAGAACACTTGATCAACCCTAAACCTGTACCAATCATTCCCGAACAAAGAATTCTGGGTGTAATCGCCACAGAATCCATAGAGGAAGTTAAGGATAAAGCCAGGCAACTTGTAACTCCAGCAGACATACAGAATTGGCATCTGCAGGGAAAGGACTTTGCAGTAAAGGACAACTTATTGTATTTCCAAGAACGATTATACCTACCCAGCACAGATTTACAGAAAAAAGTAATCTCTTGTTATCACGATTCTTTAATGGAAGGACATCCCGGTATGGCCAAGACCTCAGAAAAGATCAAGCGCTACTTCTGGTGGCCGTCTTGGAAAAAAGATATCAGAGACTTTATAATGTCCTGTGGAGTATGCGCCCAAAACAAGAGTCAAAAGGAAAGACCAGCAGGCCTCTTACGCCCTATTGACATCCCACCTCGCCCTTGGCATACGCTTTCTATGGACTTCATCACCGATCTACCTCCATGCTCCGGATACAATACGATTCTAGTAATCGTGGACTTATTCTCCAAGATGGTGCATTTCATTCCGCTCAAAGGCTTGCCAACAGCAGCAACTCTGGCCCGAGAATTTCTCGAAAACATCGTCCGACTGCACGGTTTTCCTTCGGTTCTAATTTCGGATCGAGGTAGTCAATTTATTTCTCATTTTTGGCGAAGTTGCTGTCGGTCGGCTCAAATTGATGTGAGACTATCGACCAGTCACCACCCTCAGACCGACGGACAAACCGAGAGGACCAATCAAACTCTGGAACAGTATTTACGCTGCATGCTGCAACAAACTGAAAAAACTTGGAAAGACATCCTTTGGATAGCCGACTATGCCTACAATAACTCTGTCCATTCGGGAACTGGGAAAACCCCGTTTTTTCTTTTGTACGGCAGTCACCCTCGAACCTCGGAGTTGGATCCTCTCCAAGATCTTGAAACACCAGCAGTAGACTACCTGCATTCTACAATCACCCAAGCCTTTAAGGAAGCTGTTTCGCACCTTCAAAGGGCTAAAGAACAATACAAGAAAGGAGCAGATCAACATCGGAAGGAAGCCCCTCAATATCAAGTAGGGGATCAAGTCTGGTTATCCACCAAATATCTACCTCTAAAAGGGCCACGCACATTCAACCCAAGATACCTTGGTCCCTATTTCATCACTACCATAGTAAACCCAGTAGCGGTCAAGTTGGACTTGCCCCCGCACATGAAGATACATCCGGTCTTCCACGTATCTCTATTAAAACCCGTGCAACCTCAAACCCGACTAACTAAATCTCCAAAACCTATCCTAGTTGATGGAGAACTCGAGTTTGAAGTCAAAAGCATTCTGGACCCCAAGATCTCCAAATCTAAACTATTTTACCTAATTGACTGGAAAGGCTACGGCCCCCAAGAGAGATCCTGGGAACCTGCTGAATATATCCACGCTCCTCGCCTAATCAAAAGATTTCACCGAACATTTCCTGACAAGCCAAAACCCCCGGAGAAGCCCGGTTTGGGAGGGGCCTTGAGGGGGGGTACTGTCATGATCTCTGCTTCCAAAAGGTCAGGGTTTTCCCAACTCCCTTGGAAGCAGATCCATAACCCAGGTTCCGAGTGCCAACCAGTCCCAATTGGGACCTTTTGGACCCAGTCCTGGCACCAGTGGCACCAGGCTCATAAATATGCCCAGTCCCAGCGCTGGAAGCGCCGGGCTCATAATGCTTGGGTGGACTTACCTGCAGCAGACCATGCTGCTTACTTGCCTGCCAGTTGAGCCTCTGATCCTCTTCTGTTTGGAACTACTTTTCCTGTTGGGTGGGGCAGGAGCCACTCCCTAGATTCAGAACACTGGAACTCTTCTGGAAAGCAGGAACTCTTTTCTTACCTAGGCGTGGCTGTGGAAGGAGACACCTAAGCACTACAGGAGGCTATTTAAACCACACCCGATGGATGAATCTTGCTTTGCGTTATTCTGCTTCCTCTGCAGCAGAACGCTCATCGTGTCTTCTGCATCTGATCCTGGGCCTAAGGAAAAAGGCTTACCATCCTGAATCCAGTCTTCAGCAACACCTATAAAGACAAGAAAGAACAGGTTAGCATTACGGTCTTCAGTGACAGCTCTTCACTTACCTGGTCCATCGGCTGTCACCAATGCCTCGCGCTGCATTCCGGCATCTGAAAGACAAAGGCTTACCTACTCTTCGTGCGCTCCGGAGGTCTTCACACTGCATTCCGGCATCTGAAAGACAAAAGCTTACCAACTCTTCGCACGCTCCGGAGGCCATCGGCGCTGCATCCTGCATCTGAAAGACAAAACAAGGTGCGTTTAAAGACATTGGGGAACTTTAATACTCACGTGCCATTACTCCTTTCCACATCTAACCCAGTGGGTATTCCGGCACCCTGCAGCCGCTCCGAACTTGTACCTGCAAAATAAAAAGACAGTTAGAGCGCATCGTGAAGCAGGCAACAAGCGCTTACTTACGTGCTTCCAGGCGCTTCTATTCATCACACGGGCTCCATCTTCAACTCACTTCAGCCCGTCATCCGCCATCGCGGGAACCCTGCAAAACAAGAGACATCATTACTAAAGACTTTAAAGACATTAGAATTACTCGAAACGTACCGTTCGTGCAGTAAACGACCGACAGCAGTCCTCTGAAGTCAAAAGGCCTGCTCCCCTTATCCAGTGAAGAAACTGGTTACAGCACCCTGCCCCGAGGCAGATGGAGAGCACAGCGTTCACTTACCTAAGGTGAGAGCGTTAACCTTTGGGGTTCTACAGGAGAAGAGAAAGGGAAGAAGAGAGAGACATTCAATAACCCAGTTCCTTAATCCCATATTTTCTATCTGCAGACATCTTACCCTTCGAGTCAGACATACAGTGCACAGAGGTCCAGCCCAAAGAGCCAGCCGTGTGTTACACATCACCTTTGAAGATACGGTATACGCCCAGTCAAGACCGGCGCCTCTACGGGAATCAGGTGAGCGTTACAGCATGTTAAAAATCTGACACTTCATCAATTAATGTCCATACTCCTTGCGCACATGTGTGCAAATTTGGGTAAATGTCCGATATTGCAAAACCAGTTAAAAAGCGCAAAATGTTGTCATTTTTGAATGCAAGCCCCCAGGAAGATCAGAGGCGGACAAGCATGGACCATAAGGAATATATCATGTGCACATGTAATTTCAACAAATTGTATATCTGGGAAGGATGTATTTGAATCAAATATAGATTTGTGGGCAAACTGACCAGGGAAGGATCCTCTGACCCATAAAACCTACAGCATCACTCTGACTCACATTTCCTTCCCCCAATCATGGGAGAGGGGAGAATTGGGCCAATGACAAGTAGAGAGGGGCAGGCTTAGCTAGGCCCAGGCACACACCCATTTTCAAAACACATAAAAAGAGACTGCTGGGACAGGTAGAGACATTCAAATCCAGTTGCTGCGGAGCGTTTTGCCGGACCACACAACATCCAGAAGATACCAGTTCCAGACTGACTCCAGCTACATACTCCAGAACCTAGAACTTATACTTTAGAACCTAAATCGGAGGCCTAAAACCACAAGCTGATTTCTCTGCAGCAGGCCTCAAATCATTGCAAGCTACTCACAGCCGGGCGAGCTGCTTGAATCCCTTGCCAAGAACTTTTGCCAGGACCAGTGCAGAGATCCAGGAGCCGTGCAGAGACCGCTGTATCTGGACAGACCAGACCAGAGATCCAGAGTGACCCAGACCGCTGTGAGCAGAACCAGAGAGCTGACCCAGATCACTGTGAAGTGCCGAGACCAGAACCGGAGTCCAGTCCAAAACCTGACCAGATCCGTGGCGAGGCCTATTTCAAATTTATATTGTGAGTACCTAGCAGAACTGTGCAGAACCAATCTCTTAGTTAAAATAATCTAATCCAAACTATTTTAACCTAAGTAGAACAGCCTCCTAGAAATCGTGTCATCTGTCATTTGTAAAGCTGCACAACTGTCACCTGTCAATTCTGAAGCTGCAAGCTGTCACCTGTCATTTTGAGTTTACTTTAAATCCGAAAAACTACCTTTATTTAATCGTCCGTATCTCTGGAACCGTTTGGTTTTCCTATGAAAGCTTAGAATCTCAGCTTTCCGGCGAACCTAGAACCGACTTGCTACTCCTTATACTTTTGCCGTAATCACGATTCACGCACTCGCAAGTTTTACCGCGATTTGCGATTTGGTTAAAAATCTAGCCACGTGTAACCATCAGCAGTCATTTCTTTCCTTGCTAAAAATTTGTTTGCCTCCTAATCACCATCTCTGAATCATTGCTAAAGTGAGCCTGAACTCATCCCAAGTATCTCTCCCTCACCCTGAACCTCCTAAAGGGAATTAAAAGCATTTTCAGCATATTTCTCACTTCATTGCCACCACATTCAAAGCACTTGGGCCTGTGTTTTAAAACTCATACCGGTTTTCTCTAAGCTTGCTGGGGGGGGGACTGAATTTCATATTGTATTTGATTGCATTCCTGAGAACTGTGTGCTCCTCTTTCCATCTACTTCCATGTCTTACATTGCATAGGGGAGGGGGGTGAATTGCCAGAGAAAAAGTGATGATATTATCTTTTGCTAAAATCATCTCAAGTATTTCTGTACTGCATTTTATTCCTCATTGCTTTTCCCTTGAAATCATAGAAGTATTTTTGCTACTTGATCCATCCTATACTAACGCCTCATTGATTATAAAGAAGTGTGCTAGTGTCAGATTACCCATTGTTGATTAACATTATATTTATAAGGGCGATATCGATTATTAATTTATTATAAAAGCGTGGTATCTATATTTTGTCTTATTTCTCAAATAAACCTTTAAACTTGCAAAACAGAACTACTTCTTGGCTCAGTGGGGTCAGGGGTATTCTAAGAGAGGGGTGTTATATAGGGGTAGTCATCCAGAACTCATGAGCTGGACATAAAGATATATCAATAAGGGTTTCCATTCAGTATCCCAGACTAGGCATTGACTTAGCTGTAGTGTTGAATTGAATCTTCTTACAACACCATGCACACCCTCTGTCATAGGTGTCCATTCAAACTGTACTTGTGAATGTCACTGCCGACATTCATGTATATCCACTAGACCAAAATAAAAAGCACACCCCACTAGGAAATGAAACCAGGAGAGTAATTACAAGGAAAAGAAATGTATATAAGATATGAGAGGAGCTATTAGCTCCATGGCTGCCGCCAAACCGGGCTCCATTACCGGGTTCCTGCAATGAGGAATAACCCGGTCATTCCGACATAGGAGGACCCGGTAATTCCTCCTTGCAGGAACCATTCCTCATTCCCATTTGAGCCCCGATAGGGCTCAATGGGAATGGGGATGGAGGTAACAATGGGCAAATTACAAGTGTCCCGTTGTTACCACCCTCTTCCCCTCGCAGGACCCGGAAAAGACGTGTGGTTTTACCAGACGTCTGATCCGGGTCCCGCAAAGGGAAGCTTGTAATCGGCCCTGACGGAATGAAGGGGGCCGGTCCCGTACCGGCCCCCTTTATTCCGTCAGCACCAGGGTCGTAATGAGGCCCCTTGTGTCCCTGCCACGGCAGTTCCCTTTCTGTGATCAGGAACAGGCACCACAGGGTCCTTTTCTTTTTTCTTTTTTTTTTTTCGGGCAGCTGCAGGGGTTTCTCCCCACAACCCCTGCTCACTATACCGTAAAGTATAATGAGCTGTGTGTTGCGGGGGAAATCCCCGTAGCACACATTTTTTCTTTTTTTTCTCGGTGTGCTGCGGGGGTGTCCCTCGCAACCCCCGCTCACTATACTAGATAGTATAGTGAGCGGGGTGTTGCGGGGGACACCCTAGGCAGCGCCTGGTTTTTTTTTGTCAGCTGTGCTGCCAGGGTGTCCCCCGCAACCCACGCTAACTATACTGAATAGTATGGTGAGCCGGGTGTTGCGGGGGACACCACCGCAGCCCCCACTGTCTTTTTCTTTTTTTTTTTACCTACCGTGAGGGGGGCCCTGGGGGGAACGCGAAGCGTTTCCCGCCGGGGAGTTTTTTGGCGCTGCACACGGCCAGCGAGTGGCCGTGGGGGGGCAGAGCGCCTCCCTAGGGGTATTTAAGGGCTCAGGGAAGGTTCGGGAGGCAGGCGACAGTTAGGACTTGGTAATTGTATCAGTCCTGTCGCCCGCTCCCGAGCCTTCCCTGAAGCTAGCTGGGCCTGTGGTGCTTCGGTGTAGAGTAGGTGAGGAGGGTTAGTTAGTTCCTGGGGGTGGGCAGGCAGTTAGGATTAATTTAGAAATAAAAAAAAAAAAAACAACTTTGGGTTGGCGGTTTTCGCCCAGTGGGAGTAGCGTAAATAAGCTGCCCCCCCTCTCCCTCTCTCCTTACCTGAGCTGCCGTTTGGCGTTCCTTACGCTGTGGGGCGGCGGGATCGTGGGGGCGGGTTTTTGTCTTCGGGCAGTTTCGGGCCTCTGGGGAAAGGGGGTTGTTGCGAGGGAGAGGGATTTTCTCCTCGTCGGCCCCTTCTTGGGCTTCTTCCTCCGTCGGGCGGGAGGGGGAGGGAGTGCAGGCCTGGTTGGGCGGCACATTAGGCTTCCGTTTGGGAGCCCCGGACATTTTCCTTTTTCTCCCCCCACGGCGCCGGGCCTTCCCTGCCCGTTTCCTCTGGTTCGCGGGGGTGTGGAGCAGCAGAGCCCAGGCGGCCCTGTCTGTTTGGAGTGGCACAGGCACGGTGACAGCCTCCTGCCCAAAGGGGCAGCGCTGTTTTTACTGAGCTGCTAATAGTGCGGTGCAGCTCGTGGGCCACCAGGGGGCAGGGCGGGCGGTTCTAGAGTTTAGGGGAAGTAGGGGTGACCATCAGCAGCATTAGTAGGGGGCTCCTAGGGGTGTGCAGTTAGCAGGGGTAGAAGTATAGGCAGGAGAGGGGGTTTTGTCTTTGGGGGAGGGGTATTTTTTAGGTGAGGGCCCTTTCTTGGTCGCCCCGCCCAGGAGGGGGCGGGGGGAGGAGGCAGGGGCCAGTCCTCAGCAGCGTGCTGGGGGTACAATAAGGATAGCTGCGCAAGGACCCTGTGTAGGTTCAGGCACGAGTGTAGCAAGTGCGGTGAAAAACACCCTCTCACGCAGTGTTTCCAACAAGGAGAGAGGGGGAGGGGGAGAGGTGCAGGAAAAGGGGTTGGGGGGAAAAGCTTTTACTCCAATTAAAGTGGGTGTGTTGGAAAAATGGTTGCAATTTTATCCGGATAGGGAAGGGGCTAAGATTTTGAGTGAGGGGTTTTGTCAGGGGTTCAGGTTAGGTTACCAGGGTTCCAAGGGTGCGGCGGTGGGCGGAAAATTTGAAGTCGGCAAGAGAAAATGTTGAGGTGGTAAGACAAAAATTGAGCAAGGAAATAGCGGCAGGAAGGATAGTGGGCCCATTTGATGACGTACCGGGTGACTTAGTGATATCCCCATTGGGGGTGGTGCCCAAGAAAGCTCCGGGGGAGTTCAGACTGATTCATCATTTGTCATGGCCGGAGGGTATGTCAGTTAATGATTTCATTGCCCCGGAAGAATGTGGGGTTGTGTATGCAAGTGTTGACCAAGCGGTTGAGCTGATAAGGAAGGAAGGGCGAGGGGCCTTCATGGCCAAGTGCGATATCAAGGCGGCGTTTAGGTTATTGCCGGTGCACCCGGAGGACTTTTGGTTGTTAGGTTTGCAGTTTGAGGACCGCATATACATAGACAAAGCATTGCCAATGGGGTGCGCAATTTCCTGTGCTTTGTTTGAACGGTTCAGCTCTTTTCTACAGTGGGTTTTCTCATTCAGCTCGAGGTGGGAGAGTGTGCTGCACTATCTGGATGATTTTCTGTTCATTAGCGGGGCAAAAAGAGGGGAGGATTGCAGAGAAATGCTAAAGTTGTTTCAGGAATTGATGGAGGAGCTAGGTGTACCATTAGCCGTAGACAAAACAGAAGGGCCGGCAGTGGTGTTAACATTTCTAGGAATTGAACTGGATTCAGTGGCCATGACCTCACGCTTGCCGCACGACAAGGTGAGCAAATTGGTGGGACTGTTGGAGAAAGCGGTGCGGGCCAAAAAAATTATGCTGGTGGAGATGCAGAGATTGGTGGGGCATCTGAATTTTGCATGTAAGGTGGTGGCCCCAGGGGGACGTTTTGCAGGAACATGGCAAGGGCCATGGCGGGAGCAAAGTGCCCACATCATCGGATAAGAGTATCGGGGGCAGTGAGGGAGGATTGCAGAATTTGGCTGCGCTTCTTGGAGAGTTTCAATGGAATGTCAATGTGGTTGCAGGGAGACCCGGTGACATGGGAAGTTCAGATACTCTCGGATGCAGCGGGGGCCGGTGGTTTTGGGGTGTTTTGGGGGGGGGAAATGGTGTGCGGAAAAGTGGCCAGAGAGATGGTTGAAGGAAGGGAGGAGTATAGCATTTCTTGAATTTTTTCCATTACTAGTAGCATTGGAGTTGTGGGGGAAGGAGTTGCAAAACAAGAAGGTGAACTTCAATGTCGACAACGAATGCGTGGTACATGTGGTAAACAGACAGTCAGCTAGGGATCAGAGGGTGGCAAGGCTGATGAGAGAATTTGTCCTGCGTTGTATGGAATGGAATGTGGTGTTTAAGGCAACACATGTGCCAGGGAAGGATAATGGCATCGCTGATGCATTATCTTGTTTTCAATGGCAGAGATTCCGTGGATTGGCTCCAGATGCAGATCAGGAGGGGCAGCGGATTCCGGAGGAGCTGTGGAAGATAGGAAGCTGAGAGCGCTTGCTCTGGTGGAGGGTTCATTGGCCGCGGCATCTAAGAAGTGTTACAGGAGGGCCTGGGAGGATTTTATTAGAGGAGGAGCTTGTAGTTGGAAGGGTAGATGGGATGCGGAAGAGCGGAGGAGGGATGATGTCACGAATTTCCTTCTGAGATGCATGGACAGGGGCTGGTCAAGGGCAACAATAGCAGGAAAGCTAGCAGGGATTGCCTTTTACGGGAGACTGTTTTGGGGTTTTTAACCAAGTGGGGGGGGAGATGGCGAGTAGGATGTTGGAAGGATGGGCAAGGGAGAGTAAGAGGGACAAGGATAAGAGGAGGCCGATATTGGCTGAATTGTTGCAGAGGTTGATTGAGGTGGTGGGGGGAGTTTGCTGGTCGATATGGGAGGGGGAACTGTTTGCGGCTTGTTTTACATGGTTATTTTTTTGGTCGGGGGAAAGAAAGGGGGGTAGGGGGACTGCAATGGGAAGATGTGCGAATAACAGAAGAAGGTTTAGACATCAGGATTAAAAGGTCCAAGACGGATCAGAAGGGAAGGGGCGCTTGGGTCCTGCTGGGACGATGGAGCGAGGTTTTATGCCCAGTTCAGGCAGGTAAGGTGTGGAAGGAGCGCTGTGGGGGTAAGTCAGGTTTGGTTTTCCGGCATACGGACGGATCGCCGGTTACAGCGGCACAGGTGCTGGGGGTATTGCGGAAGGCGCTGGCCACGGTGGGAGAATAGGCTGAGGAGTTCGGGACTCATTCTTTTAGGATGGGCGCAGCATCTGAGGGTAACAGGCTGGGTTTTTCGGAAGATAAAGTGAAAAGTTTGGGGCGTTGGAGGTCGGGGAAATACAAGGGTTATGTCAGGGATTTCGGGAAAGGGGATTGTTGAAGAAAGATGGTGGAGGACTTTGTGGGCAAGATGTTGTTTTTGGAATAATTTGACTTGTCAGTAATTTTGTGATTTCTGTTTCAGATGCTGCGCAAAAGAAAGGGGAGTTGGCGCAAGTTTGGATTGTTGGCCATTCAATTGTGAAGTGGGCTGGTAAAGAGGCAGAGAAGAGGGTGTTTGGAAGGCAGTTGGGGTGCAGTTACAAGGAAGTGGTGGTGAGGTGGCACGGTTTGGGGGGCCTGCGGTGGGATCAGCTGCTGCCCATATTGGCAGGGATGAGGGAACGCTATGGAGTTCCACGGGTGGTGATGCTGCATGCTGGGGAGAATGACCTGGTGAGAGATACGGGGGTGGCTCTGCTAAGGAAAATGAAGAGGGATTTAGTGTGGATTAGGGATATGTGGCCTCAAGCGGTGGTGGTGTGGACTAAGTTGTTGCCGCGAAGAGTGTGGAGGGGAGCAAGAAATGAGGGAGCAATAGAGCGGGCCAGGAAGGGGATAAACAGGGAAATGGAAAAATGTTGTGCCTCAGTGGCGGTGATGGTCATGGACCATAAGGAAATAACATATGAGGGTTTTCTTATCTTTAGGGAGGATGGGGTACACTTGTCCGTGTATGGGAATAATCACTACCTGGCGGACTTGGGTTCTTGGCTGGGAGACTGGGTAAAGAGTTTGAGGTAGGAAAGTTGGGGGGGGTTTGGGGCAGAAAGAACTCCTCGGGGGAGGGTTTTTCTGGTGCCGGGGGCATGGGCCCTTTTGATGTGGGGGGAGGGAAGCACAATGGGGGAATGACACGGAAATGGAGGGGGTGGCGCTGTTTGCACAAGCAGGTCACCCCGGGGGAACAGGTATTGAGCCTGGAGGGGCATGGCCCCTGGGAGAAAGCGGGACGCCTGGAAAAGGGGCAAGGAGACGGTAGGATCCAAGGGATCATTAGGGAGGAAATTGGTTATTTAATTATTTAACTGTTGGGGGGGAAATGAAAATGAAAATGTTTAAGTTATTTAATTAATTGTTCAAACATCTCTTTAGCTTGTTAGGCCATGGAGCCAGTTAAGCGTTTTGATTGTAAGCTTTGGCCTGTCACATTAAAGCGACCTTTTCCACTTTTAAATGAGTCTGGGTTTTTGTGCAGTAAGCCAAAAAGGGGCCCTGGGGGGAACGCGAAGCGTTTCCCCCTGGGGAGTTTTTTGGCGCTGCACACGGCCAGCGAGTGGCCGTGGGGAGGCAGAGCGCCTCCCTAGGGGTATTTAAGGGCTCAGGGAAGGTTCGGGAGGCAGGCGACAGTTAGGACTTGGTAATTGTCCCACCCTTCCACCCCTTCATTTTTGGTTAGGGTAATGTCAGCTATGGTATAGGGGCGGTGCATTGTTCATGGGATTAGGGGGGGGGGTTTCTAGATTCAGGGGGAGTTTTTATGGTTTTTTGGGGTCTGTTATGAGGGCAGGGTTGGTAGTTTCGTGTGACAGGTCAGGGCATCGTGAAAGGTGTTTTACAAAGGTAGCGGGCGCCCCTCTCTCGCAAGAACAGACATGATAACCTGTTCAGTGGTTATTAACCACTTGAGAGTTCGCAGCCACTGCTTTTACTCACTGTGCCTTTCACAGATGGGAAATATCCATTTGCATATCAGTCTTTGTCCTGCCCAGGGGCAGTCCAGCACCGAAATACGAGAGAGGGGCGCCCGCTACCTTTGTAAAACTATTTTTTAAGGAACCTGGGATTGGTAACCCTAGGTCTCCTGGGGGCAACCAGACGTGGTCTCCCTCTCACTGTGCTTAGAGAGGCATCAGCTTCACCTCACTGATGATCCCCAACAAGGGTGAAACACGTGTATGGGGTTGCTGGTGGTACTCTCGTTCAGATTGGAGTTGCCATTGTATTTCGGTGCTGGACTGCCCCTGGGCAGGACAAAGACTGATATGCAAATGGATGTTTCCCATCTGTGAAAGGCACAGTGAGTAAAAGCAGTGGCTGCGAACTCTCAAGTGGTTAATAACCACTGAACAGGTTATCATGTCTGTTCTTGCGAGAGAGGGGCGCCCGCTACCTTTGTAAAACTATTTTTTAAGGAACCTGGGATTGGTAACCCTAGGTCTCCTGGGGGCAACCAGACGTGGTCTCCCTCTCACTGTGCTTAGAGAGGCATCAGCTTCACCTCACTGATGATCCCCAACAAGGGTGAAACACGTGTATGGGGTTGCTGGTGGTACTCTCGTTCAGATTGGAGTTGCCATTGTATTTCGGTGCTGGACTGCCCCTGGGCAGGACAAAGACTGATATGCAAATGGATATTTCCCATCTGTGAAAGGCACAGTGAGTAAAAGCAGTGGCTGCGAACTCTCAAGTGGTTAATAACAACTGAACAGGTTATCATGTCTGTTCTTGCGAGAGAGGGGCGCCCGCTACCTTTGTAAAACTATTTTTTAAGGAACCTGGGATTGGTAACCCTAGGTCTCCTGGGGGCAACCAGACGTGGTCTCCCTCTCACTGTGCTTAGAGAGGCATCAGCTTCACCTCAGTGATGATCCCGAACAAGGGTGAAACACGTGTATGGGGTTGCTGGTGGTACTCTCGTTCAGATTGGAGTTGCCATCATTGTATTTCGGTGCTGGACTGCCCCTGGGCAGGACAAAGACTGATATGCAAATGGATATTTCCCATCTGTGAAAGGCACAGTGAGTAAAAGCAGTGGTTGCGAACTCTCAAGTGGTTAATAACCACTGAACAGGTTATCATGTCTGTTCTTGCGAGAGAGGGGCGCCCGCTACCTTTGTAAAACTATTTTTTAAGGAACCTGGGATTGGTAACCCTAGGTCTCCTGGGGGCAACCAGACGTGGTCTCCCTCTCAATGTGCTTAGAGAGGCATCAGCTTCACCTCACTGATGATCCCCAACAAGGGTGAAACACGTGTATGGGGTTGCTGGTGGTACTCTCGTTCAGATTGGAGTTGCCATTGTATTTCGGTGCTGGACTGCCCCTGGGCAGGACAAAGACTGATATGCAAATGGATATTTCCCATCTGTGAAAGGCACAGTGAGTAAAAGCAGTGGCTGCGAACTCTCAAGTGGTTAATAACCACTGAACAGGTTATCATGTCTGTTCTTGCGAGAGAGGGGCGCCCGCTACCTTTGTAAAACTATTTTTTAAGGAAACTGGGATTGGTAACCCTAGGTCTCCTGGGGGCAACCAGACGTGGTCTCCCTCTCACTGTGCTTAGAGAGGCATCAGCGTCACCTCACTGATGATCCCCAACAAGGGTGAAACACGTGTATGGGGTTGCTGGTGGTACTCTCGTTCAGATTGGAGTTGCCATTGTATTTCGGTGCTGGACTGCCCCTGGGCAGGACAAAGACTGATATGCAAATGGATATTTCCCATCTGTGAAAGGCACAGTGAGTAAAAGCAGTGGCTGCGAACTCTCAAGTGGTTAATAACCACTGAACAGGTTATCATGTCTGTTCTTGCGAGAGAGGGGCGCCCGCTACCTTTGTAAAACTATTTTTTAAGGCACCTGGGATTGGTAACCCTAGGTCTCCTGGGGGCAACCAGACGTGGTCTCCCTCTCACTGTGCTTAGAGAGGCATCAGCTTCACCTCACTGATGATCCCCAACAAGGGTGAAACACGTGTATGGGGTTGCTGGTGGTACCCTCGTTCAGATTGGAGTTGCCATTGTATTTCGGTGCTGGACTGCCCCTGGGCAGGACAAAGACTGATATGCAAATGGATATTTCCCATCTGTGAAAGGCACAGTGAGTAAAAGCAGTGGCTGCGAACTCTCAAGTGGTTAATAACCACTGAACAGGTTATCATGTCTGTTCTTGCGAGAGAGGGGCGCCCGCTACCTTTGTAAAACTATTTTTTAAGGAACCTGGGATTGGTAACCCTAGGTCTCCTGGGGGCAACCAGACGTGGTCTCCCTCTCACTGTGCTTAGAGAGGCATCAGCTTCACCTCACTGATGATCCCCAACAAGGGTGAAACACGTGTATGGGGTTGCTGGTGGTACTCTCGTTCAGATTGGAGTTGCCATTGTATTTCGGTGCTGGACTGCCCCTGGGCAGGACAAAGACTGATATGCAAATGGATGTTTCCCATCTGTGAAAGGCACAGTGAGTAAAAGCAGTGGCTGCGAACTCTCAAGTGGTTAATAACCACTGAACAGGTTATCATGTCTGTTCTTGCGAGAGAGGGGCGCCCGCTACCTTTGTAAAACTATTTTTTAAGGAACCTGGGATTGGTAACCCTAGGTCTCCGGGGGGCAACCAGACGTGGTCTCCCTCTCACTGTGCTTAGAGAGGCATCAGCTTCACCTCACTGATGATCCCCAACAAGGGTGAAACACGTGTATGGGGTTGCTGGTGGTACTCTCGTTCAGATTGGAGTTGCCATTGTATTTCGGTGCTGGACTGCCCCTGGGCAGGACAAAGACTGATATGCAAATGGATATTTCCCATCTGGGAAAGGCACAGTGAGTAAAAGCAGTGGCTGCGAACTCTCAAGTGGTTAATAACAACTGAACAGGTTATCATGTCTGTTCTTGCGAGAGAGGGGCGCCCGCTACCTTTGTAAAACTATTTTTTAAGGAACCTGGGATTGGTAACCCTAGGTCTCCTGGGGGCAACCAGACGTGGTCTCCCTCTCACTGTGCTTAGAGAGGCATCAGCTTCACCTCAGTGATGATCCCGAACAAGGGTGAAACACGTGTATGGGGTTGCTGGTGGTACTCTCGTTCAGATTGGAGTTGCCATCATTGTATTTCGGTGCTGGACTGCCCCTGGGCAGGACAAAGACTGATATGCAAATGGATATTTCCCATCTGTGAAAGGCACAGTGAGTAAAAGCAGTGGCTGCGAACTCTCAAGTGGTTAATAACCACTGAACAGGTTATCATGTCTGTTCTTGCGAGAGAGGGGCGCCCGCTACCTTTGTAAAACTATTTTTTAAGGAACCTGGGATTGGTAACCCTAGGTCTCCTGGGGGCAACCAGACGTGGTCTCCCTCTCACTGTGCTTAGAGAGGCATCAGCTTCACCTCACTGATGATCCCCAACAAGGGTGAAACACGTGTATGGGGTTGCTGGTGGTACTCTCGTTCAGATTGGAGTTGCCATTGTATTTCGGTGCTGGACTGCCCCTGGGCAGGACAAAGACTGATATGCAAATGGATATTTCCCATCTGTGAAAGGCACAGTGAGTAAAAGCAGTGGCTGCGAACTCTCAAGTGGTTAATAACCACTGAACAGGTTATCATGTCTGTTCTTGCGAGAGAGGGGCGCCCGCTACCTTTGTAAAACTATTTTTTAAGGAAACTGGGATTGGTAACCCTAGGTCTCCTGGGGGCAACCAGACGTGGTCTCCCTCTCACTGTGCTTAGAGAGGCATCAGCTTCACCTCACTGATGATCCCCAACAAGGGTGAAACACGTGTATGGGGTTGCTGGTGGTACTCTCGTTCAGATTGGAGTTGCCATTGTATTTCGGTGCTGGACTGCCCCTGGGCAGGACAAAGACTGATATGCAAATGGATATTTCCCATCTGTGAAAGGCACAGTGAGTAAAAGCAGTGGCTGCGGACTCTCAAGTGGTTAATAACCACTGAACAGGTTATCATGTCTGTTCTTGCGAGAGAGGGGCGCCCGCTACCTTTGTAAAACTATTTTTTAAGGAACCTGGGATTGGTAACCCTAGGTCTCCTGGGGGCAACCAGACGTGGTCTCCCTCTCACTGTGCTTAGAGAGGCATCAGCTTCACCTCACTGATGATCCCCAACAAGGGTGAAACACGTGTATGGGGTTGCTGGTGGTACTCTCGTTCAGATTGGAGTTGCCATTGTATTTCGGTGCTGGACTGCCCCTGGGCAGGACAAAGACTGATATGCAAATGGATATTTCCCATCTGTGAAAGGCACAGTGAGTAAAAGCAGTGGCTGCGAACTCTCAAGTGGTTAATAACCACTGAACAGGTTATCATGTCTGTTCTTGCGAGAGAGGGGCGCCCGCTACCTTTGTAAAACTATTTTTTAAGGAACCTGGGATTGGTAACCCTAGGTCTCCTGGGGGCAACCAGACGTGGTCTCCCTCTCACTGTGCTTAGAGAGGCATCAGCTTCACCTCACTGATGATCCCCAACAAGGGTGAAACACGTGTATGGGGTTGCTGGTGGTACTCTCGTTCAGATTGGAGTTGCCATCATTGTATTTCGGTGCTGGACTGCCCCTGGGCAGGACAAAGACTGATATGCAAATGGATATTTCCCATCTGTGAAAGGCACAGTGAGTAAAAGCAGTGGCTGCGAACTCTCAAGTGGTTAATAACCACTGAACAGGTTATCATGTCTGTTCTTGCGAGAGAGGGGCGCCCGCTACCTTTGTAAAACTATTTTTTAAGGAACCTGGGATTGGTAACCCTAGGTCTCCTGGGGGCAACCAGACGTGGTCTCCCTCTCACTGTGCTTAGAGAGGCATCAGCTTCACCTCACTGATGATCGCCAACAAGGGTGAAACACGTGTATGGGGTTGCTGGTGGTACTCTCGTTCAGATTGGAGTTGCCATTGTATTTCGGTGCTGGACTGCCCCTGGGCAGGACAAAGACTGATATGCAAATGGATATTTCCCATCTGTGAAAGGCACAGTGAGTAAAAGCAGTGGCTGCGAACTCTCAAGTGGTTAATAACCACTGAACAGGTTATCATGTCTTTTCTTGCGAGAGAGGGGCGCCCGCTACCTTTGTAAAACTATTTTTTAAGGAAACTGGGATTGGTAACCCTAGGTCTCCTGGGGGCAACCAGACGTGGTCTCCCTCTCACTGTGCTTAGAGAGGCATCAGCTTCACCTCACTGATGATCCCCAACAAGGGTGAAACACGTGTATGGGGTTGCTGGTGGTACTCTCGTTCAGATTGGAGTTGCCATTGTATTTCGGTGCTGGACTGCCCCTGGGCAGGACAAAGACTGATATGCAAATGGATATTTCCCATCTGTGAAAGGCACAGTGAGTAAAAGCAGTGGCTGTGAACTCTCAAGTGGTTAATAACCACTGAACAGGTTATCATGTCTGTTCTTGCGAGAGAGGGGCGCCCGCTACCTTTGTAAAACTATTTTTTAAGGAACCTGGGATTGGTAACCCTAGGTCTCCTGGGGGCAACCAGACGTGGTCTCCCTCTCACTGTGCTTAGAGAGGCATCAGCTTCACCTCACTGATGATCCCCAACAAGGGTGAAACACGTGTATGGGGTTGCTGGTGGTACTCTCGTTCAGATTGGAGTTGCCATTGTATTTCGGTGCTGGACTGCCCCTGGGCAGGACAAAGACTGATATGCAAATGGATGTTTCCCATCTGTGAAAGGCACAGTGAGTAAAAGCAGTGGCTGCGAACTCTCAAGTGGTTAATAACCACTGAACAGGTTATCATGTCTGTTCTTGCGAGAGAGGGGCGCCCGCTACCTTTGTAAAACTATTTTTTAAGGAACCTGGGATTGGTAACCCTAGGTCTCCTGGGGGCAACCAGACGTGGTCTCCCTCTCACTGTGCTTAGAGAGGCATCAGCTTCACCTCACTGATGATCCCCAACAAGGGTGAAACACGTGTATGGGGTTGCTGGTGGTACTCTCGTTCAGATTGGAGTTGCCATTGTATTTCGGTGCTGGACTGCCCCTGGGCAGGACAAAGACTGATATGCAAATGGATATTTCCCATCTGTGAAAGGCACAGTGAGTAAAAGCAGTGGCTGCGAACTCTCAAGTGGTTAATAACCACTGAACAGGTTATCATGTCTGTTCTTGCGAGAGAGGGGCGCCCGCTACCTTTGTAAAACCATCGTGAAAGGTGTGTGTAATATATGTTGCTGATGTGGCAGGTCAGGCTGGCTGCAGGTCACAGGAAGGGGGAGTTTGGTGTAGAGGGGAGTTTAAAAGGGGTTGAAGTGGGTCGGGGCGCCGGGGGCATAGCCCCTTTTGATGTGGGGGGGAGGGAAGCACAATGGGGGAATGACACGGAAATGGAGGGGGTGGCGCTGTTTGCACAAGCAGGTCACCCCGGGGGAACAGGTATTGAGCCTGGAGGGGCATGGCCCCTGGGAGAAAGCGGGACGCCTGGAAAAGGGGCAAGGAGACGGTAGGATCCAAGGGATCATTAGGGAGGAAATTGGTTATTTAATTATTTAATTGTTGGGGGGAAAATGAAAATGAAAATGTTTAAGTTATTTAATTAATTGTTCAAACATCTCTTTAGCTTGTTAGGCCATGGAGCCAGTTAAGCGTTTTGATTGTAAGCTTTGGCCTGTCACATTAAAGCGACCTTTTCCACTTTTAAATGAGTCTGGGTTTTTGTGCAGTAAGCCAAAAGGTAGGTCAAACTTTTAGTAATTAGAACTTTTGGTACATAGGTTTATAGGACTTTTTGGGCCTCATTCCGAGTATGGCGGTAAGGGATAGCGGCCACCGCTAACGAGACCGGTGGCGGTAATCCCTTACCGCCATATTCCGAGGTTCCCTTTGCGCCCTCGCCCTTAACGCCTGCTTTGAGCAGGTGTTAAAGTCGAGGGCGCAAAGGGGCCTCCAAGCCAATAACGGTGACCGCAATGAACGGTCACCGTTATTTGCATCTTCCCCATTCCCATTGAGCCCTATGGGGGCTCATTTGGGAATGGGGAAGAGCCTTGGTGAATGGGGAATTACCGCCCCGCCAACCTTGGAATGGGGCGGTAATTCCGCCATCCACCAAGGCGCTGCCGGTCCGGGTACGGCGTCAACCAAGGCGTTAATAGCGCCATTGGTTAGCGCCGTACTCGGAATGAGGCCCTTTGTCTAGTCAGACTTTTAAATTCGGTAATTTCGTACAATACCGTGAAAGGGTACCTTAGGATGTTTCCCGTACCACATTCATGCATGGACAGGTCAGGTAAGTGTGCGCTACACACAGTGAACTGGTGACTAGTGCCAAGGTCAAATTATGCGTGTACACCATAGGCAAGGGAAGCGACAAAGGCTGATTTCTCTTGAGCTATGACATGTTGTGTACCAAATGAAGTGTGTACCCAAGACACACCAACTGTGGTCCCTGGAGGAGTCCAACTGCATTGAATATGTGATCATGTTGCTGTTGAGGATCCACCTGCACATGTGTTAGCAGGAGCACACATGACTGCCTATGTTCACTGATAGGCACATTGTCCATGGTGAATGTCCTCCCTGCCTACATACCCTGACCCTGCCACCTGCAGCAGTCTTCCCTTAGCTCTCAATCATCCAAAGTTCCATCAGTCACAGCTCCCTTCACCTCAACACTGATACCTGGGACATGCTTGCAATTTTCAAGTAAGCAAGAACGCAAGCCAAATTGCTCATCAAGTACTGTTCCATTATCACTTTGATAATACTAGGTTTCTTCTATGAGGAGTCCGGAACCACATATGTGCTCCAGCAGATGTAGGACGTCAACATCACTCAGAGATTGATGCTGCACAGAAGCTGCTCCCATCAGCACTGTTTGGTCTGTTTGTGATGTCACAGCCTTTGACATCATGGTGCAGTATGTTGTGGTGACTCACACCTAGCAGACTCTCAGGAGTTCTTGATGTTTCGATGGCCAGCATGATATGCTACATGATAAGACTGCTTTTGCCTTAAGCATGGGGGGGTCAATTATTTGTTGATTGTTTTGCATGATTGCACCACTCACGAGATTCAATCGCCTGTTTAGTGCCTCCCGCCGTGGCACGATGTGGGTCCAAAGCAGCACCTTTGCGGCGCGATGCTGTCCCACAGCTCATTGTTGGGCTGGGCTTGGAACGTGTTGTGGGCATGTACCGTACTGCAGTTTTTCCTCTGCGCTGTTGGGTTTTGCAGAGTGCTTATTTGTAAATCAGCTCGCCGCACCAGTTTTGCCTGGCGCAAAATGAGTGATGGCGCTAAGGCTTTGCACTTTTTTGCATTTTTTCCATAAATCAGGCACTATTTTTCTTGCACAGAGCCATTCAGAACTCTGGCCATGCCTAGCTTAAGCAAGAGGCGAAAAAGTAGCACCCATGCAGACACCGGAGGTGCACAACCGAGAGATACCTGGGTAGTGGAGAACTTCAGAATAAAGAGACAGGGAAGGAAAACACGGAACGCTACAGAGGCAGTCTCTTCGAATGAACTCCCAAATCCCTCTGATCTAAAGAAAACCACTTGTGGTTCCAGAAAAGACTAAAGAATGTTCACACTTAACTCTTGATTATCTTGTCAACATGGGGCCTCTGTAATTCTTCCAGGTACTCATCCTCGTGCATTTTCTGACTGCACCACCTTCCTTCTTAGAGTCACATTATGGGCCTGCATAAGTATTTTGTTTCTTCTTGCCCTGGAACAATCTGGTTTGGCACTTGTCCTCTGCATGTTTGCAAAGAAACCTTTTACTGCAGGTCTCTCATTGCCCTTATCTCTTGGATTGGAGAAGCACAGGGGCGACTGTGCTTTCAGTTTTCGCCATACAAAACTCCAATAAAAATAAACAAGCACACAAATAAATAAATAAATAAATAAATAAATAAATGCCCTATCCCAACACACACAATTCAGTCAGTCTTGCCACAATGGGGCCCTTGCTGTGCGTATCAACAGAGCAGATCTCAAGCATCCGTGCAGCTGGATTTTTGGAATGTGGCTTAAATAAAAGATTCAGGAAGGAATGCAGTGTCTACTTGGTGGCATGTAAATGGTGAAAGCTGCATGCGGATTTCTAGGAACCTCCTGCACCTGTGCATGCCCTCATTTAGACTTCAATGTTCCGCTTCACTGGTACTCCTACAAAACAGGGCTATAGCCCCTGGAGGAGGCAGAGGAAGGTGGGTGTCAAGTTTCATACTTCTTGGTGGGTCTAGCTGAGTTCATACCCACAGATGGCATCAATGTTTCCATCTGGTGGCGCAGAGGTTTGCTAGTGGCGTGCATGAAACGGTGCACAGAGCAGCATGTGTATGCACACTAGAGAGGCACCATGTACACCAGCACGGTGGACAGGACCCTGCCAAAGCACTGTGCATTGACTGCTGAATCTGTTGCCCAGATCAATTCAAGTGGGCCCCGTGGACCCAATGCCTTTCCACCTGAAACGAAATCTTGCAAGGGACGATCCAGGTATTTGCTGATATCATGTGAGTTACTCTTGGGCAGAGACTGTTCGATGCATACATTCCTGCCAGTAAATCTGATTTACTCTACTTTTCTCATAAAAAGTCAGCGAAAGTCAGAGTTAGTACCACTCACTTCTCTGGAAACTGGCCCAATAGTCTATACGGTGAGTTTTACTCCTATGCTCCCCTACTTCGGTGTACATTGGATATTTGGCCTTGTGCAACATGTTGTGATTTTCTGATCATCGTGCCTGAGTTATTGAAGTCTTCTTGGCTCCCAAGCGCCTGTAAATTGGTACTCAATTTAGATGGCGTTTTATGGCTCCAGTCTAAATGCAATAATACCAGCCTGGGTTTCTACGAAGCTCCCCGGGATGGCCACACTGTCTGGAACTGCAAGGGCCCTTTGTATTGCCTCAGCTAACGAACTGCCAGCACGGCTGGAAAGTTGGCAGCGCTCCTCCTGGTTTTCCTATGTTCACAGTAAAACAGGATGACTCTGTCCACTCTTGCCGCCGGCTTCACTCATTCCCCCTCTTCTCAGCTCAACAATTCCATATAAATCCACCAGAGAGCTGATCTGATGTAACAGAAATGCACGCGCGATTACAGTAATGGTAGCCTTGTCCTTACAAGACTCCTGCCACTTCTAAGCGCTGTAATATTGAATAATGCTTGCTAAACTACACGGCATCATTAGCTGGATCTGACCTACGCCGGGTTGTTCATAAAAGGAGCTGCAGTTTGGTTTTTTTGTCAACATTTCTACCACTGTGTTCCAAATGTACGTTCAACGCTTTCCAGCGCATGAGAGCACTGCACAATATTCATGTTGCTACATGAAACCGCTCTCTCTCTCTCGCTCTCTCTTTGGGAGCCTCTCATGTTGGAACCCCCTATGCACTCTGATACATTAACACCTGCTCTTAGCGAACCTCCTCGCTGAAACTTCCATGCCATCACTTGTCCACTGTTGAAAGGAGCATTCGGCAGCAGTGAAGCCCGATAGCGGCAGGTGTCACAGCAGGTTTTCGCGCCACCAGGGGGCGCTTGAAGCTAAGCAATGCAGCACGTCGCTCATATCTCCCAGATGTCGGTAATGTTTTCGAGGAAGTGCTTTACTTTTCTGAAACGTTTCCTTGCCTGAAAAGCACGGGCCGTTATATATGGTCTTCATGTTCTTTACATTGTTAATTTGGTACCAATAAGGCAGCCATCTTCTGACAACGTCAACTGGGTAGGGTAAAATGTACACATCTGAACGACACAAATGACGTCTGGGTGCTTGCAAGCTCAAAAGTTTGGATCAGCTTTTCATATAAATCCATGTACCCCAAAAGGAAAATAAAGACTTGTAAAACACAAAATGGTGTAATACAGGCACCAACCCCCATACCTGGCCTCTAAACATCCATACCTGTTGTGCAGTCATCCCACCTCGACAACACAAGACACCCACCTGGTGATTCCCCAGCATCCATAGCACAAAACCCATTCCTAACCCCCAAAGGAATTCCTGGCGTCCAGAGAACCAGCCGTGGCATCAGAGGGCCCAGGCCAGGCGCCCTGCCCCGCACACAACCCACACTCGGCAACCTAATGTATAGCAGCTACCGCATAGTGAGATGTACACGGTTAGCCCAGGGACACACACACACGTTAGTTCAGAGAAGTAGCCGAGATTGGAGTTCAGTCCGCACTTTAGACACAACCCTGCTCAGTGCAAGCGGAACTAAAGTGTGGCTTTGCAGATCCAATACTCGGTTTCATGGAAATTGCCAATTGAACAGGTCAACTGTTAGTAGTGCTTGTTTGAAACAGGTATGCAACTTGGCATCGTGCATAATGTGGGGCAAATGTGGGCTCTCTCAAAGTGCTACGTTTCTTTTCCTTCTACAAATAGTTCTTACTGAAGAAGACATTCCTTTAGCATATTATGCCGTCTGATCCAAGGAAGCTGGTGCAGAAAATAATAAACTATTTGCTGAAAGTATTTCTCACTAACCAATTACATAGAGACCAGAGACGCTCATGCTATCCACTGCGGTCAGCAAGGACAGGCACTTCCATTCTGGACTGCCCTGGGAGAGTGACTGCATCGCTATGACCGGAAGAACATGAATGCATTATTTGGCCTTCTCTCTGATCCTCACCTTGTTTCATAGTAAAACACAGGACATTACTAATTGCATGTATTTGACCTAAATATATCTGCTTGTCACCCCTTTCATTTTACTTTGAAATATTTTTGGGGGAGGGATGCATGGTGGGGGCTTAGGAGTCTGGGAAAAAGGTTGATGTCATTTTGCCTTCATCTTGTCTTCACAAATGTGGGTATACACACTGCAGATTCTGCTGAGTGCTCTTTAAAGTCTTATATTCTGCAAACGAGTTTATACACGCAGCTCAGCTGTATATTTACTTCGTTGTCCTCACGCAGCTCAGCTGTATATTTACTTCGTTGTCCTCACGCAGCTCAGCTGTATATTTACTTCGTTGTCCTCACGCAGCTCAGCTGTATATTTACTTCGTTGTCCTCACGCAGCTCAGCTGTATATTTACTTCACCCAGCTCAGCTGTATATTTACTTCGTTGTCCTCACGCAGCTCAGCTGTATATTTACTTCGCTGTCCTCACGCAGCTCAGCTGTATATTTACTTCGCTGTCCTCACGCAGCTCAGCTGTATATTTACTTCGTTGTCCTCACGCAGCTCAGCTGTATATTTACTTCGCTGTCCTCACGCAGCTCAGCTGTATATTTACTTCGTTGTCCTCACGCAGCTCAGCTGTATATTTACTTCGTTGTCCTCACGCAGCTCAGCTGTATATTTACTTCGTTGTCCTCACGCAGCTCAGCTGTATATTTACTTCACGCAGCTCAGCTGTATATTTACTTCGTTGTCCTCACGCAGCTCAGCTGTATATTTACTTCGCTGTCCTCATGCAGCTCAGCTGTATATTTACTTCGTTGTCCTCACGCAGCTCAGCTGTATATTTACTTCGTTGTCCTCACGCAGCTCAGCTGTATATTTACTTCGTTGTCCTCACGCAGCTCAGCTGTATATTTACTTCGTTGTCCTCACGCAGCTCAGCTGTATATTTACTTTGTTGTCCTCACGCAGCTCAGCTGTATATTTACTTCGTTGTCCTCACGCAGCTCAGCTGTATATTTACTTCACGCAGCTCAGCTGTATATTTACTTCGTTGTCCTCACGCAGCTCAGCTGTATATTTACTTCGCTGTCCTCACGCAGCTCAGCTGTATATTTACTTCGTTGTCCTCACGCAGCTCAGCTGTATATTTACTTCGTTGTCCTCACGCAGCTCAGCTGTATATTTACTTCGTTGTCCTCACGCAGCTCAGCTGTATATTTACTTCGTTGTCCTCACGCAGCTCAGCTGTATATTTACTTCGCTGTCCTCACGCAGCTCAGCTGTATATTTACTTCGCTGTCCTCACGCAGCTCAGCTGTATATTTACTTCGTTGTCCTCACGCAGCTCAGCTGTATATTTACTTCGTTGTCCTCACGCAGCTCAGCTGTATATTTACTTCGTTGTCCTCACGCAGCTCAGCTGTATATTTACTTCGTTGTCCTCACGCAGCTCAGCTGTATATTTGTAAAAATACTTCATACATGCATGTGTGTACTAACCATCTAAAGCTGCAACTATTGGCTTGGAAATTCCTCCTGTTGAATAAATGTTACAGACAAAAAACGTTGCTGTCTACATAGTTACAAATGGGAACATTTGCAACTTCTCATAGGTGCAAAGTTGGGAATTTCGCCCAAAAAAAAAATGTAGCTGGCACAATAATACCTTCACACACCCATAATCTAGATGTAGGAAAGTGCCACATATTTCAACACATTCTGGCCCTTTGGAACAGAGGTGCACAGTGGATTGGTATCGTAGGATATGCTATTTTATTCATAGCGTGTCTATACACAAGTGTTTCAAGGCGTGACGAGGCAGGGGAGGGGAACAAGCGGGGGCAAGACAACGATCTTACTAGGCCCAGTGACATTGTGATCGTGCAAGTGCAGGGGGGAGGAAAGGGGAGAAGTGCCAGAGGAAGCGGAGGAGGAGCAAGTGCTAGACATAGGATCAAACATCGAAAACAAGAAGTGCAGCCAGCAGGTGGCAGTGCAGGGTTAAGTGCAGAAAAACAAGTGTTAGATAAGTGCAGCTAGCGGGGCTGTAGGGTTGCAGATCCAACACCAAGCGCAGGGTTACCAGGAGGCAGTACAGGTGTGCTACTGGAAGGGCAGGGACCTGGGCCCATGGTGCAGAGGGTAGCCAGGTAACCAGTGCAGCATTAGGCATGAGATCAGCAAGGTAGTGGAAGAGAGAAGTCCGAAGCAAAGAGGAAAGTCTTCAGTTGCTTTTGAACCAGACATGGTTCTGCTCAAGTTTCAGACAGGCAGGGAGACTGCTCCAGAGGGAGGCACCATCCGAAGAGAGCGAAATCCCCCCAACAAGCTGGAGGTGGAGGAGCAAAGAGCTCAAGTAGGAAGATACTTCAGAAGAGAGCTGGAAATATTTAGGTTCCAGGCCCAGAAGGCCTTGTGTACAATGCCAAGGGTCTTGAACTTGATCCGTGCAGCCACTGGGAGCCAATGGAGAGATACGATCCCAGGGCTTGAGGCCAAGGACAAGTCTTGCAGTCCTGTTCTGGATGAGTTGCAGAGGACAGAGAGTATAGGCAGGCGATTTAAAAAGAAGTTGTTACAGTAGTCAAGCCTAGAGAGAACCAGAGCTCTAGATACAGTAAGCTTCTGGGGGGAGCAGAGGAAAGGAAGAATACCTCTGAGGAGGTGCAGTTGGTACTTTGACTTCTTAGATATGGAAATATGAGGAGAGAAGGAGACTGAGGAGTCGAGGATAACCCCAAGGTTCTTAGCCTCACAGGTGGGAGCAGGAGGAGGGCCAAGGGAGGCTGGCCAGAGAGTGACAGGAAAGAGGGGTGCCGTTGTGCCAATGAGGAGCATCTCCATCTTGTTGGCATTTAGGTAGAGATCATTGATGGCGCCCCACTCCTGGATTGCAGACAGACAATCCAGGATGAGAGAAGGAGAGTCGGCAGAGGGGAGCCTGAAAACAATCTGAGTGTCATCCGCGTAGCACTGGAAGTTGGAGCAAAGGGCACCAATGCAGTGGGTGAGAGGTGCCAGGCATTGGTTGAACAACCAGGGAGAAAGGTTAGACCCCTGGGTAACACCACAGGTGGGGAGAGAGATAGAGAAGAGGAAGGACCCAAGTTGGACCTGGGAGGGTCCTTCAGAGAGGAAAGAGGTCAGCCAGGCCAGAGCCTGATCAGTGATACCATGGTGAGTGCAAATGCTGCATATTGCAGAGATGATCAATTCTTCCAAAAACGAACGCTGCCTCATTCACAAAGGAGGTCCGGAAAGGAGCAATCACCTGTAAGTTGTGCATTCAATTCATTGGATCCCGGTGTCCACGTAAGGGGGTGGCCAAGGATCTGGTAAGCCTGGAACCTCCCCATCCCCTCCTCTCCCTTGCTTCAAGCAGTCAGGTCTTCACGATGAGCCTTAAAGGTGATATCATACAAATTAGCAAAATTCAAGAAATACAATGGGCCTCATTACGACCCTGGCGGATGGACCATGGTGCTAATAGCACCATGGTCCATGCCGGTAACTCTCCGACTCCGCCATGGCGGAATGGGGAATTACCACCCCATTCCGAGGTTGGCGGAGTGGTAATTCCCCCTTCCGCCATGGCCCTTCCCCATTCCCATTTTTGCCCCATAGGGCATAATGGGAATGGGAAAGGCGCTAAGTACGGTGCCGCAAATTGCGGCACCGTACTTAGCACCAAGGTCCCTTTGCGGCATGGTTTTTAACGCCTGCAAAAAGCAGGCGTTAAAATCACCATCCCGCAAAGGGACCTTGTAATCAGGCGTTAAGGGTCGGCGCCGTTTACGGCGCCGTAAAACCCTTAACGCCTGACTCGTAATGAGACCCAATATCTCTTTAAAGGTTTACACCTCAAAGAAAACATACACTGCGTGCCACCAGCTCATCTTCCTCTAAAAGAAAGTCTTCACCCAGGGCTCAGAGACTTCAGGACCATGGTCCAAGCCATCCTCTCTTGTGTCTCAGTCAGCCTCTTTCTTTGCCCCACAAAGCCATTGAACATACCCATCTTGATAAAAGTGTGAACACATTTACATGTATCACATCCATCTCAAAGAGTTGCACTGGCTGCTCCTACAGGACTGCATCACTTTAGCAATAGCTTCAATAGCTTATATTAATTAATAAATAATGTGTAACTCGCTTTTTTCCAGAGACCAGTCTCTAAGTATGTGACTGGGATTTGAACCTATGTCGCTCTGAGTTGTCTTGCTTCCAAGACAAACGCGTTGCCCCGGACTTATCCTCCTGGCCTTACATGCAAGGGAGTCACAAGCATGTTCCCCTCCCACCTGGCCAAAACCTGCACCATCTCCACAAGTTGCCTTGACACTGCAGGCTGGAAAACAAGGAATGCAAGAAGTAACAAACAGGAAGTTAAGCCTTGCACTTCCCCACACCTGTACTGTGGAAAAAACATTCCAGAGCATTTGCAGGGTGGTACCCTCCATCTTGCACTTCGAAAGCGACATACACGTTCTGCTCATAAAAGAACATTTCTTCAACACCTGTTCAGTGGCTCCTGATACCTCCAGCTCTCCAACGCTTTGCCCATCAAGACACCTTTGGCCTAGCTCTGTTTGTATAATTCCTTTCCCAGTGCAGCGCTCCATTGCTTACGTGCTACAATTGTGCTTAGGAAACCACCATACAAACCTAGATTCATTCATGCAAGCCTGTATTCATGCAAAAACCTTCAGTCGGCTCAAGTGAATGAAGAATAAAACGGTGTGCAACATAAGAACATATCTTTGGCAATAATTTCTTTGTTCAGAGTTAGCAAGCAACATTCACACCTAAATATGTCACTAATTTGTTAATGGACAAGCCTGCCTTTTAAAGTATGATAGAGGCATCACAAGGTTCTTTTGTGAATTTCACACTTGCACATTTTGCACTTTTCACGTGCATTCCCTGGTCCTGATTAAAATAACAATGTTTAGGTCTGGTTCCAGTCAGCCATAGCTATTGTAGTAGAAAACATAAAATACACTAGCTAGCAGAGGGTGGGTATGTTTAGTAGTCGAGGAATGGAAAGTCGGGGTAAACTCTCCCAGGAAGCCTTCATCAATTATCTGTGTTATTTGTCATGGTCAAGACAATAACCCTACATCTCCCACAATCCACTGTACTGATCTCCTGCAAGACCTGAAGCATAAAATGTCATTTTAATCATTACACCCCCACAATCATAGTCTAATAGACATTAAGCCGGAATATGCGCTCATAAGCATTAACATTCACATCAGTGCACACATACACACTACTGTTCTATCAAGCCTGGGAACTTGAATGTACAGTTTTGGACCTTCCTGAGACAGGGATGCAGGATACCATGCTTCAAAAAAACAACATCGCCCACAATGCCCTGTCCTCAGGGGAGTTGCTAGGTCTGGAAAAGACCCGGGGCTAAGCTGATGTCAGAACTGTTGGGACTGGGGGCTAGCTAGTCTTTTGGCTGTAGCTCCTGAGATTCTATCCGGGGCTACAACCAAAAGATCAGGGGCTATAGCCCCCTTAGCCCCCCCCCCTAGCGACGCCCCTGCCTGTCCTATTCCACTGAAAGGCCTGGAACCTGAATGTGAAGTTTGCAGCTTTCTTCTTCGAATCTAAAGAGGCGGTTGACATGTGATGCAATGACAGGCCCCCCATACTGTGTTAGACAGCCTGCTTAAAGGGATTATTCATACTTATCTGTTACTTTCCTTGATTCAACTTTCTTCTCCTTACACCATGTTAGCCTCCCTTTTCGCAGCCTCCCTTTTCGCAGCTGCTCGTACTGACGACCAGGCTCCTGCAATCACTTTAAAGCAAAGCCATGTCCCATCAGCTCTGCCCTCACATCCTCCCCGCAGCGCCCCAGATTATATTCACTTTAGACTCGGGCACAGATTAATCTGGCTGGGAGGGATTAACAGAAACAGGGGGAAAAACTCAGGGTTAAGGGAACTTTGAGGTTGTTAGGTTTCTTCCGTACTGAGGGAACGTTTTGTAATGGAATATCTATGGCAGTAGTCATCTATAAAATTAGCCAGAGTTCATCCAGTGACAAGTAGTCCTGTTAGAGAGGGTGCTCCTTCGTGCTGTGGCAGGGGGCGGCATTCTGTGGTAGTTTAGCTAAGTATGGCAGAGCACATTCTAATATACGCGGGCTACTAGCAACCACTCTATTGAGTGGGAGGGCCAAAGCGTGATCTGGGAGCAATAGGCCTTCTGGGGAAGGCTTTAAACTGAGATAGACCATGGGCCTGATTTTCAAAAGCCTTTACAATGGCACAATCCCAATGGAAAATTGTAAATTTGGCCCTGTGTATTTTTGAAAGGTAGGCTTCAGCAGCTCTGAGGTTGAGTACATTCTCTGACCTATACTCTACTGTGTGGCTTCAATAGTGACAAAGCAAAGACATTCTGTGATGCGCAGCCCTGTGGGGGATCTGCATAGCATGAGGCACATGTGTGCGGAGGCAGAGTCAGTGCTGAGTAAATGCCTGTTTTGAGGTTAATAATATTGTATAAATAGCCCTGTCATAATTTCAGTTCTTGGAGACAGCTTGGAAAGGGTTTAACTTCTGCACCATTCGAGCAGAGTGCATTCTGGGAAATGTAGACTTGTCTTGGCTATGTATGTTTTAGATGAGCAAGCAATCTGACATGGGTTCATGGAAGGCACAATTTGTGGTGTTGTGGAAGTATGTGGTTGATCCACTTCGCCTGAAGGTTCCCCTATCCTGCTAAACTGACTGAGGAGACAGGAGGGCCTCAGAGGTGACCCCTAACATATGTAATCATACTTCCAGCTACATTTTTCACGCTATCTCCATGCTACACGACAGGAACGTATTAAAGACCTGCCTATTCCATCAGAAGTGATGAGCCTTCCCAGAAGACTTTTAGATCTTTGTTACTTGGAAGCTCATGAATTATTCCATCTCAGCATAATGGTCTCAGTTAGTCCGATAAAAGACACCAAAACTCAAACTTGTAAGATTTTTTTTGAAACTGGACTAACATTGGGACACATGTTTTGCACATCTCACCAAATGGCAATTCTCTCTCCCCTGCATCCTCCTTTTGTCTTTTGGTCACCTTATTGTCTCCTCACCACCACTAACAATATACTATATAATGGAAATATTCAAGTAAATAAATATAATAGTCATGGTATGCTATCCCTACTTGCAAGGCGTTGTTTGACATACGAGCTGCTCCTGGGCATATGTTGGCTATACTTGGCAAAACACAGTCTGTGACCTTGGCATATGTTAACTGCAGATGATTGAATTTGGTTGCATAACTGAACAAAGATTGCATCAATTTTATGACTGCAGTAGAGTACCATATGTGTCTACAGCTTGTGTTTTGTATATCACCATGCATGCTTGTGGCGTTCATCCTGGGCTCATAATAACTGTAGCTCGGCATTGTAACAAAATTCCTACTGCTCAGCAGCAGGACAGGGATGAGTAGTGGCTAAACCGCCTACCCAATCCCAATACTGAACCAACAGTGATACAAGTCATAAAGTTGAAACAGGCATAGCCCGGGAGGTATGGTTTCTTCACCTATTTTGGCCAGGCAGTGCGAGGATAAGCTACAACTTCAACAGTAGTAAATCACACAGCTTTAGTACAATGGTTCCAAAATCAAAGAATGGTCAATCAAGGTTCTATACAAATATAGGGATTTTAATAAATAAATGAATCTTACAAACTAATTAAAAACACTCCAACCACACCACTGTAAAAGTAAGAATGAGAATGTTGAACTTGGTGTGAAAGGGCACTCTGGGTTGATCAAAAGGGGTGTTCAAGCAATAGACTTGGTAATAATGTCAATATTTCTAGGATATTTCTCCATAGAAAAAAAGGTAAAGAAGGGGGGGGGGCTTAAAACTCACTATGTTGACAAAGAGTAGACCAGGGGGAAACGTCCTCTTCATAGTACCTTCGGTTTATAGTCTTTGACATGGAACCAGGCTTCTCTGAGCTTTTTGAGCCAGTGATTCGGCATCGGGCTGTTGAGTTGGTTGACTTGTTCCAGCATGAGGTGCGGTCCAAGCAGCAGCTCATGGCACAAAGAAGCTTGGAACAGGAAAGTGATGTCCAGGTTGGTGTAGCTTGCAAATGGTTCAATGTGGCAATTAGGGCCCAGATCTATTCCTTGATTTTTGAGTTGCTGGGAGGCCCAGTCCATAGTCTTCAGGGACAAGATTAGTCCAGTTCAGGAAGTTGCTTAACACCTACAAGGGGAACAGGGATAGGTACTTCACTGCCAGTGAGAGGGATCCTGGTTCCAGTACATAGCCAGAAGAGATGCCTACGTCCAAAAGAAATGTCACCCTCACTGTTCAACAGGAAAGATTAGGGGGGCAGGGCTCTCGTCTGCCTTGAAGTCTTCTATCTTCACCTCATTGGTATAAGAGTTTTGAGTAGACTGTATCCCCAATATAGCTTTAGAATAGTCCTGCTTCTTTCAGGGTCCATAGATGAATCAATTCAATGTGGAGGTGCCCCTCTCCCTTTAAATGCAAAATGTCATAGAGGATTGTGTAAAGACTGGAAGGGGGTGGTCTGTAGTTCTGCTCTCTATATGGTAGAGTAGAGGCACAGAGCACCCCAGCCAAGATTTTCTATTTGGTAGCTATGGTTGAGCAATCAAGGCCTAGCTTCTCGGGAGGTGATGCGGGCTGGTTCTTAAGTACAGTGTAGTCCCCAAGCCCCCACAAAGGAATGTCCACACACTGTATTGGTTAAAACACAGTCTTTATATAATTAATATTCAAGGTTATGTACACTATCACAATAACTCACTTTGTGCTCAGAAAATCAATAATGGTAAATATATACAGTTCTACAGTGGTACCAGAACTGTTATCAGATCCCATTAAAGTACATTCGGTCAGAATGACACACAGATCAAATAAAGAGGAAACCAGCAGTAGAGAGAGTAAGGAAAGCAAGATGGTTGAACAATTGGCAGAATACTGGTCACTACCGTTAAATGCAGTTCTGTATGGAGATCCCCCCAACTGGGCAACCTGTAGAATAAAGATACAAGCCCAGTCCATATATTGTTCACAAGACACTTCCTAATAGTTCTGAAACCCCAAAGTACCTGGCATTGTAGCGTTCCTCGTCGGGGAACCGACGGCCCTTCTTGAGTGTCCTCCCTTTAAGGCAGGAGGCATGGGTCGTCGAACGTCCGACAGAGAACAGGTCGAGCTACGACGATGACGTGGCAGCTTCGCTCCTAGCGGTGCTCGTTGGTGGGGAAGCATAAACGTCCTGCAAGGAAGAGGCGTGCGGGGCACCTCTGTGTCGAAAGTTCTGGACGGCAAAGAGTTTGAAGAACTGTGGCCCAGCAAGGGCGTCGGGTCATCAGCGTCTCTGTGGTCTTTGGGTGGCGGGAAACCCACCGGCAGATGCTCCTCGGCGCGTTGACGGTCAGGCCTTCTCCAGCAGGATACAGCGGCAACGATGCGGACGAGAGTGTCCTTGTATCAGATGAAGTTCTTAGGCAAATGGGAGCACGGCTCCGGTCGGCAACAGCGGTCGTCAACAGTGGCGGACAACAGTCCAGGCGCTTCTCCTTGGAGTTCCGCAGCAGTCCCCATCTCGGGTCGGCAGCCTGTCGAAGGTCTGTCTACCAGGGAGCTTTGGCAAAGATCATCTGGTGCACGATGGTCCATCGGGAAGAGGGCGCCTGACCAGGTCCTCTCTGGGTCAGTCCTTGGAGGCACAGCAGCTTTCATATTGTGAAGGAGAGCAACAGAAATTCTTCTCGTCCAGCAGGGCTTCAAGGTCAAACTTCAGGTACTCCAGTTACTCGTCGTAGTGGACTTCAGCTTCTGAACACGATTCCTAGCAGTGAGAGGTTCCCAGATATACTGTTGATCTCCCATTCATTCCGCTGGTCACACTCAAGCGTCCAATTACGACTAAGGGCATTCAAGCAGGCAGGCAGCCAATCAGGCACACCGTGCATTCAGGCCATTCACTTCTCTCCAGACACTCACAACAAGTTATGCGTATTGGGACAAGTACCCAGCCATTCAACACTCCCTACTGCATTCATACCGGTTTCAGGCAGGACTTTCTCAGTCATTGTGTCAAACACCAGATACTAGACACCCACAACATAGAATGCGTATTCATAACACACTCCATAAACCCAGGTCCCACTCACAGGAGTACCCACAACATACGGTCGTTGAGAAGGCTCCAGCCAGTCTGGTCGGCACTTCCCCACACTACCATATATGGAACTTCCACCCAACAGCCAGTCAGGGGGAAGGGACAGAGGCAGGCTTCCCGGGACTTCGGGAAGATCAAGGTAACAGGTGATGGAAGGCAAGAGGCCATGGGGGCCATTTTGTCTCCACCAGGAATCTACTGATTCCAATGACAGGGCCTGGGCATCCCAAAATGGAGGACGCTAGAGCACCAGTCATTTCAGCACAGAGCTGCCACCAGCCCGTACCCTGCTCTGTGGGCCACACACAGGTGCCCAAAAACATACACTAGGGGCACAGGGTTGCACCCATACCCATGGGTGCCATAAGGGTATCCCATGGGTCTGTTCACCAAACCAAAAGAGAGAGCTGCACCGCCAGGAGTTCCACATGAACTCCTTTGTGGAAAACATGACAGAACACATGATAAAAAGCAGTAAACGACAAGGACACGGAGGCCCTGTCCCTCCGATGCATTTCCAGCATCACAGATTGGTCCAAAGCAAGCCTGCTGTAAGGGGTCCAATCCTTGTTCATGTAAAAAAGTGGCCTTTGCCTTTTAGCATCATATGCAGTGTGATTTGTCATGAAGGAAATGGAAATGGGGAGAACAGGAAGTGAAAGAGAACCCTAAAGAAAACCAGGATGGTGCAACCCCTCTCTCAGCCCCTCTGTCATTGTTTTATCAGTGTTCACTTTGAAGTACTGATTCCCAGTAGACCTACTGGTGTATGCTGCTATCCCCTGAAAGAGGCTTGGCACCCATGGCAGCGGTGGAGACAGTCAAACCAGACACCAATACACATCAGTCCTGTCAAATCTGGTCCTTGCTCACAGAGCCCACTCTACTGTGATATTAAATTGCTGTGACTGTAGAATTGTGTGTTCTTAGTAGTCACCATGCACCATATAGACAGGCCTTATATTTAAAGATGTATGGGCCACCAGACAGACGAAGGCATACAATTGTTAAGTTTGGAAAAAGAGGTGCAGGACATAAAAAATCCACCTCTACTGGCTGTCACTTTGTGTTCCATCAGCTGGCAGGAATTCACATGTAACCTCTGAACCTGCCTTGTGCCACTGCATGACTTGTGCTGAGGACCCCAGGTGGATGTCTCAGGAAAGGCACATGTGTGACCCCACATTTAGGCATGGTATAATTATGACTGCAGGTTCTGATATCAGACCTCTCTTTCGGAAACAGAGTTACCCACATAATGTTGCTCTATCCAACTCCATAAGCCTTCTCATAAGCTCTGCTCTGCCTCCTGAACTACGTTTGTGGCTCCACGCCCTTCCTGTGCTTCCTCTTGCTTCTGCTCTTTCTCTCTTCTTGCTCCACTTGCATAGAATTCTCTTACCCCAGACATCCAAGAAACAGTCCACACAGGTGTGTTCAAAGCCAGACTAAAAGCCTACATCCTCACCTCTGAGTTACCCACTATAGCAAGCTCTCATTTACCTGCTAGCTAACATTTTTCCCCCACCACTAACATGCCTTGCTCTCTCACTTCCTCTGCTTCCATTCTAGCACCCATCATGGTCATGTCCCGATCACAGCTGGCCGTACCGCCTCCTGCACTTAAAAATGTCCAATGTTGGTTGTCCTTAATCTATGTTTACTTATGCATTGTCCCATGTAACTGTTCCATTTACTCCCTTCCACAATCTGGTCAGAATGGGCCTCATTACGAAGTAGGAGGTAGCCCCTTACTGCATACCGGGTCCGGGTTTTTGGAATGGGTACTTACCGGGTCATTCCAACCTTGGAGGACCCGGTAAGTCCCCATTCTGAGAACCATTCCCCATTCCCATTTGAGCCCCCATAGGGCTCAATGGGAATGGGGAAGGAGCTAATAACGGGCCCGTTTTACCAAGCGCCCTTAGCGAGACCCGCTAAGGGACCTCGTAATACGGCGGTAAGGGGTTAACGGCAACGGCACCCTTACCGTTGCCGTTAACCCCTTACCGCCGACCTCGTAATGAGGCCCAATGTCCCTCAGCTCACTGCTTACCATAAAATCTGATTTCTTATCTAGTGCATGTTCTTTTGTGATCAAATGAGCTTTGTTCCTCCTGTATATGAATGAATAAATAAATACATAAATAGTTAAACAAATAAATACATAAAATAATCATTTTATGAAATAAAAATAAAAATAAAAATAAAAACATCTGATGCTATCCCCCCTTGTCCCCACGCCCCCCCCCAGATAAAAAAGGTTGAGCTCCACACTTTTAAGGCTATAGCTTGTGCCTCAACCCAAAAATACCTACTGAGGAAATGTGCATTGAAGGGCTGCAATCCAGGTTTATGTTCGATATCCATATGTATTCCCTATAGGGCTACGACCTAATAAAGCAAATTGGGATTCTCTTTCGGCATGACCATTAGCCAACTGAGACATCTGTGGTCAGTTTGAATGGTGAAGTTGGACCCAAAAAGATAGGATTTCAACTTCTTTTAAAAGTCTACTGCAAATGCCTCTTTTTCAATTGAGGCCAGTTGCATTTTTGCTTTCTCAAACACAGCGTGGTCACACAGGAGAAACTTGCAAAATAAAAGCTAGTCCCTGACACACCAAATCAGGAAAATGTACAATAATTTCATGTAAGAAGCTCATATCATCGAGTTATCAATAAGGTGTGGACTGTGATACAAAAATATATCTTAAGATCGAATCGATCAAATAATATTTCCTCCCGAGGAGTCTAATATCAATAGTAAAAAACACATGTATAGGAATCATATATCTTTTCTGTCAATTAAATTCAACCACAAGAATATATTGAGAAACCATGTATTACTACCAAGTGTGCAAGTCACTAGATACTGGGCCTCATTAGGATTTTGGCGGCAGCCATGCCACTATTGGCGGCATTGCTGCCGCCAAAATCGGGTCTGGGTTCCAAGAATGGGAAATTACCGGCCCATTCTGAGTTCGGAGGGCCCGTTAATTCCTCCCTCCAGGAACCCGGGCCCGGACCTTCCCCATTCCCATTTCATCCCCGATAGGGCTGAATGGGAATGGGGGAGGGAGCAAACAACGGGCTGATTACAAGCGGCCCGTTGTTTGCTACCTCTTCCCCTCGCGGGACCCGGTAAGCACGCCGGGTTTGACCAGGCGTTACTTACCGAGCCCCGCGAGCGGAGCTTGTGATGAGGCGGAACGGGTTTAACGGGTCCGCCTCCTTTAGCGGGTCCCGTTAACTCGTTCTGCCTCACTTGTAATGAGGCACACTATGTTTGATTGAGTACACAGCAATCATGTAGACAAACACAAGACAAGAAATTAATTGCCATGCTATATGGAGAATTGTACCCATTAGTAGATATAATACAGGCTCAACAAGAAAAAGACCTTGTGGAATGCTTTGCACAATTAACTAATACTGCTAAACATCAATTGGCGCAACAGTGCTTCACAATGTTCTTTTTTCTACATTAATGTGTATGCTGGGCAGATGCAGTTTTTTTGGAGTGTAAACTTTCGATAATTATCCATGTAGATTATCTTGAAATAAGCGCCAGAGGACAATATACATCTGCTATTACTTTCTTTTCATTGTAATGCCGGTTTATGGCTATTCAACCCCCTCAGAGTTTAGCTGTTCTAACACTGCCCCAGTTTTTTTACTTATTTATTTGTACATTTATAGCAGCGCACAAAGCATGTGGGCATCTAGGCGCTAGTTACAGGCAGACAGAAAGAAGTATAAAAGTGGTGGGGAATTAGGGAGGGAGGTTAATTGAAAAGGAAAGTTTCGATATTGCTTTCGGAAGACACTGTAGGAGGGTTTGCCTCTCAAGTGATCGGGAAGCTTGTTCCAGAGTGACAGTTAAGCTGAATCCCTCCAGCTTTTGAGCACTTGAACCTTGGTACGACCAAGCAGTGTCTGTAGACAGATCCTGTATGTCTTTATGAGATGTGAATTTTGAGTTTGTCTGTGAGGTATCTCGGTGCGTCATTAGAAAGGCATAGATGGATAAGAGAGAGCATTTTGAAGTTGATTCTGTCCTTGACTGGGAGCAAGTGGCCAGTTTTTCTAGCATCAGCTATATGGTCCCGTTTGCCAATGTCAAGGACAGCTCTAGGCGCATGATTTTGAATTGTTTGTAGTTTGCGGAGGTTCTTCTCAGAGGTGCAAAGTAAGGAGTTGCAGTAGTCAAGTTCTGTGCCTACCAGTTCCCGAGCAACGTCCAGGCGATTAGTAGTAGAGAGAGAGGATTTGCTAGCGTTGATCAGTTTGATATCATATCCCAATGCTGATGCAATGTGGTTGACCTGGTGAGTAATAAATAGAGAAGAATCAAGTTAGACCCCAGAGTCTTGACAAAGGGGGCAACAGCTATCGTGTGGCCGTCAGTGATGAATGATTTGTGCTCCTGGGGTAGGTATTTCAAGCAGGCAGCAGGCCCAATGACCAAAAGTTCAGTTTTTTCATCATTGAGGCAAAGGCTGTGTGTAGCCATCCAGGATTGAATGGTTGTGTAGATTTCATTGATTCTAAGTGTATTTTTCCTGTGGTCACCAGCGAGGGGGATAAGAATTTGGGTGTTTTCAGTGTAGTTTGTGTACAATATTCCCAAGGTGTCAAGAAGGTCAAACAGTGGCTTGGTGTACAAATTGTACAAGGTGGGGGACATGCATGAGCCTTGAGGTACTCCGCAGGATTCGGGGCTGGGGGTGGCCTTGGCCAGAAAATCTATTCGACAGGAATGATGTGATCCAATTGTTTGCTTCAGGGGAGAAGTAGGCAGCAGAGGACAAGGCTTGGCAGAGGGTCTTGTGGTCTACAAGGTCAAATGCTGCTGACAGGTCAAGGAGTAGAAGCAGGGAGAGGGTGCCCATATCGTTGGCATGGTCCAGCTGTTTTTTAAGGTCGAGGAGTGCTGTTTCAGTCCCATGTTTGGGGTGAAAGCCTGATTGGCGGAAGCCTAGAGTGTGGTGGTGTTCTAGGAAGGCTTGCATTTGTATGTATGCCACTCTGTCCATGATTTTGAGGAGGAAGGGGACTGTGGTAATGAGGCGGTAGTTCTTGGGGCAGACTGGGTCAAGGTTGGGTTTTTTCAGAAGCAGTAAGAAGCAGGATTCTTTCAGTGCAAGTGGGACGGAGCAGGTTGTGAAGGAAGAGTTAATGATTGCAATAATAAGAGGGAGCAGAGATTCAGCGCATTATTTGATCAGGGATGCTGGGAATGTGTCCCCCTTGCCGCAAAATGGATTAAGCCCCGCAATGATGTTTGTGAGGGCACTGATCGGTTAGAATGTAAACAGAGGTATGTATTCCAGAGTTGAGCCTGGTGGGTGGCAAGCCACAGGTAGCATGGCTTGTTTCGACTGAATTTTAGAATGAAAATGTGTAATTTTGCTTTTTACAACAGGCATTTTTGTCTTTCAGGATGGTATCCGGTGGGGAGAGTTTTTTTTTTTTTTTAGCTCACTGAGAATGGAGAAGAGTTTGCATTAGCTGGATGCACCATTCGCAATTCTTTCATTTTCGCTGGAGGCTTTGGAGGCGAGGATAAGCTGTTTGTATTGGAGTGTCAGCTTAGTGAGGTGGCTCTTGTTAGTAGGGGAGGGAGATTTGTGCCATGTAGCCTCAGATGCTCTCTTTGCAGCACGTGCGGCACAAAAGTTCGGGGTGAACCAGGAGTTACAGTGGGTCGAGTTCTTAGATTTCTTTGCTTCGGGAGGTACAAGGTGGTTGATGGCATTGTGGAGCAGGGTGTTGTAGTGGTTCACTAATGCAGTTGGGTCTTGTGTGGGTGGGAGTGGTGAGTTGATGAGCGGGATAATATTCACGCTGGTCAAGTTGCCTGCACTCCGGGCCATGACGGTGCTAGGTGGAGCAGCTGGCTTGGTATGTTTGCTGTTGACGGGTATGGTGAAAGTGATAGTATGGTGATCTGACCAGGGGCATGGTTGATTAGATGGGATGGATAAAGTAACCAATCAAGTGTACGGCCATGGGAGTCTGTAGGTTCTGTAATAATGTGGGTGCATCCAAGGGCCATTAGGGAGGTGGCTATGGCAGTGGTGTCTGTGTCATAAGGGTCCCTGAAGCCAATGTTGAAGTTGTCTAGTACCAGAAGTTGAGTGGATGGCTTGAGGTTGGTGGTGATAAGTTCAGTAAGGTCTTCTGCGAAGCATGCAATCGGGCCTGGTGGGCAGTGTGCGAGATGAATCGTGAGCAAGTTGTTTTGAGAACATTTGAGCTTGGCCAAGGGGGATTCACAGTTAGGGATCGCTGTTGAATTAGAAGTGTGCAGCGAGAGGGAGTCTTTGAAGATAAGGGCAACTCCTCCTCTTCCTTTTTCTGCCTTATCGCAACGGAGTATGGCATAGCCTGTCGGGACAGCAATGGAGAGAGTTGGGCCCGCTGTAGGGGAGAGCCAGGTCTCGATAATGGCAAGGATGTCGAGGTCATCAGCAGTGATAAGGTACAGGATTTCATGAAGGTGGGCCGTGATTGACCTAATGTTGAGGAGGGCACAGCGTAGCGGCGAGTTATGGCGGGGTTGGAGGATGATAGGGGTATTCTTGGTTTGTGGGGTGTTAAGCTGTGTGGTTCTCGGCAGTGTATTAGATTTGAGTGCATTGGGAGTATTCCCCAAAGAGGAATAGAGGTGTGATCAGGGTATGTCACAAGGTGTGGTCCTGTACTGCATGTGGGCATTGCGAACTCTGATGTCTGGCGGTGTATGGCGTAATATTGTCCAGTACTGCAGGCGCTCATTTTTTTGTTGTTATAATATCTGGTGGGTGAACCCTTCTAGATGTGAGTGTAAATTTGTTAAGAGGTGTTGAATAGTAGTCTGGCATACCAGGATGAGTAAGTGTGCATAAGTGCAGAGGTAAGGCTGTTGGCTGAGCTGAGTGTGAAGTAACATAGGTAGAGGGCCTCTTCTTGGAAGACTTAGGGCCTCATTACGAGGTGGGCGGTAAGGGATTACCAGTACCGGTAAGGGCACCGGTACCGCTAATCACTTACCTCCCTATTACGAGTTCCCTTTGCGGGTCCTCCCTTAACGCCTGGTTTTACCAGGTGTTAAGGATGGGACCCGCAAAGGGACTTTGGTGCTAATAACGATACCGCAATTTGCGGTACCGTTATTTGTGCCTTCCCCATTCCCATTGAGGCCTATGGGGGCTCAATGGGAATGGGGAAGGGCCCTGGTGAATGGGGAATTACCGCCCCCGCCAACCTTGGAATGGGGCGGTAATAGCTCCATTCACCAGGGCAGAGTCGGTAAGGATTTGGAGGCAGCCATGGCGCTAATAGCGCCATGGTTACCTTCAAACTCCTAATGAGGCCCTTAGTGTATGTTTCTAGTATTTTCTACTTTATTTTTACATAAGGATGTGTTTTTTTTGTTCCCATTAGGTGTGATGGGGGGAGAGTGACCCTTTTGGATGTGGGCTCCGTCTGAGCTGGCTGGAGTATAATGTTGCGGTACAGTCCAGAGGCATGAAGGCATGGAAATTGGTTTAAGTATGTGGCAGTGAAGCTGGGTGAGCATTGTCTCAGTGGCAATGAGGATGGTGAGAGTGGGCGTCCCTAACATAGGGGTGAATGTGTTGAGCGGGGGAACTGAAGCGAATGTTGGGGTGCAGTTGCCTAGCAGCGTGGTGGGATTAGGCGAGGGGGCAGTCTGAGTGGCCATTCGAGGCAGAGGTTGTGTTCCTAACAGGGTAGGGAGGAAGCGGGTGGGCGGCGGAAGATTGCTTACACATGTAGACATAACCATTGTGGCAATCAAAGGTTTATGCATAATGATACCTGAAGTAAGCAAAGTAAAAAAGGAGGTAGGTGGAGGAAGTTGGGAGAAGCAGCAAGTAGGCGATCCCAAGTAAGCCAGATCATGAGTTCCTACAACATTGAGCGCAGAAGGCTTACTAGTGAAGGCATAGTGGGTGTCAGACATTGGAGGATCTTTGAGGGTCTGTGGGTAACTCAACGCAACACCACTTCACCTGCGGAGGCCGGCAGAGACAGTCACTATTGGCCAGATTGCAGCAGGTCTTTAGCAGAGACCATAGATTTGTCTTTAGGTTTGGTAGTCTTCATAATAAGTTGTTCAGGCCTATGCAGGAACTTTTGCCTAAAAGAAAGAGAGCCAAAGAAATGGAGGAACCCAGGCAGGAAGAGAAGTGAGAAGATGGCACCTCTATGGATGGTCTGCAACAAAAAGGGTGGTTTGTTCCAAATAGTCCCAAGTGAGGTGAAAGTGCAGCCACAGAGACCACACAGGTAGAATGAACTGGGGGCACCTCACACCAATAAGTTAGAGCCAGTATGGCCCTAGTGAGACACCAGCCGCATAGAACTGGAACTCCACTGATGTAAGAGGCAGCACCCGCACAATCATGGGACAGTAATAAGGCGCTTCAGGGGTCAGACGACTCGCCAGCCTGCGGAACCTCCAATAGGTAGGCCAGTGTTCCAGGGACTATATATCCCACATGGGCAGCAAAGTATATGTGAGAAAGCGGATTTGCTGCCACACAGTCAAATTATGGGTCAGTTATGAACAATCTGGTTATGAGCAAGCCGATCCCCGCTACTCGTGATCAGCTGTTCCCACGGCTTTCAGCTCGCACAGAGCACACCACATTCAGAAAACGAAATGCAGAGCGGTGTTGCTGCTTGCGCTGATGTCTAGTTGTTTCACCTGAGCAAAGCTGCTCCAATGTGTTTTAAGATTTGAAAAGCTGTTTGACAGGCAGGTGTATAACTGACCTTCTTTGGAAACCTCTTGGACGTTAAGTCATTCAAGGGAAGGACAATGTTCCCACAACTCTTGATGAAAAACCTATATCATCCACTGAGGCCTATGAAGGCTCCCACTGTGTCTGAGTGGTGGTGATGACTCAATAATTCACTGTTTGCAAGTTTTCCTGTTGAGGATGTTTCCTACTGCCATCCATTTGGTGTCCTAGGTAAGTCTCAATTCCCTGGACTATCAGGCACTTAGAAACTTTGACAGTCAAGTCAGACTTCTGCATGGCTTGAAAAACCTATTTCGGTGAGGGTACATGATCTACCAAGGTATGGCAGAAGATCAAACCGTCACCTAAATAGGCAATGCTGAGCTCTTTAAACCCAGGTAGGACCTGATACAGCTTCCTCTAAAAGGTAAACTTGTAGTGCCCTTCTGTTTTGGAAAATACAGACCTCTCCTTTGATCTGTCAGTCAAGCCAATCATCTAGTACCCACAAGTAGCAGGCCACCTCTAGCAAGAGAAGGTACCTCTGTGGACTACCCAGTACCCTGCCGTGAGGTCAAAGGTACACATGAACTCAACAATGCCTAATTTGTCAATAAGTTTGTCTGCACAAGCTATAGGCTGAGCATCTGTCTTGGTGATTAAATTGAGCCCTCTGTAGTCCACACAAAAAATACTTCAGTCTTCCCATTGCTGGACCTTTAAGGAACCAGCACCACAACACAAGCCAAACATCTTGGACATTTCATCCTTGACGGTGTCCTTTACCTTGTCAGACTACCAGCGAATTCTGCTCCTCACCGGCTTCCTGTCCCCGGTGCCTATCTGATCGATGTGCCTGTCTACATGATTGGAAGTCACAGAGAACAGACCTGCATACAGGCCCAACAGCTGATGACAGTCAAGCAATTGCTGTTCTGTTAGATCAGGCTAGTCTATACTCCCTCTAGAGACTCATGTGTGACTCTGAATGAAACAAGTCTGGGAGGAGAGCGGATTTGTCTTGTCATTAGTCTCTTCATCAGTCACCAGTTCCAACAGTAATTCATCCCTGTTATAATGTGGCTTCAGTCAGTTGACATGAAGGACCTTGTGCATCTGCCTAGTGGCCGCTCTATCAATAAGGTACTTAAACTCAAAACCACATACAACCAAGTCCAATTTTCTGGAAGGTTGCTGGGTTTGACAGATTCCATAACCCACAACATCTGTCCTGGAGTAGACTCTGTCACTGACTTTCCGGCCATGCCAGTGCTCTATCAGCTCCTTTTAGATTGTGTGTACTCTGTTGTCTGCATTTGGACATTTTGAATATGAGCCTAAGCACATGATCCACTATCTTGTGGGAAGGACTTTGGGGGTCATCCCCCCATCCTTCCCACATCAGACATAGGGTCCCCTAACAGGATGGTCAAACAGAAGCTCAAAAGGGCAGGAACCTGCTCTGTTGTGTGGCAACTAATGATAAGGGAATAGTAGGCATGGCAGCAGAGCATCCCATTTCTTTCTCAGGTGCTCTTCCAAACCACGTAATATGTTTTTGACAGTCTTGTGAATGGGATGGAAAGCTGTGGAGAACTTAAATGTGACTCCATATTCCTCCCACATTGCCTTCATGTATGCAGGCACAAAGTTGGAGTTTCTGTCAAAAAGGACCTCTTAAGGGAATCCCTCATGAGAGAATATCCTTCTGAAAACCTTTACTACAACAGGAGCTTTGATGTTGCTCAAGGGTACTGCTAAAGGGTACTATGTGGTCTACCATGACCAAGATGTACCAGTTTCCTGCAGTGATTTGTCAATACAAATGACAGACTATATCAATACCAATCCACCAGAAAGGGCTCCCAAACCTTGGTGGTAGAATTAAGGGGCCATTTTCCCACAACTTGACTTGCCGGAAGCTTGGCAAGTAAGATAGGACCCGACAAATTCTTACATTTTTACTCCCACCTGAGGTCAGTAAAATTGGGCAGACATCTTGTCAGCTGGCTTGGTAACTCCTAAGTGACCTGCCAAAGGAATGTTGTAAGCCAGTTCCAGTAGGAAACCCTTGTAGCATTGGTTTGCAACCAATATCACACCAGATCGTTCTCCCTGTACACCATCAACATCGTAGGGTTGTTACCCTGAGCCTGCTTTTCCACCATTTATTGCAGGACAGATAGAGTGGAGCCATTCTTCTGCATCTTGCAAAAGTCAGCCTGCCTTGGGTCTTGGGTTCTGTGAAGCTATTGGCTGCCAAATGTGTTTATCACAAACAGCGGGGGTGGAGGGGTAGACCCCCTGCACCCGCCCCTTCCACTCTCCACCTCCCCCAATATATACTGTACTCCAATTTACCATCTACCAGTTAATGGTAAAAAGGAAACAGAAAGAAATACAGAAAAAATGTATTATGCAAAATTGCCCTTTGTCAGTAGTGATGTATATGCCTGCAGCTGGTGAAAATGCACTCAGTTCTAGCAGGCACCTAAAGTCTGAAGCAACCATGTCCAACATCTCAGGGTCTGGTTGTACACCGGAAGACAACACTTTGATCATTGAATCTGGTGTCACTAGAACACGCACCCCTGTGGCTAGTATGCCCCCTTCCTCTGTGGACATGGGATCTGTACTTGGTACTACTATGATCTCTGGTCTTTTGCTTTCTCCAATGGGAAGAACCCCAGAGTCTATGGCCTCAAGGACTGCTTACCTGGATGCTTCTTTGGCCCTAGATCTATAAACTGCAGCAACTATCTCTGAGTTGGAAAGGTCATTCCCTAACAGACAGTCAACTGGAATTGTGTTTTTCACTGCAACACAGTGCTGAGAGGTTTCTCTTTCCAGCAAAACTCCCAGTTGCCAGCGTGCATTGGCTGAGGCCCTCATCCCCCGTACATAAACAGTTTGGACATGTGAACATGCATTGATCTGTTCTTCTTGCACTGAGTGTCACTCACAGCAGTCACACACTGCAGGAGATGTGTTCCATTAAGGAAGACATTCTCCAAAAAGTTCTCAGTATTCGTGGGAACAGAGGCCTCCTAGCCGACCCACTGCCGTTCCCATTCAGAGTTACTAGGAAACATTCAGCCACTCCTTGGACTACTGGAAATTCATCTTCTAAGATGCCAACACTGACAATGACCACTTTCATAAGACCAGCACTGACAACAGCCTTTTTAGGCTTAGCTGTACAGGCTGGATCTCCATTCCAATCCATCATGTCTCCACACAGAAATCAACCTTTGGGTGATCTGGATTTTGGGGACCCATTGTTAGTTGAACCATTACCCTTAATTTCTGTGGGAGCTGATGGGTTATGCGGCTGGGATTTCCCTTCATGCTTTTGGGGACTTTTCTGGCTGGAGGGTGAGAACATTTGTGTGACGAATCAACTTCCGGGTCACCATCGGTGCAGGGATGAATATCGGTTTCTAAACCATCAATCAGCCCCACACCTCTAGTACACCAGAAGGGATCTGAACAGATTGGAAACACAAGCCATTTATAAACCTCCTTGTCCAATTTTGGTAATGTGGACGGAACGGCAGGCTTATCTCCGCAAGGTCGTGGATCGTTGATTAGTTGCAACACAGCAAAAATACAGTTACCCAATGATAAAAGGGACTGTCCAGTAAAGGTTGCATACAAATATCTACTTTATTATTATTCAACAGACATTTCTAGCACACTACACAATACAACCCACCCTGTAAAGAAATGCAGAGGACAGACCGTTTCAAGAAGGATAAGGAATGCACACTGGATACTGACAGGAAGTTTGTTGGTAAAGTAATTATTTGCAATATTTCAAAGATACTTTGTTTCAGTGCAAAGGGAGCAATGCTTCATAAAATGTCACTAGGGGTACTTTCGGGGAATGAACAGGGGGATAAAACCACAATGTACCTTGTGCTTGTAGAAGTTCTTGGTGCTCGACAGCGCTGAGTCAGTTTCAGGGCACTTTGCAGGTTCTACAACAGAGTTCAAGATGGTAGACAGCTGCGGGTATCAGGCGGCAGGCAGTTCGGTGAGCAAGGCTGCAGGCTCACCTATACAGCAGCTAAGGGTCAGGAATCGTGGACTCAGTGCTGGTTGGTGTGTCTGAAGCACTGGTTGTCATGATCTCTGCTTCCAAAAGGTCAGGGTTTTCCCAACTCCCTTGGAAGCAGATCCATAACCCAGGTTCCGAGTGCCAACCAGTCCCAATTGGGACCTTTTGGACCCAGTCCTGGCGCCAGTGGCACCAGGCTCATAAATATGCCCAGTCCCAGCGCTGGAAGCGCCGGGCTCATAATGCTTGGGTGGACTTACCTGCAGCAGACCATGCTGCTTACTTGCCTGCCAGTTGAGCCTCTGATCCTCTTCTGTTTGGAACTACTTTTCCTGTTGGGTGGGGCAGGAGCCACTCCCTAGATTCAGAACACTGGAACTCTTCTGGAAAGCAGGAACTCTTTTCTTACCTAGGCGTGGCTGTGGAAGGAGACATCTAACCACTACAGGAGGCTATTTAAACCACACCCGATGGATGAATCTTGCTTTGCGTTATTCTGCATCCTCTGCAGCAGAACGCTCATCGTGTCTTCTGCATCTGATCCTGGGCCTAAGGAAAAAGGCTTACCATCCTGAATCCAGTCTTCAGCAACACCTATAAAGACAAGAAAGAACAGGTTAGCATTACGGTCTTCAGTGACAGCTCTTCACTTACCTGGTCCATCGGCTGTCACCAACGCCTCGCGCTGCATTCCGGCATCTGAAAGACAAAGGCTTACCTACTCTTCGTGCGCTCCGGAGGTCTTCACACTGCATTCCGGCATCTGAAAGACAAAAGCTTACCAACTCTTCGCACGCTCCGGAGGCCTTCGGCGCTGCATCCCGCATCTGAAAGACAAAACAAGGTGCGTTTAAAGACATTGGGGAACTTTAATACTCACGTGCCATTACTCCTTTCCACATCCAACCCAGTGGGTATTCCGGCACCCTGCAGCCGCTCCGAACATGTACCTGCAAAATAAAAAGACAGTTAGAGCGCATCGTGAAGCAGGCAACAAGCGCTTACTTACGTGCTTCCAGGCGCTTCTATTCATCACACGGGCTCCATCTTCAACTCACTTCAGCCCGTCATCCGCCATCGCCGGAACCCTGCAAAACAAGAGACATCATTACTAAAGACTTTAAAGACATTAGAATTACTCGAAACTTACCGTTCGTGCAGTAAACGACGGACAGCAGTCCTCTGAAGTCAAGAGGCCTGCTCCCCTTATCCAGTGAAGAAACTGGTTACAGCACCCTGCCCCGAGGCAGATGGAGAGCACAGCGTTCACTCACCTAAGGTGAGAGCGTTAACCTTTGGGGTTCTACAGGAGAAGAGAAAGGGAAGAAGGGAGAGACATTCAATAACCCAGTTCCTTAATCCCATATTTTCTATCTGCAGACATCTTACCCTTCGAGTCAGACATACAGTGCACAGAGGTCCAGCCCAAAGAGCCAGCCGTGTGTTACACATCACCTTTGAAGATACGGTATACGCCCAGTCAAGACCGGCGCCTCTACGGGAATCAGGTGAGCGCTACACTGGTCGAGGCAGCTCGGATGGCATGAGTGACTGCGACATGACAACAGTCACCAGTCCAGTGGGTTGCAGCTCCAGAGGCTCGACTGCCTCAAAAATGCCCTTAAAAGTGAATGATGGTTGATGCTTGTTGGTGCATTCCTCCTCGCTTTTTCACTGGGTTTGTGTTGTCTTTTAAGCAGATGGCCCAAAGCTGAGGAGAGTGTTGCAGGCAACGGCCTTGCCCTTCTTTCGGTTCAGAGATTCTCTGGCGCTTCCCACCTAGGTAGCTTGCTTGCAGAGCCTAGCAGGGTACACTGTGTGCTGCTTGGGTACCGGTGCTGGAGCTGCTAGAGGTTCCTCTGGATTCAGCATCTCCCTCTGTTCCCCTGGGAGATGTTGGAAATCCTGGCTATCGCTCACTGGCAGAAGCTGTAATGCAGACTGTACCTTCAGCCAGGGTCCAAATGAGTTCTTCTTTCTTGCTTCTGGTGAAGCCTTCATATTATCTGCTAAGAGAGGGGCTCATCACTCTTTTCAAGCCAAATAGGTCACAGTGATTGGTGCAGGCTAAGCCTACCTTAATGAACCACTCCTGGGTCCCCACCAACAACCTTCTGTTATACATGAAGTCATAACCAAAGTGCTTTGCAACAGGAAAGGTAAAGGGGTGAAAACATGTACTGCTAATTCCCACCCATCTTCCTGTTTGTTGTGGATCAACGGGTCTCTGGTTAATTGAGCTCTCTGTGTTTCCTGATCAAAGCACAGGTCTCCCTTGAAGTTATGACGAGAACAGACTTTCTGTCTCCATCAAACCACATACTTCTGTCCTCTGAAAGGGGCTCTACCTGCAGGGTTAGCCTTCTGTAAACAGTTGTCCCAGATATGACATTTCACTGCCCTTCATACTAAGGGGTAGGAGCTGACTTCAGGTTGACACAGATGCATATCAAAAAGGTGTTGGGTTTCCTGTCCCCTTTGTCGGCTCTGAGACCAGGCCTCTTGCAGGCTTCCTTCAATTAACTCTCATCAGTATGCGCCACCACCAGACAGGGGGATCCATGGAGCATTTGATATTTAATTAAGTTGTCCATGGCAGGAGGAAGGTATTGCCCGTCTCCTCTTACTGCTTTCATGTACTCCTGGCTGTCACTTTCCAACTAAATGTGGCATGGAGGACTGCACCTGTAGGCTCTGTCCCCCCAGAGTACACAGGTATATGGGTTTGTCATGTGGTGAGCATAGAAAAATGTTTGCGGATTAGCCCCACACAATTTCTGAGGTTGATCTCCCATCATTCGATTTCTTTAAAAATATCAAAAAAAGCCCAGGCAAGTGCACACCTATTATTTAGTGTTATTTAGACACACTATTGGCTTTTAAGCCATGTTAAAAATAACTGCACTGTTGATGATGCAGTGTTTTTGAGAGGGATTCTGGATCCACATTTATGTGAAATCTTTGAAAATGGATCTAAAAATGGTAAAGCAGAAAGGCACATACATAGCTCAGTAGGTTGAGTGACTGTTGCTGAGATGTTCTATGTTCAGAGCTGTCTGTAAATCCTTTGGCTTATTGTGTATGTGTTATAAAATGCATGGTTTCGAGCTCAGGATGTGTTGGGCTTGCCCTCTTGGAAAGCCAAACACATTGTAGACAGATGGATGTACAATATAGTAACATATAGCTGTATTTGTCTACAGGGTTGAACGCTTGCAAACATGTCTTCATGGATGCTGCTGCATAACCGCAATCAACGGTGATAAACAGTGATATTGTCCCCTCTATTTATAAGTGAGGGTTGAATATATGGATGAACAGCTTGTAATTGTTTGCTGTTTGTCTGTTTATGATACAGGAGTCGTGGGAAATAAATGAAGGTGCACAGAGCTTTGACTGTCATGAATCTGTGAATTCACCGCTATGAGAAGGAAGTAAAAAAGGACATTGAGAGTATTCAATCAGTCTACATGGTGCATGTGTGAAGCAGCACTGAGAGAAATGTATTTGCCCACGTTTTTGGAGTGTTATTGTGTAAAACTGATATGTGCCACACTATAGGTAGGTGCAGTGTATGTAAATCCCCCAAAGAAGTTTAAATGTTATGTATGGAACGAAACGTGTTGGGTCATGGTAATCAGCATGCAAACTAAGATGGTTGCAAATAATAAGTTCATTCAAGGCCCTGAGTTCATCAGATGGAGCAAAGGTTGTTTCTATAAATAATAGCTGAACACGTGATTAGTAGTTGTGGACATCTCTATGATTTTCTGTAAAGGTGGTCAGGAGGCTATCACGCAAACAGTTGAAACTTGAATCTTGTTTTTGTATGGTGAAAACAAATAATTGTCAATGATGTTTTTCACAAGTCACTTTATGGAGTGCACACAATACTTCATATTCTTTTAAAAATGTGTTTTTATGAGAAAGATAAATAGAATTAATAAAATGTTTTTGTAGTGTAAGAACTAACTGGATTGACTCTCTCTCTTGTGGATACTTTCTTGATTGATCAAACCACAAGTGTACAAAAGTGACTCCATGTTGACGATCATGATTAGTCAATATATATCAGCAGTTAAAATATACATCTATTGGGGCAGCATTTGCCCACAGCTTAGCAAATATATTTGCTAATAACATTGAAGCAAAATACATTGAAGTTATTTGGACTCCCAATAACCCTTTCCGTTCCTTCATATGCCCTTTTTTATGGAGAGGAATCTATAGTCAACTGAAGGCGTTCAACGACTGGTTCAACGACTGGTTCAATACTTTGGATGCCAATTTAAAGTTTATGCAGATGGAAAGTTAAACCACCATTCCTTATCTGGATCTCCTCATCAAAGTACAGAATGGTAAATTAGTAGTCACCCTGCATAGGAAACCAACTGAAAGGAACACCATCATAGATCAGTTCAGACAATATCCTACGAGACTCAAGTGAAATATTCCTGTTAGACAATATTTAAGAGTCAAACGTAAAAGCACTAGTTTGGAGGATTTTAAACTTGAAGCAGCAATTATCACTGAATGGATGACAAAACGGGTGTATTCTAAGCACATTCTCAAATGAGTCTATAAGAGGGCCCGATATTTCAATCGGGAAGCATTGTTTGAAACAAAAGAAAAATACCTAACCGGGGATCACATGTACCATCAGCTAAGGACCAAATAACAACAATCCTATTCTCAACAACTGGCGGATATTACAGCTGCATGAACCAGATCTTCCCAAACCCTTATTTGCATTCAAGAAAGAGAAAAATATAAGGCAAACACTGGTACATGCAGTAAGACAAGGAGAAACTAACACAATGGACTTGAGGAGCCATTTGAAATTGTAACCCCTTACAGGACACTACCCATGCGAGCATTGTACGACCTGCCAATATACCATGAAAATTAAAAAATTCCAACCACAACGATAAAACATGGACTTTGAAACGTCATACAAATTGCCACAGTAGCATTGTAATATGTGTTATTCAATGTCCATGTGAATCCATCTATGTAGAAAAAACGAAACACCCAGTACACTTTAGGATCAACAAACATAGATCCAGGATTCACAATAAGAATGAACAACATCCAATAGTCTGCCGCTTTTTTAGAAAAAAAAGCATGGAGTGGAAGACCTTTGTTGCTTTGTTATTGAACAAATTAACCAAGCTAATGTACATAGCAACGTTCAAGCTTTATTAGCAAAAAGCGAGCAATTCTGGATATCAACCTTGAGATCCTATTTGTACAGACTCAATGAGATTAAGGACTGTACAGTAGCACTCTAGAAGGAGGAAGCATTGGCACCTACTGGGCTAATAGGGAACCAGAGTCCCCATACAGCTAGAAGACCCCAGGGTTTTACAAATAATATTAAAATTCAGTACTAAACTCAGTATACAGAAACTGGAGAGCATTAGTAAGTGCCACATAATATCAGTGTCAATACTAGATGCAGTAGGAAGATACAAGCCACTATATAGGGGATATGTGTACTTCAAAATAAGAGCTGAAACTGGGGTAGACCATTGGAACCTCGAGTACTGTATGGGATCATTAAATCAGATAAGAGACTAGGACGAGACCCCTACAGTGACCGAGGATCGACAGATGTGCATATACCAACAGGTGCAGGACAGAGTATATATTTTAATTACATTTAGACTATTGAATTGAATTGTTTTGCAAAGTCCAGCCAGAAAACAATTTTGAACATACAACTTGCAGTTAAGCATTAGCACTCTCAGGACTTTTAGCTCACGGCATCATCATGCAAAGATGGCTGCTATGTTTACAAGTCAACACACTCAAGACCAAAGAGGAATTCGTAGGACGAGCCTCCACGGATTAGCGTAACCTGAATACAAAGAACATTCACATGAACAAAACCACTCAGCTGGCATATTCTGTGAACTTTGCCCATACTAAAAGGTAAGATTATTAAATCCAGTGAGCATGCGTTACATGGGTAGTTAATGAAGGCACCACACAAAGAAGTGCCCATTGATTGTGCATTACTTTTCTCAAATTATTAATTATGCACCCCGAGAATGTGCACTGCAGAGCCTTTCACTTCAGGCATCATGATAAAAACGCCATACTTTTACTTTTACATTTCCTAGAACCATAGGCAGCATGCGGCAGGTACTAAATAACTATTATAATACCTAGAGTATGGGGGTTGGGAGGAACTCCCAGGTATGCCAGAGGGACACTGGACGTTCGTGAACTTGGAGCCCCCAACACCGTCACCCAGGATACAATGAGGACTCAGTCAATGGCAAGTTCAAACTGTGGATTATTACAGACAAAATCAACAAGGATTAGCACAGGAACAGAGAATATTAATGCACATCTCACTCTTCCTCAGCTCGCAGGCAAGGTTTACTCCCAAATGGCATCAGCACTTCGTCACAACCTGGGCCCTTCTCCAGAAAACCTATCAGGCCAGGTGATTGGGTATTGAGTATTTGATAACCTAGAGAGGACATTGTAGATATTATTCTACTGGCTCTCGCATGTCAGGTGGCTGGCCTGTTCCACCCCCATGTCACTAACTATAACATTGTTGCAGAGTTGTGGACTTACCATTGGTTCTTTCCCAATGCTACCCACCCCTAGGGTACTAAACTGTGAGTGGCTAGAAATGATGTCTTCAGGCCTGAGACCCAAGAAGGTTTTCAAGGGGATGAGAATGATTGTGTGTCTGTATTGTAACTTGTGTGCACCACCTTTGCCTTATATAACACTGCTGGTGTCTTCAGAGGTATTATCGGCATTGGACCAGCTTCATATTCCACCCATGTCAGTAGCTTTGCACTGGCCTCCCATTGCTTCAGGCACTTGTCATTTTCTTCCTGTACCTTGCTCACTGGTGATTGTGCTAGTGCCAGTGCTCTGATTCCTACCACTCCATCTTTCCATCCATCTTCTGTGTGTACTTGGCCATAAACAATGATCTGTCGTTTTTCCCAGCAACCAGGCTCTCCTCCTGTCTCCTTCACTCTTGTCCATGAGCATGGTAATTCCTTCAGGGTAATAGTCTTTGTTTCTCCTTTGTCTGGCCCATCAGATATGTACTGTATAGCTTTGTCTAGCTGCCAATAATTGTTCATCATGGCTTAAGTCTTTATGCAACTGTCTTCATATGGTAATGTTGCGCTGGACCTCCATCTTAATGTCACTCTCTTCCCCTGAAACCTTCCCCGAGTTGTTACCATCAAGAGGTACATTAAGCATTGTGCTCTTGCTGCAGGTATTTCAGTTGCTATAAATGTTGTAGAGGCACTCATGGCATAGGGGATTAAGGAGAAGGCATGCCAGCTCTCCCCGGTGGTTTCCTTACCAAACTTGGACATGTGCTTGTACCACATGTTATTAGAAACGAGAGCAGTGTATGTGAGATACATGTCAACTCCTCTCATGTCTGTGTCAACACTGTGCTTACCTCTCAGTGTTCTCCTTTCCACCTGACAATGTCGTTCCACCTGCTTGGGTTGGGGGAATGTTAGTAGAGGGTACAGCGGCAGCACTAGCAACGCAGGTAATTTTCCAAAATACAAACACAATAACACTGCTAGGAATAAGTAAGAACAACAGAAGCATCACATTTTTGCACTTTCATACCTGTCAACATTTTTTAATATGTCACTCATTTTCACTTATGCTGCTTGATCCTTGCAGCTTGAAGATATAGTTGCCCACCTGAAGTGCATGAAGAGATGCATTATTTGGTCAGTATTGCAAGTGCTCTTAAGCCCAGCTGACCAAGTAATTGTGTATGGCAAATGCAAACTCTTCTTCCCACACCCATCATACTGATGGGTCTATCAGTGTGGCGAGGATAGGGGGATTGCCATGCTCAAGCTGTGGGTATGTTTGGCCCAAATACTCTATAAAGGCAAGATAGTATACTCCAGAGGATCGGGCTCTGAATCTTCTGGTTCTCCCACAGTATGTACAAATGTGCTTGAGAAAGTGTCTAGGTGATGGGCAGAGGGCAACATGGACAATCATCAACAATTACATCAACTTTCTCGTTGATTAAGTGCAGAAAAGAAAAATAACAACCAGACATTGTGCCCTCACCCAAACTCTGTTGCCAGCGAGCAAGTGACCATTCGATGTCCTCCTCTCCGTCGTGTAGGTTCAGAGCGCACTTTTAGCTCCCCTGGGTGCTGAACGTTGGCCCTGTCAATCAATGTGATCTTGATGCCAGGTGAGGCCACTGCTTTGTATGGCTTGATGCCTGCAAGTGGTTCAAGACATGCTTCCCCTCAAGTTTGACAGCATGGTCAGCCACTTTCTCAATGACGTGCAGACCCTTGAACATGGACGAATTCCAGCACCAGATGAAATTCCTCAGGAGGACATTGTCCCCCCTCATTCACATGGTTTTAAAATCCAGAGTCTTGTGGTGCACTGTCACAGTTGCTCTCTTTGCTGTCTTCTGAGCCTCCCCAGTGTCATTGTATCTGGTGAGATATAAAAGAAGCACTAGAACCCAAAGAAGTGATATATTTGTCCATCTCCTCCCCTAACACATCAGCACTATTCTCACCAGCTTTCAGTGCTCTTGTGGGAGGAGCCAGTGGGAGGTGTATGCTTTGTCCCATCACCACCTCATGGGGCGTTAAATGGTGGTCGGACCCAGGCTTATTGTGCAATGCAAGCAAGGTAACAGGTAAGCAGTGGAGACAATTCTTTTTTGGGCTCTGCTGTGTTTTGGCTTTGTACTCCTTCAGGAGGCCATTCAGGCATTCATACATCCCATTCGCTTGCGGTTGGTACACACAGGCATATTTGTGTTGGATGCCCAACAGCACTGTGATGTGCTGAAACATCTCATTGGCGGAGTGAGGGTGGTTGTCAGACTGCAGGACCTAACAAATGCCCCATCTTGGGAACACTTCCCTTACAAGGGACTTAGCTGCTCTAAGGGCATCTGCATGTGACCAGGGCGTGGCCTCTGTCCACCTGGACATTGGGCATACAACTATCATGTAACGGTATCCTTTGTAAACTTGGACCTTGTCTTCATAGTCCACATGTAAATGCTGAAAGAGGCCTACTGGCCTCGGCATGGCTCGTCTCACAACTCTCTGCTGTAAACTAAGTCAAATAATTGCTCACAAATCCAGCCACGTGTTCTGCCACATTATGACAGAACCATGTTTCTCAAATGCGTGTAGCAAATACCTCCTTCTCTGCGTGTGTTGGCTAGTGCAATTGTGTCAATGCAGTGTTAAATAATGCTAGTGGCATCACCACTTTCCCTGTGTTATCCTGCCACCATAGGGCATCTGTCAGTGACATTGTGCAACCCCGCCTGGCCCACAATTCCTTCTGTTCCCTGGGTGCAGCTCCGTGCAATCCATAATCTGTGCTTCTGGCAGTACATTGTACCCTTCCTTAAGTACCATATTACTGGAGCACTCTCATGCATTTAGAGCTCCCCTAGTTCCCATGGCTCCCCAAAATATGCTGTGCCCTTTGCCTCAAAGTCTGCTGCTTCATTCCCCCTTGAGATGGGATCTTCCTCTTTAGTGTGTGCTTGGCGCTTTACTATTGCTATTTTTTTTGGCCAAGTAATTACTTTAATCAATCTGCCCAATAGCGTTGCATGCTGTATTGGAGTCCTGTCTGCCCTCCTGAAACCTCTCCTGAGCCATCGTGACAAAGTGTACCATGGACGTCAAATTGGCAGAGTCAGAGTACACTGTCACCTCCTTCTCTGTGCTATGTTCCAGTGCTAGTATTAGGACCACTAGTACTGCTGCCTGTGCTGAGTAATGGGATGGCAGTCATGCACTGTCTACTACTTCACTTGTCCCGTCTTCCTTCAGTTGTTGCACTGCAGTTCCTGTATGCCTGACCCTATCTGTCTAATCAATTGTTGAAGACCTGTCAAGGTAGATTGTGTATCTCCCCTCAAGTGCATCTTCCTCTACCTTGCGAGTGTCACAGAACATCTCTATGTTTGCTGTACATTTGTGTGCATAATCTCCTACCTGTAGGACATCTGCTACAAATATTGCTGGATTAACTATTCTGCATCTCACTATCTTTATTCCTACATTCAATAGTATCAGATTGTATCCTGATGCTCTTTGGAATGTCAGTGTGCTCTTTGGCTTCTGCAGTATCGTAAAGAGTGTGTGCTCCACGTAGAAAGTGGTGGTGCAACCCATGGTTATTGCTGCTGACTTTTCCACTGTGAATGCAGCAGCTGCAGAGCTTGTTCGCACTGTTAGTGTCCGCTCATTACTGGGTCGAGTTTCCCTCTGTAGTAAGCTATTGGCTTATGTCCCATGCTCATTGTCTGTGTCAGTACTGCCTTCATTACTATACCGTCAGGGTGGGCGAACAGGAAAACTCCTTTTTTGTAATCTGGGATCCCTAACACTGGGACTGTGCTTATTTCCTCTTTCAGCACATGTTCTGCTGTATCATTGCTCTGTATCTGTGCTAATTGATGTGTGTTCCTTTGAATCTGTGGTGCTAGTAAATATTGCGGTACCAGTGCTAGCATCTGTGGTACCTGCATTTGTGTATGTGGGGCTTGTACTTGTGCTTGTGGCATCTGTTGATGTGTCCCCTGCATCTGTCCTTGGGGTTGCTGATCCCGTGCATAATAATCATCCTGATGCCCTTGATAGGGCTGCTGGCCCTGCGCCCCCCAGTTTTGTTGCATCCCCCTGTACCTACACGCTCTTGAAATGTGTCCTAACTGCCTACATGTCCAGCACTGTGGTGGATCCCTCACCTGCCCTAGGAAACCCCACAAGAAATCCCCTGGGTTCTGCTGCATCGGTTGCCCATATCCCCCAAACCCTCCTGGAAAGCCCCCTTGGTTATGATGCAACTGTGGTCCGAATCCATGCCCTCTCTTTTGGCCCCTCCTTCCTCAGAACCCTTGCTGTGTGCCATCCTGCCCCATGAACCCTCCCCCATGGGAAGTATGAACTGCTGTGGTTTTTGTGGCTGCTGCGGCTGCTGTCCCTGTGGGGTGGGTCTGGTTAAGACCGGCCCTTTCATCGTGTACTTTGATAGTTGTTTCTGCACTAGTTTTGCTTCATCTATCTTCCTGTCCTCTGCCTTTTTCTTAATCTTCTCCTGCCACAACCTACAATGGTGATCTATCATAAGCTATATTTCTGGCCATCCCTTGGCTTCCATTCCTACCAATTTCCCCAAACTTTTCTGGACAGGCTCTGGTAGCCCTTGTACTAGTATGTGATAAAATATTGCTACTGTTTTGTCCCACGGCTCTTGAATTTCAAGGCACCAAATCTCTTGAATCTCCTAAATGTACTGCATAGGGTCTTCGTTTTCCGTCATTTTCCAGGACGTAATCGCTACAATGTTTGCTGTTTCAGGGTATTGTGTCCTTAGTGCTTGCCATACTGCTGCCCTGCAGTTTAAAATGGTGAACCATTGTGTGTTGTGTTTTGTGACGTCACCACCGGGAAGCCAGTTCTTTTCCATATGTCATCAGCTGCGTCCCCTAAGACCGATACTAGGAGTCCCTTTAGATTCCTACAGATAACCTATTTCCCGTTGTCATCTTCTCCATTTCATAGATCCACTTCCCAGCCCTTGCACTCAACGAGGGCAGTCTACACTTCACGTTCTCCTTGTCTGCGTGCTTCCATGGTATATACTGAGGTCATACTCCTCCTCTCTCTAATAAGGGCATTTGTGTAAACCCCTCCTGTAGCTCATGTGTTCTTCTAGTCATTCTGCTCCCTCTTATGTTCTCAATTTCTGCGCATAAATTGACCGGTTCTAATATGCTTACTCTGATACTGTCGTCATATCTCCTTGTTAACCTTCCCCTTGAACATGCTATTGCTGTCTCCCCTTTCCTTCATCCTGGGAGGTATCTAAGTCTATCGCCATATGTAGTGGTGTCATGTAGGGTGTGTAAGTTGAGTGCCAGCCATGCCTGCTCATTCGAGCTACCCCCCCTTGTTCCTCTGTGTGCATCCTAAACTCCCATGACACCTGCTTGTCTGTCCCCATCCCCGTTAACTGGGGTTGGAACTGCTCCCCACTCTCGTCCCTACTGGTCCTGTCTTCATTGTCGGACCCTTGCCCATTTTACTACAAAAATCGTCTGCAAATCACAGGCTCCTCAATGTCAAGTCCATGTAAGGTTTCGTGCTAAGGTCAATGTCCCTAAGGTCGTACCTGCTTTCTCCCCCCAGGCTTCTAGGCCTGCACCGTCTCTCTCTGTTGTGCTCCTGCCTGGTGAGCATGTACTTTCTGGCTCTGTCCATCTTTCCTCTTCCAGTCTGTCACGTCTCCTGTCTAGAGCTCCTTGTGTCTTCACTGCTCGTATTGCTTGTTCGTCCTCCTCCCTTCATGCTCGTTCCCTTGCCAGTCTATCCAACTGTAACTTCCTATGTTCCCTCTCAGCCAACTTGCATTTTTCCCACTCTGCTACTTCCCTTCGCCTCTTGATCTCTTTTACTTCCCTCTCTGTTGCTCCCGCTCTGCTCTCTTCCTTTCCTTGAGGTCTCTTTCAATCCTCTCCTTTCATTCCCTTTCCAATCGCTCCTTCTCCTCCTCCTTCCTTCTTTCCCTATCCTCCCTCTCCTACTTCACTTCTCTCCACCTCTACCGAGTCTGATGCTTTGCTACTTCTCTTCAGACCTTCCATTCCCTTAGTCGCCCCTTCTGCCTCTCCATCTGTTTTCCCTTCCAACTTCAGAAGTATGTGCCCTCCTATCCACTTGTTCGTGGCTATGCTCCCGAGCCACTCCTTTACACCCTTCTTCGCCTCCCTGCCTGTCTCTCGCTCAATAGCTGACTGCCCTGCGCTTTTTTCCACCTCTCGTCCCTAGTATATATGTTGCTGGCTTATATGTCGGGTTTGAGTACCCCTCTGCCGCTCTTAATTCTCTTATTGGGTACATACCTTGCTCATCATCTGTGTCATTGGATACTACACTCGGAGGGACATGGGGAGGAGAGGAGGGATGAACCCCTTGTTCCTTCACCTCCTGCTGGCTCAGCATCCACTGAGGCCTTGTGGCATCCTCCTTGCCCTCTGGAAACATGTGCCACAACTCAAATATGGCCATGCATTTTGATAACTTCTTCCCATTATAAGTACCCTGTATGTGTGTCAGTAGTGATTGCTGCACGTTTTTGGAGAAACCCCCACACGGTGGCCATGGTTTAGTTAAAGGATAGTTCCGGGACTTTTTTTTTATTGTCCCTACGGTTCGGCCATGTGTTTTTAAGCATAAATCGGTAGATGGTAGAAAACTTTCCTATGGACCTTACCCGACTTTTCGTCCATTAACGCACTCGAAATCAGCCGCCATTTTCTGATAATCCTATCATTTCCCCCCATCGCCCTGGCTCACCTGCTTTTGCGGCACTAAATCAAATCCCCCGCCCCTGAGCCTGACATCAGCAGACGCGTACCGCCCATTTCCCAACGCCAAAGCACGTCTCGTGTCAACATTCGCTGCGCTTCAGCTAATGACGTGTCGCCATGGAAATGGCAGGACGCCTCTTTCCTCAATAAGTATAAACACACCGTTTCACAACACACAGCAGCAGATTTTCGATTCCATTACTCTCTCTGTGTTACTTTGAGTATTCTGTGACTCGTTTCTGTGCTCTGGTCAGCTACCTTCGCCGCTTCTAGGCCTTGTGAACACCTGTACCATCTCTGTAAATTATTTTACTTTCTTTACCACACAATGGCTACAATAATGCCGTATATGTACAAGCCCGAGTACACCGATGAAGAACTACTGGAAAGGCAAGCACGCGAAAACGATGGGGATTCGGACGGCAGTTGGGAGGACCAGTCAACGGATGAAGAGCCTGGACCATGTCGCATGGACGGCGTCTCCACCTGGTGCACGTGCAATCGGTGCGAGCTAATGCCAACTGAGGAGGAGAACTGCTGCTGCCGTGAAAATTACGGGTGCTTGGCCTACATTTCGGAAGGCGAGCCAAGTCCGCAATGCATCACCGAGCTGCCAGAGTTCAGGGAAGCCTGCCTCTCACGGACCGTGTTGAGGATGATGATGGTGCTTATGCACGAACTTCGCGGCACTGTTCGTCCGCGTAATCCGAGTAACGAGTAAGTATACTCTGGTTTTGATGTCAGTGAGTGATGCCACTACTATGTCATGGTCGTCTCCCACATTTAAAATTACATCTACATATCATTCGAATGCATGTAAATTGGTTCCATATTGTGCATTTTCTAGATAGAATTTTTTTCAAAGCAGAATGACATTTTTTACCTGAATCGACAGTGATAAGAAAGTTTTGTCATTTTAATACAGTTTGCATCTTTCATTTTCACAGGTGGTACAGGCTGGTGGCCTATCGTTGCTTCACTTGGTGGCTTCACGGGAGGCTCGGACACCGTGTTCGGAGAGTAATACCAGCCTGTGCGGTACTTGCCATTAGACAACATTTCCCCAGCGACAGTGGACAATACCGCGGATTTTCCCTGGATGTGCTGCAACCGAAACTTTACAATGTGTAATGTTTATTATTTATGTTCAATTGAAATTAAGATCTAAAATAAAACCCAACATATATTTTAACAATGGTTGTTTTGATTTTTTAAATTAATCTAGTGTGTCTCCATTGAATAGTCTTCCTGTGCCTTGTCTTGTCACACCACATGTCTCCGGCCAGCATCCTCCCTCACGCTGGCCGCCCACCTTCAATCCACATAACCGTTGAACCCATATGCAGCAGACATACATATGTTATTTTGCGGGTTGGCATCAAGCCTCCCGGCCTTGCCTCCTCCCCCAAAAATACTTACCACACCACTTTGTTCAAGCGTTGGCAATAAAAGGAAGGCCGTTGGATTTTATTGATACAAAACATGGTTATAGGTAAATAATCAATATGGTTGATCATAATAAATCATCCTTTTGGGCACCGGGTACAGAGATGACCCCCTCTGGCCCGTGCCGCCTTGCCACCACAGGCCAGCCTGCTGCTGACTAACTGCCTACGCATCCAGGGTCTCCAGGGTGAACTGCACCCATATATTCTCCTGGGAGGCTGAGGTATTTATAAACTCACCCCCCTGCCTTCCATGTACTAGATCCTTCAGCCTGCCTCTTACATGCAGTGAGATGGCCTCTCCTTGGTGAGGCCCTGCGGCAAACGAGTCTTGTCTGCACGACCAGCGCCCTAATCCACACCCCCCCCGCCCTATCAAAGGCAGTTCGCACCGGGGTACTTGTGCTGGCAAGTGGAGCTTTCAGGGAGCGATAAAGGCCAAGAGGTGCCAAAGACCATGTACACTTCAAAGTGGTCTATAGAGCATGGGTTGTTGTTCCCATGTCTACCTCCAGACCCCGTGTCTCCTGCCAAGCATCCCCCCTCACGCTGGACGGCCCCCTGCAATCCACATAAGTGTGTCTCCATTCACGAGTCTTCCTGTGTCTTGTCTGCACGACCAGCGCCCTAATCCACACCCCCCCCCGCCCTATCAAAGGCAGTTCGCACCGGGGTACTTGTGCTGGCAAGTGGAGCTGTCAGGGAGCGATAAAGGCCAAGAGGTGCCAAAGACCATGTACACTTCAAAGTGGTCTATAGAGCATGGGTTGTTGTTCCCATGTCTACCTCCAGACCCCGTGTCTCCTGCCAAGCATCCCCCCTCACGCTGGACGGCCCCCTGCAAACCGCATAATGCCACGACATATACACGTCATTCATTCACAAACACACCCCTGTTTCGAATTCTTTATAACCCACTTCATATTTCTAATGAGCACTTCTTTGCGCTTTGCTAGTCAACCCCTGAAGGTGCTGGTTATCTGCTCTTCGTCTCTGTGAACTTCCGTGAACACTTCGAGGAAACTCCTCAGTTTGCAACCTGTGAACTGCTCCCTGTTCTACGACAAGAAACTACTCTGATCCCAGCATCTAACTGTTTGTTCGTCAAGGTAAGGCCATGTACCATAATCATTTTGCGTCCAATTTCTTTTCGTTCAAGACAGTACATGCAAGGAACTAGTCACATGTTCTGAGTTTACATTGGTATTCATAGAGAATTGTTGATCTTTACTTTTCAGAACTTTCCACAATGCCTGCCTGTTCCATTGGCGAATGCCCTTCGAAGACCCATAATAGATCTGAAGGTACTATAATGCATGTTTTCCCTAAGACAATAGATCAGATAAGAGAATGGGTCCGATATTGCGGATATCCACCGTCTGAGCTTGAAAGTAGAGTCCTAGAAGTCTTTGCGGACAAGAGGGGTGATCGATACCGCATCTGCAGCAGGCACTTTAGCTCAGACATGTACTCCACATCATTGCTAATAAAGAAGAACACACCGCGAGCGAGGCGAAAATTGCTCTCAACCGCTATTCCCACTCTATTCGTCCACATCCCTCCACTGGTGAGTCAAGTTTACGTATTTATCTCTCGGCCTTGCGGTAGTGTGTAGCATTAGCTAACAATAATTTCCCCATTTATGTATCCACTCAATATGAAGGCGGAAGATTCTCCATCCGTGTCGTTATTGCAGTCATCAGCCACTTCAAGCGCCTATCGGGTAATCTTATTTGGCTATTCTGCCACTGTCTTGTTTTAGGCATGTAAATCAATAGTTTTAATTTATCGTGTAATTATTTTACCTAATGGTACACCCTTGTACTCGTCCTCTAGTCTTTGTTTTCAGTTATAATTATTGTTATCCAAAATAATGCAAGTACTGTCTTTCAGGGAGATGCTGAGGAGTCCAACGTATTGACGACAACCGTTGATGTCACTCAGATGCTCGAGGTACGTTTCCGGACAGTTCCATCGATGGAGATCATCAGATCTTGCATTCTTGTAGCGTGATTGTTACACACAATGTTTCTTTCGTTTTTAGCCAGTGATATGTCCTTCTGTCGTCGCCCTCCTATGTGTCTTCTTTTTTCAATATTGTGTTGATTACTAATGAAAGTCCTATGTTTCAGGGAGTCGATGGAGCATTAGTCCAAGAAGAAGGGGGAGCATGCAGTTACGGGTCTGCGCAACAGCTTGCAGAAGTGTGCACCGCAGTTACATCGTCCCTTGATGTTCTTATGCATTTCGAGGTATGGATACTGACAGTTCGATCAAGCGAAATCATATGACGTGATTACATCCGCTATACTTCCTTCTTTATTAACGCAAGTACTATGTTTCAGGGAGATGACGGAGCTTCTTCTACAAGAACATCACCCCTAGTAGTTGATGCAGATCTCTGGGTGGTGACACTTCCAACGATCGAGCAAATCGAATCATATTTACATATCCATTATTTATTTTAGACAACTGATCATTTGTGCAGGTCTATTTAGATGAGCCGTTGACGCCTGCACAAAGTTTATGTTCTTTTTAACAAAATAGAAAACCATACTAATGCAATTACTGTGTTTCAGGGAGTTACTGAAGCATCATCGTCAATAATATCATCAATGGAAGTCTATGAGGAGCCCGAGGTATGGATCTTGACAGTTCCATCTAACTAGATCAACAATGCGTGAATAATTGTCGTTTGAATGTTCTACACAAAGCGTTCATTCGTGTTTTGCTATTGAGATGTACGTGGGTATTGGTCCCCAAGTACATTTTGTGTTTTCGATATTATTATACATACTAATGAAAGTTCTATGTTTCAGGGAGTCGATGGAGCGTCAGTGCGTGATGGATGTGCTTATCATGAAAATATAGTCGTTGCAGCGCAAGAGGAAGTGGAGACATGCACACACGAGTCAGAGCAACAGCGTCCTGATGTTGAAGTTCGAGGCAAGAAAGTTTCAAAGAAAAGAAAGCAAAAGAAGGTTAGTGTCCTGGTCACTATATTATGCTGTTTTTCACTGTTATTAGTTCAATACTGTAAGTTGTGTTTAAACTGAACATCCCTTTTCCAATCTGTCCTCTAGTTGCGAGTGGGTGTACGAGCTAGATCTTTCACAGACAGTGAAGCGAACGAGAGATGTTGCTTGTCAAACCTTTTGGCAGGGACTTGAGACTGGAGATGCATCGTGCCAATGGGAAGAATATCAAGTGATTGACAACGGAGCTATACCACCACCAGACATTGATAGTGAATGTCCTCCTGGTAGTTCGGATGCAGTCGGAGATCAATTCACAGAATCCACACCCGCAAAAACTAAGACCGCGAGAAAGTTGAAGAAATTGTTTTATTCACCCATCGCCGGAGAAGGAACAGATGTTGCAATAGAAGAGAATGAAGTGGACGACAATGAAACACCATCAATATCACTGAACATAGCGGAAGACGATATCAGAGATTCTACCTTTCATGTGAGTGACATGTCCTCAACGTTACAGGCCGAACCAGCTGGGATGCAGAGTGACAGTATAAGGAAAGAGGCCAAATTCATTGTATTCGATAGATGTTTGATTGATATTATTATTAGGATGAAATTTGGGCATTCGGTTGGTGGGGAAGTATGTGGGGAGACATTGATTAATGTGACTCGTGCAATTCGAGGCACTAACCTTAAAATACATGCCACCTGTACAAAATATCATCCTTTCTCATGGTCTGCACAACCCATGCTGGGGCAACTGCCAGCAGGCAATCTACTTTGTGCAGCGGCTGCACTTTTTAGTGGTTCAAGTTTTAAAAAGTTAGAGTCTTTCTTTCAGTTTGTGGGAATCCATTTCATTGCGAAAACTCAGTTCTACAAATACCAAACCGATTATCTATTTCCAGCCATTAGCGAAGCTTGGAGAATGGAAAAAATGTCTATCGATAGTACATTCGCGGGCAAACGGTTCAGGCTAGCCGGTGATGGACAGTGCGACAGCCCAGGATTTTCAGCCAAGTACTGCACCTACCACTTTCAGGACATGGAAAGTAAGAAAATTGTGAGTTCGGTGGTCGTGCAGGTGTCACAAAGTACATCCTCAGTGGCCATGGAGAAAGTTGGCTTTGTAGCATCATTGCAAGAACTACAATCGCGGGGAATGGTGATCGACCTGATAGCCACGGACAGACACGTTTCAATTGCCAAGACAATGAGAGAAGAGTACAAAAATATAAATCACCAATTTGACGTTTGGCATCTTGCAAAAACAATCAATAAAAAAATGTCGGCTGCAGGTAAAAAAAAAGATATGCAAGGTATTTCACAGTGGTCCAAGTCAATCAGCAACCATCTTTGGTGGAGCTCAAAAACATGTGGAGGGTCGTTGGAAATTCTACTGGAAAAATGGCGGTCAGTAATGCTACACTGTACCAACGTTCACCGTTGGAACACAAACCAACATTTCCACAATTGTGAACATGGCCATTTGTCCACAGAGGAGGCACGGAAGAAGAAGTGGTTGATTCCTTCATCACCCACTCACAAAGCCATTGAAAAGATTGTATTTGATAAAACTATAACAAGAGATTTGAGGGGACTCACGGAATTCTGCCACACAGGAGATTTGGAGGTGTTCCACAATATGTGCCTAAAGTACAGGCCAAAACGATTGCATTTTGGCATGGAGGGCATGATAAATCGGACTCTTCTAGCGGTCTTGGCACATAACCATAATGTTGGCCGTCAACAAAGTAGGACGACCGGAACTTTAGGGACGCTTCGCTACAATAAGGCCTTCACTAAAAGAAGTAAACAATGGGTGATCAAACCAGTGTTTGAGGATATGCAATATGAGTTTATTGAGAGACTTATCGTTGATGTCCTAGATAGGCACATACATGGAGTTGTGAACGAACCTGTGCAGGGGACAACTGCATTGCCACCCAACATTGCCTATGTTCCATGTCCACCTAAAGAAGAGCTCATTGAGAAATACACATCACGGTTTAAATGATTGTAATTTGATTGTCTGTTCTCTCGAGTCTCCTCATGTCGCAGGCCCATTGAATATGTCTATCAATGTAATGTGTAAATGAAAGTGATTGCTCAGTGTACATGCAATGTGTCTCTCCACCCTTGCCCCTCCCTTCACCGTGCAGTAGTGCGAACCACCCGGGTGTCACCTGTGACTTTGCTCTCGAGTCTGCTCATGTCGCAGGCCCATTGAATATGTCTATCTATGTAATGTGTAAATGAAAGTGATTGCTCAGTGTACATGCAATGTGTCTCTCCACCCTTGCCCCTCCCTTCACCGTGCAGTAGTGCGTACCACCCGGGTGTCACCTGTGACTTTGCTCTCGAGTCTGCTCATGTGCAGGCCCATTGAATATGTCTATCTATGTAATGTGTAAATGAAAGTGATTGCTCAGTGTACATGCAATGTGTCTCTCCACCCTTGCCCCTCCCTTCACTGTGCAGTAGTGCGAACCACCCGGGTGTCACCTGTGACTTTGCTCTCGAGTCTGCTCATGTCGCAGGCCCATTGAATATGTGTATCTATGTAATGTGTAAATAAAAGTGATTGCTCAGTGTACATGCAATGTGTCTATCCAACCTTGTTCATTTGCGCATTAAATTAAACCAAACAGTAATATAAATCATTTTTCAAAAAATATAGAATGTCTCCGTATTTATGGTTCTCTGGGGCTGCAAAGCACGCAGACAAAATGCAAAGATGGAGTGCAAATTTCAAGTCCTGTGAGATGGCCTTACACTGAATGTAGCTAACTAGGAATGTGTGCTTGTTCAAAGTGAAGGTCAGCTGCTTTGATTTTTTGCTCGGGTGCCGGAATGGCCCACGACTCAGTATAAGGTTCTATTGTTATTTGACCTTGACAGGCCGGGACCATCCCGAAAGACTTCTTTTTGGGGGTGTGGTGCAATAACGTAAGAAACGATAATGAATAAAATTTCAGAAACGATAGCCATTTTTAAAGGTTAAGTTGTACTTGTTCGTTCAATGTGGCATATTGTTTTGTACCGCGCACTATCTTGAGGAGAACAATCTCCTTTTACGGAAGCACCTCAAAACCTTACTCTTTGCTTCTGCTTTCTCTCTCCCTCTCCCCTGCTGACGAAGTGGTCCACTGGCGCTCAGGCGGCTGTGAAAAAGGCGGAGGAGAGGGGGTGGGTTACTGGAAATGACGTATAATACCCAGTTGCACTGTCCTAGCTATGAAATAATTTCCCGACCTAATATATAAAATGAATAATTTTAATAAAGATCTGATGGTGAGACTAATTTCATTTTTTATGTTTTTAAAACAGGTACATCACTCATTATTGTGTGTGTCACGAGTACCAGACACCGGCGGATGGGTTTTTTAACCACCAGTTGCTTCTCCGCGTGAACAACGTTACCACCCTGACCATTTTATGGGACGATCGCCAAGTACAAGTATGCCCTTACGCGGTACTAATGGCTAGATGCCGTTGTGGTGGCCTAGTGCCTCGTTGTTGGAACAGCCATGCGATTATCAGTGCGACCGAAGAGCTTATTTTATCGTAAACCAACACCCTGTGTACTGCACACGAACATCGCTTGCCTCAAGATGAACTATTTTGGATCGAGAGCAAAGAAAAATGCAAATCGCTGAATATTCTCTAAACATTTGATGTCCAATAAATGTACTTTGCCAAATGTACAATCTTGCAGTTTGCTTTTAAACCACAGCTTCATATTCCGAATTGTGGCGCTGTATTGTGAGATGATCTAAGACCCTGTGTACAGCAAAGGAACATCGCGTGCCTCAAAACGAACTTTTTGGAACGTGAGCAAATAAAAATGAAAATCGCTGCATATTCTCTAAACATTTGATGTCAAATAAATGTACTTTACCAAATTTACAATCTTGCGGTTTGATTTAAAAGTACAGTTTCATATTCCGAATTGTGGCGCGCTGTGTTGTGAGCTGATCTGTGTTGATTTCCGGGTTCTGTGTGGAGTCGCGTAGAAGACGCCTGGGCGCGTTTGCCTACGCAGCACAGTCACGTCACGGATAGAGGCGGGGAATATGAATGTTTTGATAAAGTCTGTTTCAGGGGCGGGGGATTTGATTTAGTGCCGCAAAAGCAGGTGAGCCAGGGCGATGGGGGGAAATGATAGGATTATCAGAAAATGGCGGCTGATTTCGAGTGCGTTAATGGACGAAAAGTCGGGTAAGGTCCATAGGAAAGTTTTCTACCATCTACCGATTTATGCTTAAAAACACATGGCCGAACCGTAGGGACAATAAAAAAAAAGTCCCGGAACTATCCTTTAACTTTCCCTTTGTACATATGGACCATTCTATGCTATATTTGCAGACCTTCTCCATGTAATGAGGGAGTGTCTTACACAAGTGCTGAAGGGGCGTGTGTTCCCCGCACTTCCCCTGATAGATCTTTTCATGCCTTTACATGACCTCAAGTCGAGGGTTTCGATAGTCCACTGTTCAGGGAGAAAGGTACAATATAAAGGAAATACTTTTCAGTTTCTATGAGTCTCTCTTGCTTCACAACTAATCAGGCGATCTCCAAGCACCGGCTCTTCTTCACAATCACTGCCTCCCCACAAAACCGCCACTTGTTCACCTCGTCTGACAGTCCCAATTTTCCAATACTTACTCCTCACTGTCTCATGCTCTCTGTGTCCTATGTGCAAACCTATGGGTGACGTCACCAATCTATTGACCAAGGAAGTGCAGAAAAATTCAAATACTGCGTGGACACTGTAATAGCCTGTTACTCCCAACAATACAAAAACCCCACAGCTGTCTTCCCGCCTCCAGTCAGAGTATACCGATATTCTCTTTTCATTGAACTGTACCCGTTGCGTCGCCTAGCGTGCAAAATGTCTCACTCTAGGAGACTTAATCAGTCGCTCACCTTCCACAATCTAGGCCAGCTCCCTTGCTAACCCTTACGGGGGTACCATCATCTATGACCCGAGCTGCAATGTCCAACCCAATGGAAAACCACTATTTACATAACTTCTGTCATCCGCATACTCCTGTCAATAGTCTAGGTTATTCACCAGAACCGTTTACCTCTAAAACCGAATGTGCCCTAAACATAGAGAAAGCACTTCTACCTCCACTCCTGTCCCTTCTAACTTATTGTGCCAGGTGATTGTGTATTGAGTATTCGATAACCTATAGAGGACATGTAATTCTACTGGCTCTCGCATGTCAGGTGGCTGGCCTGTTCCATCCCCAAGTCACTAACTATAACATTGTTGCAGAGTTGCAGACTTACCATTGGTTCTTGCCTGTTGCTACCCACCCCTAGGGTACTAAACTGTGATTGACCAGAGCTGACGTCCTCAGGTCTTGGACCCAAGAAGGTTCTCAGCTCACTCTATACCTTTTCAAGGTGATAAGAATAATTATATGTCTGTATTGTAACTTTTGTGCACCACCTTTGCCTCATGAGAGTGCTCTTCTGTCGGGCGCAGCACTTATTGGATACTGTTGCATACTTGTTGTGGTATGTGTGTGACTGCCTGTGACCAGCTCTCCTTTCCCACCATCAATCAGTGTCTATTGTCTGCTTAGCCGCGTCATGTGTTCAGAGACCAGGAATTTGAATTCTGCAGCTCTGAATTATGAGGATTTCTTCATATTTTCTGCAGCTGGTCCCATTGTCGTCTGGTGATTGGAATGTCATCTGTATCTCTTGACCTTGGCTGCGGGTCCTCTCTCACTCGTCTTGCTCTCTGTCCAGCCTGAATTAGCTCAGCTTGTCCCTTTCTGAGAGGCCTGAGGCTTGCTGTAATTTTCCTAGACCTTATAATGTGGTTCCTACATTGTCCATGCTGTACTGTACTCTCCAGTGGTTAGTCACACTTGGCTCTGTCAGGTCCCATAGTTGCTCCTGCAGTTCCATAGGGTTTTTCACGTTTAAGCATCTGCAAACTTTGCTCAAGATCTCTTGTGCCTTGTGATTCTGCGTTACTGTGTATGGTTAATGGCAAAATAATAAAAGCAATGACGGTATGTATTCGAGTGTGTGTTTGTGTCCAGAAGTGCGGATGGCATGTGTGCTTCATGTCTAATGCTGCTATGTCGTGGTGTGTCTAACGACGTCAGCAACATGGCGTCTCGGTGCACTAGTCCAGGCTGTCCATATAGGTCTCTCTGACCATGGTCTGTGGCTCTTCATCCACACAAGGATAGATCTGTACTGCACCTGGTCTGTATGGCTGGCTGAGGGGATACCTCTCAACATACTTGTCAATCATTGGTCCGTTAGGAATTAGTCCAAAATAGAATATGGATGATTGCAGTGTTTCCTGGCCTGCTTTTTTGTCATGAATTTAGTAAGAGGGGCGGGAGGTGGTGCCATGATCCAGAAAAACCTCTTTATGGGAAATCTCATTTTGTAGCATCGTTAAATATAAAAATAAACAAAAACATGTAATCAACAAGGTTTTACCTCTAGAAACTGATTATATATGTATTATTTTACCCACAGGGTGGATTTGCACCATTCTAGTCGGTAGTAAGCACCATGAGAAAAGGATTTTTTACAGCTTAAGTATATCGGGACCTGCGTTATGCAAACAACTACGTGCAAGCCCAATGAGGGCAGGTGCAACATTCACGTCACTTTTAACTTTAAGTATTCATAGTTATGGACTGTAGTCCTAAGTAAACATAGTTTTGCAAACAAAAGGAGATGTTGCAACAATCGTAACAGCTCCAGGTTCAGTCCAGTACCAGCATAAGTACTGAACATATTACTGAAAATCCAAAACCAGCAGTGGAGATTCTTAATAGGAGCAGTAACACAAGCTCTATCTAATTGAATAGACATTGTTTGCTTATTTAAGCACAGACAGCATCAGATCCTCACTGCGGACTTTGCCATCCACTGTCTTAATGCTATCCAATCCAAGATACATGCACAGTGTAAATATATGGGCAACATCTTATATAATGTATTTTCTCAACAGGGACCTGCCTACGGTTTTACATGGTTGGCACAAGACTAAGTACAGTTTCCTATTCCTATTCTAAGGCTGTCTCAGCTGAACTTAGGAGCCACACGTTCCGCCACAACCCTATAAGAGTACCACAGTAAACAGGTACTTAACACTGGGTTGCAATAGTAAACTCACGTGTCCACTGCTATTGTGCTTAGAAGCAATTGCATGTTCAAGATATTGATTCTAGTTTTAGTTTCTGTATTGCATTATTATGAAATTATGCCCTGATGAAGACGAAGTCCCCCGTAAGGGACCGCAGTGTTCATTACGGGCCGCCCTATTAGGAGGACTGTTGTGGGTCCCGCTTAGGAATGCCTGGTCAGACCAGGCGTCCTTAGCGGGACCCACTAGCACTCCAGGATGCTAACAATGGGCCTGTTGGGGGCTCAAATGGGAATGAGGATGTACCGGGTCCGGGTCCCGCGAAAGGATTTTACCAAGCCCTCCAAGGTCGGAATGGCGCGGTATGTCCCCTTTTGCAGGACCCGGACCTGGTACACGGTATGGGGGTAGCCATGCTCGTAATGAGACCCATTGTCTCTAACTGAATGCAGCCACTGACACCAAAATAGATGTAGCTAATAGGCACCTTATACTTTATAGAGACACTCAGCACTTCATAACAATCAGGATGATTAGATATACTTCTGACTAGCTGCAATATTAGGCAATACTTTAGTACCCCACACAGACAGATTTTATACACACAACAATTAGGAATGTGGAGCATATACTAGTGAGGGGATCAATTAACAATACATTCGCACAAGACACTAGGATTAGCAACAATAGATGACAACAAACTTCAGAAAATTTCCATCCAACCCCATCGCAATATGCACTTTTAACTTGTTGTACTTAACCTTTGTATTTATCTCATGTATTAGTTTTATACCTAGTCCATGTTGTGAGATGAACAATGAGTATTATTACTGTTATGGTAATAGTTACATCTATGTACATGAACTGGTTTAGACACTTTATCTATGAAATAAAATAAATATTGTATATTAAGATTACTGCAGTTCATTGATATAAAGCACATTACATATAGTAGTGGACCAGCCATTAGGATTTCCTATGAAGATATGCATAACCTTTGTAGAGGTAAGAGTATAGAAATTACCATTCATTAATGAAATTTAGAAGATAATCCATACACCTGGTTAGTGTGGTTTGTAAGGTTGGTCAAGATTATCCATAGACAAGAAACGTAGAGTGCTTATATAGTGTGTTCAGTTTATAGGTATAACCAGGGATGGTCCTCTCCCATAAGAAAAACTCTGTTGTCCCTCTTAGTATGATGTGTCTAATCTATATACATGAAAGTGTGGTAATAATGCATTCACATTTTACTCACAGGATGCTTGTGTGAAACCATTCTGTGAAGTGAAGACAAATAGGACAATACACACATGTCTGCACATGTCTGGACGCCTTGTGCATGTAATAAATGTGCAAGCATCAGGGTGTTGTAAATGTTTTATGAACTCCTCGATTTCGGGAATAAGAGGTATTAAAATGAATGTTGAAAACATGGGGGTGTTTTAAAAAGAAATGGAGACGAGCATGGGTAAAACGTTAGACTAAGAGTGCCACCACCGGGAGGAAATGAGAGTGTAAAGCCTGCCTTTTGTACCTGCACTACATGCAGAGATGGCAGAGCCTACTTGACTGTTCAATGTATGTTTTAGGACAGTCCCTCACAGTAAAATATTTAGTAGAACGGCAGTTTTTCGGTGTTCGTACATAATGTTGTTCTCAAAATTAAATCCACTGACGGCACAAGTGTTACTACGGTGGTGATTTGGCATAGTCTGAAAGCAAATTAACATAACACAACATAAGCAACACGAACAAAGAAAAAGTGAAAAAAAGAGATTACAGCACCCACGGTTGTAATAATTGAATAATGTCTTCTTTCAAACGGTGGCGAAGGAAGCCCCAGCATTTGTTGGGTGACGTGCGGGTGAGGATGGGGGGGGGGGCACTCTATTTATCTGCAATACTTATTCCTTTGTGAGACTTTTCTAGTCGAATTTCATGTCTACCCATCTCTACCTTCACACAGCCAGAGCCGCATTCCATTCTCACCAGTTGTCCTGACACCCTCTCTGCGACTCGCGCCAAGGAAGGCCTAAGCAGACAGGCTTGTGGCAGTTCCATGGAAACTCGAGGCCCTGCTTCCAGAGAATGGGCAGAAATGGTTTCTGTCTGAGGCCTTCCGTGACCTAGACGGTCCAGAGTTGGAAAAAGAGAGAAAGCTGAAGCAAAGTACAGTTTCTGCTCTGTTTTTGGATATTCTTTACACCCACCACCGACAAGGTTTACTTGTGAATGTGCAACCAAACGAAAAAAGAAGGCTTTTGTCAAAATACGGACATTTTGGTTGGTGAACCCCTTTCCTGTCCCCTGTGGCAACAGTTTACATTTTCACCCTGGCAGTCCTTGGACAGATAAGCAGGGGGTCTAAGTTTGTGTTCAGAGGGCTCAGCGACTCCCCGCTGAGTGTATGTCCTCAGTGCACACAATGCCAGGCATTTATTCTGAGGTGACCGCCCTGACCCTGCTAAAGTCTGTTCCCTCCACTAGGCCCGCTCGGCCCTTTCATGGGGATGAATAGTCCCACAAAGGCCTTGTGGCATTAGGGATGCTTCCTCGACAAAACTAGGATGGGGGAGGACAGCAGAGCATGGGAGGGGCAGGGTAAGAAGGAGGAAAAGCTGGACAATTCTAAAGAGAGGAGCCCTGGCCACCCGAGTATACAATATGGCAAGACATTTGCATTTTAAACACTCAGCCCCTCTCCCACATCAGTTGAACATCTTCGCTCACATTCTACCCAGCAATCTTAGCTTATTATCAACATGTTTGTGCTTTTATATTTACATGTGTTTGAAAGTTTAACATAATGCGTTTTTTGAACTACACCAATAGCACCTCATCTCACGATGTGGATTGAAAGCACATATTAACATGTTTAAAATTTGACTGACTTAAAAGTCTTACTGTAGGGAGAATATTATCAAGCAGGAAGGTTCTAATCCCAGTAGGCAAGATTTACCTTTCAGTCATATCAGTTTCATATAATTAGTACCATTGTGTCGGGGAAAATTCAAATCCTGGATTGTGCAGCTTCTCGTTTAATGTTGGGGTATTGTGCCTTGAAACTTAGCAGGTGTTTATATATTTATAATGTAAATTAGCAATTTTTCCAAAAATAATCTCAGTTGCCCCAAAATCAGTAAAATCAACAGTGAATGTATAACTTGGAAAAGGACATTTTATTTACAGATATGTTTGAGGTTGAAGTTCAAAAATGAAAGGTGCGTTTCACAAACCCGAAAGAGTAGAAACAACTTGTTGCGTGCCTAATGTGAGCAATGCCCTTTAGGTAGACCTGAAAATATAACTCTTGTAGTTTGGGTTCTGGTGTGCCCTGGACGTATGGGTAGGTGAGTGTAAAGTGGTGATGTCACTGGGAATGTTGGGTGTGTGACTGATCATGTGCCCACAGAGACTACCACATTTTGGCGGCGAGCTGGTCTTAACTGGTGAGGAGGGCTCAACGGGTGGACAGGACACTGCCCTACAGGACACATATCCATTTGTGTGTGCTTGCTGTCTGGACCAGGGTTTTCGGAACGGTCCTGAATGGGCTTGATGGCCGGGTGGTGCAAGCGGCAGCAGGAGGAAGGGGCCTGGATGGAATGTGCTGAAGCCCTGGGTGGTTGCAGTTCCCCGCAGAGCAAGTGCTGCTGTTGACAGGAGCCAGCTGGTGTCAGGGAAGCCATTGGTGCCGGGCAGAACGGCCCAAAGCATTTGCAGGTGCTGGCGGGAGCTGACAGTGTCAGCAGCGCTGGTGACTGGTGCCGGCGTGAGCCAGGGCCCAGACAGCAGTGGTCCCTGGGCTTTGAGGTCTTGGCAATCCAGTTGTGCTAGCAGGGGAGGAACTCAGCAGGCGACGCTGTGATCCCTATTGTGCTTGCAGGCAGAGTGCGGTCAAGTGCAGAGAGGAAGCTCTGGACGTTCTCCAGTTATAGTGATGGCGGCATCAGGTGCGGGGTCCTGGAGGGAGCCAGCAATGCCAGCAAGTCAGGAGCCTGTGCTAGGCAACGCCAGGCAAATTAGTGGTACTGCATGGGATCGGCAGGCAGAGACGGGTGGTTCACAGGCAGTTGCGACCATTAGATGTCTACAGCTTCTGGGAGATCTTTCCTGCTCCCAAGTCGGCGCTGGAGTGATGACATCCCGATTTGTTGAGACGGACATGTCACATTTCCGGACGTGTTCGTTCCTTGCTGGTAAGCACTGTGATTACCTCACAGCATTCGATGTAGGAACAGCAGTCGCAGCAGATGCACGCACGGGTAGTGGACAGCGCTGTTACACAGGAGGAGGATAGCGGGTTCATCCTAGAGAAAAGACGCAGAGAAAGTAATAATTATTTGAGCTGATAGAGCACACCTAGTATTTTTAGAAATCATTTTACCTGCACCGTTCATTTTTAAAATTTGTAAGTGCCTTTAAATAACTGTACTGTTTTACTAGATAGACTATGGGCCTCATTACATGGAATACGGTAAGGGTTTACCGGTACCGGTAAGGGCACCGGTACGGGTAAACCCTTACCGCCTTACTACGAGGTCCCTTTGCGGGACCCGAACTTAACGGCTGGTCTACACCAGCCGTTAAAGTAGGGACCCGCAAAGGGACCTTGGTGCTAATTATGGTACTGCAATTTGCAGAATTATAGATTGTTGGCAGTTCTAAGGCTTTGAATAATCTCAATCAAGCCTATAGCTCTTTCAAACTAGGGGACGATGTCATCTCCCCAACTACTAAAACAAAAAATTTAGGGGTAACTCTGGATTCGACCTTGAGTATGAAGGTCCATGTTTCTACCGTAGTGGCGAGAATAGTATACTACGTTAAACTACTTTCTCACCTAAGGCCCATGATTTCTCAGGATAGTGCCGAGACTTATTGGAGCAAAGCTCGACTATTGCTGTAGTCTCCTCCTAGGCATTAGTCAACTAGAACTGCATAGACTGCAGGTTGCTCAGAATCGGGCAGTCAGAGTAGTCCTCAGACTGTCTAAGTATAGCCACATTACAGAGACTAGCCGTTTGCTTCACTGGCTTCCCATTGAAGCCCAGATCTCTTTTAGAGTGTTGGTCATTACCTTCAAATGTAGGCTACAAGTTATGCGCGTCTACTTACAGAACTATGCAAAAGAGAAATGCAACCAACAAACCCTTACATCAGGAACCCAAAACTTGATTGTGCAGCCGCAAAGTAAGACTGCAAAGGCTGAAAAGGGAGCGTTCAATGTAAAGACTCCTTCTCTGTGGAACAAGCTCCCAGCCAGACTAAGGAGTTTGAACACTCTCCAAGCCTTTAAGAAAGAACTTAAAACCCTCCTTTTTGCCTGATATCATGAACATTTGAGTGTTCACTGGATTCAGGAATAACATCTCTCTGTCTTTATCTAGTACACTCATCTTTAAAGTAACCTGCAGATCTGATACCTGTGGTAGACCCATCCTAATATTCTCTCGGGTCACTAGCTCTCCTTCCTCACGGGCTGTTCATGTGTCTTTCCCCCTGTTGCTTGTTTCCATTGTCTCTGTCTTTTGTCTCTGCCATTATGACTGAGTGCCAATAGTGTGCATTACAAATGTAATGTAATGTAATGTAATGATCTGAAAATGAAAGGAGGCGTGTTTCTAGTGTATTTAAGGGACATGTGGAGTAATAAGAGTGCTCAATATGTACAGTGGGTACCTTTTCCAGCTATATGTTCTGCCAGGAAACGTCCGAATTGTTCAAGCTTAAAAGCCTGAATGAAGGGTTTGGCCGAATTTCAGCCGTTTGAAAATTCTGAGTGGCCAAAAAGTTCGACCAAATCACACATTCGGTGCTGGAGGCTGCGTGGGTGTCCCCCCTCCCTTGCTCACTATATTGTGTTGTGAGTGGGGGTTGTGGGGTATCCCCTGCAGCCATATCCCAAATATTTAAAAAAGAAAGGGACTGCGGGGGTGTCCCCCACACCCTTGCTCACTATATTGGGGTTGTGGGGTGTCCCTCGCAGCCATCCCAAAAAGCCCCCAAAAAAAAAGAATGGACCCTGCTGCGTCGGTTCCCAATCACAGAAGTGAAAGGGAACAGGCATTGCAGGGACAGTCGGGGGCTGCAAGGTAAGAAGGGAGGTTGGGGTGTTGTGGGTGTGTGTGTGGGGGCATGGTGGGGGTGTGGTTGGGGGCATGAGTGTAGGTCGAGGGCCAACTCAGAAATGTTCAGGGGAGAAAATACTGAAGGTTATTTTGGAAAAATAATCTTCAGTCTTTTCTACCTCAAACATTGGATCTCAGGCTTTCAACCCCGATCCGTTCTGCCGAGTGTGTTGCAGATTTTTTGACAATTTAAAAGATCATCTCTGGCATTTTGATGTGCAGTTGAGACATTGCAGTATAATAGAGGACTAAAGAGGTTCAGTTGCATCAGGAAGTCTGCCATTTTACTGTATATGTTTTATGTTGTGGCCTCAATTTGGATTAGGAGTTTAGGTGGACGTTTAGTGGGGTAGTGTTGGAGTACAAAGCCTGTTAATTCTTCAAATGATGTTGTGTTCATGTTGTGGTCTTTTGTTTAGGTTGGGTTGTGTAGCGTGGTGCTTTGGGCTGCATTTTGGTATTTTTTCAGGGTGGCTAGCGGCCATGGACCTTATGGTGCGGGCCGTGCACACGGTTTTCATGCACTGTTTGTTCTCTTCTGCAGTTGCTTGTATTTGCTTCTGCTTTCCTTTTCAGAATGGACATGGGGGTGCATAGCAAGTACCGGAATTTATGCTTTGGGGTTGAGGACAAGTGGCTGTGGGGAAGAGAACAGCAACAAAGTCTTTGCGTTTTGAGTTACTTTTGGTTGGCATGTATCTGTTTTCTCTATTGTCTGTAGGGGTTTTCCCCTGGTTGGGTTGTTGGATTTATGATGTTTCTCTGAATGTCTGGGAGGGATTGGATTGTTTTGCAGTGAGGTGCTGCTGGGGTCTGTGTGTGAGCTTTGCAGTGAGGTGCTACCAGGGTTTTGGGGATAGCCAGTTGGGTCCTGAGTATTTGTCATGAGGTACTGCTGGGGTTATGAAGGTGTGTGATGAGGTGCTGCTGAGGTTCAGGATGGCCAGGTGGGTTCTGGGCATTTGCATTGAGGTGCTGCAGTGGTGGTGTGTTTTGCAGTGAGGTGCTGCTGGGGTTTGGATTAGCCAGATGGGTTCAGAGTTTTGCAGTGAGGTGCTGACAGGATTTGGAGATTGTGCAGTGGGGTGCTTCCAGGGTTCTGAATGGCTGGGTGGATTCTGAAAGTCTGAAAGTTCGCAGTGAGGTGCTGCTGGGTGTTTGTATATGTGTAGCATTCACTCTTCATCTTCCCCAGATGTGTTCTTTTGTTTTCCTTTTGGTGCAGAATAGCAACATTTCAGTTGGGGTGCAGTGAAGTGCTGAGTTCGGCGCAGGTCTTTGGTGCAACAAAGTACCAAAGGAGTCAGAGTTATTGAAGTTTATCATTCAAACATCTGGCATATCATTTGTGGTTCCCTATACCTTTCTGGTTTGGTATCTTATGTCTACAGTTGAATTGTGTGATGAATCCGATGGTGTTAGAATTGTGAATGTTGGCATGTCCAGACTTGGATGGAATCTGTGAATATTTGCATCTAAGTCCACACTTGGATAGAATTGTGAACATTGGCCTGCAGACTTTGAATGTTAGCATGCCCACACTCAGGTGAAACATGAATGTTAGCATGGCCACACTTAGATAGTATTGTGAATATTAGCACATCCACACCTGGATAGAGTTGTGAATATTAGCCTGCGTCGCATCTAGATAGGACTTTGAATATTAGCATGTCCAGACTTATCTAGAATTGTGAATATTAGCATGTCCACACTTAGATAGAATCATGATTACTAGCATGTCCACACTTGGATAGAACTGTGAATGTTAGCATGCTAAAGGTCAGGTAACCCACTAACCAATATAAGCTCAAACTCTCCATACTTATCTCACTAAAAAAACTCACACAACCATCTCTTGCACAACAAGCCACATGCACTTCACAACACTGCAACAACACATAAGCCGGAGCAACAGCACACGCGGACTGACACCGATCCAATACCCGCACCAAAGCTCAGTATCTGGTGTATACCGAGCTGAAGCTGCCAACAGAACACCTCTCCTCTCACTATCCTACTCCCTCTTCACCTTACTAACCCATCCCACCTTATCATTTACTTATCCTCCAGAGCGCCTGGGGACCAATTCCGTTGGTGATGGTGCGCGGTACAAATACCTTTAACATTGAACATTTAACATTTAACATTTAACATTTATCACTCCTTTCCAGGTGGTGTCCTCTCCCAATATGGGCAGGGGAGGACAGCCACCACCTGATTCTGACCGTGGGACAGCAATATGAGGGAGGATTACATGGGGGGAGATAACCTCCAGGAGAATATCACGAAGCCAAAGGATGAGACATGGTATCCCCATTTTCTTTTGAGGATACTCCATCCCAGCCTAAATCCTTAATGATTTACTGTAACACTTCCCCTCATTCACTGAAGCAAAGTACCTTCTAATATTCTACCTGTAAGTCATCTTCAACTGACTTACAGAACCATTACCTAGACTTTCCACACTTTACTTATAAGAATTCAAGACTGGACTTCCATTCCCATAACCACCAAAGAACTGTGACGAGGAAGATGAATGGAAGAATGCAGATCAAGGAAAGCCAGGAACACAGGTTGTGCTTTAGTTTTTGCGAGTGAATACCTGTGCCCGGGAGATTCAAACCAGTGGAACAGCTGACAAGGGCTGTGAGTTGCTGGAAAGAGAAAGCTGCCTCTCTCAGAATGAGCCAAGAGAACGTGAGGCTAAGAAGGAGCCTCAGAGCAGACCGGCCCTGGACCTGAAAAGTGACACGCTGCGGGAACACCAGGAGCCAGGGTTTGCAGCTGTTTAGAAGCAGTCTTCGACTAACCAGAGTTTGAAGCCACAAAGCAGAAGAGCCCAGCAGAGAACTTTCCTTTTTAACATGTATAGACCACTCAAGGTAAAGGCATTACCATTTTCACATTGGAGTTTAGTTTATTAGAGTGAGAGGGCCAGAATAGTACTTTGGACTTGGGCCAGTTTTGCTTTAGAAAAGGCCAGAGATAAAAGAGGAAAAAAAGAGAGTTGGTGGTGGATGAGTAAACTAGAGGGACTGAGGTAATGAAAATGAGAAAACACTTTTTTCCCTCCATTCTCTGCAGTTGCATTTACAACTGGAACAATTATTTACAAAGTATATAGGTCTGGCCTCATTTAATGAGTGTGACAGAATGTCATCGGGTGAGAAAGGAAAGCCCAAGCTTTTTATTTTTTTTATTTCAGAAAACAAGGTGGTGAATTGCAAAAGGGAGGCCTGCCAATCAGACCCACTTTCATAATTGCTCCATGCCAGAATTATAGTGCACAACCCTGACTTTTACTGAGACATCCTCCTGGCACCCTTAGTACAAGCTCTGTTGTTGCACAGGGCAGGGTCAAGGTGACATGCACATTCCTGACAGCTGCTAGAACACAGTGGGCCTGATTTACAAAATATTTTTAAATGTAAATGTCCAGTGGAAAACATTTGTGTAAATTAGGCCCAATCTCAGCAGGCATAGTTGGCTGTTTAATATTCTATACCTCTGTTTCAAAACTTAATAATTTTATGGCTAAGTCAGACTGGTGGCACGTACATCTTTAAATATAAGCCAAGCCTGGTTCGGCCATGATGACTATGAAGGGCACACAATTATACAGCCACAGCAATTTGATGTCACACTAGTGTCAGCTGACTGAACAGCTGCCATGTGGTACACTAATCAGAGTTCTGCCTTTTGAGCTACCTGCAGGAAAGGCTATACCTTCCACTCAGGGTACATTAACCCTCACAAGGAGATAATATTCATACCAAGGTGCTGACCCTGGAGTTCCTTTGAAGCCATGATTCATGGGAAGGGGCAGAGCTCAAATAGCCAGAAGGGAACGGGTAGCTGTGAGGGGGGTTGCACCATCTTGGTTTCTGTTAGGTCTCCCTAACACTTCCTGTCCCACGATTTCCTACAGGGCAAGGCGCTCATGGTATGATGTCAGAAGGCAAGGGTTATTTGCTGCAACAACATGGATCGGTCCTCTTACAACAGGCTTGCTTTTGACCAATCCCCATGATATGTTGCCTTTATAAGGAGATTGATACCACCTCATTCTTTGATTCATATTGGACTGCAAGAATTCAGATTTATCTGGCACTCTGCTGGAGATAGAGTCTCTTCCAAACTCTTTTCAAAACGTATGCGATTAAGGTGAAGACTATAGATGACAAGCCCCAGCGAAAGAGTGTGAGTGACACTGCTGTTGGACACACCATTTATTACTATTTTTAAAACACAGAAAAATAGTAGTATTAATCTTACTATTGCAATTAATATTTTGAAGGCATTAGCGAGCCAGATGGGTATCCATGAGAACAGATAGTTGAAACAATCATCATTTTCAGGCTCGTCAACCTCCTCCTCCATTGCTATGTGTAATTCTGTTAAGGTGGCTGTGAACTCTTTGAGGGTTCCATCCTCCCCATTGTGGGAGAGTATGTACGTGTAGCAAGATGGCACAATATTTGCACACACGCCATTCTCCATGGTGATTATTAAATCCAGTCAAAAAGAACAACCCAGGAGGGAAAGGATCACACAGAAACGAGAAAGAAACTAAAAAAGAATGAACATGACTTAAATCATAAACACCAGGGAGAAAATAGGCCAGTCAAGGAAGTGATAAAATTAACACAATGGGCCTCATTACGACCCTGGCGCTAAGGGGTCTGCGCCAGCGTTAGCTGCGCGGACCCCTTACCGCCAACTACGAGTTCCCGGAGCGCCATGGTCATTTTTCCGCCCGCTTTTTGCGGGCGGAAAAATCCATGGCGCTCTGGGACCTTGGTGTTAATTACGCCACCGTACTTTACGGTGGCGTAATTAACTCCTTCCCCACTCCCATTGAGCCCTATGGGGCCGAAATGGGAATGGGGAAGGGTAAATGGGTCAATGGGGACTTACCGCCCCGCCGACCTCGGAATGGGGCGGTAAGTCCGCCATCCGCCATGGCGTAAAGGGACTTTGCGCCATGGCGGAAAAGTCCGCCGATGGCGGAAAAAATCCGCCAGGGTCGTAATGAGGGCCAATGTATTCATCATATATCAAAAAAACCATAAGAAAAAACTATTGGAAAAATGAGCACATAGTATATCCTAAAATTACATGTGAATACACAATTCATAATATTACACAATTTAAATTTAATGCAAAAAGTGAAAGTGCAAATTTCACCATAACTCATGCTGCGGTTAGAAATGGAAGGCAGCAATGAAGATCTAATATGTTGCTGTTGGAGGAAAGCAAAAATACGAGAACAAAGGAAGAGAAGGGAAGGAAACACCTGGGAGAAAAATCTCTGACTAGATGTCCAACGCCCTTCCAACTCCTAGGTGCATATACCCAACAATGTCTATTTAGCAAACATATAGAATCATGAATATGCAATCAATGAAAGCAATTAATCAATCATTAAAAGTACAAAATGTACTAAATATAGAAGAATCATATCAAGCATAATGGCCTAGACTAATCAATATGTGAAAGTTGATTCTATAAATGGAATTTTCACCAAAGTAGATCTGAATTTGCTATGTGCAAATTATCATACCATTTCCAGCTTTAAAGCCAACCACCAGTACCTTGTAAATTCTTGAGCATTCTTATGAATAGCAAGGTATCACTAATACTTATTAGACAGTAGTTTCGACGTTCTCAAAACTTGTCTACAATGTCCCTCTCTACAAAGGGAGGGACGAAGTGACAATCGTCTTCTTCAGGACTTGCAAGAAACAGTTCTATGTCAATAGGTCAACATTCATTACAATACTAGAAAATAAACAACTTGATATTGTTCGATCTGGTCTTTCATATCCAAAGTCTTCTTATCTGAATGTGGAGAATTTTTTGGTTCCACTCTTGCCTGATTCTTCACTTATCGAACCCGCACATGGATGTGAATAGGAATAACTCTTCTAGCCACTCGGGAGGGATAGCAGATACTAAAAAGAGTCAGTCCTTCGGATGAAATACAGCGAGTTCATCCTCCACCCAAGAATGGACACCAGGACAGTAGGATCACAAATGACAATGTCGCATATGTATGGGTTCGCATCCATCTGTGTGGAACTTTGCGTACATTCACAGGTGCTTCCGTTCTTCGTTCAAGCAGGAGGAAGATGATATTGCCAATGAATGCCTGCATCTGCCGAAGATGTATTCTCCGTCCCGATATACAGCAGAGGGAGAGAGCCGTCCGGTTGTCAGCCGTAGTCGCCCGATGTGCGCGGTGCAAAGAAAACATTATTAAATCCAGGACATACCTATTCTGGAGAGAAATGAGCCATGATACTCTCAACTCTTCATTTATGGCATTAAAGCCTTTCACAGTTTCATGTATTGTTTGTAATAACTCCCATCTGGTTATTTGGGACCATTTGTAGTTTGTGTTGACCTCAACACGGGAGTAAAGAAAGTCTTAAAAAATGCTGTTGCCCTATTGAACAATTGGTGTTGATCTGGTTGTCCTCAAAGGGTGTTGCTGATTTTGCAGAAAAATAACTTCTCTTTTTCTGTTCTTAAGGGTAAGGGACCTTTTGTTTCACAGGTGTGCAACCATTCAGGGGAAGCCACCAATGTGTTCTTCATTCTGGGGTACTAGTAGAACATGTGTAATTATTACCACTATGGAACACACTTCACCCCAATTTGGAGGGAGATCTATATACGCTCTCAGGCCGAATAGTGCTCCATTAATTCCGCCGTGCCTACTTTCATCCGAGGTAAATCATTAATGTTTTTGCACCCTTTAATTTCCCCTACTTTTACTACAACTGTATTTCTTATGCATAGAGAGGCATTTGTCAAGGGGAGTATATGCATTGGGCATGCTTCATTCTCTATCCACATTAGCATTCTAGTGTATTTAGTTCATACTTAGAGGCACACTTTGTTAACGTTGTGGATAACCACTCATGGTTGCTCATGGTTACTCTATGAGTACCTCTGCCTTACAACCGATCAGTCCATCAGTTCAGCCTTCTGCTGTTAATATCTGTCCTTCTATTTGTAACTGGCCCTTTTCCCAACATCCAGCTATTTCTCTTCCATGTTTGTCGATGCAATTCAAGAATGTGTGACCTTCTCTTATCATTTCTCCTCTTCTCAGGTCTGATAATATATAACGTATTACCTTGTTTTGTGTTTTAACATCTCTCATAATTGACACCTCTATTATGAAATTATCCACCCACAGGGAATCTTCCTTTGTTATCCATTGCATGGAGGCCCTTCTACACTGAAACTGCCCTCTTGTCATGCATGTCACAAGATGTGACAGGAAGTGTGCTGTGTCTGTGGGTATTTCTATAGCTATAAACATACTGGAAGTGTTCCTGGCGTATGGGACAAGGGAACACGCGTGGCTGCTCCCTTCAGATGTCTCTCTCCCCAGTCTGCTCATGCACTGGCACCACAAATGATTAGTGATGTAGGTAACCCCAGTAATATACTTGTGCACATCCCAAAAATCACCTAGCATACTTCATTTTAGTCTCTTAATTTGTTTAGCAACTATTGGAGATTCATTTGTTGCCATCTCACTTGTAGGTGTAACAGTAGTGATATTTGTGCACATTGGTCTAGCTACATTGTAAAGGAGAATGTTTCTCAATGCCATAAGGATACAAATAAAAAGGCTACAAAATGTAAAAGAATATGCTCTAAGCATTATTGATAACATGTCTAACTTTTGTTAATAACTATGAGTTTTACTCCCTCTAAGAGATAAAAGCAAATATTGAATATGATTGAATAATCCCATTACTTCCTCCATAAGATAATTATTTTCAGTTTCTTCCAAGAATAAATGTTCACATGAAAAATCATGTTAGTATTGTGAGAAAACTTCTTTCAAAAACAAAATATGGTTTGTTGAATAATAAAACAGCAAGATTAATATTCCAAACTCCTAAAAAAGGAGAAGTGTTCATCAAATAGGATAAGTCCATAAAAAATATAAGTGTTATATAAAGCATTTGGTACTCTTCTTTATACTATTTAAGTGTCATGCTCTGTTTCGTTCCAATGTAGTTGCAATAACGTTTACTTAATTGTCTTTGTAGCTATAGAGGAATCAATGTCTCCTTACTCTTCTTGCTGCTGATTGTGACTCATCATGGAACTCATCTTGACCCTTCTCATTCCCTTTTCAACTACACGCTCTGGGTGGGCCGGCAAGGGGTCTCTCCTTTGTAAGTTTTGATGTCACTGAAGTGCAACGAGGCACGCCTTCCTTGGAGCTTCACTGATGTCTGTGTAACTGCTTCTACTAGAAACAGTCAGTTAAAATAGGGCTTGTGCCACTGCATATAAAATTCCTTCAAAGCACCTAATCTCTGAGGAACACAACTAATGGCTTGAGCAAGGATGTAGGATCAATTTGTTTATCTGCTTCATCAGTCTTCTTTGACTCCCCCTGCTGCGCTCAAAGCTGTCGAGACATACATTTAACACTGTCTGTCATAGCCATCAAATAATCATGCATTTCACTTCCTAACACATTAGCTAAATGTTCCAGCCTACGAGACAGAGAAACGACAGGGTCCCACGTCTGGGACACAATCTGCAACAATGAAGCAGCATGTTGGACAACTACAGTGATGGGAAAGACCTGCTCACCAGCCCGTAAGCAGACCTGTCCATTGTCCACACAAACACATAGTTGCACATTGTTGCTAATGTCAGGTGCACCGCGTGCTGGGAACGATGATGGTCCCAGGCTTGGGGGCTCGCGGGAGAACCAATCAGAATACAGGGGGGCTCATCACTGACGCTATTACTCTTAGCCAATCACCAAAGGTCCCCTTGTAACAATTCCAATGTAATAACTGTTGGGGACAACCCAAGTGTACCACCTGACCCATCCTCATCCACTAACATTTCTTCCCATAGGGGATCTATACTAACCCTACCACTCGGGGAACCAACCCGAAGTGGCGGTAGGTTTTGTGATGATTTTCCCAGGTGACACAAGTAGCACGTCATACTGCTGTAAAAAGGGCCTACGAGCCCTGCCAACGACGAGAGCCACTCCTGATGCATACGGACTGAACGTATCCCTGCCGTTACTCTAATAAACAGCAGTAACTGCCTTGCTCCTTGTATGTGTCTCATACTCCTTTTGGGACGCGGCAGGAGTTGGGGCCTCCCCAGCCCTGGAGGTCCGCGGACGGCTCTGCCGGCCCCCGGGAGATCACCCCGACAGGTTGGAGGCACTGCTGAGATCTGTTTGAGGTCTATTACCCTGAGAGCACCACTCCAAGACCTCTTGCAACGGGGAGACCCCCTCTGCCGTTGCCCCCTTTAGAGGACTACAGGACCATCGCGGAACTGCGAGAAGACCAGACAGCGCAAACCGGATATTGGCCCTCAGGAGCCGACTTGAGAAGTATCCCGCCCACGGTTGGCGAGTGTCCAGACGTGGTCCAGACGAGGGGAAGTGGCAGCCACTTTAGAGGGGTGCACGCAGTCGGGTGGCCCGCCTCAAGAGGACTTGGTGAGTATGACACACCCAACAAGCAATGTAATGATGTGCAGGAGGAGGGAGGAACTGTGAAAAGGCAGGAGGGAGGTGTTTACAGTGTGCCGCAAAAGATTTGATAAATAAGTGACGATAGACGAGTGAGCAGTGGATGGACAGGCACGAGGGCCGTCTCCTACCGCGTCAAGGAGCGAATTGGGTGGAGCCGAATGGTACCACGTGTGGTTATCAGAAAGCACTGATTTGTTCAGATCACGGGCACCTGTAGGAAGGGGTGTGGCTTTCCTATGAATTGGCGTTATAGATCAATGAGTAGATGAAGATCCTTATTAATTGAGTGTTGAAGCTTGTTAGGTAGATGAAGTTTCCCCGCAGGAGGTAGATACTTTGATTCCAAGTGCGGAAGATAATTGGCTGGTTAAGCTCCCCCGGTGAGGGCGTATCACACGCGAGGCGACGCAGCGTGCGCAGTCTATTATAAGAGTTTATTGTGAGTTACCTTGCTCCGGTTGAAGCGAGAGGACAGCTGTAGGGTTTACGGGGGACAAAAGGGTTAAAACATATTGCGCGTTCTTTTTTCATCTTATAAAGTTTTCTTACCGGTAATAGTTGCAGAAGGAGGTGAAGTGACCCGGAGGGCTTGTATAGGACATCGCCACCATCTCGGGTTGATCAAGGAGTGGCCGGGGGATAGGAAAAGGGAAAGGGCGGGATAGAAGAGGTGAGAGGGCCGCGCACGGAGAAATCCGGCAACTCTCGATAAGGGAGGGCCGAAAAGGGGAGAGGTGGCCGCGCACGGAGAACGACGGTCACGCTCAGCAAGGGGGTTGGAAAAGGGGAGGGAGAGGTCTGAAGAAGAAGGAAAGGTGGGGTGGCTGTAAAAGCACGCCACACAGGGCACGCACGTGCCCCACGGCCGTAGGGGGCCATACTGGTGACATCAAGGGGGACAAATAATAAAGGAAAAGAACTGTATATTTTGCAATTGTATTACCTTTCAGCGGACGGTCGGAAGTCCCCAGTTTACGGGGCCAGGTAAAGAAGGTTGATATTGTGAAAACAAAAACTGTAACATGGCCACATATTACGGGTCGGGGTCTGGGGTGAGGGGAAACGCTTTAACTACACCCCTCCAAAACATTTGCACGTCACTATCACCATACAAGGAGAAAATTATCAAGTACTGTATCGAATGGACACAAGGAACAGACAACAAAATACTGACACCATGGCCGCCTAATGGCAGTTTTAACTCATACACACAAAACTCGCTATTGACAAATATACACAGCACGTACAAGGGAAAGAAATTAGCTCACCATATACAGATGTTAAACTTATGGAAGATGTTTCAGGGATCCAGGCCAGGGGCAATGGGGATGTTTACTATGGAACGGGCAGCAGAGGAGAAAGGGAGCAAAGAAATGAATGGAGGCAAAGAGGAGAAGGAGAACGGAGGGGGCATGGGCACGGCAAGCAGCAACGCACTATGCGTAGAAGAGAGCAAGAAGGATAAAGAAGGATCGGGTACAGTATCAGAAGAGAAGGTGAAGAAGGAAGGGACAGAAGATATGCCTTTAGCGAAGGTAGTGAAGAAGGAAGAAGGGGGGTTGTACCCAGTAATGGAATTAAGGAAAGCCGCCAGACAACAACTGACAGCCGCTGAGGGGTACTCCAACCCCACATACAGCCCTATAGCATATGCCCCTACAGATAGCTACCAGAGGGGGAGGAGGTGACGAGCACAATGAACTTAAACTCCACACAGGCAGCAAGGAAGGGGGGAAGGAAAGTGGGGAACACATCGCAACCATAGGACCAGACAAATGGGTAGCAGCACAGATGCTCCTGAAGCTCCGAGGGACATTAACAGGGGAAGAAAGGGACCTAGTGAGAAGGGTGGCAAAGGATGGAATGGGTATCACACAGACAGGGACCGAGGTGAGTAAGACAAGAGAAGGTCAACTGTCACAGGCAGAGGAAGAAATGTTGGAGGAAAGGTTGGCTGAATTAAGAGACGCATGAAGTGCACTGATCAGACAGTTCGAGCAAGAAACACGTGGAAGGAAGAAGGAGAGAAAGGAGAATAGGGATGAGCAGGAGAGGATGAAGGAACAAATGGAAGAAAGGAAGACGGAAGCAGAGCGGATGAAGGCAATAGCAGAGAGGGTGTCACGAGCGGAGCAACGAGAAATGAAACGGAGGGAGGAAGAGAAAGAAAGGGAAATGGAACTGTGAAAAAAGAAAATACTATCTGAAAGCGCCCGAAAATATGAAGAAGGTAAAGTAATGGAGAGCATATTAAAAAGGGAACAGGCCAAATGGGAAAGGAAGGTAGAGGAAGAGAGGATACTAGCGAAGGTAAGTGCGGAGGTGTTGGAAGAACTAAAAAGGAAGAGAGCGGAAATAGGTGGTGAAATAATAGGAAAAAAGGATGAGGAGAGTGGAGATAGGAGGGTGGAGCATGGTGTAAGAACATACACACGCCAGGATTTGAAGGTGGCTACAACGTCAACACAAGGGGCAGCTGTTAAAGGAGGAGAGCACAAGGAAGCAGACTGAATAGATCTAAGGACGGTGACAGTGGGTGGAAAACGCGCAGAGTGGGGATTGTCTTTTCCTGATGGATTTTGCAGCGAGGAGGAAGAATGTTTAGGAAAAAGTGGAGGAGATGGCAATGGGGAAAGTTTAGAGAAACTGTACATTACACGCACCAACCACGAGTCACCATGGTCGTGCGAAAGGAGGGAAGAAGATACGAAAGGTGAAGAGAAAGTAAAAGAGGTAGCAAGGAGAGTGTCACAACTATTAACACTGACACCGGTACAAACGCCACGCACTCTAACAACACGACCTCTAGCACCACGCCCACTGACACCAACCCCGGCGCACACCCCATATGTCGACAGACTTAGGGACCTCCCAGGACAAAGACAGGAAGAACGGGTAAGAACGTCCAGAGTGAGAGAAGAAGGTAACAGGAGAGGGAGGAAAAATGAAGAGGACGATAGAGCAATTAGCTGTAATATTGATATGATTGAAGAATTACCCGACACAAAGGAAGAGGATGAGTACACAGACATAACCCCACGGGCACGGGGGGAAATGAGGGGGTACAATTTAATGCCACTTCTGGAAAGGGGAGTGGCCAGACCACAATATGCCCCCTGGAAGCACGCCGATAAAAAGAATATTAAATGCAGACTCCCATCACTAAGTGGAGGAGCAGGGAAGTGGATATATGAGATGGAAAAACACACTGCAGGGCAAAAACTAGCAGTAGCGGACGTGAAGGTACTCCTAATATCAATATTGGGGGATGCTGCAGATGACATTTGGAAAAGGGCGGGCTTCCCAGGAGTCACTATAACTGACACATCACATGATGGAGCGCCATTTGCCAACTGCAGACATGCGCTGTGGCAGGCTCTAAGGGTCCAGTACCCAGACACGTCAGATATAGGAGCTACACCGTCACGCAAGATGTGTGAGAATGAAGATCCTGTTGATTACATCCAGGAGATTCAGGAGAAGTGGCTCCTGAAAACTCGGGAGCCGTGGGATAAACCACTAGCAATTTTCCACCATATATTAGTACAAGGGCTCCCGGAGCAAGTACAGATACAGCTGAAGAAAATAGTGGGGATGGAAGCTAAGGCCTGGCTAGAAATATAACTAACCATAGTACACCACTGCAGGATGTGGCAGGAAAAGATGAAACAAAAGGAGGAAGATAGAAAGGCAGAGGAGGCAAAATTGGTACAGAAAAAGTTATCTAAATATGCAATGGAAGGAGCACTAATAACAATGCCTGCGGTAGTAACACCAACCCCCACAAAAGTAACGGTTGCACAAGACACTACACAACAACAGGTAGCACAATTACAGCAGCCAGCCCAAATTATAACACAGCAGATGCCCCCGCCCCCCACCATACACAGCAAACGCAGGAGGAGGATATATGCCAATGGGAAATGGATACTATAACAACTACAGAGGGAGGGGCAGCATGATAAGAGGAAGGGGCTATGGCCAACCTGCACAACAGCAAGGGGGAGGGTTCCGGGGCTACTACACAAACAGCCACAAGGGTACCAGGACAACACGGGGGGTTTCCCATGGCAAGCCAGAGAACCACCAATATGTTGGGTTTGCAGGATGGTGGGACACATGTCATGCACTTGCAGGATGAGGCCCACACCAACAGCCTGGGGGGAACAAGGGCAGCAAGGGCCTATGGGGGAACAACAAGCTTACCAACAACAACAAGGAATGCAACAATGCCTACCACAACAACAAGCGCCACTGCAACAACAACAGCAGCAGGTACAAACATACACACCACCACAGCAACAGGCGATAACTACGCAACAACATCAAGTATAACCGGCACAACAGCTTACACAGATACAGGACAATGCAATATCAACAACTGCTGAACCACTACAGCAGACACAGCTGGGGAAGTTGACAATAGTGGGTCACAACCCTTACACAGGAAGCGGTCAGTCACTATATCCACAACAGGACAGCCCACAGATGTCTTTGATGTGTCCCATCCTATCAGTAACACCTAATGCTGCTGAGGAACCACGCATACAGGTAGCGATAGGTGACAAAAAATGTTCCTTCCTAGTTGACACTGGGGCCCTAGGTCCTGCATAAGGGAGGGTAAATTTAAGCTGTCAGGCGAACCCATGCATACTCAAGGATTCTCTGGGGCTTGAGGGTTGGTTCTCTTCACTGATAACATCTCTTTATCTATAGGAGATCACGACATGTCTCTCCCACTCCTGTACTCGAAGGAGTCACCAGTAAACATACTTGGGAGGGACATAATGAGCAGGTTGAATATGACCATCTCCTTCACGGAGAAGGGCATAATTTGCTCTACACCAGGAATTAACATGCTCACAGCAGGACAATTACTGCAGGCTTACTGTGGCCAAACAGTGGCCCGGGCTGAGCCTGTAGATGCAGAGATCTTCCAATATGGGACAGACATGGCAATTGCATGGTTGCCTGGAATAGAGGGCAACATTTGGAGGAGGCCAGCAGCATAACTATTCAGACCAGAGACACCAGCAAGTGAAATTGAGGGGAAAATGATTTCAGTGAGCATCGAGAGCATTATGGCAACTGCTGACTACATCGCAGTACATGCCCAGGACAGGGAGGGGAGAGCTTGGAGAGCTGTAATAGCACAGGTAGAGGGATGCAGGCTTACACAGGTGTCTGATGAGGAGCTCTTCTCAGACGACAACGCAGAGGGAGAGATGGTGTTTGGGATGAGCATTAACATTTGGTTGAAGGTAACATACAAGCAGGTGGAACAGAAAATGGCAATGGCACTCGAGACACCTGCCCCTACACCAGTGCCATTTTACAAGGAAGACATGGCAGCTATACCAGCATCACTGTGGACCATCAGTCCATATGACGTTGGCTGCATCAAGAGCATTGGTGGCGTAAAAATAAAACTGAAAAAAGGAGCAATGCTACCAAGAGTGAAACAATACCCACTATCAAAAGAGGCAGATGAGGGCATATATGAAACAATAACCGCCCTAATAAACAATGTTATACTAGTACCATCAGAATCACCTTGCAACACTGCTGTGTACCCTGTACGCAAAGTGAAAGGAGGGTCTTGGCATTTTATCCAGGCCCTAAGGCCCTTGAACCACATTGTAGAGGCAGAGTACCCCAGAGCAGCTAACCAGGCAACCATACTATGTGGGATCCCAGAGGCATCACGGTTTACAGTGATTGACCTCAAAAATGCATTTTTCTCAATACCTATGCACCCGGACTCACAGGATCTGACAAGCTTCACATACCGCAACACAAAATGGAAACACACAAGGTTGCCCCAAGGGTACTGTGAGTCACCATCCATCTTCAACAGAGTGATACAAATGGATTTGGGAAACATCGAGATGGAGAGCACGGTGTTGCAATACGTAGATGACATCATCATTTGAAGCACCACAGAAGAAAGGTGTAGGAAAGACTCAAATAAGATGCTCACAGTGTTGGCTGAGAAGGGGTACAAGGTGGACAAGGAAAAGCTACAGTACTGCCAAGAACAGGTACTCTACATTGGTCAGCTCATCTCACAGAATGGAAGGAGCATTGCCCACAAAGGGCACAAGCAATAACAAACAAACCACAACCACAGACATTGAGAGAACTGCAGCAGTTTCTGGGCCTATGCAACTACTGCAGGGCATGAGTTTTTGATTACAGCTCATACATAGGACCCCTGCTCGAGGCCCTCAGGGAGGCACAGAAGGAGAACAAAAGGTTGGGGTGGACAAGAGAAATGAAAGAAACATTTGACGAATTAAAACACGCCATCTCAACAGCACCAGTACTAGCCACTCCAAACTATGACCATCCATTTTGTATCTTCTCACATTGCGACTCAGCAGTAATGAAGGCAGTACTGACACAAAAGACAAGCATGGGACACAAGCCTGTAGCATTCTACAGCGGACACCTGGATCCTGTAATGTTAGGTCACTTCCCTTGCAAACAGAGTTTGGCCGCCGCAGCCTTTATGGTGGAAAAATCATCATCCATAACGATGGGGTGCCCTACCACACTATTTGTGGAACACACCCTCTTTGCAATATTGAACAAGCCCAAATCAACATTGACCACACAGAGAGCATCAGGCTACGAAATACTTTTATCTAGACCAGAATTAACAATTGTAAGGTGCAGCAATCTAATCCCAGCCAGGTTTATAGCAGAGGTAGTTGAAAATGGTAACTACGCACATGATTGCACACAGGCCATCGAAATTTACTCCAGCACAAGAAAGGTTGAGTAAAATGCCCTGGGGGGGAGGGGTAATGTACATTGATGGGTCCTCAACAATTGAACAGAGTGATGGGGTTAGAAGGACAGGATCAGCAGTGTGTAGGCTGACAGAGGATTGGATTTATGTCCCAGTAAAATGTGTACAGCTGCCGCAAAATTACTCGACCCATGCGGCAGAACTAGTGGCCCTGATCCTGGCGCTAAAAGAGAGCTATGATAAAAGAGTAACAATATATTCAGACAGTGCATATGTCACATCACCGATACACTCAGGATTAATAAAATGGCAACAAAGGGGGTTCAGAAGAGCTTATGGTACCCCAGTACAACATGCCCTACTACTTGCTACACTGATTGAAGGGATTAATGACCCTAGGGAAATAGCCCTGGTGAAGTGTCAAGCACACACTAACGGGGATGACCCTATCTCAAAAGGAAATGAAACAGCAGACACACATGCCAAACATGCTGCATACTTTGGTATGTATGTATGTATGTATTTTATTTTTGTATAGCGCCGGTAGCCCGAGGGCATCAGGGCGCTTAGACTTACAACACAGCAGATGCATGACAGACAATAAATAATGGTTATTGCGGCCTAGTGAGTGCCCCTGAACACTGCTTTCCCCCTATTCATCATCTAAAGAGGTGTGTCTTCAACCGCTTCCTGAAAACAAGATGATTTACTTCGGACCTAAGAGTTTCAGGAACGCTGTTCCACAATTTAGGAGCCAGCACCAGAAAAGATCTGCCCATCCCGGATTTCAACTTGAACTTAGGTACAGTCAAGAGGCACTTTCCCCCCGACCGTAGACTTCTACTGGGAGTGTAGAGCACTAAGCTCTTTTTCAAGTAGTCCGGCGCTATGCCATAAAGGCACTTGTGTACCAAGCAGAGAGCCTTGAACTTTATGGTGAGATGTGGACCCTCCCAGAAAAACAAGAACATAAAGGGAGGGCGGGAGCAAAACAGATGCTAATGAAGGAGGGATACACTCACATCCCTGAAACACAGATAATGGAATTACAGGCAGCAGCACCCATGGTGGAGAAGGAGCTATGGGTCAAAAGAGGGTGCACAATGTCCCCCACAGATGCATTATAGTGCCAGAATAATACAGACAAGGTAGTGATGCCCCTAGCCCTATTGAAAACAGCCCTGGCTCAGCTACACCATCCAGCACACACAGGAAAGGAAGTGATTGCAGCACAAATAAAGGAGGCCTGGTTCTGTCCCGAGTTAAATTCACATGTTGCAAACTTTATCAGCAAATGCCTAACATGTCAACAGTTCACAGCCGGTCACACGCTGCAAGTGATAAAAGGTACTATACCCCGGCCAGAGGACCCTTCCTGCACCTGCACATTGACATGATCAATGTATGTCAAGGACACAGATGCATGATTGTAGTAGTATACCCATTTTCGAGGTGGATAGAGGCTGGGCCCTGCTCTCATGCAGACGCCTTCGGAGCAGCACGATTTCTAGTGAGGGAAGTTTTCCCAAAGTGGGGAGTTTGCAAAGTGCTGCGGTCAGACAATGGCCCGCACTTTGCAAACAAAATGTTCGAACACATAACTGCACTACTTGGCAACAAACACAAGTTTGCATGCGCACATCACTCACAGGCTAACAGATTTTTTGTGAACTCCTGAACGGCCTCCTGAAAGAAGAGATTGCAAAAATCCAACAGACAACTAAGAAAATCTGGTTGTACTGCCTCCCCTTGGCTCTGTTTGAGTTAAGGAATAGGCCAGGGTCAGATCACCACCACACACCCCACAAGGTGGTGACTGGACGTCAGATGCACCTTCCACTAATGCCACCATCAATGGCCTTGACCGACTATGACAGCTCTGCAAATGTTTTTGGTGATGAAATGTATCAATATGTGTCTTCCTTGATTACTAGTGTCGCCTTTATCTCTCAACAGCTTGAGCGCACGTGAGGCGGGTCAAAAACAACTGGGCAAGAAGAAACAAACGAGGAGCAAGGACAACAAGCTAACTGGACTATTGCGGAAGGAGACCACGTTCTCCTCCGAAACGTCAACCGCAGGTGGAACAGCCCCAGATTTACCGGGCCCCACCAGGTGGAAGAAGTAGCTCCTCGAGCTGTAAAGCTCTGTGATAAAAAAAAGTGTGGAACCACTTACATGACGTCAAGCCCTACAAAGACCACACCCGCCCTTGCGTTGATGACAGGGCCAACACCGCAACAACCACAACAAAGGCCAACACAGCAGCAGCTGCAACGAAAGATAATTGCGACACTGCCCCTGACCCCTCCCCAACCACAGACTATAAAAACTTTGGACATTCGCCCAGAGCCCACCCCATGGTCACAAGATCCCAGGTCAAACAAAACCCTGCCCCAGCCAAGCCCGCCCCTGCCACTACCCAAATAAAGGACATTTCTGTATAAGAAAAGTGAAGAAACTAACATTGCGTTTTGCCCAGGGGTAAATGGTACCCACAGACGATAACACCTCTGAAGCTTTGTCACACCAATTTGTATACGCTATAAAAAGACCAAAATATCTAAAGAAGAGAAGGATACGTGTATATTACAATACGTTCATTTTGGCCATAGAACAATCATTCCCACATCTCCACGAGCACTTACCAGCTCTGAGAGATAGGTCACTGAGATTAGTGTGGGAACAGCTTTTCGCCTGGGCATTAAACGACTACCTGATAGGGAGAGTTTAACAACTAACACCTTAACGCATATCTTTTAGAGATTTTCAGGCGGGCACCTTTAGCATCACAAAGAATTAGCTGCAGGACCGGAGCAAAGGTAAGAGCAAAATGCCGGTGATATTAGCTATTGTAATAAAAATTGTAGGAGTGTTGGTCATCACTGGTCTACTTGCTGCCTCTGTCTGGCAGACATACTATGCTTCTCGAATTATGGCTGAACCTAAAACTAATCTACCCCCTCCCACAGCTGCAACAGGTACGGTGTCAGGTGGTACAAGTAACACAAGAGGTAATGGGAATAGGGTTAAACGTAGCACATATGGAGATAATAATGGGATTGACACATATCTCACAGATTCAGCACACATCACAGACAACATGTGGTATCAGCACATGTCCAAAATTGATAAGCAGACAACTAAGGACAACTGCTATGTGTGCTTGTTGATCCCATACACCATGAGCGCATCAAGGACGTTTGGTGCTACTGAAGTACCGGCAAGGACAGTTGAATGCCTGATATATATGGCACTGTTCCAACCAAAAGGATGATTAAAAGGGACAGTGGTATCATTGCAATGGAAGACAAGAGACTCATACCCATATGAAAATAACTTCATCAAAACACTTAAGATGTACAACAGCTACCGCCTACACACTCAAGGGTTCATATACGTAACGGATGGCCCTGAAAAAGGAGAGACGAAGAAAGTAACATTACAATACCTGCCGTGTGATTGGTATGCAAGTGAAATTGCTGCTGAACAAGGTTGCTGGGAAAGAGCTCTCATTATAATATATGGGAAGATATACACGAATGAAGGATGGACAGATGGAGTGGTAGGGAGCAATATGGTAACAAACGAAAATGCGAACTCAATAAACGAAACAAACCACTGGTGTTGGATGGAGTGGGTAAAAAGTGTACCACTATTAACATGGCTGGAGAAAGATGAAGATCCAATAACTATACTACCGCTAACTGCACCCACACTGTGCTATCAACACAACAGCGATTTTGATGTTGGGAATAACAACAACTGTAAAAGTACAATATTGATACCAGAGGGGGGTGCCGGCACAGCAGTTCTAATGGACCACTATTGGGCCTGCGGCGATAGAGCGTACCACACATTACCTTTATCATGGAATGGCATATGCACTATAGTACACATCAATGTACCATCTCTGGTTGTGCCTCAGAAACATGTCAACATGGCCAACTTCCCCAAGATGGACGAAGGAGACAAAAGGAGGAAAAGATCTGTGATGCTTAAATAAAGTGACGAGAACAACGACACGAACATTCTGTCAAGAGTGAGAAGACAAGGAGAACCACTGACGGGAAACTACCTGTGGGGAAGATAGGAAACAGCTCTCACTGCCATTCCACCAGAACACAGACTATTTAGCAGAGCAGAAATGTTCTTCACATCAATAATGCACCCAGGACTGCTGGCATATGCAAATGCAAAGTGGCTCCAGATAACCCGATGGGAGCTAATGATGACAATTAATTCCACCATCAATGGATTTAATGCAATAAAAGAAAAACGGAGGGCGGTTGGTATGGTAGCCCTACAAAACAGATATGTGCTAGACCTCCTCACGGCAATGGAAGGAGGAGTTTGTGCAAAAAGTGGACAATCATGTTGCACATTTAGGCCTGCTAATGACGCAGACAATGGAACACCTCCTGAAGCAGTATCACAACTTGCCCTGATGCACTCGAAAATGGTTGAAGAAAGTAAAGGAGTAAAGAAAGATGACAGCTGGTTCTCCTTTTTATGGTTATGGATGCCCTCATGGCTGTCAGATGGACTGAAATTGATAGTTGGCTGTTTAATTGTAGGAATGGCCATGTTAATTGGAATGAGGGTTTGGAAGGCAAGAAAAGAACATACAACAGATGAGATGATGGAAATGGTCGGCATGCACGCCCTGCTACCAGCTGAAGACGTCAAGCACACAGACATGATTATACGAGAAAGAGAAAGGTTGCGCAAACAGATACTTGAAAATCACCTAGACCCGCCATCTGTGAAGGTGGAGAACCTGAGGAACCCGAGGAGCTATGTTGGAAGATGGGTATATTGTAAACCCGGTGGCGGATGTGTTTATATGTACTGGTCATTTGAAGATCATGTCAACCACTATGGACACCTGGCTGGAATAACAAAAGTATGGAGAGTAAAAGGAGATAATGAGAAGGAAGATTTTGTGGTTGACAAGTCGACCAGAGGGGGGACTGAAGTGGGGGAATGGGCTAACACCCTCCCCCCGATCTCATCCAGACCATGGCCTAGGGGATCACAGCCCAGGCAGCCCCCACAAGAGGAGTTTTCTTATTTACCAGATGACAAAGTACCCTGCTTCAAAAACAAGCATATGCGAAGAATATGCCCACTAGTACACCCGGGTCAAGCCGACGCCTGCAACATGGATCAGCTCGACTAGAACAACAGCCACAAGTATTCACATCGTTAGAGATGCGATTACGACATAGCCGACAGACAAGAACACACGTGCCACCATGCACACTGGTCACTCACACAGCAACCAACAAGAAGAATATACTCAGTGCTATGACATAGCGGACTGACATACCCATGGACATGCATCATTGTTATTTTTCACATAGGCCTTCTACAGCACCGCAGAAATGCAAGACGCCTGAAGAGCTTGTGTATATGCTTGCCGATGCTTTCTTGCTACCTATCACTATGAAGATGCCACCATGTATATCTAATGCTGCGTATGACTCTCTGTCACCCTGCGCCCCTACGGTATGGATTATGTACCTCCACCCACGGACTAGGCCCAAGTAGGCCGCAAGCAAGAGTCCCCAGGCAGGAGCATCGCAAACGAAAATCCTCTCAGAACGAAATACAAGTGCTGACCATGCAGAACGAGCCCCAACGAGAGCCCGCAGCCAAGGCCATGATTTGGCAACCTGCATGCCACGCGCCCAGCGCCAAGTTTATACCTACAGGTGCCAAGCCCTCAGAGACAAAATACAAAATCTACTGCTCATATTTCTACTCCAGCTATGGTCTCCCCACACGTGACTAAGCCGAACTGACAAGGTGCCAAGCCTACGAGACAGAGAACCGCCAGGGTCCCACATCTGGGACACAATCTGCAACAACGAAGCTGCAAGTTGGACACCTACAGCGATGGGAAAGACCTGCTCACCAGCCCGTAAGCAGACCTGTCCATTGTCCGCACAAACACATAGTTGCACATTGTTGCTAATGTCAGGTGCACTGCGAGCTGGGAGCGACGATGGTCCCAGGCTTGGGGGCTCGCGGGAGAACCAATCAGAATACAGGGGGGCTCATCATTGATGCTATTACTCTTAGCCAATCACCAAAGGCCCCCTTGTAACAATTCCAATGTAACAATTGTTAGGGACAACCCAAGTGTACCACCTGACCTGTCCTCATCCACTAACATCTCTTCCCATAGGGGATCTATAATAACCCTACCACTCGGGGAACCAACCCGAAGTGGCGATAGGTTTTGTGATGATTTTCCCAGGTGACGCAAGTAGCGCGTCATACTGCTGTAAAGAGGGCCTGCGAGCCCTGCTAATGACGAGAGCCACTCCGGATGCATACGGACTGAGCGTATCCCTGCCGTTACTCTAATAAACAGCAGCAGTTGCCTTGCTCCTTGTGTGTGTCTCATACTCCTTTTGGGACACGGGAGGAGTTGGGGCTTCCCCAGCCCCGGAGGTCCGCGCACGGCTCTGTCGGACCCCGGGAGACCCCGGCAGTGTACTGAGTGAGGCAGGCAACAATAATCAACACACTAGTCACTTCACTTTTCATTGCCACCATTTTGGAAATAGAGACTTTTGTAACACACATTTCGCCATGTATCTATGCATTTAATTCACCATGAGGACGCAGGCACCATGAATTGAATGCATGAGAGTCGGGGAGAAATCTTTCATTTGTGAAAATAACACAGTAGTTAAAACATCCCTGCCTATCCAATTCTTGCTACTTCCCCTTTAATCAAAACCCCACCCCTCTTCACTCAATAAACAGGACAGAGTTCCAACTCATTTGTAGCAAACTATTTGACCTTCAGGTATGTGAATGGTTTGTAGAACAAAAAATGTATGATCAGCAGTATGTATGCGAAATTCCCTTAAGTGATGTTTCTATTCAATTACTGTGTAAAATGTACCTTTATTCCTTTCAATGGGCACCTTGCACAGGGGAAAGTAACAGACAGCAAATAATCACCCTCTCTCTTTTATATTGAGAAACCCTGAATTAACACAATATTCTGCTTGAAGGAATACCCAGGAATTTCTTCAATTATCTTCTTTTACTAGGTTGCACACCACATGATGACCTTTTCAACCCCTGTTACTAGTTCTTCTGTGCTAAACTTCATAACCAGAGAAAAGGGTCAGGTGAATCTCATTGTACACACATCATGGGACCTAATTGATTAATCTATCATCGATCAATGCATATATATATATATATATATATATATATATATATATATATATATATATATATATATATATATATTCCAGAAGCACATTCACTTCTGAAATATTCCCTAACTTCACGGATGTACAATTCCTGTATCTATTCCCACCCCTCAATACTGACAATTAATAGCGGCTGGGATTTACTCTGATTCACTTGATAGGATCAGATGACTTCCCTTTTAGATAATACTCACATCAGGATTTCCTTTGGCTGAATCACACAAAGGTGGGCACACCCTCTTAAAGACTTCTTAAGTTCTCCCCCTCCAGCAACAGGTGGGCATCTGCCAGTTAAGATAGGATCACTGTTTCTCCATATCTTGTCTGCTTTCTCTTCCACTGGAGAAGACCTGAGACTTTAACATTCTTGTTGTTCTCAAACCTTCTTTCTCTCCTTCTTCCCAATCAGTCAGTGAGTGAGCGAGGGAGTTTCTTCAGTGAGTGTCCAAGAGTGAGTGTTTGAGTCCCAGTCTCTGTGTGTGTTTAACCTTTCATAGAACAGAAACACAGCCCTTTTGAGGTGTGTATACTTTCCACAATCTAATTGGTCAAAGTATATGATTGGACAATGCCCCCGAAGTGGCTTCACATTAGTCATACCCATCTGCAGCCATTGGGTATATTACTGAAGGGGACAGTCAATGGAAGTAATTTCTAAACCCAGTTCCCCTCCCAGTTAATATGTTGTCATCTCAGAGGTTTCTTGCATTAAAATCGATCACATTATGAAACAACATAGTCCACCTTTATGACAACTTTAATAATTCATTCACCAGATTTCTCTCTTGGGTACAAATTGAATGGCACAATTTTTACCATTATAGCACAAATAATGTCTGAGTTATAGGTTGTTCCCTTGAACTGACTTCTATGTTTATATTCAAATAATGTTTCCACCTCTTCATAACAGGCTCGTCTCTCACTGTGAACACTAAGATATATGGGTCACTGTCATGCACTGTTTCACCACAATGAAATGTACATTTGCATATTAAAACTATATTAAAAAAGTAATGTTGGTCCATCTAATAGAGGATTTTCAGCTGAACGATTCATCACCTCAATTAGTACTCTAGGATTTTTGGTTACAGAGATTCTAAATACAATGACATGGTCCTTTAAAGAACGTTTTCATTGATACAAAAATAATTGCATTACAATTTGCAGTTATTCTGCCTAGATACAAAGACTAGGAACAAGGTATTTGTTTCTTGTTGAGTAAGGGCTGGAAATCTGCTCTTTTTGACACAGGCGTGGCTCATATGTACTTTATGGCTCAAGGCCTGGCTAATGATAAGTAATTTCTGTGGTTGTATAATTTCTGTGGTTGTATAGTGTCAATTCTGTCTCCTCTTGAGATGTTTCCAGAATATTCTACCTCTGGCTGTTTGGTCCAGGACAGACCACTTTGTCTTCAATCAAGTTTCTAAACCTAATCTTTTTCCCTGTCTCCTCCTTGCTCTTAACTAAACATAGTGCCAATAGACTTTTGAGTAATGGGCACTCCAGCAAAAACAATGTCAAAAACAATATAAATACAAATACAAATTGGGTAATCACTCAATAACAATTAATACGTTGCCGTTTTAGCTCTCCCAGATATTGGTGTCTGGTTTTGACACAGCACTTCTTGTAGCAAGGTCTGCAGTGCAGCTGTCAGTGCTCTCTAATTGAACGTCCTCCATGCCACACCACCCTGTACATCTGTTGCTCCTCCACAATATTGTTTTTCTATTTCTCCTTCTGACATCTCATTTTCACTCACTTCCAAAATGCTTCAATATTGTCCCGTTGATTCTAATGTGAATGCTCCAACCTGTGTGCTATTGCAATCACTGCTATACAGGCAAACTATTGACATTGCACTCACACTGTCATGTCCAGAAAAAATCATTTGGGTTGAGTCAATAGTATCAATCAAAGATTGGGTATGATTGTAACCAACAGGATCTACAGAACACACATTACAACTGTCCAGTGTAAGCAACTGTTGGATCTATAATGACCTAAGAGATCCCCAGATTAAGTGCAAGACTGCTCCTTAATGCTTGCAAGATCAATCACCTGATAGTTTCCTGAATGTAATCTATGTTGCACACTCGTGCTCAAACTAACAGCACTTAAGCTACTTCCTTGTTTGGGAAATGGCTTTGTGAAATCCCAATTTCAGAAAGTTCCTAAACATTCCATATTGTATAGAAAAATCCATAGGTGGCACAGGATCCGAGCGTGCAGGAAAAGATGACATTACAAGTCGTAAACTTTGGAAGCATTTATAGCTGTAATCATTACACAAGTAACAAAAATAAATTTGACTAGATCATACAAACTTGTCATTAACCATTACTAAAAACTAGTGTGATTACACATTTCCTGCAAAGGAGTGCTGCTTTCCGCCTACTCTGGAACCCATCGAATGGATGAATATCACAGCCATGTTGGAGGCCCCTGGCCCAAAGCACGTCGGGAAATCCGTCAAAGTGTGGTGGCCTGCTCCTGCATCCTTGTTCCACTGCTATGAGGGAGCACCAGTTCTCCTACCAGCAGACTACAGCCAAGAAGGTGCAGGCCTTTGCCATATCAAA